>NC_091978.1:98881033-100081033 GCF_044704955.1 Pristiophorus japonicus | reverse complement strand
AATTTTGGCGTCACGAACACGATCGCTGAGGAAAGAAACTGAATTTTGAACATCGGACCTACATACTGAGGTAAGGACTCCTCTTTATAAAAGTCCTCGGTCAAAAGTCTAAATTCGCCTCTCCTTCTACGCGATTCCGAAAGCCTCCGGTTTGAGAACCCTCCGGTTGGTAGTCGGCTCGAGATCCCATAGACGTCTAAACTTCGGCGGTGTGTTAGTTAATTAATCACCGACCTATTGATTGGCTGGAAAGCCTACGACTCGAGACCCCAGTAAAGAAATCAGTATTATGGCAGCAGGAAATAAGAGCAAAGAATTGCCTACAACTGTTAAAGGTGGGCAAGCACCAGCTGAAGTTTCGCTAGATTTAATTCTCGAACAGTTGAAAGAATACATAGAGCAACAATTCAACTTATCTAAAACCTGTATTAAGTTCGAACAAAAGTACGGAACCTCCAAAGGATAATGGTCCTTGGATGAGATTAAAAGGGTCTGGGGAAAAACAACCTGTATGAAAAATAAAGAGCGAACTAGATGGTCCCTAGCCATTATGGGACAGATTCGAAAGCGGAATGAAATTATAATGCGTTCCCAACATGATCGAGAACTGACCAGTACAAAGGACCATTTACAAGCTGTTTGTGAACAGCTCCGACAGAAAAAACTTGAACTTGAAAAGTCGGAAGCGGAAGTTAAAGATCTTAAAGGTGAAATTAAAGAATGGAAAAAATCATTAGGTCAAGAGACAGTAATAGGAAAAGGAAAATATATCGGTCAATTCCCAGGGTACCCATGTTTGGATAAATTAAAAGCGCAAACCCGAAAACACGACCGAGGAATAGATACGGATTCTGAATCCTCCGACAATACAGGGTGGAGAATGAAGAATTAGGGGTGCGCTTTGCCCCGTTTAAAAAAAGACGAGTTGCAGTCAAATCAGAAGAGACTGCGGATGAGGGCGGAACCAAAAAAATGAGGAAAAGGCTGTACGAAAAATACTTCGTTCATGATCTGGCAGACCCAGAGAAAATTGATAAATGGTCCAAGGAATTGCTCAATCCAAAGAAAGGGGGAGTGAAAACGTGGGACCAATTGGACCACTTAAGAAATATATATCAACTTCATCCCTGGGACGGAGTGCAAATTTTGACCATAATGGTGCCAAAAACACAGGGAAGAAAATTGCACGACAAGGTAGAAGAAGCTTTGGGGCAGGCTGAACAAGAATTAGATGCAGGATGGGAGGCGAGTAAACACTGGCTGCAAGCCTTCAGTCCAGCTAAGACAGACTGGGGAAAAATTGCAGCCTGCCAACAGAAAGGAACAGAGGAGGTCCTGGAGTATGACGAGCGGTTTAGATGCACGTGGCTAGAACATTCGGGTATGAATAATACGGATGAGGAAATGGATGAACAAGTGTTTGGACCCCTGAAAGCAGCTTTCATGGCAGGTCTAAAGCCAGAACTGTCCAAAATGCTTAAGGTAGTGTTACCGGACTGGGAAGGTAGAGGAACTACCTTTGCAGCATTGGTGGATCGATGTAACCAATTAGATCGGGATATGGGAGCTAAAGTCCGATCTGTACAGGCTATGGGATGGAAATCCCAGGATTCCGATAAACAGTCATTAGGAAAATTACCCGGAAAATGTCATTATTGTGGGAAAGAAGGTCACTGGGCCAAGACGTGCAGGGCAAAACAGAAAGGTCATGGCTGGGGAAGAGGACGCAGCCAGGGATACAATTCAGCCAACAAACCAGGCTTGTCACAAGATAATAACCTCATAGAAGCATTTAAGCGACTGACAATACAACAACAGAAGGAGTTACTTGGGATAGCAAAAAACGATTTGAGCCCACCCTGGCCCACCTCCTCGCACTAATAAAACAAAGGGGAGATGGGCTATATATAACTGTGAGGGTGGGCGATAAGGATGTGGACTGTCTTTTCGACACAGGGGCAGAATTAACATGCTTACCCCTACAATATGGAGACTTTTTGCCGTTGGATGGTAGGGCACGTACAGCCGATGGAGTTGGGGGCCATAAAATGGAAATTAAAAGGACAACACCGGTACTTATAGGGCTGGGTCCACATGAACTAACTACGCCGGTCTGGATAGGCCCAGTAGATCAATCCCTTTTGGGAATGGACGTTCTAATCCAAATAGATTCATCGTTGCATTTCGAGGATGGTCGGGTGACATGGTCAATTAGAACTTTGAAGAAAGAAGAATTGAAGGAACACCCGATATGGGGTAAAGATAAGAACGATTGTGGCCTACTCCAGATGGAGCCTGCGTCATTTACCGGGACCAAGCCTCCATGCACTAAACAGTATCCCATCAGTCCAACTGCCATCGCGAGAATCTTACCGGTTATTCAGCAATTGGAGAAACAAGGGGTGCTTATTAAAACTCATAACTTCTCCAATAGCCCCATGTGGCCGGTACAGAAATCTAATAAGACTTGGTGTTTGACTGTTGATTATAGGAAAGCTAACCAGAGTATTGATCAAAAAGCTCCTTTGGTTGCAGATCCCTCCACCATTTTTAATGCCCTCAAACCGGAACATAAATATTTCTCAGTTATAGGTATGGCCAATGGATTTTGGTCGGTGCCTCTGGCACCGGAGGTTCGACAGTGATTTGCTTTCACGGTCCAAGGACAACAGTATACTGGGACCCGGTTACCGCAGGTTTCCACAACAGCCCTACGGTATTCCACATGGCTTTACAAAGCCATTTGCGAGAATTACCTCCCCTGTCATCCACAGTCATCCAATATGTAGACGATATCTTGCCAGCTTCAAACACGGAAGACCAGCATGAACAAGATTTACGAGCTTTGCTGGACCACCTTCGGCTGAAAGGACATAAAGCCAGCATCGACAAAGCACAGATATCCCAAGAAGAGGTTGTATACCTGGGACAAAAGATTTCACAAGGAAGGAGAGAACTTACCCAGGATAGAACTGCAGCCATTCGGGCTGCTAAAAAACCCACCACTATTCAGGAACTAAGGTCCTTTTTGGGATTGTGTAACTTTAACAGAAATTGGATTGACTCCTTCACATAGCTTGCTCAGCCACTGAATGATATTTTAAAGGGGAAACGTGCCTCTAAAGAAGCCATCACCCTCACTAAGGAACAGCAAGAGGCCTTCCGGAGTTTGAAAAAGGCTTTGTGTTCGGCACTGGCTCTGGGAATCCCTGACAGTGGTAAGCCATTTACCCTGTTTGTCCATGAGAAAGAAGGATATATGACAGCTATACTGACACAAGAACATGGGGATCGGCAAAGACCTATTGGCTATTATTCGGCAAAACTGGATGCGGTAGCCCTTGGATGGGGAAGTTGCCTAAGGGCTATGGAAGCTGCATGTCGAGCGGTAATGGTCACTGCGGGTCTCGTCCTCGACCAAAAGCTGATTGTCAAGTGGCCCCACACCGTACATGCTTTGCTGTCGATGACTAGAATGTCTCAGGTGACGGCAGCAAGATGGACCCGCTGGACAGCAGTTTTGGAAGCTCCTAATCTCCATATCGTCCAGGCCAGCCCGGTTAATCTCGCAACTATGCTCCCGATGTCAGAATCAAGGGAACAAGAGGGGGGAGAATGTGAAGAGCATGACTGTGTGGAGATTTTAAAAGAAATAGAAGAAGCAGCCTTAGCAGCAGAGGAGCCTCTGCACAACCCAGACCTCATCCTGTTTACAGATGGTTCCTCCTTTGTTGACAATGGTACCAGAAAAGCAGGATGGGCAATTACAAACTTATATGAGATAGTGGCAAAAGGATGTTTACCCTCAGGAACGTCAGCACAACAAGCTGAGTTACGGGCCCTGTCAGAAGCATGTCGAATAGCAGAAGGACAGACAGCTAATGTCTACACAGATTCGCGTTATGCTTTTGGAGTCGCTCACGACTTTGGTCTGTTATGGCGTAAAAGAGGATTCTTCACAGCTGCTGCTACACCTATCCGAAATGGAAAAGAAGTCCGAGACTTACTGGAGGCCATACAATTACCTCAGGAAGTGTCCATCCTGAAGTATAAGGCCCATACCAAGGAAAATACCACAGAAGCTCAGGGAAATGCCCTAGCCGACCAGACAGCTAAAGATGCCGCCTCACAGGGCGTTCCTCCAGAAGAACCAACACAGATATGCAGATTGAAAGCACTCAGGACTCTGACACGAGACCTTCAAACAATGCAAGGCGAGTGCTCCCAAGAGGAAAAATGGACATGGATTGAGGCAGGAATTAAGCTATGTGAAGATGGTGTCTGGAGTCAAAGAGTTACCGACAAGCCAGTCACGCCACAAGCGCTTATGCCTTTTTTTAGCCCAACAAATCCACTCGTGGGGACACTTGGCCTCACAACAGATGACGGCACGGTTCCAGAAAAGCTGGTGGGGTCGGGGATTTAAAAAACATGCCCAGCTGGTAACAGACCGCTGTGTGGTCTTCCAGAAAAATAATTCTGGTCCCATCACGGTAATGCCTCAACTGAGGCCCCCTGCCCCTGTCAGACCATTCCAGCATCTGCAGGTTGATTATATATCTCTTCCTTCATGCCAAGGATACACTAACATTCTTGTCATGGTCGACAGATTCTTTAGATGGGTCCCAACTAAAAGAGCCACAGCCAATCACACTGCAAAGGTCTTGTGTAAGGATTACATTCCCCAGTGGGGAGTCCCGAGTAGCATTGACTCAGATCAGGGAACACACTTCACAGGTGCTGTCTGCCAAGAAGTCTGTAGGTTACTGAACATTACGTGGGATTTACACTGTCCTTATCATCCACAATCATCAGGACAATAGAACAAATGAATCGAACTCTGAAACAACGGCTTGCCAAATATCACCAAGAAGGAACACCATGGCCCCAGGCACTACCAATAGTGCTATGTAGCATTAGGGCAACCCCGAACAGAACTACAGGTCTAAGCCCATTTGAAATTATAACAGGAAGACCCATGTCGCTGCCAGGAACTATCGATTTACGGAAAGCTGATGTTCACTTAATGAGTGACACTTGGTTATCATACTGTCAGAACTTAACCAATGCTATTAGTTCTGTTTCCCGACAGGTATTGGCAGCTTGGGGTAATCCACCCGAAGGAGGACATGACATCATCCCGGGATTCTGGGTGTATGTGAAAAAGTTGCATAAAGAACCTTTGGGTGCCAAGTGGGAGGGACCTTATCAAGTGTTATTGACTACCCAGGCAGCTGTTAAAGTCCAAGGAAAGAAAGCCTGGATCCACGTTTCACACGTCAAACGAGCACCCCTCACTGAAGCTGAAATCCAATAAGGACAATTACTTTTTGCGAAAATGTATAAATTTACTGTATTACTGATTGTAGTTATTCTAGGCATTTGCCTACTTCTTACTAGCCGACCTTCTGCACCAAAGGGAAATAGTAGGGCAGCAAGGGAATTAGATGCAAATACCTTTTTATATATGTCATACATTTATGCCAAACAAGGTAACATTTCTAGGTGTTGGGTGTGTGCGCATATTCCTATTCACTCAAAGGGAGGAATTCCCTTGAGGCCAATTCCCTTGAATATCTCGGAAATGGCTGAGTGGATAATTAAACAAAAGAAAACAGGCAATGCGTTTCAGGATATGGAAAACTGGGCACGTAAATGGAAGTCAGCAGGTTACAATCTGACTACCTTTGAAGGGGGATACCAACCGTGCTACAATAATTCCAAACGGCCCCCATTTTTTGTTATCACTAATACAACGGGAATAGGAAGACCGGGGGAATCGGTCTGTCTGATTAGAAACATCAAAGGAGGCCAAAATATGGGATATAGTAACTGCTCCCGGAATTATAATATAGTCAAGCCACGGAACCGTCCAAACTGGGCCGATGTGGGAATTTTTAACGTAACGGGGATTCTGAATAAAACAGATGGAAAAGCCTGGACAGGCCCCGGAGTGTTGCTGACAAAGAAACAGCTAACATTCATTGCCTATAATGGCACCTATTGGGTGTGTGGCCACAAGACCTACCCTTGGCTGCCCCAGATTTGGACGGGATCCTGCTATTTAGCCTACATTGTGTCTTATACGTATCATATAAAGTCACTGTCGGAACATTTACACCGTCCTAAGAGAGCTATCACAGAAGCAGAGAGGTTCTTTGCCATTCCGATCCCCGGGTATGGGACCGCCAGACTGGCAAGGGAATCCATTAACATGGCATCCGTTGTGGAACGGGTAGCCAATGATACCTCAGAGGCCCTAGTTAAAATCAATGCAGAAATGGTAGCAATCCGCACAGTAGCCCTACAGAATAAACTGGCCCTTGATTACATCCTGGCTGAAAAGGGAGGTACTTGCGCCCTACTCGGAACTGAGTGTTGCACATATATCCCAGATACCTCCGAAGCATATCCAAAAGGAGGTAGAAAAACTTAAGCAACCCCCATCATTCACTTTGTGGAGTGGAGCAACTGAATGGCTAGGTTCAATAGGAACTTCATTGGTGGAAGGTTTAATTCTATTTGTTGGAATTATTTTACTTTTATATTGTTTGTTTATGTTGATTAAATGTTGTTGCGACCAGGCAGCTGTTGCTGCTATGGCGCATGTGAGACACCTTGCAGGTCCCAGCAGACCATCTGTATGTGGCACAGGAGTATGTTATGCTTAAGGGAATGTTGTTTACTGGTTGAACTAAGATATTGATTTGGATTAAATTGGAATAAGGTTAATTAACCTACTAAAACCAAACTTCCATTATGGCCATGATGGAACTCGGGTTGGTGTAAATTTGTGTGGAAACTCCTAGTCCGGACATGTGGCGAAACACATCAACAAATTTTAGAAGGAAACTATCTTAACATGTATGAAATTATTTTGTAGAATGTTTAACCAGTGATACCTGATGTTTTATGATTCAGTTTGTGAAAGAATCAAAGGGGGGATTGATAGAGAATTCAAACAGGCTGCATTTAGACAGACTGTGAGAATTCACAGACACTAATTCAGAGATGCTACGTGAGTGGGAGCATGTTGCATTAAGTCATCAATCAACTTGACATTTTAGGACTTTGGGTAGCAAGCCAAAGGTTAAAAGGTTAAAAGACTATTAATTGAGCCAATAAGGTCAAAGAAGGCGAATTCTTTTCTGTAAATTGAACCCGGTATAAATACAGCCATTTTGGCCATGTAATATCAGAAGGACAACGATCTGGCTTAAAGCCAGGAGCTTGTTGCTGTCTGCCAGAAATAAAGTTACATTAAAACTACAATCGGAGTTCGTATTTCATTGGAAATTAAGAGATCTAACAGTCGCCGAGCTAAGAAGTCTTGCAGGACATTGCGAATTTGAATGACATTTGGAGCACATGCTCACGGACTTCTTTGTACTTGGCATTGGCCATGAAGTAATACTTTGCAAACTTTTGACTGTAGAGACCCCAACCTTGAGTAAAGCCACAGTGATAGTCCAGGAATTCGTCGCCACCATTGACAATACCAAGCAAATCTCTCAGTACACGAGTGCCGCTACAAGTACTGTGAACAAAGTGATGTTGTTTTTGAATCGTAATGTACTGGGCAGGCCTCACATGCCTGCAGCTGCACATCTGCAGATGTCTCAAGTGTCCACCATCAAGGGTCATGAATGCTAGGCCATTAACACCTTGTTGGCGCTGCGGGGTGATCATCGTTTCCATTCATACCGCTTCAAAGGATATATTTGCAAGGGCTGTGGAACAGTGGGACATCTCCAACGTATGTGCAGGCGAGCTGCAAACCCTGCTAATCCTGCAAACCACCATGTTGCAGAGGAGGACAGATTCACGGCGGATCACGATGAACCAGAGCCTCAGACCAAGGAGGCAGAGGTATATGGGGTGCACACATTTACCACAAAGTGTCCCCTGATAATGCTGAAGGTTGAATTAAATAGACTCCCTGTGTCAGTGGAGCTGGACACAGGCGCGAGCCAGTCCATCATGAGCAAAAAGACTTTTAATAAATTGTGGTGCAGAAAGGCCTCAAGGCCAGTCCTCACTCCCATTCGCACTAAACTGAGTACTTACACAAGGTCTCCTATGATGGAGCAGTGCACAAGTTACCACTCTGGGTGGTACTGTGCGACGGCCCCACGCTGCTCGACAGGAGCAGGCTGGGGAAGATACGCTGGAACTGGGACGACGTCCGAGCGCTTTCGCCCGTCAACGACACTTTGTGTGCCCAGGTGCTAAACAAGTTCCCCTCGCTGTTCGAACCAGGCATCGGGAAGTCCCAAGGAACAAAAGTGCAGATCCACCTGATTTCGGGGGCGCGACCCATCCACCACAAGGCAAGAGCAGTACCGTACATGATGAGAGAAAGAGTGGAGATCAAGCTGGACCAGCTGCAATGAGAGGGCACCATTTCACCAATCGAATTCAACGAGTGGGCCAGTCCGATTGTTCCAGTCCTCAAGGGAGATGGCACCGTCAGAATCTTTGGCGATTACAAAGTGACTGTCAATCGTTTCTCCCTGCGGGATCAATACTCACGACCAAAAGCAGACAAACCTTTTGCAACACTGGTGGGAGGAAAGACGTTCACGAAGCTGGACTTGACATCGGCCTACAGGACGCAGGATCTGGAGGAATCATCAAAGGGCCTCACCTGCATCAACACGCACAAAGTTCTCTTCATTTACAACAGATGCCCGTTTATGATTCGATCAGACGCGGCGATATTCCAGAGAAACATGGAAAGCTTACTGAAGTTGGTCCCGCATACCGTGGTCTTCCAGGACAACATCTTGGTTACAGGTCGGGACACAGTCGAGCATCTGCAGAACCTGGAGGAGGTTCTTAGTCGGCTTACTCGCGTGACGTTCGGGTTAAAATGCTCAAAGTGCGTTTTCCTGGCACCTGAAGTGGAATTCCTGGCAAGAAGAATCGCAGTGGATGGCATCAGGCCCACCGATTCGAAGACAGAGGCAATCGAGATCACACTGAGGCTACAGAACGTGAAGGAGCTGCGGTCGTTTCTCGGAGGTGCGTGGTAAGGCAGTCGGGACTTTGGCGAGAGGCCTATAAAAGGCACAGCAAGGAGTCCGAAGCCCAGCGTCGAGGAGGTGCGTGGTGAGGCAGTCGGGACTTCGGCGAGAGGCCTATAAAAGGCGGAGCTTGTGCAGCTACAGGGAGAAGGCAAAAAAGAAGTAGAAAGAAACAGAAAAGTGACGTCACAGCCAAGGGGGTAAGTGATTGGTTGGTGATTGGTGAGTAGTTTTTCTTTTTTCTCTTCTATAACAGTGAGTAAACTTTAGCATTGTTGTTGCCAATTTAAGTGTATCTAAGGGTTAAGTCATGGCAGGAGAGCTCAGTCACGTGATATGCTCCTCCTGTACCATGTGGGAACTCAGGGACACTTCCAGTGTCCCTGACGACTACGTGTGCGGAAAGTGTATCCGCCTCCAGCTCCTGATGGACCGCGTTGCGGATTTGAAGCTGAGGGTGGATTCACTCTTGAGCATCCACGATGCTGAGAATGACGTGAGTAGCACGTGTAGCGAGTTGGTCTTACCGCAGGTGAAGGGTGCACAGCCAGCTAGGGAATGGAAGACCAGCAGGAAGAGCAGTGCAAGGAAGGTAGTGCAGGGGTCCCCTGCGGTCATCCCCCTGCAAAACAGATACACCATTTTGAGTACTGTTGAGGGGGTGACTCATCAGGGGAGGGCAGCAGCAGCCAAGTTCATGGCACCATGGCTGGCTCTGCTGCACAGGAGGGCAGGAAAAAGAGTGGGAGAGCGATAGTGATAGGGGATTCGATTGTAAGGGGAATAGATAGGCGTTTCTGCGTACGCAACCGAGATTCCAGGATGATACGTTGCCTCTCTGATACAAGGGTAAGGATGTCTCGGAGCAGGTGCAGGACATTCTAAAAAGGGAGGGTGAACAGCCAGTTGTCGTGGTGCAAATTGGTACCAAAGATGTAGGTAAAAAAAGGGATGAGGTCCTACAAGACGAATTTAAGGAGCTAGGAGCTAAATTAAAACGTAGGACCTCAAAAGTAGTCATCTCAGGATTGCTACCAGTGCCACGTGCTAGTCAGAGTAGGAATCGCAGGATAGCTCAGATGAATACATGGCTTGAGCAGTGGTGCAGCAGGGAGGGATTCAAATTCCTGGGGCATTGGAACCGGTTCTGGGGGAGGTGGGACCAATACAAACTGGACGGACTGCATCTGGGCAGGACCGGAACCAATCTCCTCAGAGGAGTGTTTGCTTGTGCTGTTGGGGAGGAGTTAAACTAATATGGTAGGGGGATGGGAACCAATGCAGGGAGACAGAGGGAAACAAAAAGGAGACAAAAGCAAAAGACAGAAAGGAGAAGAGTAAAGTGGAGGGCAGAGAAAGCCAAGGCAAAAAACAAAAAGGGCCACTGAATATAAAGGGGCTGCAGGAGGGGTCAAAACTAAAAATCATGGTTTAAAAACTAGTATTAAAACACTCTACCAAAACGCACGCAACATTTGAAATAAAGTAAATGAGTTGACGGCACAAATGGGTATGATTTGGTGGCCATTACAGAAACGTGGTTGCAGGGTGCCCAAGACTGGGAATTAAACATACAGGGGTATCTGACGCTTCGGAACAATAGACACGAAGGAAAAGGAGGTGGGGTAGCTCTGTTAATAAAGGATGATATCAGGGCAGTTGTGAGAGACGATATTGGCTCTAATGAACAAAATGTTGAATCATTCTGGATGGAGATTAGAGATAGTAAGGGGAAAAGTCACTGGTGGGTGTAGTTTATAGGCCCCCAAATAATAACTTCATGGTGGGGAGGGCAATAATCAAGGGAATAATGGAAGCATGTGAAAAAGGAACGGCAGTAATCATGGGGGATTTTAACCTGCATATCGATTGCTCAAATCAAATCGCACGGGGCAGCCTGGAGGAGGAATTCAGAGAATGCATACGGGATTGTTTCTTAGAACAGTATGTTACAGAACCTACAAGGGAGCAAGCTATCTTAGATCTGGTCCTGTGTAATGAGACAGGAATAATAAACGATCTCCTTGTAAAAGATCCTCTCGGAATGAGTGATCACAGTATGGTTGAATTTGTAATATAGATTGAGGATGAGGAAGTAGTGTCTCAAATGAGCGTACTATGCTTAAACAAAGGGGACTACAGTGGGATGAGGGCAGAGTTGGCTAAAGTAGACTGGAAACACAGACTAAACGGTGGCTCAATTGAGGAACAGTGGAGGACTTTTAAGGAGCTCTTTCATGGTGCTCAACAAAAATATATTCCAGTGAAAAAGAAGGGTGGTAAGAGAAGGGATAACCAGCTGTGGATAACCAAGGAACTAAAGGAGAGTATCAAATTAAAAACCAATGCGTGTAAGGTGGCCAAGGTTAGTGGGAAAATAGAAGATTGGGAAAATTTTAAACGACAGCAAAGAATGAGTAAGAAAGCAATAAAGAAAGGAAAGATAGATTACGAAGGTAAACTTGCGCAAAACATAAAAACGGATAGTAAAAGCTTTTACAGATATATAAAACGGAAAAGAGTGACTAAAGTAAATGTTGGTCCCTCAGAAGATGAGAAGGGGGATTTAATAATGGGAAATGTGGAAATGGCTGAGACCTTAAGCAATTATTTTGCTTCAGTCTTCACAGTGGAAGACACAAAAACCATGCATAAATTGCTGGTCACAGGAGTGTGGGAAGGGAGGACCTTGAGACAATCACTATCACTAGTGGGGTAGTGCTGGACAGGCTAATGGGACTCAAGGTAGACAAGTCCCCTGGTCCTGATGAAATGCATCCCAGGGTATTAAAAGAGATGGCGGAAGTAATCGCAGATGCATTTGTTATAATCTACCAAAATTCTCTGGACTCTGGGGAGGTACTAGCGATTGGAAAGCAGCTAATGTAACGCCTCTGTTTAAAAAAGGGGACAGACAAAAGGCAGGTAACTATAGGCCGGTTAGTTTAACATCTGTAGTGGGGAAAATGCTTGAAACTATCACTAAGGAAGAAATAGTGGGACATCTAGATAGGAATAGTGCAATCAAGCAGATGCAGCATGGATTCATGAAGGGGAAATCATGTTTAACTAATTTACTGGAATTCTTTGAGGATATAACGAGCATGGTGGATAGAGGTGTACCGATGGATGTGGTGTATTTAGATTTTCAAAAGGCATTCAATAAGGTGCCACACAAAAGGTTACTGCGGAAGATAAAGGTACGTTGAGTCAGAGGAAATGTATGAGCATGGATAGAGAATTGGCTGGCGAACAGAAAGCAGAGAGTCGGGATAAATGGGTCCTTTTCGGGTTGGAAATCGGTGGTTCGTGGTGTGCCACAGGGATCGGTGCTGGGACCACAACTGTTTACAATATACATAGATGACATGGAAGAGGGGACAAAGTGCAGTGTAATAAAATTTGCGGATGACACAAAGATTAGTGGGAAAGCGGGTTGTGTAGAGGACACAGAAAGGCTGCAAAGAGATTTAGATAGGTTAAGCGAATGGGCTAAGATTTGACAGATGGAATGCAATGTCGGAAAGTGTGAGGTCATCCACCTTGGGAAAAAAAACAGTAAAAGGGAATATTATTTGAATGGGGAGAAATTACAACATGCTGCGGTGCAGAGGGACCTGGGGGTCCTTGTGCATGAATCCCAAAAAGTTAGTTTGCAGGTGCAGCAGGTAATCAGGAAGGCGAATGGAATGTTGGCCTTCATTGCGAGAGGGATGGAGTACAAAAGCAGGGAGGTCCTTCTGCAACTGTATAGGGTATGGTGAGGCCGCACCTGGAGTACTGCGTGCAGTTTTGGTCACCTTACTTAAGGAAGGATATACTGGCTTTGGAGCGGGTACAGAGACGATTCACAAGGCTGATTCCGGAGATGAGGGGGTTACCTTATGATGATAGATTGAGTAGACTGGGTCTTTACTCGTTGGAGTTCAGAAGGATGAGGGGTGATCTTATAGAAACATTTAAAATAATGAAAGAGATAGACAAGATAGAGGCAGAGAGGTTGTTTCCACTGGTCGGGGAGACTAGAACTGGGGGGCACTGCCTCAAAATACGGGGGAGCCAATTTAAAACTGAGTTGAGAAGGAATTTCTTCTCCCAGAGGATTGTGAATCTGTGGAATTCTCTGCCCAAGGAAGCAGTTGAGGCTAGCTCATTGAATGTATTCAAGTCACAGATAGATAGATTTTTAACTAATAAGGGAATTAAGGGTTACGGGGAGCAGGCGAGTAAGTGGAGTTGAGTCCACGGCCAGATCAGCCATGATCTTGTTGAATGGCGGAGCAGGCTCGAGGGGCTAGATGGCCTACTCCTGTTCCTAATTTTTATGTTCTTATGTCCTTATGTTCTAGGACTCCTGAACTACTTTGGTAACTTCTTACCAGGTCTCAGCATACTGTTAGAACCACTGCACGCTTTACTGTGTGAAGGAGACGAATGGATATGGGGCAAAAGCCAAGAAAATGCCTTTGTAAAAGATAGAAAACTGTTATGCTCAAACAAATTGCTTGTATTGTATGATCCATGTAAGCGTTATGTACTAGCATGTGATGCATCGTCGTACGATGTCGGGTGTGTATTGCAACAAACTAATGAATCTGGGAAACTGCAACCGGTTGCTTGCAACCAGAAGTCTGTCTAGGGCTGAGAGGGCTGACAGCATGATCTAAAAAGACGCGTTAGCGTGTGTTTATCGGGTAAAGAAAATGCATCAATATCTGTTTGGGCTCAAATTTGAATTGGAAACTGACCATAAGCCACTGATATCCTCTTTTCTAGAAGTAAAGAATAAATACAGCTGCATTGGCCCGCATCCAGAAATGGGCGCTCATGTTATCCGCATACAACTACGCCATCTGCCACAGGCCGGGCCAGAAAACTGTACCAATGCTCTCAGTAGGGTGCCATTGCCTACCACGTGGGTGGAAATGGCACAGCCCGCAGATTTATTTATTTATGGTAATGGAAGCTTTCGAGAGTGAGCAATCACCAGTTACAGCCTGACAGATTAGAACCTGGATGAGCCAGGTCCCCTTACTGTCCTTAGTAAAAACTATGTGCTTCACGGGAGCTGGTCCAGTGTCCCATTAGAAATGCAGGAAGAAATAAAGCCGTACCAGCGGTGCAAAGATGAAATATCTATACAGGCAGACTGCCTCCTATGGGGTAATCGGGTCGTGGTACCAAAAAAGAGCAGGGACACTGTCATTAGTGATCTCCACAGTACCCATTGTAATGATGAAAGCGATAGCCAGATCCCACGTGTGGTGGCCCGGTATCGATACAGCCTTAGAGTCCTGCATGCACAAATGTAACACATGCTCGCAAGTAAGCAATGCACCCAGGGAGGCGCCACTAAGTTTATGGTCTTGGCCCTCCAAACCGTGGTCTAGGGTCCATGTCAACTATACAGGCCCGTTGTTGGGAAAAATGTTCCAAGTGGTTGTAGATGCGTACTCCAAATGGATTGAATGTGCGATAATGTCGGCCAGCACGTCTGCTACCACCACTGAAAGCCTGCGGGCCACGTTTGCCACGCACGGCCTGCCTGATGTCCTTGTGAGTGACGAGTTCAAAGAGTTCATGGCCTGCAATGAGATCAAACATCTCACATCTGCCCTGTTCAAACCAGCATCCAATGGTCAGGCAGAGAGAGCAGTGCAAACAATCAAGCAGAGCTTGAAGAGGGTAACTGAAGGCTCACTGCAGACTCGACTATCCCGAGTCCTGCTTAGTTACCGCACGAGACCCCACTCGCTCACTGGGATTCCACCCACTGAACTGTTGATGAAAAGGGCACTTAAGACAAGGCTCTCGTTAGTCCACCCTGATCTACACGAACAGGTAGAGAGCAGGCGGGTTCAACAAAGTACATATCACGATGGCGCAAATGTGTCACTCGAAATTGAGATTAATGATCCTGTATTTGTGTTGAACTATGGACAAGGTCCCAAGTGGCTTCCCGGCACTGTCGTGGCCAAAGAGGAGAGCAGGGTGTTTCGGGTCAAACTTTCAAATGGACTCATCTGCAGGAAACACTTGGACCAAACCAAACTCAGATTCACGGACTATCCAGAGCAACCCACATTAGACCCTACCTTTTCTTGACCCCCCAAAACACGCACAAGTGGCAACCGACACAGCGGTTGGCCACAAAGCAGAACCCATCACCCGTAATAACCCAGTAGGACTCACCACAGCAGACAGCCCAGCAAGGTCAGCTACACAGCAGCCCAGCAGCCCAACAAACAATTCACCAAAACCAGCATTTTCACCGAGATGATCAACCAGGGAAAGAAAGGCCTCAGATCGACTCACCTTGTAAATAGTTACACTATTGATTTTCGAGAGGGGGGGGGGGGGAGTGTTGTTATATATGTAAACCTGTAAATTGGTGAATTGTTTGTTGGGCCCTCGCTGGGCTATTGTACAGCTGGCCTTGCTGGGCTACCTGGTGTGGTGAGTCCTGCTGGGTTGTTGCGGGTGATGGGTTCTGCTTTGTGGCCAACCGCTGTGTCGGTTGCCACTTGTGTGTGTTTTGGGGGATCAAAAAAGGTAGGATCTAATGTGGGTTGCCCTGGATAGTCCGTGAATCTGTAAATACCTGTAAATACCTTAGTTGGCCACCAAAGTGCTCATCCTCTGGAGTCCCAAGGGATCCCACAATCCCTTGGGAGCACCTGTACTTAAGGAGGCCTCAGAAGCTGGAGAGGCACTCTGGAGACCTGCAATAAAAGACTACAGTCACGCTTTACTTTGAGCTCACAGTATCTGGTCAGACTCTTTATTCATACACTACAGACCCGGTTGTCCTGAGTACTGCTCAGCTCCTGCACCAGATCCCACTCACTCATCGAGATTCCTCCAGCTGAGCTGCCCATGAAAAGGGCGCTTAAAACAAGGCTCTCTCTTGTCTACCCTGATCTACATGATCACATGGAGGACAAGCGGCATCAACAAAGTGTGTATCATGACCGCGCAAATTTGTCACGCAATATTGAGATCAATGATCCTGTGTTTGTGCTCAATTATGGATGTAATGTCCTTACACACTACTTTAAATTCACATGAGGCACATTCTGCAGACAAGGTCACTCTGTGACCTGAACCTTTATTCATAGGGCCAAGAAGTGATGACCCTGCGTGGGACCTCCCTTTATACACCTGGATGACCAGGTGAGGATGTCTCCCACAAGTTCACCCACTGTGGTCAAGGTTTGCATTTCTTAGGTATATACAGTATGCAGTGTTGTTATGAAGGTTACAGTTACATGAAGGTTACATACATGACATCACCTCCCCCCCAACGTCTTATGGGGTCAAAGGTTAAGTCTTTCAGGCGGTCGACGCTCTCTTGTGGAGTGCCGCAGTTGGGGCTCTGGTTGTTGAGCCTTGGCATGCGTCTCTGTCACCTGTGGTGATTCCGGCTTGTCCGGGCTGGCCACAGGGACTGTGCATGCTGCTGAGTGTTCTTGTTGCTCGTTCACTGGCTGTGGTGTGGGCAACATCTCATGATATTCCTCAGGTTCCTCAGTGTCCATGCTGAACCTTTTTTTTTACTTGGTCCAGATGCTTGCGGCATATCTGTCCATTGTTAAGTCTGACCACTATGACCCTATTCCCCTCTTTGCCAATTACAGTACCCTCGAGTCACTTGGGCCCCACACTCTGATGTTTGGGAGTACCACTGAGGAGGAAGATGAAGAGGACGACATTGCTGGCACCAACGCTTCACTGCTTCCACCCAAACGCACCAGCTCAGATATTGGGAGTGCGTGGTTTGATCTAGTTGAGGTAGTACAGGAGTTTGCACTGGTTGTTGCACCGGGGTCTAGTGGGCTGCAGCATGGTGACGGGGCTAGGCAACCTGTTGTGCCATCTCTCCGGGGGTGTGAGTCTGCACTGGAATTCTACCGACGACGACTCAGATGATTCCATCGATGTAGCGGCATACAAAAGAAGGTTGGAGGCCAGGCATTCCCAGATGTTGGGGGCACTGACAAGGGTGTCAGAGAAGCTGTCGGAAGTGGTCAGGAGTGTGGAGGAGTCCGCCTCGCGCATAGTCGACAGCTCTGTGCGCACCAAGGAGCCCATCATTGCCAGTGTGCAGGCGATGGTGGTCTCTCAGATTGTCCGTGCAGATCCAGCTGTGATGCCGCAACCTGCAGGTGATGTGGCAGCTGTCATTTCAGCACAGGCGCGAGGGAACGATTGCATCGGTGCTGGATAGAAGAGGATGGCCTTGGCCCTGGAAGCTCAGAATGCTCTTATGCATTCTGGGCAACAGGCCACGGACCTCTTACTGTTGCCATAGAGTGTCAAACTGCTGCATGTCTGCTGGCTCTGAGACTCTGGCTGCGCTCATGCAGTCTCAGCTTGATGCCACCCAACACCTCAGTGTTGCGTTTGCAGCTAGCTCCACCACAGGCCACGGGGGACCTTCCGGTGTCTCACCACACCACCAACCTGACCTCTCTCAGCTTGATGGTGGTGGTAGTGTGCCGCCTCCGGGGAGTGACTCAGGCTCCTTGGACCAGGATCCTGATGATGTGCTCTCTCAGGATCACAACATTCCTGGCCCCAGTCCTGCTACTCCACCAGTGTGTCCACGCATGGCAGACTGCACCCTCCTAAGACGGTGCTGGCCAGTCTGCACCCGGTGTTCCAGGCCCAAAGGTGTTCGAGGGTGTCGGACAAGGACATCTGTAGGTACCACACAACAACCACGGCGGAGTTCCCAGACCCATGATGCAGCCACAGGAGAAACACTTAGGCATAGTGTTAGGATAGGCACGAGTAAGAGGTGTTATAAAGAGGTGCACATGGAGTAAAACGTGATTATTTGTGGCAGTTGATGTTAGTATTTTTTGTTTGTGTTTTTGTACTGACTTTAATCATTTGATAAATCTTTATTTTTGACACATATATCTGACCAGGTGTTTCATTTGGGAGTGGGCAATTCTGTGTGAAGGCACTCATTGGGGTTGGCCATGGAAAGTGTGAGCTGAAGGGTCATGTGTAGATGAGATAATTTGAACTGTGCAACTATCAGACGTAGCTGCACCTCCCTTGCGATGGGGACGACACCTCCTCCTCCTCACCTCCTCCTTCTCCTGCGCTACTGCTGGCTCGACCTCCAATGGCTGTCCCCTCATGAGAGCCAGGTTGTGCAGCATGCAGTAAACCGCGACGAATATGGAGACCCGTTCAGGAGCGTACTGCAAGGCGCCACAAGACCAGTCCAGGCAACGGAACTTCTGCTTGAGGATCCCAATGCAGTGCTCGATGATGCACCTGGTGCCAAAATGAGCGTCATTGTAGGCATGCTCGGCCGCTGTCCTGGGGTTTCGCAGTGGAGTGAGCAGCCAAGTGGACAGGGGATATCCCTTGTCGTCAAGCAGCCAACCACAATCCTGATTTGGCCCGGTGAATAGGGCAGGCACGCAGTTCTGGCGCAGAATGAACGCATCATGGCAGCTGCCTGGGTACCTTGCATTAACCAACAGGGTCCGATTCTGGTGGTCACACACGAGCTGATCAATGGGCAAGTGGAACCCCTTGTGGTTCACAAAGATCTTGGGGTGAAGTTGTGGTGCCCTCAGCCCAACGTGTGTGCCGTCTATCGCACCCTGCACTCTCGGGAACCCTGCAATTCAGGCAAATCCGGCATGCCACTTCACTATCTTGTCTCTCATCATGGGGAGTGATATGTAGTCTGCCCTTCTCCTGTAGAGTGCATCCATTAACTTCTGGATGCAGCGGTGTGCAGAGAACTGTGAAATGTTTCCGATGTCTGCAGTGGCAGACTGGAAAGACACTGTGGCATAGAAATTCAAAGTGATGGTCACCTTGGTCTCAACTGTCAGGGCAGTTGTGAGCCTTGGGTGAGGCTCGAGATCTTGCTGCATCACGCTGCACAGCTCTGTCAGTACCTTCTTTCAGAATCTCAGCCTTCACAGGCAGAGCTCATCACTGAGCTGGAGGAAGGAGAACTGAGGTCTGTAGACCCTTTGAGGGTAGGTCCTCCTTCCCCCATGTCTGTGTTGGCCACCTCCCATTGCATTCTGCAGAGACGCCTGACCATGAGGAGGACCAGGGAGATGGCCAACATCCAGCTGCCATGGGAGGTGGCCAACACAGACATGAGGGAAGGAGGACCTACCCTCAAAGGATCTTGCTGGCAAGGCTCCTGGCCCAGTATGTTGTGGGGGGGTGGGGCGGGTGGTCAGTGTGCCTGACCTTCCTCCTGACGCCATCTCCCTCCTGGACACCCTTTCAATGTGCAGGTCTGCACATGCCTGCAGGCCCTTGTGGACGTTGGGCAGCCATGGCTACTGCCTCCCTTGCCCGCTGCCTCTCCGCACGTTGCTGACGGCGATGCCGTCTCCTGCGGGCTGCACTGCATCTCACTAGGTGTACCAGGCATTCCCCTGACAACACTGATCCCATTCTCTTTGAGGCTGCATCCTAACAAGCAGGTCTCTGGAGCACAAAATGAGGCCTACAGGCCTCCACTAAAGTGTGAGAGCTGAAAATGCTCAAAACTCTCACAAAAACTACAAACAGCATTCAGATGGTTAAATTAAATGAAAAAAAACTTCCACAAAACTTTTGTCCAAAAATATCCCGGTCGCGGGAATACTGCGTTGACCTCCTCCAGCGGTGTCGCGTATCACGGCAAAGTGTACCGACACATAAACCTGGCGAAAGCCCACGGTAACTGTCCCTCCCGGGACCCTGAATTTCAGCCCTGCTGTGAGTTGTTATGATCTGAATTGCATTGTCTGAAAAGGTGGTGGAAGCAGATTCAATAGTAACTTTCGAAAGTGAATTGGATAAATACTTGTAAAGGAAAAATTTGCAGGACTGGGGAAAGAGCAGGGAGTGCGACTAATGGTACAGCTCTTTCAAAGAGCCGGCACAGATATGATGGGCCGAATGGCTTCTTTTCGTGCTGTAAGATACTGTGATTCTATGAAGGTGTTGAATTTCCAGAGACTTGTATTCATGATCCACCATAACTTTGATAGAAGAGCCGCAGAAAGCACAGAGAATGACGGATGATTGGAAATACCTCCATTATTAAATATCTAGATGAAGATAAAATAACTAGGAGGAGCTAACATGGATTTGAGAAAGGATGATCATGCTTGAGAAACCTGATAAAGTTCTTTAAGCAAGTGACAGATAAGATTGATGGGGTGAAATACACAATAAAATCCAACCTCCCCTGCCTCCTCCTCCCTCACCTCCAACAATAAATGCAAGGAGCTCAACAACATCCATTCAACTGTCTCTGCTACTTCCCTCCCTTCCCCCTGCCCACCAGACCTTACTTCCTCTACATTTCCCCGACCTTCCAGCCCTAACCCTAAATTTGCATATTTCTCTCATTTCTTTCCTGTTTTCCCTCCTGTCTTTCCAAAGCTCATCTTGTCAATAAGACCGACCTCTTGCTCTCTCGGCCCTGTTTCTACTAAATTGCTGACCACTCAACTTCCCTTCCTGGCTGCCATGCTGGCGGATATTGTTAACCATTGTCTCTCCTCAGGTATTGTCCCTGTTACCTTCAAATCTGCTGTCATCGCCCCCTCCTCAAAAAGCAACTCTTGACCCCCTTCACCCTTTCATGTTTTGTTGCCTCTCAAATCCCTGCCCATCTTTCCCAGAATTCCTTGTTTGAATCCCTCCAATCAGGTTTCCGTCCCTGCTACAGTAACAAAACTGCTCTTACCAAAGTCAAAAATTATATCCTAATTGACTGTGACAAAGGTAATCTATCTCTCCTCGTCCTTCTGGACCTGTCTGCAGCCTTTGACATGGTTGACCACAAAATTCTACTCCAATGCCTCTCCACCGTCATCCATCTGGATGGGACTGCACTTGCCTGCTTTCATTCCTATCTTTCCAGCCGTAACCATACAAAAACCTGCAAAAGTTTCACTTCCCGATCTCGCGCTGTCACCTCTGGTGTCCCCCAATGATCTAGCCTTGGCCCCCTCCTATTTCTTATCCTCCCTCTCGGTGACATCATCCGTCAGCACAACCTGAGTTTTCACACGTACGCTGATGATACCCAGCGCTACCTCTCCTCCACCTCTCTCAACCCTCCACTGTTTCTGTACTATCAGACTGCTTGTCCAACATTCAGTACAGGATGAGTAGAAAGTTCCTCCAATTATATATCAGGGAGACCGAAGCCATTGCCTTCGGTTCACATCACAAACTCGGTTCCCTTTCCACTGATTCGATCTCTCTCCCCAGCAACTGTCTGACCAAGTCTGTTCGCAACCTTGATGTCAGATTTGATCATAAATTGAGCTTCCTGCTTCACATCAGTTCTATCACTAAGACCGCCCATTTCCACCTTCGTAATATCGCCCGTCTCTGTCCTCTCTCAACTTTTCTGCTGCCAAAACCCTCATCCATGCCTTTATCACCTCTAGAATTGATTATTCCAATGCACTCCTGGTTGGCCACCCTAGTTCTACCCTCCATAAACTTGAGGCCATCCAAAACTCTGCCACTCACATATGGGGAGAGACTGGATCGTCTGGGCCTGTATTCACTGGAGTTTAGAAGGATGAGAGGGGATCTCATAGAAACATATAAAATTCTGACGGGACTGGACAGGTTAGATGCAGGAAGAATATTCCTGATGTTGGGGAAGTCCAGAACCAGGGGACACAGTCTAAGGATAAGGGGTAAGCAATTTAGGACTGAGATGAGGAGAAACTTCTTCACTCAGAGCGTGGTTAACCTGTGGAATTCCCTACCGCAGAGAGTTGTTGATGCCAGTTTGTTAGATATATTCAAGAAGGAGTTAGATATGGTCCTTACGGCTAAAGGGATCAAGGGGTATGGAGAGAAAGCAGGAAAGGGGTACTGAGGTGAATGATCAGCCATGATCTTATTAAATGGTGGTGAGGCTCGAAGGGCCGAGTAGCCTACTCCTGCACCTATTTTCTATGTTTCTATGTTTCTATGTTCTACCTCGCACCAAGTCCCACTCACCCATCGCCCCTGTGCTTGCTGACCTACATTGGCTCGAGTTAAGCAACATCTCGATTTTAAAATTCTCATCCTTGTTTTCAAATACCTCCATGGCCTCACCACTTTATCTCTGTAATCTCCTCCATCCTTTTAATCCCCCTAGATCTCTGCGCTCCACCTATTCTGGCCTTTTGAACATCCCAATTTTAAATGCTTCACCATTGATGGTTGTGCCTTCCGCTGCCTCGGTCCTAAGCTCTGGAATGACCTCTCTAAATCTCTCTGTCTTTCCACTTTGCTCCTTTAAGATGCTTCTTAAAACCTACCTCTTCAACCAGGCTTTTGGACATCTGCTCTAACATCTCCTTATATGGTTCCTATAACACAGCTGTGAAGTGCTTTGAGACATTTTCTTATGTTAAAGGTGCTATATAAATATATTATGTTGTTGTTGAATGTGGTGCTTTCGGAAAGCCTTTGGCTAGGTATGACACAGGAGACTATTGTAAAAGATAATATGGTATTGAATTATTCCAAAAGCAAAGAATTAGTTTAAAAACTGGTTAGACAGGATGAAAGAGATTGGAGGAGAAATTCGTCTGCTTTGCACCTCCCGTTAGCATCTGTGGGGCAGTAACAGGGCGCTAAGGGGTTACCAACTGGACGTGGTGAATTCAGCAACGCCTGTGAACTTCCCTGGTGGGTTTGCGCTGGCTCTAACACTTACCACCTCGCTCTCTTGCGCCCCGTAGACCGTGACGTCATCAAATGTGCAGTGCTCCGTTACCACTCTGGATGTGAAGTTCTCTCCAGCCCCCTGCTGTATCGCTGGACGTCAACAACGGCAGTAACAGGAGGCATTGTCACGTCAGCTAGCCACTTGGGGAGCGATAATTAAAGGCCGTGGTGGTCAGGTAGGCCAAACTTTATTCTTCACACCAGTCTAGTACCTGCTGAAGGTTTTTGAAGCCTCATTGTTGCATGATGCCTAAGCCCTCCACTCTGTGAGAGTGATTGAGGCGGTAATGGAAGCCGCGCAGGTCCCCTGGCCCCACAGAACTAAGAAGAAGAATGTTGCAAACCATCATTGGCCTTTCCCTTTAAGCAAGGGAAGGAGCCTCCGGTATCACTGCACTGAACATTCTTCAGCACTCTGCTGCTACCACCCCTCTCACACACTTTAGCGCCCTAAGAGACGTGGTTAGCACTTGATTTAGAGCTCCACTTCCGGTTTGAAGTACTAAAGTTGAAGTTCCCGGGATCAAATAAGGATTATCGCTTCAAGATAATTTTCTCAGATTTCAAAAGTTATCGCCCCAATCGGGGCGCAATGGAATTTCTACCCTAGGAATTATGAGTAGTGTCTCAGAGTGGTTAGAAGTGGGTAGTGATGTCCCACAGAGTTTTGTTCTGGGACCACTTCTGCTCACTGCGTCTCCCAATGATTTGAATGTCGAGCTAGAGGGAGTGGTGTCCAAATTTGAAGACAATACCTGTACTAAATTAGGAAGTATCGTAAATCGTTTTGAGAAATGAAGGAAACTGCAAGGGGATATTGATAAGTTGGTACAATGCTGAAAAAGTGGCAGATGGAATTCAATATCAGTGAATGAGAGTTGGTACATTTTTGGTTAAAAATTAAAGTAAAAGTATAACTTTGAATGGAGGAAGCTGGGTGATGTGGAAGAGCAGAAAGACTTTTGAGTTCAGGTTCACAAGACATTAAAAGCACAGCTCAAGTGGAAATAGGTTTTATTGCAAGAGGTATAGCATATCAAAGTCACAGTTTAATGGTGAAACTATATGAGAACCTTGACAAACATTTGGAATTCTGTTTAGCAGTTTTGGTCCCCATACTGTAGGAAACAGGTTGAAGCAAGATAGAGGGTACAGTGCAGATTCAAAGGGCATGAGGCAATACAAGTATAAAGAAAGATTTGAAAAATTGGGACCATTTTCATCAGAACAGAAGAGGTTATGAGGTAATTTGATAGCGTTGTTTAAAATTATGAAGGGATGGGACAGAGAAGATAGAAACAAACCTTTTACAGTGTTTGGGAGGAGGAAAGGGGGTCAGTACAAGGGGACATAGATAAAAAATTAAATGTAAAGAATTTAGGATAGAAAGCAGGGGAAACTTTTTTTTACATAGAAGGTTGTGAGGCTGTGGAAGACACTATCAGAGTTAGTGATTCAGGATTGAGGATGTTTCCAGTAGAGTGGACAAGGGAGAACCAGTTGATGTGGTGTATTTGGACTTTCAGAAGGCTTTCGACAAGGTTCCACACAAGAGATTAATGTGCAAAGTTAAAGCACATGGGATTGGGGGGTAGTGTGCTAACGTGGATTGAGAACTGGTTGTCAGACAGGAAGCAAAGAGTAGGAGTAAATGGGTACTTTTCAGAATGGCAGGCAGTGACTAGTGCTGGGGCCCCAGCTGTTTACACTGTACATTAATGATTTAGACGAGGGGATTAAATGTAGCATCTCCAAATTTGCGGATGACACTAAGTTGGGTGGCAGTGTGAGCTGCGAGGAGGATGCTATGAGGCTGCAGAGTGACTTGGATAGGTTAGGTGAGTGGGCAAATGCATGGCAGATGAAGTATAATGTGGATAAATGTGAGGATATCCACTTTGGTGGTAAAAACAGAGAGACAGACTATTATCTGAATGGTGACAGATTAGGAAAAGGGGAGGTGCAACGAGACCTGGGTGTCATGGTACATCAGTCATTGAAGGTTGGCATGCAGGTACAGCAGGCGGTTAAGAAAGCAAATGGCATGTTGGCCTTCATAGCGAGGGGATTTGAGTACAGGAGCAGGGAGGTGTTACTACAGTTGTACAGGGCCTTGGTGAGGTCACACCTGGAGTATTGTGTACAGTTTTGGTCTCCTAACTTGAGGAAGGACATTCTTGCTATTGAGGCAGTGCAGCGAAGGTTCACCAGACTGATTCCCGGGATGGCGGGACTGACATATCAAGAAAGACTGGATCAACTGGGCTTATATTCACTGGAGTTCAGAAGAATGAGAGGGGATCTCATAGAAACGTTTACAATTCTGACGCATTTAGACAGGTCAGATGCAGGAAGAATGTTCCCAATGTTGGGGAAGTCCAGAACCAGGGATCACAGTCTAAGGGTAAGGGGTAAGCCATTAAGACTGAGATGAGGAGAAACTTCTTCACCCAGAGAGTGGTGAACCTGTGGAATTCTCTACCACAGAAAGTTGTTGAGGCCAATTCACTAAATATATTCAAAAGGGAGTTAGATGTAGTCCTTACTACTAGCGGGATCAAGGGGTATGGCGAGAAAGCAGGAATGGGGTACTGAAGTTGCATGTTCAGCCATGAACTCATTGAATGGCGGTGCAGGCTAGAAGGGCTGAATGGCCTACTCCTGCACCTATTTTTTATGTTTCTATGTTTCTATTACTTGTGTAAATACATCTCCTGACCACAGATGGGCTCAAATGAGGTAGTCTCGAGGAAGAGTTCATAGAGTGCCACAAATTATTGTGAAAACATTCACCCCACAATATGGTTTAATATTAAATTTATGGCTGTACTAAGGTTGTTACAGACAGTATTCTTAGCAAGGCTTTGATGTTGCTTTCATTATTGCACATGCAATTTCCCAATGTGTGCTCCCGGGTGAGCAAGGTGCTAGGCTGCGTGTATGCTTTTATAAAATCTACTCTTGTTTCCCATCAGCAGATAACCTCAAAGCTTTAGTCATTTTGCATAGGAATTTGATTGGTTTCCCACTTTGTACAATTGAATGGGAGCTCTGTGGGTTGATGCACACAGAGAGAGGTTGATAGGTGGTATACTTGTGATGGGTCTGTAATGGATCCATTTGGCTGTACAGCCCAATACGAGAACCACAGTCTCTGTCACAAGTCGGGCAGATAGTCGTTGAGGGAAAGGGTGGGCAGGGAGCCTGGTTTGCTGCACTCGCTCCTTCCGCTGCCTGCGCTTGATTTCTGCATGCTCTTGCGACGATACTCGAGGAGCTCAGCGCCCTCCCGGATGCACTTCCTCCACTTAGAGCGATCGATGGTCAAGGACTCCCAGGTGTCAATGGGGATGTCGCACTTTATCAGGGAGGCTTTGAGGGTGTCCTTGTAACGTTTCCTCTGCCTGCCTTTGGCTCATTTGCCATGGATGAGTTCCGAGTAGAGCACTTGCTTTGGGAGTCTTGTGTCTGGCATGCAGACTATGTGGCCTGCCCAGCAGAGCTGATCAAGTGTGGTCAGTGCTTCAATGCTGAGGATGTTGGCCTGGACGAGGACGCTAATGTTTGTGCGTCTGTCCTCCCAGGGGATTTGCAGGATCTTGCGGAGACATCGCTGGTGGTATTTCTCCAGCGACTTGAGGTGTCTGCTGTACTTGGTCCACATCTCTGAGCCATACAGGAGGGCAGGTATTACTACGGCCTTGTAGACCATGAGCTTGGTGACAGTTTTGAGGGACTGATCTTCAAACACTCTTTTCCTCAGGTGACCGAAGGCTGCACTGGCGCACTGGAGGCGTTGTTGGATCTCATCGTCAATGCCTGCTCTTGTTGATAGGAGGCTCCCGAGATAAGGGAAGTGGTCCACGTTGTCCAGGGTCACTCCATGGATCTTGATGTTTAGGGAGCAGTGCTGTGTGGCAAGGACAGGCTGTTGGCGGACCTTTGTCTTACTAATGTTTAGCATAAGGCCCATGCTTTCATACGCCTCGGTAAATACGTCGACTATGTCCTGGAGTTCAGCCTTTGTGTATGCACAGACGCAGGCATCATCCGCGTACTATAGCTCGACGTCAGAGGTTGCAGTGGCCTTGGACCTGGCCTGGAGATGGCGAAGATTGAACAGGTTCTCTGGTTCTGTAGTTTAGTTCCACTCCAGCGGGGAGCTTGTTGACTGTGGCAGCAAGGAAGATTGAGAAGAGGGTTGGGGCGATGACGCAGCCCTGCTTGACCCCGGTCCGATCTCAAGCTTAGAGTGAAAGCAAGTCTTCATCGATTCCAAGGGACTGCCTATGATGATGACTTGTAATGGGAAGAGAAACAGAAGGTGATTAATGCAGTGACTAGATGTGGTAATCAAGTGAATGTTTCTTTATTATCAAAAATGTGCTGTACAGGTGGAAATGGGTTGTTCTGTACATCCAATGATGCCTTGAATGACTCAATAGCATAGAAGTTAAGCCAGTTGTGATTTTAACAGACACTGGCAAAGCAATGCCTGTGATGGAGGTGGGCAGCAGGTCCACTTACATCATGTAGCATGATTCACTGATAGATTCCATGGGATTATGAAGCCTGCATAGGCACTTCATCATGATCTAATGCAGTAGAGGCATCTCTGCCTGTTTATTTTGCTAACCATGGTGACTTGTATGCTTCTGGGGCAACTTCATCAGTTTGCCTCATTTGCACTGAATAATATTTATTGCCATAGAAAGCAAGCATAAATAGAATGCTCAATGGAACAGCCACTGTACACTATTTGAAATTGTGGTGAAGGAGAGGAGGGCAAATAGCACAAAAGCAGATGACACAGTCAGCAACTGCAAAAATAAGAGAAAAAAATAACATAAATGGCTTTGGAATAATCTTCCCCTGGCCTTCAAATATTCCATTGCTTCCTCCAGAGCACCGAGCAACCCTGGATGCCTGTTTTATATAGGTATAAATATTATTCAGTGGACATAAGACAAGAATTGTAAAAAATGGGGCACATGATATTATGGCAATATTTTTGCCTTATTTGCCCATTGATTTATCCAAAATTGATTTTCCTGACGATTGGAAATGAAAGCAAGAAATTGGGATGAGTACTAAAATGGGTGGAAATCCTGTGTAATGCATTACCAACTCATTTCCCATACCTCCCCATCTAAGTAGCATTGCAAAATCAGATGATGGTGTGTGCCTTGGGGAAGCAGAATGAAGGGAAGGCAAAGTAAAATCTTGAAATAATATATAAATTGCATTTTTTTAAATTGGTGAGAAAAATACTAAATTCAAAATTCCTCAGGCTTTCCAGCAGCCAAGCAGTGCAATACCAGCAGGATGCGACAAAGGCCGGATAACAGACCATAACTTGGATACAGGTCCATGTACTGGGAGATCCTGCAGACCTTATAAGAGGTGGTACCTCTAGCTGTCCCTTACAAGGCCAGTGACACACAGGAGGTGGGGCCAGAGGTGGTGACTCCATACATAACAATGTCCTCACAAAAGAGTAGCATTTGCAGAGATATCAAGAAGAAAGAAACATACTGATCTCTTTAATTGTACATGTATGGACCACATTGAGGGTCCAGGCTGAGAATGGTGCCTGAACCTTCAAAGACTTCAGTAATTTTGAATTTCTTCTTGTCCTCCTTCTAATGTGGTCCAATGGGCAAATCAAATTGATCAGGGTAGCCCCGAGGAAGAGAGTGCATAGCGTTCCTTGAGCAGTATGTAACGGAACCAATCAGGGGGCAGGTTATCTTAGATCTGGTCCTGTGTAATGAGACAAGATTAATAAACAATCTCCTAGTAAAGGATCCCCTTGGAATGAGTGATCATCGCATGGTTGAATTTCAAATTCAGATTAAGGGCGAGAAAGTTGGATCTCAAACCAGCGTAGGAGACTACAAAGGTATGAGGGCAGAGTTGTCTAAAATGGACTAGGAAATTAGATTAAAGTGTAGGATGGTTGATGAACAGTGGCCTACATTTAAGGAGATATTTCATTACTCTCAAGAAAAATATATTCCAGTGAGGAGGAAAAGGTGTAAAAGAAAAGATAACCATCCTAACTAAAGAAATAAAGGATGGTATCCAATTAAAAACAAGGGCATACAGAGTGGCCAAATCTAGTGGGAGGACAGAAGATTGGGAAGCTTTAAAAAGCCAGCAAAGAATGACTAAAAAAATGATTAAGAAAGGACAGATAGACTATGAAAGTAAACTAGCACGAAATATAAAAACAGATAGCAAAAGTTTCTACAGGTATATAAAAAGGAAAAGAGTGGCTAAAGTAAATGTTGGTCCCTTAGAGGGCAATTAGTGATGGGGAACATGGAGATGGCAGAAACTCTGAACAAATATTTTGTATCAGTCTTTACGGTAGAGGACACAAACAATATCCCAACAGTGGATAGTCAAGGGGCTTTAGCGGGGGAGGAACTTAACACGATCACAATCACTAAGGAGGTGGTACTCAGTAAGATAATGGGACTAAAGGCGAATAAATCCCCTGGACCTGATGGCTTGCATCCTAGGGTCTTAAGAGAAGTAGCGGCAGGGATTGTGGATGCATTGGTTGTAATTTACCAAAATTCCCTGGATTCTGGGGAGGTCCCAGCAGATTCGAAAACTGCAAATGTAACACCCCTATTCAAAAAAGGAGGCAGACAAAAAGCAGGAAACTATAGACCAGTTCAACTAACATCTGTGGCTGGGAAAATGTTGGAGTCCATTATTAAAGAAGCAGTAGCAGGACATTTGGAAAAGCAAAATTCAGTCAAGCAGAGTCAGCATGGATTTATGAAGGGGAAGTCATGTTTGACAAATTTGCTGGAATTCTTTGAGGATGTAACGAACAAGGTGGATAAAGGGGAACCAGTGGATGTGTTGTATTTGGACGTCCAGAAGACATTTGACAAGGTGCCACATAAAAGGCACAAGATAAAAGTTCACGAGGTTGGGTGTAACATGTCAGCATGGATAGAGGATTGGTTAACTAATGGAGTCGGGATAAATGGTTCATTCTCGGGTTGGCAAACAGTAACTAGTGGGGTGCCATAGGGATCAGTGCTGGGACCCCAACTATTTACAATCTATATTAACGACTTGGATGAAGGGACCGAGTGTAACATAGTCAAGTTTGCTGATGATACAAAGATGGGAGGAAAAGCAATGTGTGAGGAGGACACAAAAAACCTGCAAAAGGACATAGACAGGCTAAGTGAGTGGGCAAAAATTTGGCAGATGAAGTATAATGTTGGATCTCATAGAAACATAACAAAATTCTGACGGGATTGGACAGGTTAGATGCAGGAAGAATGTTCCCGATGTTGGGGAAGTCCAGAACCAGGGGTCACAGTCTAAGGATAAGGGGTAAGCCATTTAGGACCGAGATGAAGAGAAACTTCTTCACTCAGAGAATTGTGAACCTGTGAAATTCTCTACCACAGAAAGTTGTTGATGCCACTTTATTAGTTATATTCAAAAAGGCGTTAGATGTGACCCTTACGGCTAAAGGGATCAAGGGGTATGGAGAGAAACCAGGACTGCGGTGCTGAAGTTGCATGTTCAGCCATGATCATATTGAATGGTGGTGCAGGCTCGAAGGGCCGAATGGCCTACTCCTGCACCTATTTTCTATGTTTCTATGTTTCTATGAAAGTGTGAGGTTATGCACTTCGGCAGAAAAACAATCGAAGAGCAAGTTATTATTTAAATGGAGAAAGATTGCAAAGTGCTGCAGTACAGCGGGACCTGGAGGTCCTAGTGCATGAAACACAAAAGGTTAGTATGGAGATGCAACAAGTGATCAGGAAGGCCAATGGAATCTTGACCTTTATTGAAAAGGGGATGGAGTATAAAGGCAGGGAAGTCTTGCTACAGTTATACAGGGTATTGGTGAGGCCACACCTGGAATACTGCATACAGTTTTGGTTTCCATATTTAAGAAAGGATATACTTGCTTTGGAGGCAGTTCTGGGAAAGTTCACTCGATTGATTCTGGAGATGTGGGAGTTGATTTACGAGGAATGGTTGAGTAGGTTGGGCTTCTACTCATTGGAATTCAGAAGAATGAGAGGTGATTTTATCGAAACGTATAAGAATATGAGGGGGCTTGACAATGTGGATGCAGAGAGGATGTCTTCACTGATCGGAGAGACGAGAAGTAGGGGGCATAATCCTAAAATCAGGGACCACCCATTTCAAACAGAAATGAGGAGGAATTTCTTCTCTCAGAGGGTTGTAAATCTATGGAATTTGCTGCCTCAGAGAGCTGTGGAAGCTGGGTCATTGAATAAATTTAAGACAGAGATAGACAGTATTATGCATGTAAACCTGTAAATACCATGTCTAACCACCAGAAGGGTTATCCTCTGGAGTCCCAAGGGATCCCACAATTCCTTGGGAGCACCTGTATATAAGGAGGCCTCACAGGCTTGAGCGGCACTCTGAGATCTGGAATAAAGGACTACGGTCACATCTTACTTTGAGCTTGCAGTATCTAGTCAAGACATAACAGACATAACTCTCTATTCAAGACATAACAGACAATGTTTTAACCAATAAGGGAATAAGGGGTTATGGGGAGTGGGCAGGGAAGTGGACTTGTGTCCATGATCAGATCAGCCATGATCGTATTAAATGGCGGAGCAGGCTCGAGGGGCCGTATGGCCTACTCCTGCTCCTATTTCTTATGTTCTTATGTAAGATGAAAATGTTTCCTGGGAGGTCCTGGGAACCTCCCCAGAACTGACACACACCACTGTCTCCTGGAGCAGATGGCCGCACAAGATGTTGTGGATGGAAAAAAAGTCAGACTGAACACTGTGAGCTCAAAGTAAAGTGTGAACTTAGTCTTTTATTGCAGCTCTCCAGAGTGCCTCTCTAATCTGTGAAGCCTCCTTCAATATCTGTGCTCCCAAGGGATTATGAGATCCCTTGGGACTCCAGGGGATGAGCCCTCTGGTTGCTGTAGAGAGTAAATATAAGCTCACATATATAACAACCCTCCCCCCCAAAGTCAATGGCGTAACTATTTACAATATGAGTCGATCTGGGGCCCTTCTTGCCCGGGTTTATCGTCTCGGTGTGAAAACTGGTGTTGTTGAATCATTTGTTGGGCCCTCGTTGGACTGCTGTGCAGCTGGCTTTGCTGGGCTGCTGGTGTGTTGGGTCCTGCTGGGCTGCTGTGGATGATGGGTTCTGCTTCATGGTCAACCGTGGTGCCGGTTGCCACTGGTGTGTATGTTGGAGGATCAAAAAAGGTAGGGTCCAAGATGGGTTGCTCAGGATAGTCCGTGAATCTGAGTTTGATTTGGTCCAAGTGTTACCAGTGAATGAGTCCATTTGAAAGTTTGACCCGAAACACCCTGCTCCCGTCTTTGGCCACGGCAGTGCCGGGAAGTCACTTGGGACCTTGTCCATAATTTAATACAAATACAGGATCATTGATTTCAATCTCGCGTGACACATTTGCACTATCATGGTATGCACTTTGTTGAAGCCGCCTGCTCTCTACCTGTTCATGTAGATCAGGGTGAACTGACGTGAGCCTTGTCTAAAGTGCTCTTTTCATGAGCAGTTCAGCAGGTGGGATCCCAGTGAGTGAGTGGGGTCTCATGCTCAGCAGGACTCGGGATAGGTGAGTCTGCAGTGAGCCTTCAGTTACCCTCTTCAAGCCTTGTTTGATGGTTTGCACTGCTCTTTTTGCCTGACCCCATTGGACGCTGGTTTAAATGGGGCAGATGTGACATGTTTGATCCCATTACGGGTCAAGAATTCTTTGAACTCAGCACTGGTAAAACATGGCCCGTTGTCGCTCACCAGGACATCGGGTAGGCCATGTGTGGCAAACATGGACCGCAGGCTTTCAATAGTGGCAGCGGACATGCTAGCCGACATTATCTCACATTCAATCCACTTGGAGTATGCGTCTACAACCACAAGGAACATTTTATCCAAGAACGGGTCTGCATAGTCGATGTGTACCCTAGACCACAGTTTCGTGGGCCAAGACCGTAAACTTAGCGGCGCCTCCCTGGGTACATTGCTTAACTTCGAGCATGTATTACATCTGTGAACACAGGACTCTATGTCCGCATCGATACCGGGCCACCACACGTGGGATCTGGCTATCGCTTTCATCATTACGATGCCTCAGTGGGTACTGTGGAGGGCATTGATGAAGATGTCTCTGCCCTTCTTGGGGACCACTACTCGATTGCCCCACAGAAGGCAGTCTGCCTGTATAGACATTTCATCTTTGCGCTGCTGGAATGGCTTTATTTCTTCCTGCATTTCCACTGGGACACTGGACCAGCTCCCGTGAAGCACACAGCTTTTGACTAGAGATAATAAGGGGTCCTGGCTTGTCTAGGTTTTGATCTGCCGGGCAGTGATGGGTGATTGCTCACTCTCAAATGCTTCCACAACCATGGCTAAATCTGTGGGCTGTGCCATTTCCACCCCCGTGGTGGGCAATCGCAGCCTCCTGAGAGCATCATCGCAGTTTTCTGTACCTTGCCTGTGGTGGATGGCGTAATTGTGTGCGGACAACGTGAGCACTCATCTCTAGATGCGGGCCGATGCGTTGGTATTTATCCCCTTACTCTCGGAGAACAGGGATATAAGTGGCTTATGGTCAGTTTCCAATTCAAATTTTAGCCCAAACAGATATTGATGCATTTTCTTTACCCCATAGACACACGCTAACGCTTCTTTCTCAATCATGCTGTAGGCTCTCTCAGCCTTAGACAGACTCCTGGATGCATAAGCAACCGGTTGCAGTTTCCCGAAATCATTAGCTTGTTGCAATACACACCCGTCGCCATATGACGACGCATCACATGCTGGTACCAAACGCTTACATGGATCATACAAAACAAGCAATTTGTTTGAACATAACAGTTTTCTTGCTTTTACAAAGGCATTTTCTTGGCTTTTGCCCCCAGTCCATTCGTCCCCTTTTCGTAGTAAGACATGCAGTGGTTCTAACAGTGTGCTGAGACCCGGTAAGAAGTTACCAAAGTAGTTCAGTTGTCCCAGAAACGACCGCAGCTCTGTCACGTTCTGTGGCCTCGGTGCGTTCTTGATTGCCTCCATCTTCGCGTTGGTGGGTCTGATGCCGTCCGCCGCAATCCTCCTTCCCAGGAACTCCACTTCAGGTGCCAGGAAAACGCACTTCGAGTGTTTTAACCTGAGCCCCACGTGGTTGAGTCAACTAAGAACCTCCTCCAGGTTCTGCAGATGCTCGACTGTGTTCCGACCTGGGACCAAGATGTCGTCCTGGAAGACCACGGAGTGCGGGACTGACTTCAGTAAACTTTCCATGCTTCTCTGGAATATCGCCGCCGCCGATCGGATTCCAAATGGGCATCTGTTATAAACAAAAAGACATTTGTGCGTGTTGATGCAGGTGAGGGCCTTCGATGATTCCTCCAGTTCCTGTGTCATGTGGCTGAAGTCAGATCCAGCTTCATGAATGTCTTTCCTCCCACCAGCATTGCAAAGAGGTCGTAGGCCTTTGGTAGTGGATATTGGTCCTGCAGGGAGAAATGATTGATAGTTATTTTGTAATCGCCACAGATTCTGACGGTGCTGTCTCCCTTGAGAACTGGGATGATAGGACTGGCCCACTTGTTGAACTCGATCGGGGTAATGATGCCCTCTCTTTGCAGCCGATCTAGCTCAATCTCTAACTTTTCTCTCATCATGTATGGTACTGCTCTCGCCTTGTGATGGATGGGTCGTGCCCCCAGAATTAGGTGGATCTGCACTTTTGCTCCTTGGAATTTCCCGATGCCTGGTTTGAACAGCGATGGAAATTTGTTTAAGACCTGAGCACACGAAGTGTCGTCAGTGGGTGATGGTGCACGGATGTCGTCCCAGTTCCAGCGTATCTTTCCCAGCCAGGTCCTGCCGAGCAGTATGGGACCTTTGCCCGGTACCAACCAGAGTGGTAGCTTGTGCACCGCTCCATCGTAGGAGACCTTTACGATAGCACTACCAATTACAGGAATCAGTTCTTTTGTGTAAGTTCTTAGTTTCCTGCGAACTGGAGTTAAGACTGGCCTTGAGGCCTTGTTGCACCACAACCTTTTGAAAGTCTTTTTGCGCATGATGGACTGGCTTGCGCCTGTGTCCAGCTCTATTGACACCGGAAGTCCATTTAGTTCAACATTCAACATGATCGGGGATAATTCGTGGTGAATGTGTGCACCCCATGTACCTCTGCATCCTCGATCTGAGGCTCTGGTTCATCGTGATCCTCCATGGATCTGTCCTCCTCTGCAACATGTTGGTTTACAGGTTTAATAGGCTTAGCAGCTCGCCTGCACACTCGTTGGAGGTGTCCCATTGTTCCACAGCCCTTGCAAACGTACTCTTTGAATCGGCATGAATGGAAACGATGATCATCCCCGCAGTGCCAATGAGGTGTTAATGGCCTTGCATTCATCACCCTTGATGGTGGATTCTGAGACATCTGCGGACGTGTAGCTGCAGGTATGTGTGACCTGCCCTGATTCAAAAACAACATCACTTTGTTCACAGTACTTGTAGCAGCACTTATGTGCTGAGAGATTTGCTTGGTATTGTCATTGGTGGCAATGAATGCCTGGGCTATCGCTATGACCTTACTCAAGATTGGGGTCTGTATCGTCAAAAGTTTGCGAAGTATGGTTTCGTGGCCAATTCCAAGTATGAAAATGTCTTTGTGCATGTGCTCCAAATGTCCTTCAAATTCGCAATGTCCTGCAAGGCATCTTAGCTCGGCGACATAACTCGCCACTTCCTGGCCTTCAGACCTTTTGTAGGTGTAGAACCGGTACCTCGCCATCAGAACGCTTTCCTTCGGGTTCAAATGGTCTCGGACCAGTGTGCACAAATCATCGTACAATTTCTCCGTGGGTTTCGCTGGAGTGAGCAGATTCTTCATGAGGCCAGACGTTGGTGCCCCACAGATGGTGAGGAGGATCGCCCTTCGTTTGACAGCGTTCCCTTCCCCATCTAGCTCATTGGCCACGAAGTATTGGTCGAGTCGCTGCACAAAAGTTTCCCAATCATCTCCCTCCGAGAATTTCTACAGGATGCCCACTGTTCTCTGTATCTTTGGGTTCGCTATCTGTATCTCGTTGCCAGTTGTTGTGTATGGAGAAAGAGTCAGACTAAACACTGTGAGCTCAAAGTAAAGTGTGACCTTAGTCTTTTATTGCCTCTCCAACCTGTGAAGCCTCCTTAAATACCTGTGTTCCCAAGGGATTATGGGATCCCTTGGGACTCCAGGGGATGAGCCATCTGATAGCTGTACAGAGTAATACAAGCATACATATATAACAACTTCCACTTGTATTTAAATGAGGTGACCTCCCTTAGACCCGAATATTGTGCAATTATGAGGATTGCATCCCCAAGGATTTTGGCCCCAAAATATATGGATAGATTTTAAATACTTGCTTAGTAAGCTGAATATTACTTGATGGGAAGATAAAACGAAAGCAAATCAAGACATACTTTCTTATGAAATGAAGAGAAAAAATATGATTTACATAATGAAGAGACTGCGGCCCCGATAATTACAGGGAGGCGGGAAGGGAGCTGGGGGGAGGTTTAGCGGCTGCGAAACCCTGATGTACGGGTTGCCTAGAGGTGCTGCCGTTAAATTCTTTGAATATAAATGTTTTGAATAGGTTACCCAGTCGCAGCCAGCCAGATTGACAGACTGGCTAGCTGTCGGGTAGGTCGGCAGCTGGAGAGCAGAGAAGCATGTGAGGGGGGAGGCAGACGTCAGACGTCAGGAAGGCAGTCGAACATTGGGGTCAGACATCAGAGGGAAGTGAGTCGGACATCGGGGGCCGGACATTGGGGGTCCGATCGCAAGGAGAAGGGGATCCTATCGCAGGGGGGGTTCTGATTGCGTGATCCAATCATGAGGGGGGTTCCGATTGCAGGGCCCTGATCACGGGATGTTTACAGGTAAGCTTGTTGGGCCCGGGGGTTGCATTTCTGTTCCTTCTGGCCTACAAGCTGTACTGTAAAGGCACATACCTGTTCCATGCTGCTGTTTTCACCTCCCTTCAGCTGTTGGGTATCCCGAGGCCTGGGAAACCTAGCCCCAGGAAAAGAGAAAAATAAAAGACTTGCATTTATATAGTGCCTTTTATGACTTCAGATGTCCTAAGGTGCTTTACTGCCAATAACATACTTTTGGAGTCTAGTCACTGTTGGAATGTAGGAAATGTGCAGCTAATTTGTGTAGAGCAAGCTCCCACAAACAGCAATGTGATAATGACCAGATATTCTGTTTTAGTGATGTTGATTGCTGGATAAATATTGGCCAGGACACCGGGGATAACTCCCCTGCCTTTCTTCGAAATAGCGCCATTGGATCATTTACATCCCCTTCCGACAGTGCAGCACTCCCTCAGTATAGCACTGTAGTGTCAGCCTAGATTTTTGTGCTCAAGTCTCTGGAATGGAGTTAAACCCACAACCTTGTGCTTCACAGGCTAGAGTGGTACCAACTGAGCCACGGCTGACACCAAGAATTAAAAGTGAAACTGAGGTTAAATCTGAGGCAAGCAGCCTCATTAAAATATTTTAAGGATGAATCCTCCTCCGGGGAACAGTTTAGTCACAGCCCCCGCCCCCAAACCCGCCTCCGTTAAATCTGGAAGTGGATTCGATAAAAAAGAAAGAAAGACTTGGATTTATATCATGCTTTCCATGACCACCGGATGTCTCAAAGTGCTTTGCAGAAAATGAAGTACTTTTGAAGTGTAGTCACTTTTATAATATGGGCAATGTGGCAGCCAATTTGTGCATAAGCAAGCTCCCACATACAGCAATGTGATAATGGCCAGATAATCTGTTTTTTTGTTACATTGAATGAGACCATCAGGGATAACTTCTCTGCTTTTCTTTGAAATTGTGCCATGGGATCTTTTACTCCACTTGAGAAAGCAGGCAGGGCCTCAGTTTAATATCTCATCTGAAAGACAGCTCCCTCAGCACTGCAGTGGATGTCAGTCTAGATTTTTGGTGCTATAAATCCCTGGAGTGGGACTTGAACCCACAACCTTCTGGTGCAGAGGCACAAGTGCTATCCACTGAGCCACAGAGGGGGTCAGGGTTGGGTTTACCATTTTTTATTTTTAATCCCCCCCTCTTGCCAGCCATGCTTGGGGATTAAAATTCTCCCCTATGATTCTGGAATGTTCTATAAATTTTACTAGCTCTACTTTATGTTATGATTTTTAGCCTGTTGCAGAATACTGTTTCTACAGGTATTACATGAAGAATAAGCATTTTTAAATTTGAAAAAATCTTTTACTCTCTCAAAGAGTTAACAAATGTTTGGAAAAAGAACCCCTTGTGCATTCCACATTGTGACAGCTTGCCTGGAAATGGACCCTCGAGTGTATTTATGTTTATTAGGCTGATGGCTGAGGGGGTCAATGGTTTCAATAAGTCTTAAACTAGTTAATTCCCTCTATAAACTGTAATGGAAATAAAATTATTCACGAAAAAAATAAAGTTCTGTGAAAACTAAAACAGTACGGGATCGTGTGACAACCTAACAATAGTTACATGGCTTCAAAAGTTCTACAAAGCTTGCTGATGCAGTAATTGAATGGTTATTTGAATGCTATTCTGAAGGCCTAGAAAATCCCCAATGCATTGCAATTGAATGTAACTGCCAAGCTATGCCTGCTGGGAATCTCTGCCGATGACCTCATTTGAGTTTCTGGGCTCAGTGGGAGGTTCCATGATTTGTCTGCCAATCGTGGGCACTCGAGATAAATAAATCTAGGATACTTGCCATTGAAAAGAGGTTATGGGTCAGAAGAGGGATACCAGGCACCCACACCCCCAGACGTATAATGAGAGGACCTGACGGTTCACAGGTCGACAAGATCTGACTCGGTGGCATACGCACTTAACAACATTTTGGAGGGAGAGGCTAGTAGTGGCCTCCATTCCTCTTAAGGCTTCGTTACCTTTTTCCAGAGGTCCTTTAGCTCCTGGAACACACTGTGAGTATTTAAAAAAATATTCTTTGGAGCTCTTCTGTCCTTTCCAGGAGAGTGTCCCAATGTTGCGGAGACCACATTTCCTTCTTCACAATAACAGGCTCTCTCTTGGTGCTAGAGGTCCTGCCAGGGCTCCACCTGACATAGTTAAACTAGCTCAGGGAGGAAACTGGGCCAGGTCCATAGCCTGTTTGGGGCAACGGGTAAAAGTCCCACCCCCTGGTCTCCGTCAGAGGGCTGAGTAAAATCCAGGCCGAGGACTCATGAGGATTTTTTTTAAAGGAAGAGAGGCAGGTGGAGAGGCAGTAGGGTTTAGGGATGAATTCCAGAGAGTAGCTACAGGTGCTAAAGGCTCTACCATCAATGGTGAGGTGGAGAGAGGAAGGGATTCACATTAGGCTAGAGTCAGAGGAACGTAGAGTTCGGGAGAGAAGGGTGCAAAGGGAATTGAGGGGTGAATGCGAGTGGAGGAGAGGGCAGGTGAAGTAAACAGATTATTCGTTCATGGTATGTGGGTGTCACTGGCAAGGTCAGCATTTATTGTCCATCCCTAATTGCGCTTGCAATCAAGCCATTTACATGAGAAAAAGGTGTTGGAAAATACAACAATGGACTGCAAATTAGTGACATTGGGTAAAATATTTTTTTCCAAACACTTCATTCAATGCTAAGGTTTGACAGAGAAAAGTTTCTGTACAGTCAGAGCCTTTGTATTGATCCACTTCCTGCTTGGGCAAGTGATGTCGGCAGTTGCTTCATACAGGCATCAGTCAGATTCAGTACCAATGGAAATTATGGAATTTCTGACAGATGATGCTGGGATGGGGGAAGATCCAGCTGTCGTATTCCATAGGAAAGAAAAGGGAAGAGGTCCTGCTGAGAGAGCATCAGGAGTTAGGGGCTAACTTATAAAGCAGGACCTCAAGGGTGGTAATCGCAATATGACCTGAGCCACGTACCAATTGACGTAGGGACAAACAAATCAGGAAGGTGAACACGTGGCTAAAGGAATGGTGTGGGAAGTGTAATATGCTGCTCCACCTAGTGGACTACTGTGGTAATGCAATTGCTCATGTCCAATAATAAAAGGTCAGGTCGCCTGACAAGTTCCTGAGTTGAAGCTATCTTGTAAGTGTGTGTTTGTGATGTCATAGAGAATATACCACGTTGGTGATCTAGGATCAGATTTCTGGATACCCTAGCTGAAATTTTTGTTGATGGATGTTTCAGCCAACTAACAGAGAGACTTGGGGACGTTCTTCATTTTACAGCACAGCTAAAAATGCAAGGTAAATTACAAGCACACTTTATTGAACTGAAGAATCCAGATGGCTGTGCCTATGGGAATAATAGGGTGCTTCGGTGAGTTTCAATGCCATCGGGGCATATGTGGAGCAGCTAGAAATGTTTTTTACTGCAAATAGTATCGTCGAAGTCCCCGATGATGGTGGTGTTAGAAAGAAAATGGGCTATTTTCCTGACTGAAGCAGGCCCCAAAGCCCCTGAAAAATTTGCTTATTCCCGTGAAGCCAAAAGACATATCACTTACGGGGATTCTCAACACTGCCATCCTGAGCCCCTGGAATTAGCTGAAAGTTATCGTTTTGGAATATGAGATCAACTAATTGATGAAAGTATCAGTGAGTATATTGTAGCATTAAAAAAGCTATCTATTCACTGTCATTTCGGAAACTTTCAGGACCGAGCATTGCGTGACCGTTTTGTTTGTGGGATGAAAAATGAAGCGATCATAAAAAAATTGTTGACAACCCCTAACTTGACTTTTGATTTAGTTTGTCAGACAGTTATGTCGATGGATATGGCCGACCAATATTCCCTAGAATTTCGTACCATTTCCATTCATCAGACAACCGAGGTGAATCGCCTGCAGGTTAAAAGTAAAAGGCAGTTGGGCCCCAAGGTCTCAGCAACTGACAATGGTAACAGAGCAATGATGTTGCGCTATCGGTGTCTGGGACAACACATTGCTCAAAGTTGTCACTATGTGAAGGCAGAGTGCTTCTTTTGCAAGAAAACTGGGCATCTTGCGAAGGCATGCCGATTGAATAGTAAACCAACTTTCATAGCTATAAGTAGAAATCCCTAGAGACGACACAGCATGGAAGAAAATGAAAAGCAACAGGATGAAGAGATAGATGTCATCAGGAGCACGAGGATATCTAACAACGATTTGCGAAGTATCGTCATCCAAGTAGACATTGCAAGAACCAAGATACCCATAGAAATCAACACTGGTACATCTGTGAGCATAGTACCGGAATCGCTCGAACACGACAAGTTGAGTGATTTTCCACTGGAGAAGTCAAAGATAGAGCTGCGAGGCTACTCAGGAGAGAAACTCCCTGTGGTAGGACGTATCACTTTACCGGTGAAATACAAGGATCTGTTTCAGAGATTGGCTCTCTTAGTAATGCCTGGAGACAAGCCTGCCTTACGAGGTAGAAATTGGTTGGGATCACTGAAGCTGGATTGGAATGAGATTTTTCGTGTTGAAACAAGATTTGCATCAAAGGATGATATCATCAAGAAGTATCTGAAGGTGTTCTGCGAAACAGGCAGTCTGCTCCAAGGCTTCAAGGCGAGTGTCAGAGTACAGAATGACGCTAGACCAGTTTACTGCAAGTCATGTCCCGTACCATATGCACTCAAGGAGAGAGTTGAGCAAGAACTCAAAAGACTTTTGACTGAGAACATTATCTCTAAGATAGTTCAATGTAATTGGGCTACACCCATTGTTGTTGGGAGTAGGAGGAGGCAGCCTATAAAAGGCCCAACAGTTGGGAGGCGCGGTGAGTCAGGTGGCATGGCGGAAGTCAGAGGAGATGGCCAATAAAAGGCCCAACAATCGGGAGGCGTGGTGAATCGGGAGGTGCGGCGGGAGTCGGAGGAGGCGGCCTATAAAAGGCCCAACAGTCGGGAGGCGCACTAAGTTGGGAGGCCAGCCAGTGCAGCTGCAGGGAGAGAAGGTAAAAAAGAAGTAGAAAGAAATCGAAAGGTGACGTCACAGCCAAGGGGGTAAGTGATTGGCTGGTGATTGGTGAGTAGTTTTTCTTTTTCTTTTCCTTTATCAGTAGGTAACCTTTGTCATTGTTGTTGCCAAATTAAGTTAATCTAGGGGTTAATTCATGGCAGGAGAACTCGGATAGGTGTCATGCTCCTCCTGTGCTATGTGGGAACTCAGGGACGCTTCCAGTGTCCCTGATGACTACATGTGTGCGAAGTATCCTACTGCAGCTCCTGACAGACCGCTTTACAGCACTGGAGCTGTGGGTGGATTCACTCTGGAGCATGCGCGATGCTGAGGACGCCATGAATAGCACGTTTAGTGAGTTGGTCATACCACAGGTAAAGGTTTCACAGATAGATAGGGAATGGTTGACCAACAGGAAGTGCAGTGGAAGGAAGGTAGTGCAGGAGAGGGCAGCAGCTGCTAAGGTCATGGCACCGTAGGTGGCTCTGCTGCACCGGAGGGCAGGAAAAAGAATGGGAGAGCGATAGTGGCAGGGGATTCTATTGTAAGGGAAAAAGATAGACGTTTCTGCGGCTGCAATCGAGACTCCAGGATGGTATGTTGCCTTCCTGGTGCAAGGGTCAAGGATTTCTTGGAACGGCTGCAGGACATTTTGGAGTGTGAGGGTGAACAGCCAGTTGTCGTGGTGCATATAAGTATCAACGATATAGGTAAAAAACGGGATGAGATCCTACAAGCTGAATTTAGGGAACTAGGAGTTAAATTAAAAAGTAGGACCTCAAAAGTAGTAATCTCAGGTGCTAGTCAGAGTAGGAATTGCAGGATAGCTCAGATGAATATGTGGCTGAGGAGTGGTGCAGAAGGGAGGGATTCAAATTCCTGGGTCATTGAACCGGTTCTGGGGGACGTGGGACCAGTACAAACCGGACGGTCTGCACCTGGGCAGGACTGGAACCAATGTCCTCGGGGGAGTGTTTGCTAGTGCTGTTGGGGAGGAGGTAAATTAATATGGCAGGGGGATGGGAATCAATGCAAGGAGACAGAGGGAAATAGAAGGGGGGCAGAACCAAAAGATAGCAAGAGGAAAAGTAAAAGTGGAGGGCAGAGAAACCCAAGGCAAAAATCAAAAAGGGCCACATTACAGCAAAATTAAAAAGAGGCAAAGTGTGTTAAAAAGACAAGCCTAAAGGCTCTGTGCCAATTTGAGGAGTATTCTTAATAAGGTGGACAAATTAACTGTACAGATAGCAGTTAATGGAAATGAGGTCATTGGCATCATAGAGACATGGCTCCAGGGTGACCAAGGCTGGGAACTCAACATCCAGGGGTATTCAACATTCAGGAAGGAGAGACAGAAAGGAAAAGGAGGTGGGGTAGTGTTGCTGGTTAAAGAGGAAATTAACACAATAGTAAGGAAGGACATTAGCTTGGATGAAGTGGAATCTGTATGGGTGGAGCTGTGGAATATCAAAGGGCACAAAACGCTAGTGGGAGTTGTGTACAGACCACCAAACAGTAGTAGTGAGGTTGGAGACAGCGTCAAACAAGAAATTAGGGATGCGTGCAATAAACATACAGCAGATATTAATCTAACCAAACTGGTCGCAATACGGTGGAGGAGGATTTCCTGGAGTATATTAGGGATGGTTTTCTAGACCAATATGTCGAGGAACCAACTAGAGGGCTGGCCATCCTAGACTGGGTGATGTGTAATGAGAAAGGACTAATTAGCAATCTTGTTGTGCGACGCCCCATGAGGGAGAATGACCATAATATGGTAGAATTTATTAAAATGGAGAGTGACACAGTTAATTCAGAGACTAGGGTCCTGAACTTGAAAGGTAACTTCGATGGTATGAGATGTAAATTGGCTAGAATAGACTGGCGAATGATACTTAAAGGGTTGACAGTGGATAGGCAATGGCAAACATTTAAAGATCACATGGATGAACTTCAATAATTATACATCCCTGTCTGGAGTAAAAATAAAACGGGGAAGGTAGCTCAGCTGTGGCTAACAAAGGAAATTAAGGATAGTGTTAAATCCAAGGAAGAGGCATATAAATTGTCCAGAAAAAGCAGCAAACCTGAGGACTGGGAGAAATTTAGAATTCAGCAGACGAGGACAAAGGGTTTAATTAGGAGGGGAAAATAGAGTGCGAGAGGAAGCTTGCTGGGAACATAAAAACTGACTGCAAAAGCTTCTATAGATATGTAAAGAGAAAAAGATTAGTGAAGACAAATATAGGTCCCTTGCAGTCAGATTCAGGTGAATTTAATAATGGGGAACAAATAAATGGCAGACCAGTTGAACAAATACTTTGGTTCTGTCTTCACGAAGGAAGACACAATTAACCTTGCGGAACAACTAGGAGACCAAGGGACTGGTGAGAAGGAGGAACTGAAGGAATCCTTATTAGGCAGGAAATTGTGTTTGGGAAATTGATGGGATTGTAGCCCGATAAATCCCTGGGGCCTGATAGTCTGCATCCCAGAGTAATTAAGTAAGTGGCCCTAGAAATAGTGGATACATTGGTGATCATTTTCCAACAGTCTATCAACTCTGGATCAGTTCCTATGGACTAGAGGGCAGCTAATGTAACACCACTTTTTAAAAAAGGAGGGAGAGAGAAAACCAATAGGTATAGACTGGTTAGCCTGACATCAGCAGTGGGGAAAATGTTGGCATCAATTATTAAAGATGAAATAGCAGCGCATTTGGAAAGCAGTGACAGGATTGGTCCAAGTCAGCATGGATTTATGAAAGAGAAATCATGCTTGACAAATCTTCTGGAATTTTTTGAGGATGTAACTAGTAGATTGGACAAGGGAAAAGCAGTGGATGTGGTGTATTTGGACTTTCAAAAGACTTTTGACAAGGACCCACACAAGAAATTGGTGTGCAAAATTGGTATTGGGGGTAATGTACTGATGTGAATAGAGAACTGGTTGGCAGACAGGAAGCAGAGAGTCGGGATAAATGGGTCCTTTTCAGAATGGCAGGCAGTGACTAGTGGGGTGCCGCAGGGCTCAGTGCTGGGACCCCAGCTATTTACAATATACATTAATGATTTAGATGAAGGAGTGTAATATCTCCAAGTTTGCAGATGACACTAAACTGGGTGGTGGTGTGAGCTGTGAGGAGGACGCTAAGAGGCTGCAGGGTGACTTGGGCAGGTTAGGTGAGTGGGCAAATGCATGGCAGATGCAGTATAATGTGGATAAATGTGAGGTTATCCACTTTGGTGGCAAAAACAGGAAGGCTGAATATTATCTGAATGGTGGCAGATTAGGAAAAGGGGAGGTGCAACAAGAGCTGGGTGTCATGCTACATCAGTCATTGAAAGTTGTCATGCAGGTACAGCAGGCAGCGAAGAAGGCAAATGGTATGTTGGCCTTCATAGCTAGGGGATTTGAGTATAGGAGCAGGGAGGTCTTACTGCAGTTGTACAGGGCCTTAGTGAGACCTCACCTGGAATATTGTGCTCAGTTTTGGTCTCCTAATCTGAGGAAGGACATACTTGCTATTGAGAGAGTGCAGCGAAGGTTCACCAGACTGATTCCAGGGATGGCTGGACTGACATATGAGGAGAGATTGGATCAACTGGGCCTTTATACACTGGAGTTTAGAAGGATGAGAGGGGATCTCATAGAAACGTATAAGATTCTGACAGGACTGGACAGGTTAGATGCAGGAAGAATGTTCCCGATGTTGCGGAATTCCAGAACCAGGGGACACAGTCTAAGGATAAGGGGTAAGCCATTTAGGATCGAGATGAGGAGAAACCTCTTCACTCAGAGAGTGGTTAACCTGTGGAATTCCCTACCACAGAGAGTTGTTGATGCCATTTCATTGGATATATTCAAGAGGGAGTTAGATATGGCCCTTATGAGAAGGGACTAATTAGCAATCTTGTTGTGCGAGGCCCCTTGGGAAAGAGTGACCATAATATGGTAGAATTCTTTATTAAGATGGAGAGTGACACAGTTAATTCGGAAACCAGGGTCCTGAACTCAAGGAAAGGTAGCTTCGACGGTATGAGGCGTGAATTGGCTAGAATAGACTGGAAAAGAATACTTCAAGGGTTGACGGTGGATAAGCAATGGCAAACATTTAAAGATCACATGGATGAACTTCAGCAATTGTACATCCCTGTCTGGAATAAAAATAAAATGGGGAAGGTGGCTCAACCATGGCTAACAAGGGAAATTAAGGATAGTGTTAAAGCCAAGGAAGAGGCAGATAATTTGGCTAGAAACAGCAACAAACCTGAGGACTGGGAGAAATTTAGAATTCAACAGAGGAAGACTAAGGGTTTAATTAAGAGGGGGAAAATAGAGTACGATAGGAAGCTTGCAGGGAACATAAAAACTGACTGCAAAAGCTTCTATAAATATGTGAAGAGAAAAAGATTAGTGAAGACAAACGTATGTCTCTTGCAGTCGGACTCAGGTGAATTTATAATGGGGAACAAAGAAATGGCAGACCAATTGAACAAATATTTTGGTTCTGTCTTCTCGAAGAAAGACACAAATAACCTTCCAAATGTACTAGGGGACAGTAGGTCTAGTGAGAAGGAGGAACTGAAGGATATCCTTATCAGGCGGGAAATTGTGTTCAGGAAATTGATGGGATTGAAGGCCGATAAATCCCCGGGGCCTGATGGTCTGCATCCCAGAGTACTCAAGGAAGTAGCCCTAGAAATAGTGGATGCATTGGTGATCATTTTCCAACAGGCTATTGACTCTGGATCTGGACTGTAGGGTAGCTGATGTAACACCACTTTTTAAAAAAGGAGGGAGAGAGAAAACGGGTAATTATAGTCCGGTTAGCCTGACATCAGTAGTGGGGAAAATGTTGGAATCAATCATTAAGGATGAAATAGCAGCACATTTGGAAAACAGTGACAGGATTGGACCAAGTCAGCATGGATTTATGAAAGGGAAATCATGCTTGACGAATCTTCTGGAATTTTTTGAGGATATAACTAGCAGAGTGGACAAGTGAGAACCAGTGGATGTGGTGTATTTGGACTTTCAAAAGGCTTTTGACAAGGTCCCGCACAAGAGATTGGTGTGCAAAATCAAAGCGCATGGTATTGGGGGGTAATGTACTGACATGGATAGAGAACTGGTTGGCAGACAGGAAGCAGAGAGTCGGAATAATCATGTCATTTTCAGAATGGCAAGCAGTGACTAGCGGAGTGCCGCAGAGCTCAGTGCTGGGACCTCAGCTCTTTACAATATACATTAATGATTTAGATGAAAGAATTGAGTGTAACATCTCCAAGTTTGCGGATGACACTAAACTAGATGGTGGTGTGAGTTGTGAGGAGGATGCTAAGAGGCTGCAGGGTGATTGGACAGGTTAGGTGAGTGGCAAATGCATGGCAGATGCAGTATAATGTGGATAAATGTGAGGTTATCCATTTTGGGGGCAAAAACACGAAGGCAGAATATTATCTGGATGGCGGCAGATTAGGAAAAGGGGAGGTGCAACGAGACCTGAGTGTCATGGTTCATCAGTCATTGAAAGTTGGCATACAGGTACAGCAGACGGTGAAGAAGACAAATCGTATGTTGGCCTTCATAGCTAGGGGATTTGAGTATAGGAGCAGGGAGGTCTTACTGCAGTTGTACAGGGCCTTGGTGAGGCCTCACCTGGAATATTGTGTTCAGTTTTGGTCTCTTAATCTGAGGAAGGACGTTCTTGCTATTGAGGGAGTGCAGCGAAGGTTCACCAGACTGATTCCAGGGATGGCTGGGCTGTCATATGAGGAGAGACTGGATCAACTGGGCCTTTATTCACTGGAGTTTAGAAGGATGAGAGGGGATCTCATTGAAACGTATAAGATTCTGACGGGACTGGACATGTTAGATGCGGGAAGAATGTTCCCGATTTTGGGTGAAGTTCAGTACCAGGGGACATAGTCTTAGGATAAGGGGTAGGCCATTTAGGACTGAGATGAGGAGAAACTTCTTCACTCAGAGAGTTGTTAACCTATGGAATTCCCTGCTGCAGAGATTTGTTGATGCCAGTTCATTGGATATATTGAAGAGGGAGTTAGATATGGCCTTTACGGCTAAGGAGATCAAGGGGTATGGAGAGAAAGCAGGAAAGGGGTACTGAGGGAATGATCGGCCATGATCTTATTGAATGTCGGTGCAGGCTCGAACGGCCGAATGGCCTACTCCTGCACCTATTTTCTATGTTTCTATGTTTCTTACGGCTAAAGGGATCAAGGGGTATGGAGAGAAAGCAGGAAAGGGGTACTGAGGTGAATGATGAGCCATGATCTTATTGAATGGTGGTGCAGGCTCGAAGGGCCGAATGGCTGACTCCTGCTCCTATTTTCTATGTTTTTCTATGGTTCGATGTTTCTAAGTCAGATGGTAAGGTAAGGTGGTGTGGTGGTTATAAAGTAACCATAAACCAAGTTCTAGAGGGTAATCTCCCCAATACATTGCCAAATGTCGAAGATTTGTTCATAACGCTGACAGGTGGTCAGAGCTTTTCAAAGTTAATCTCACAAATGCCGACATACACTAGATGAGAAGTCCAAATCATACTTGACTATAAATACTCATCCAGGTCTATATTAATTTCATAGGCTACAATTTGGAGTGTCTACCACCCCCACCATATTCCAAGGGGTCATAAACCAGATTTTGCAAGGCATTGAAGGGGTAGTGTGTTATTTAAATAACATACTCATTTCAGCACCTAACAGGCAACTGCATAATAACGTATTGACTGAAGTGCTCAAACGGTTAGAGAAGGACAGAGTAAGAATGATTGCTCGCAAATGTGAGTTATTTCAAAACTCAGTGGAGTACGTAGGGTACAGAGTAGACAAAGATGGCTTACATCCAACCAAGGGAAAGCTGGATGCAATTAAAAATGCATCCACTCCCAAAACTGCGATCATTTTGGGGTCTTTTGAACTATTATGGGAAATTCCTTCCAAATTTGGCTACAGTGTTACACCCACTGAATGAACTGTTGAAAAAACAGATCCAGTGGAAGTGGTCAGAAGAAGGCGATGTAGCATTCAAGGAGCATAAAAGCCAGTTGGTAGAGAGCACCATGTTAGTTCACTATGACGGATCTACAAAGATCAAGCTAGCATTTAACACCTCTCCTTATGGAGTTGGGGCAGTGATCTCTCATGTACTACATAGTGGGGAGGAAAAACCAATTGCTTTTGCTTCATGCACTCTCATGCGCAAATCGAAAGGGAAGCATCGGCATTAATTTTTGGGGTCAAAACGTTCCACAAATACATGTATGGTCGTAAATTTACCATTGTTACAGACCATAAGCCCCAACAGCAATCCACCATCCAAAGTCCTAAGTTCCAACCTTAGCTGCAGCCTGAATGCAGAGATGTGCTTTGATTTTGTCAGCATATACGTATGACATTGAGTACAGATGATCAACTGATCGCAGTAATGCTGACGCTATGTTCAGGTTGCCAGCCCAATCACAAGTTACACCCAATAGGGAAGAAGTGTTCTATTTTTCATACATTGATGACCTGTCAGTCATAGCTGAAGAAATTGGTAGAGCAACCAAACGTGATCCAATTATGTCAAAGGTGTATGATTATATAGCAAATGACTGGTCTAACCAGGTATTAGAGAAAGATATTCAACCATACTTCGTTCGTTGGAATGAATTGTCCATGGGTAAAGATTGTGTCATGTGAGGTGCAAGAGTAGATATTCCAGATACGTTCAGGTCCAAATTATTTGGAGATCTTCATGCACCTGGGAATGTGCTTGACTAAGAATTTTGCATGCAGTTACTTATGATAGCCAGGTATAGATAAAGATATAGTACATCGTTGTCAGTATACAACATGTCAATCGGTAAGCAAGAAACCACCATCAGTACCATTACATCCATGGAAATGGCCTCCCAGGGTGTGGCAAAGATTACATATCGATTTTGCTGAGCTAGAAGGACAGCAATTGTCCATTGTGATTGATAGCCATTCGAAATGGGTAGAGGTGTTTCCGATGCGGAAAATAACAACAAGTAAAACATTAGACAATTTGCGAAGATTACTTTCTTGATACGGCCTCCCAGAAGAAATTTGGTCTGATAATGGATCACAATTTTGTTCGGAAGAATTTGCACAGTTCACGAGCAGAAATGATGGGAAACATACCAAAATTCCACTGTATGACCCTGCTTCAAATGGTGCAACAGAGTACACAGTACAAATTGTAAAACATGCTCTCATCAAGCAAATGTTGGATTCAAATTCACAGAAACGACAGTTGTCGTTGGACCACCAATTGGTTAATTTTCTGATTAATTATCATAATATTCCTCATACAATTACTGGTAGAACACCAGCAGAGTTGTTTCTCAAGCGACAGCCACAAACCAGTTTCCCGTTGTTAAAGCCAAACTTGGCACAGTCAGTAGACGAGAAATAATTAAGTCAGGAAGAGAATCATGATAAAGGTCGAGTAAGAGAGAGAAGTGTGAAATTGAATCAGAAGGTGCAAGCGAAGAACCATTCCCTTAAATGGTTAAAGTGGTTACCAGGAAGAGTTGTGAAGATATGTGGTCCTCGCACACATTTGGTCAAGATGTTTGCAGACGACCAGCGGGAACTACTAAAGGGAACGACTGCAGCATCGCGAGAGCAGCCAACCAGCATCAACTGACCTGCGAGGGTAAGAAGTAAAAAGAATTAACATGTGACATCACAGGAAAGCAGGGAAATTATTGTTTGGTCAGGATTTCTCTCTTTTTCTTATGCATCGGTTTAAATTAAGAGCCGGGATTAAAAACTAAACAATCATAACTTCAAAATTTAACTAATTAAATAAAATATATTCGAGATGGCAGGGGAGGCGATGTGTTACAGCTGCTGCATGTGGGAGCTGGTTGACCCCATTGAGGTCCACGGCGAACACATCTGTAATAAGTGTCTGCAGCTCGAGGAAATTCGGCTCTGTGTTGACGAGCTGGACGCCAAGCTGTGGACACTGCAACACATTAGGGAGGGGGAGAGTTACATGGACGTTGTGTCCAGGAGGCAGTCACACCCCTAAGATGAATTAATTCAAATTTAGTCCGTGGTCAGGGACGGGAAGGTTTGACCATGAGCAAAGCAAGTATGGGGACCCAGGAGGTAGAGATGGAGGAGCCTTAGCCCTTGCTCTTTTCCAACAGGTACGAGATTCTTGCTCCCAGTGTGGATGAGGGCAGTGACTGCAGGGAGGATGAGCAAACTGACTACAGCACCATGGTACAGGGGCCATTCAAGTGGGTGAAGTAAAAATAAATGTGTTAGTAGTAGAGGACAGTATAGTTAGGGGGATAGCTACTGTTCTCTGCAGCCGATAGCATGGGTCCCGAAGGCTGTGTTGCCTGCCCAGTGCCAGGGTTAAGGACATCTCCTCTGGACTAGAGTGGAACTTGAAGTGGGAGGGGAAAGATCCAGTTGTCGTGGTCCATGTATGTATCAACGGCATAGGTAGGACAAAGAAAGAGGTTCTGCTCAGGGAGCATGAGCAGCTAGGGACTAAATTAAAACAGAGAACCACAAAAGTAACAATCTCTGGATTACTACCTGAGCCATGAGCAAATTTGCATAAGTGAAATAGGATCAGAGAGATGAACGCGTGGCTCAAGGAATGGGTTTCAATTTATGGGGCAGTGGCACCAGTACTGGGATAGGAGGGAGCTGTTACGTCGTGACGGACTTCACTTGAACCAGACTGGGGCCACTGTCCTGGCGAATCAAACATCTAGGGCTGTACATAGGGCTTGAAACTAAATAGCAGGGGGAGGGATCCGGTGAGTGGAAATTTAAAAAGTCAAAGAGAAAGGAGAAGGCAAAAGTGCAGGGTAGTGAAAGGGGTGATGATAACCAGAGTGTGACAGGAAGGGACAGAGCGTATATACATAAGACAAAATTAAAAGCTCTATATCTGAATGCACGAAGCATTCGTAACAAGAGAGATGAGTTGATGGTATGAATAGAAATAAATGGTTATGATCAGATTGTCATTACAGAGACATTGTTGCAAGGTGACCAAGACTGGGAACAAAATATTATGGTGTATTTGCCATTTCGTAAGGATAGGCAGCAAGGAAAAGGAGTTGGAGTTGCTCTGTTAAGAAAGCATGAGATCAGTGCAGTAGTGAGAAATGATATTGGCTCTGAAGATCAAGATGTAGTAATAGCTTCGGTGGAGATAAGAAATAATAAGGGAAAGAAGTCACTGGTGCGAAAGGTCTACAGGCCCCCAAACAGTAGCCACGAGCACAGAGTATAAATGAAGAAATAATGGAGGCTTGTAAGAACATAAGAATTAGGAACAAGAGTAGGCTATCTAGCCCCTTGAGCATGCTCCGCCATTCAATAAGATCATGGCTGATCTGACCGTGGACTCAGCTCCACTTACCCGCCCTCTCCCCGTAACCTTTAATTCCCTTATTGGTTAAAAATCTATCTATCTGTGACTTGAATATATTCAATGAGCTAGCCTCAACTGCTTCCTTGGGCAGAGAATTCCACAGATTCACAACCCTCTGGGAGAAGAAATTCCTTCTCAACTCGGTTTTAAATTGGCTCCCCGGTATTTTGAGGCTGTGCCCCCTAGTTCTAGCCTCCCCGACCAGTGGAAACAACCTCTCTGCCTCTATCTTGTCTATCCCTTTCATGATTTTAAATGTTTCTATAAGATCACCCCTCATCCTTCTGAACTTCAACGAGTAAAGACCCAGTCTACTCAATCTATCATCATAAGGTAACCCCCTCATCTCCAGAATCAGCCGAGTGAATCGTCTCTGTACCCCCTCCAAAGCCAGTATATCCTTCCTTAAGTAAGGTGACCAAAACTGCACGCAGTACTCCAGGTGCGGCCTTACCATACTCTATACAGTTGCAGCAGGACTTCCCTGCTTTTGTACTCCATCCCTCTCGCAATGAAGGCCAACATTCCATTCGCCTTCCTGATTACCTGCTGCACCTGCAAACTAACTTTTTGGGATGCGGTGTCCACCGGTACGCTCGCGGCCTTCCGCGAGAGGTGGGCACCGGAGGGACTGGAGTGCATCATCACGCCCGGCAACCAAATTTTAATTTGATTTTACGTTTTAAAGTTTAATTTGTTTTAATTGCCGGTGCTTTTCGTGTCCCCCTCTCCTTTTATAGGGGGCACTGGAAAAAGGAAAAAATTTGATTTTAGTGCCCCAAAAAAAAAAACCCCCCAAAAAAAGGGCCTTGTAAATGTCTGGTGTGTCATCCAGGTCGGGTGGCACGGATACATGTTTTATGTTTTGCAGGTAGACTCTAAAAGAGTTTCATGCACAATGACCCCCAGGTCCCTCTGCATCTCAGTATGTTGTAATTTCTCCCCATTCAAATAATATTCCCTTTTACTGTGTTTTTTCCCAAGGTGGATGACCTCACACTTTCCGACATTGTATTCTATCTGCCAAACCTTCGCCCATTCGCTGAACCTATCCAAATCTCTTTGCAACCTCTCTGTGTCCTCTACACATCCGCTTTCCCACGAATCTTAGTGTCATCTGCAAATTTTGTTACACTAAACTCTGTCCCCTCTTCCAGGTCATCTATGTATATTGTAAACGGTTGTGGTCCCAGCACCGATCCCTGTGGCACACCACTAACCACCGATTTCGAACTCGAAAAGGACCCATTTATCCCAACTCTCTGCTTTCTGTTAGCCAGCCAATTCTCTATCCATGCTAATACATTTCCTCTGACTCCGCGTACCTCTATCTTCTGCAGTAACCTTTTGTGTGGCATCTTATCGAATGCCTTTTGGAAATCTAAATACACCACGTCCATCGGTACACCTCTATCCACCATGCTCGTTATATCCTCAAAGAATTCTAGTAAATTAGTTAAACATGATTTCCCCTTCATGAATCCATGCTGCGTCTGCTTGATTGCACTATTCCTAGCTAGATGTCCCGCTATTTCTTCCTTAATGATAGTTTCAAACATTTTCCCCACTACAGATGTTAAACTAACCGGCCTATAGTTACCTGCCTTTTGTCTGCCCCCATTTTTAAACAGAGGCGTTACATTAGCTGCTTTCCAATCCGCTGGTACCTCCCCAGAGTCCAGAGAATTTTGGTAGATTATAATGAATGCATCTGCTATAACTTCCGCCATCTCTTTTAATACCCTGGGATGCATTTCATCAGGACCAGGAGACTTGTCTATCTTGAGTCTCATTAGCCTGTCCAGCACTACCCCCTTAGTGATAGTGATTGTCTCAAGGTCCTCCCTTCCCACATTCCCGTGACCAGCAATTTTTGGCATGGTTTTTGTGTCTTCCACTGTGAAGACCGAAGCAAAATAATTGTTTAAGGTCTCAGCCATTTCCACATTTCCCATTATTAAATTCCCCTTCTCATCTTCCAAGGGACCAACATTTACTTTAGTCACTCTTTTCCGTTTTATATATCTGTAAAAGCTTTTACTATCTGTTTTTATGTTTTGCACAAGTTTACCTTCGAAATCTATCTTTCCTTTCTTTATTGCTTTTTTAGTCATTCTTTGCTGTTGTTTAAAATTTTCCCAATCCTCTAGTTTCCCACTAACTTTGGCCACCTTATACGCATTAGTCTTTGATTTGATACTCTCCTTTATTTCCTTGGTTATCCATGGCTGGTTATCCCTTCTCTTACCGCCCTTCTTTTTCACTGGAATATATTTTTGTTGCGCACTATGAAAGAGCTCCTTAAAAGTCCTCCACTGTTCCTCAATTGTGCCACCATTTAGTCTGTGTTTCCCATCTACTTTAGCCAACTCTGCCCTCATCCCACTGTAGTCCCCTTTGTTTAAGCATAGTACGCTCGTTTCTGACACAACTTCCACACCCTCAATCTGTATTACATATTCAACCATACTGTGATCACTCATTCTGAGAGGATCTTTTACAAGGAGAGCGTTTATTTTTCCTGTCTCATTATACAGGACCAGATCTAAGATAGCTTGCTCCCTTGTAGGTTCTGTAACATACTGTTCTAAGAAACAATCCTGTATGCATTCTATGAATTTCTCCTCCAGGCTACCCCGTACGATTTGAGTTGACCAATCGATATGTAGGTTAAAATCCCCCATGACTACTGCCATTCCTTTTTCACATGCCTCCATTATTCCCTTGATTATTGCCCGCCCCACCGTGAAGTTATTACTTGGTGGCCTATAAATTACACCCACCAGTGACTTTTTCCCCTTACTATCTCTAATCTCCACCCACAATAATTCAACATTTTGTTCATTAGAGCCAATATCATCTCTCACAACTGCCCTGATAGCATCCTTTATTAAGAAAGGTACAGCACAGAAACATAGAAAATAGGTGCAGGAGTAGGCCATTCGGCCCTGCGAGCCTGCACCACTATTCAATAAGATCATGACTGATCATTCACTTCAGTACCCCTCCTGCTTTCTCTCCTTACCCCTTGAGCACTTTAGCCAAAACGGCCATATCTAACTCCCGCTTGAATATATCTAACGAACTGGCATCAACAACTCTCTGCGGTAGAGAATTCCAGAGGTTCACAATTCTCTGAGTGAAGAAGTTTCTCCTCATCTCAGTCCAAAATGGCTTACCCCATATCCTTAGGCTGTGACCCTGGTTCTGGATTTCCCCATCGTCAGGAACATTCTTCCTGCATCTAAGCGATCCAGTCCCGTCAGAATTTGAGATGTTTCTATGAGATCCCCTCTCATTCTTCTAAAGTCCAGTGAATACAGGCCGAGTCGATCCAGTCTCTCCTCATATGTCAGTCCAGCCATCCTGGAAATCAGTCTGGTGAACCTTGGCTGCACTCCCTCAATAGCAAGAACGTCCTTCCTTAGATTAGGAACTGAACCAAAATTGAACACAATATTCCAGGTGAGGCCTCACCAAGGCCCTGAACAACTGCAGTAAGACCTCCGTGCTTCTAAACGCAAATCCCCTAGCTATGAAGGCCAACATACCATTTGCCTTCTTCACCGCCTGCTGTACCTGCATGCCAACTTTCAATGATTGATGAACCATGACATCCAGCTCTCGTTGCACCTCCCCTTTCCTAATCTGCCACCATTCAGATAATATTCTGCCTTCGTGTTTCTGCCCCCAAAGTGGATAACCTCACATTTATCCACATTATACTGCATCTGCCATGCATTTGCCCACTCACCTAACCTGCAGCCTTTTAGCGTCCTCCTCACAGCTCACACTGCCACACAGTTTAGTGTCATCTGCAAACTTGGAGATATTACACTCAATTCCTTCATCTAAATCATTAATGTATATTGTAAATAGCTGGGGTCCCAGCACTGAGCCCTGCGGCACCCCACTAGTCACTGCCTGCCATTCTGAAAATTACCCATTTATCCCGACTCTCTGCTTCCCGTCTGCCAACCAGTTCTCTATCCACGTCAAGACATTACCCCCAATACCATGTGCTTTGATTTTTCACACCAATCTCTGGTGTGGGACCTTGTCAAAAGCCTTTTGAAAGTCCAAATACACCACATTTACTAGTTCTCCCTTGTCCACTCTGCTCGTTACATCCTCAAAAAATTCCAGAAGATTTGTCAAGCATGATTTCCTTTTCATAAATCCATGCTGACTTGGACCGATCCTGTCACTGCTTTCCAAATGCGCTGTTATTTCATCTTTAATAATTGATTCCAACATTTTGCCCACTACTGATGTCAGGCTAACCGGTCTGTAATTACCCTTGTTTTCTCACCCTCCTTTTTTAAACAGTGGTGTTAAATTAGCTACCCTCCAGTCCAAAAGAACTGATCCAGAGTCGATAGACTGTTGGAAAATGATCACCAATGCATCCACTATTTCTATGGCCACTTCTTTAAGTACTCTGGGATGCAGACTATCAGGCCCCAGGGATTTATCGGGCTTCAATTCCATCAATTTCCCTAACACAATTTCTCGCTTTATAAGGATAACCTTCAATTCGCCCTGCTCACTAGACCCTCGGTCCCCTCGTTTTTCCGGAAGGTTATTTGTGTCTTCCTTCGTGAAAACAGAACCAAAGTATTTGTTTAACTGGTCTGCCATTTCTTTGTTCCCCATTATAAATTCACCTGAATCTGACTGCAAGGGACCTACGTTTGTTTTCACTAATCTTTTTCGCTTCACATATCTATAGAAGCTTTAAATGTTTGCCATTGCCTATCCACCGTCAACCCTTTAAGTATCACTTGCCAGTCTATTCTAGCCAATTCACGTCTCATACCACCGAAGTTACCTTTACCTAATTCAGGACCCTAGTCTCTGAATTAATTGTGTCACTCTCCAGCTTAATAAAGAATTTTACCATATCATGTTCACTCTTCCCCAAGGGGCCTTGCACAACAAGATTGCTAATTAGTCATTTCTCATTACACATCACCCAGTCTAGGATGGCCAGCCCTCTAGTTGGTTCCTCGACATATTGGTCTGGAAAACCATCCCTAATACACTCCAAGAAATCCTCCTTCACCGCATTGCTACCAGTTTGGTTAGCCCAATCAAAATGTAGATTGAAGTTGCCCATGATAACTGCTGTACGTTTATTGCACGGAATATCTCCTTACTATACAGTATAAGTACACACGAGGCCCGTACTTGAGAGAAGGTCACTCTGTGACCAGTAACCTTTATTTACCAGCACTGAAGTGATGAAGGTGGATGGAGCTTCCCCTTTTATACCTGAAAGTCCAGGTTAGGAGTGTCTCCCACATGTTCACCACCTCGTGGTCAATGTTCTCACGGTGTACAACTTAGGTCAGTTTATACATGGGTTACAATGACAGTTGAATATATGACAGCACGCATGCCTAATTTCTTGTTTGATGCTGTCCCCATCCTTATTACTACTGTTTGGTGGTCTGTACACAACTCCCACTAGCGTTTTCTGCCCTTTGGTATTCTGTAGCTCCACCCATACAGATTCTACATCATCCAAGCTAATGTCCTTCCTTACTGTTGTGTTAATTTCCTCTTCAACCAGCAACACTAACCCCCTCCTTTTCCTTCCTGTCTATCCTTCCTAAATGTTGAATACCCCTGGATGTTGAGTTCCCAGCCTTGGTCACCATGGAGCCATGTCTCCATGATGCCAATTACATCATATCCGTTAACTGCGATCTGTGCAGTTAATTCGTCCACCTTATTCCGAGTACTCCTCGCATTGAGGCACAGAGCCTTCAGGCTTGTCCTTTTAACACCCTTTGCCCCTTTAGGATTTTGCTGTAATGTGGCCTTTTTTCCTTTTTGCCTTGTGTTTCTCTGCCCTCCACTTTTACTTTTCTTCTTTCTATCTTTTGCTTCAGCCCCCATTCTACTTCCCTCAGTCTACCTGCATAGGTTCCCAACCCCCTGCCATGTTAGTTTAACCCTTCCCCAACAGCACTAGCAAACATTCCCCCGAGGACATTGGTTCCAATCCTGCCCAGGTGCAGACCATCCGATTTGTACTGGTCCGACCTCCCCCAGAACTGGTTCCAATGTCCCAGGAATTTGAATCCCTCCCTTCTGCACCACTCCTCAAGCCACGTATTCATCTGAGCTATCCTGCTCTGAGCTACTCTGACTAGCACGTGGCACTGGTAGCAATCCTGAGATTACTACTTTTGAGGTTCTAATTTTTAATTTAGCTCCTAGCTCCCTAAATTCGTCTTGTAGGACCTCATCCCGTTTTTTTACCTATATCATTCGTACCTTTTTGCACCACGACAACTGGCTGTTTACCCTCCCCTTCAAAATGTCCCCCACCTGCTGCGAGACAGCCTTGACGCTTGCACCAGGGAGGCAACATACTATCCTGGAGTCTCGGTTGCGGCCGCAGAAACGTCCATCTGTTCCCTTTACAATAGAATCCCCTATTACTATCGCTCTGCCACTCTTTGTCCTGCCCTCCTGTGCAGCAGAGCCACCCATGCTGCCATGGACTTGGCTGCTGCTGCCCTCCCCTGATGAGTCATCCCCCTCAACAGTACCCAAAGCGGTGTATCTGTTTTACAGGGGGATGACCATGGCGACCTTCCACTGCTCTTCCTGTTGGTCACCCATTCCTTATCTGGCTGTGTAACTTTACCTGCGGTAAGACCAACTCACTAAACATGCTATTCACGACATCCTCAGCATCGCGCATGCTCCAGAGTGAATGACCTGCAGCTCCAGTGCCGCAATGCGTTCTGTCAGGAGTTGCAGCCAGATACACTTCCTGCATATGTAGTCGTCATGGACACTGGAAGCATCCCTGACTTCCCACATAGTACAGTAGGAGCATAACATGTGTCTGAGCCCTGCTGCCATGACTTGACCTCTAGATTAACTTAATTTGGCAACAGTAATGCTAAAGATTACTTACTGATAAAGAAAAGAAAAAGAAAAAAACGACTCACCAGTCACCAGCCAATCACTTACCCTCTTGGCTGTGATGTCACCTTTCGATTTCTTTCTACTTCTTTTTTGCCTTCTCTCCCTGATGCAGCTGCTCCAGCTGGCCTTTCTAGGCCACTCCAACGTCCCCGAACCTCTTGCTGTGATGTCACACTTCGTTTTCTTTTCCTCCCAGCTCGGGGAGTCAGCACTGGTGAGGAAAACAAGACAAAGCAACACCTCCCGCTCCCACTTGCCCGAACTCTCCCACTTACCAAACTCTTACCTTTGCACTCTGACCTGCTACTGTACTGCATCTGCCATGCATTTTCCCACTCACCTAACCTGTCCAAGTCAACCTGCAGCCTCTTAGCATCCTCCTCACAGCTCACAGCTTAGTGTCATCTGCAAACTTGGAGATATTACACTCAATTCCTTCAACTAAATCATTGATGTACATTGTAAATAGCTGGGGTCCCAGCACTGAGCCCTGCGGCACTGCACCAGTCACTGCCTGCCATTCTGAAAAGGACCCATTTATCCTGACTCTCTGCTTCCTGCCAACCAGTTCTGTATCTACGTCAATACATTACCCCCAATACCTCGTGCTTTAATTTTGCACACCAATTTCTCGTGTGGGACCTTTTCAAAAGCCTTTTGAAAGTCCAAACACACCACATCCACATGTTCTCCCTTGTCTACTCTACTAGTTACATCCTCAAAAAATTTGAGAAGATTTGTCAAGCAATATTTCCCTTTCATAAATCCATGCTGACTTGGACCGATCCTGTCACTGCTTTCCAAATGCACTGCTAGTTCATCTTTAAAAATTGATTCCATCATTTTCCCCATTACCAATGTCAGTCTAACTGGTCTATAATTCCCCGTTTTCCATCTCCCTCCTTTTTTTACAAAGTGGTGTTACATTAGCTACCCTCCAGCCCATAGGAACTGATTCAGAGTTGATAGACTGTTGGAAAATGATCACCAATGCATCCACTCTTTCTAGGGCCACTTCATTAAGTACTCTGGGATGCAGACTATCAGGCCCTGGGGATTTTTCGGCCTTCAATCCCAGCAATTTCCCTAACACAATTTCCTGACCAATAAGGATTTCATTCAGTTCCTCCTTCTCACTAGACCCTCGGTCCCCTAGTATTTCTGGAAGATTATTTGTGTCTTCCTTTGTGAAGACAGAACCAAAGTATTTATTCAATTGGTCTGCCATTTCTTTGTTCCCCATTATAAATTCACCTGATTCTGACTGCAAGGGACCTATGTTTGTCTTCACTAATCTTTTTCTCTTCATATATCTATAGAAGCTTTTGCAGTCAGTTTTTATGTTCCCAGCAAGCTTCCTCTCATACTCTATTTTCCCCCTCCTAATTAAACCCTTTGTCCTCCTCTGCTGGATTCTAAATTTCTCCCAGTCCTCAGGTTTGTTGCTTTTTCTGGCCAATTTATATGCCTCTTCCTTGGATTTAACACTATCCCTAATTTCCCTTGTTAGCCACGGTTGAGCCACCTTCCCCGTTTTATTTTTATTCCAGACAGAGATGTACAATTGTTGAAGTTCATCCATGTGATCTTTAAATGTCTGCCATTGCCTACCCACCCTTTAAGTATCATTCGCCAGTCTATGCTAGCCAATTGACGTCTCATACCATGGAAGTTACCTTTCCTTAAGTTCAGGACCCTAGTCTCTGAATTAACTGTGTCACTCTCCCTTTTAATAAAGAATTCTACCATATTATGGTCACTCATCCCCAAGGGGCCTCGCAAAACAAGATTGCTAATTAGTCCTTTCTCATTACACATCACCCAGTCCAGGATGGCCAGCACTCTAGTTGGTTCTTCAACATATTGGTCTGGAAAACCATCCCTAATATACTCCAGGAAATCCTCCTCCACCGCATTGCTACCAGTTTGGTTATCCCAATCTATATGTAGATTAATGTCGCCCATGATAACTGCTGTATCTTTATTGGACGCATTTCTTGTTTGATGCTGTCCCCAACCTCACTACTATTGTTTGGTGGTCTGTACACAACTGCCACTAGCGTTTTCTGCCCTTTGGTATTCCACAGCTCTAACCATACAAATTCCACTTCATCCAAGCTAATGTCCTTCCTTACTATTATGTTAATTTCCTCTTTAACCAGCAACACTACTCCACCTTTTTAACACACTTTGAACCTTTAGAATTTTGCTGTAAAGTGGCCCTTTTTGTTCTTTGCCTTGGGTTTCTCTGCACTCCACTTTACTCTACTCCTTTCTGTCTTTTGCTTCTGTCTCCATTTTGTTTCCCTCTGTCTACATGCATTGGTTTCCATCCCCCTGCCATATTAGTTTAACTCCTCCCCAACAGCACTAGCAAACATTCCCGCTAGGACATTGATTCCTGTCCTGCCCAGGTGCAGACGGTCCTGTTTGTACTGGTCCCACCTCCCCCAGAACCGGTTCCAATGCCCCAGGAATTTGAATCCCTCCCTGCTACACCACTGCTCAAGTAATTGGCATCATGGAGACATGGCTCCAAGGTGACCAAGGCTGGTAACTCAACATCCAAGGGTATTCAACATTGAGGAAGGATAGACAGAAAGGAAAAGGAGGTGGGGTGGCGTTGCTGGTTAAAGAGGAAATTAATGCAATTGTAAGGAAAGACATTTGCTTGGATGATGTGGAATTGGTATGGCTGGAGCTATGGAATACCAAAGGGCAGAAAACGCAAGTGGGAGTTGTGTACAGACCTCCAAACAGTAGTAGTGATGTTGGGGAGGGCAAACAGGAAATTAGGGGTGCATGCAATAAAGGTGCAGCAGTTATCATGGGTGACTTTTATATGCATATAGATTGGGCTAACCAAACTGGAAGCAATATGGTGGAGGAGGATTTCCTGGAGTGCATAAGGAATGGTTTTCTGGAGCAACATGTCGAGGAACCAACTAGGGGAAGGCCATCTTAGACTGGGTGTTGTGTATTGAGAGAGCATTAATTAGCAATCTCGTTGTGCGAGGCCTCTTGGGGAAGATTGACAATAATATGGTGGAATTCTACATTTGGATGGAGAATGAAACAGTTAATTCAGAGAACATGGTCCAGAACTTAAAGAAGGGTAACTTTGAAGGTATGAGGCGTGAATTCGCTTGGATAGATTGGTGAATGATACTTAAAGGGTTGACAGTGTATGGGCAATGGCAGACATTTAGAGACCGCATGGATGAACTACAACAATTGTACATCCCTGTCTGCGTAAAAATAAAAAAGGGAACCTGGCTCAACCGTGGCTATCAAGGGAAATCAGGGATAGTATTAAAGCCAAGGAAGTGGCATACAAATTGGCCAGAAATAGCAGCCAACCCGGAGACTGGGAGAAATTCAGAACTCAGCAGAGGAGGACAAAGGATTTGATTAGGGCAGGGAAAATAGAGTACGAGAGGAAGCTTGCAGGGAACATTAAAACGGACTGCAAAAGCTTCTATAGATATATAAAGAGAAAAAGGTTAGTAAAGACAAATGGAGGTCCCCTGCAGTCAGAGTCAGGGGAAGTCATAACTGGGAACAAAGAAATGGCAGACCAATTGAACAAGTACTTTGGTTTGGTATTCACTAAGGAGGACACACACAACCTTCCGATATAAAAGGGGTCAGAGAGTCTAGTAAGAAGGAGGAACTGAGGGAAATCCTTATTAGTTGGGAAATTGTGGTTGAGGAAATTGATGGGCTTGAAGGCCGATAAATCCCCAGGGCCTGATGGTCTGTATCCCAGAGTACTTAAGGAGGTGGCCTTGGAAATAGCGGATGCATTGACAGTCATTTTCCAACATTCCATCGACTCTGCATCAGTTCCTATGGAGTGAAGGATAGCCAATTTAACCCCACTTTTTATAAAAGGAGGGAGAGAGAAAATGGGGAATTATAGACCGGTCAACCTGACATCGGTGGTGGGTAAAATGATGGAATCAATTATTAAGGATGTCATAGCAGCACATTTGGAAAGAGGAGGTCCAAGTCAGCATGGATTTGTGAAAGGGAAATCATGCTTGACAAATCTTCTGGAATTTTTTGAGCATTTTTCCAGTAGAGTGGACAAGGGAGAACCAGTTGATGTGGTGTATTTGGACTTTCAGAAGGCTTTCGACAAGGTCCCACACAAGAGATTAATGTGCAAAGTTAAAGCACATGGGATTGGGGGTGGTGTGCTGACATGGATTGAGAACTGGTTGTCAGACAGGAAGCAAAGAGTAGGAGTAAATGGGTACTTTTCAGAATGGCAGGCAGTGACTAGTGGGGTACCGCAAGGTTCTGTGCTGGGGCCCCAGCTGTTTACATTGTACATTAATGATTTCGACGAGGGGATTAAATGTAGTATCTCCAAATTTGTGGATGACACTAAGTTGGGTGGCCGTGTGAGCTGCGAGGAGGATGCTATGAGGCTGCAGAGTGACTTGGATCGGTTGGGTGAGTGGGAAAATGCATGGCAGATGAAGTATAATGTGGATAAATGTGAGGTTATCCACTTTGGTGGTAAAAACAGAGAGACAGACTATTGTTTGAATGGTGACAGATTAGGAAAAGGGGAAGTGCAAAGAGACCTGGGTGTCATGGTACATCAGTCATTGAAGGTTGGCATGCAGGTACAGCAGGTGGTTAAGAAAGCAAATGGCATGTTGGCCTTCATAGCGAGGAGATTTGAGTACAGGGGCAGGGAAGTGTTGCTACAGTTGTACAGGGCCTTGGTGAGGTCACACCTGGAGTATTGTGTACAGTTTGGTCTCCTAACTTGAGGAAGGACATTCTTGCTATTGAGAGAGTGCAGCGAAGGTTCACCAGACTGATTCCCGGGATGGCGGGACTGACATATCAAGAAAGACTGGTCAACTGGGCTTGTATTCACTGGAGTTCAGAAGAATAGAGGGGATCTCATAGAAACTTTTAAAATTCAGACGGGTTTCGGCAGTTTCGATGCAGGAAGAATATTCCCAATGTTGGGGAAGTCCAGAACCAGGGGTCACAGTCTAAGTATAAGGGGTAAGCCATTTAGGACCGAGATGAGAAGAAACTTCTTCACCCAGAGAGTGGTGAACCTGTGGAATTCTCTGCCGCAGAGAGTTGTTGAGGCCAATTCACTAAATATATTCAAAAAGGAGTTAGATGTAGTCCTTACTACTCGGGGGATCAAGGGATATGGCGAGAAAGCAGGAATGGGGTACTGAAGTTGCATGTTTGGTCATGAACTCATTGAATGGCGGTGCAGGCTTGAAGGGCCGAATGGCCTACTCCTGCACATATTTTCTATGTTTCTATTACATCATATCCGTTAACTGCTATCTGCGCAGTTAATTCGTCCACCTTATTCCGAATACTCCTCGCATTGAGGCACAGACCCTTCAGGCTTGTCTTTTTAACTTTTCCCCTTTAGAATTTTGCTGTTACATGGCCCTTTTTCCTTTTTGCCTTGTGTTTCTCTGCCCTCCACTTTTATTTTTCTTCTTTCTATCTTTTGCTTCAGCCCCCATTCTACTTCCCTCTGTCTACCTGCATAGGTTCCAATCCCCCTGCCATATTGGTTTAACCCGTCCCCAACAGCACTCGCAAACATTCCCTCTCGGACATTGGTTCCAGTCCTGCCCAGGTGCAGACCATCCGGTTTGTACTGGTCCGACCTCCCCCGGAACTGGTTCCAATGTCCCAGGAATTTGAATCCCTCCCTTCTGCACCACTACTCAAGCTACGTATTCATCTGAGCTATCCTGTGGTTCCTACTCTGACTAGCACGTAGCACTGGTAGCAATCCTGAGATTACTACTTTTGAGGTTCTAATTTTTAATTTAGCTCCTAGCTCCCTAAATCCGTTTTGTAGGACCTCATCCCGTTTTTTACCTATATCGTCGGTACCTATATGCACCACTACAACTGGCTGTTTACCCACCCCTTCAAAATGTCCCACACCTGCTGCGAGACAGCCTTGACCCTTGCACCAGGGAGGCAACATACCATCCTGGAGTCTCGGTTGCAGCCGCAGAAACATCTATCTGTATTCTTTGCAATAGAATCCCCTATCACTATAGCTCTCCCACTCTTTGTCCTGCCCTTCTGTGCAGCAGAGCCACCCACGGTGCCATGGACTTGGCTGCTGCTGCTCTCCCCTGATGAGTCATCCCCCTCAACAGTACCCAAAGCGGTGCAGGGGGATGACCGCGGGGACCCCTGAACTTCCTTCCTTCCACTGCTCATCCTGTTGGTCACCCATTCCTTATCTGGCTGTGTAACTTTACCTGCGGTAAGACCAACTCACTAAATAATGCTATTCACGACATCCTCAGCATCGCGCATGCTCCAGAGTGAATGACCTGCAGCTCCAGTGCCGCAATGCGTTCTGTCAGGAGTTGCAGCCAGATACACTTCCTGCATATGTAGTCGTCAGGGACACTGGAAGCGTCCCTGACTTCCCACATAGCACAGGAGGAGCATAACATGTGTCTGAGCCCTCCTGCCATGACTTAACCGCTAGATTAATTTTATTTGGCAACAGTAATGCTAAAGGTTCGTTGCTGATAAGGAAAAGAAAAAGAAAAAAACTACTCACTAATCACCAGCCAATCACTTACCCCCTGGGCTGTGATGTCACCTTTCGATTTCTTTCTACTTCTTTTTTGCCTTCTCTCCCTGATGCAGCTGCTCCAGCTGGCCTTTCTAGGCCGCTCCAACATCCCCGAACCTTTTGCTGTGACGTCACACTTTGTTTTCTTTTCCTCCCAGCTCAGGGAGTCAGCACTGGTGAGGAAAACAAGACAAAGCAACACCTCCCGCTCCCACTTGCCCGAATTCTCCCACTTACCAAACTCTTACCTTTGCACTCTGACCTGCTGCTGTACTGCATCTGCCATGCATTTGCCCACTCACCTAACCTGTCCAAGTCAACCTGCAGCCTCTTAGCATCCTCCTCTCAGCTCACACCACCGCCCAGCTTGGTGTCATCTGCAAACTTGGAGATATTACACTCAATTCCTTCATCTAAATCATTGATGTACATTGTAAATAGCTGGGGTCCCAGCTCTGACCACTGCGGCACCACACTAGTCACGGCCTGTCATTCTGAAAAGGACCCGTTTATCCTGACTCTCTGCTTCCTATCCCGTCAATACATTACCCCCAATACCATGTGCTTTAACTTTGCACACCAATTTCTTGTTTGGGCCTTGTCAAAAGCCTTTTCCAAGTCCAAACACAACACATCCACGAGTTCTCCCTTGTCCACTCTACTAGTTACATCCTCAAAAAATTCTAGAAGATTTGTCAAGCATGATTTCCCTTTCATAAATCCATGTTGACTTGGACCTATCCCGTCACTGCTTTCCAAATGCACTGCTAGTTCATCTTTAATAATTGATTCCATCATTTTCCCCACTACAGATGTTAGTCTAACTGGTCTATAATTCCCCATTTTCTCCCTCCCTCCTTTTTTAAAAAGTGGTGTTCCATTAGCTGCCCTTCAGTCCATAGGAACTGATTCAGAGTCGACAGACTGTTGGAAAATGATCACCAATGCATCCACTATTTCTAGGGCCACTTCATTGTGTACTTTAGGATGCAGACTATCAGGCCCTGGGGATTTATCGGCCTTCAATCCCAGCAATTTCCCTAACACAATTTCCTGACCAATAAGGATTTCATTCAGTTCCTCCTTCTCACTAGACCCTCGGTCCCCTAGTATTTCTGGAAGATTATTTGTGTCTTCCTTTGTGAAGACAGAACCAAAGTATTTATTCAATTGGTCTGCCATTTCTTTGTTCCCCATTATAAATTCACCTGATTCTGACTGCAAGGGACCTATGTTTGTCTTCACTAATCTTTTTCTCTTCATATATCTATAGAAGCTTTTGCAGTCAGTTTTTATGTTCCCAGCAAGCTTCCTCTCATACTCTATTTTCCCCCTCCTAATTAAACCCTTTGTCCTCCTCTGCTGGATTCTAAATTTCTCCTAGTCCTCAGGTTTGTTGCTTTTTCTGGCCAATTTATATGCCTCTTCCTTGGATTTAACACTATCCCTAATTTCCCTTGTTAGCTGCGGTTGAGCCACCTTCCCCGTTTTATTTTTACTCCAGACAGAGATGTACAATTGTTGAAGTTCATCCATGTGATCTTTAAATGTCTGCCATTGCCTACCCACCGTCAACCCTTTAAGTATCATTCGCCAGTCCAAGCTAGCCAATTGACGTCTCATACCATGGAAGTTACCTTTCCTTAAGTTCAGGACCCTAGTCTCTGAATTAACTGTGTCACTCTCCATCTTAATAAAGAATTCTACCATATTATGGTCACTCTTCCCCAAAGGGCCTCGCAAAACAAGATTGCTAATTAGTCCTTTCTCATTGCACATCACCCAGTCCAGGATGGCCAGCACTCTAGTTGGTTCTTCAACATATTGGTCTAGAAAACCATCCCTAATATACTCGAGGAAGTCCTCCTCCACCTTATTGCTACCAGTTTGGTTCGTCCAATCTATATGTAGATTAATGTCGCCCATGATAACGGCTGTACCTTTATTGGATGCGTCCTAAATTTCTTGTTTGATGCTGTCCCCAACCTCACTTGGTGGTCTGTACACAACTGCCACTAGCGTTTTCTGCCCTTTGGTATTCCACAGCTCTAACCATACAAATTCCATTTCATCCAAGCTAATGTCCTTCCTTGCTATTGTGTTAATTTCCTCTTTAACCAGCAACACTACTCAACCTCCTTTTCCTTTCTGTCTATCCTTTCTGAATGTTGCATAATCCTGGATGTTGAGTTCCCAGCCTTGGTCACCCTGGAGCCATGTCTTCGTAATCCCAATTATATCATATTCGTTAATAGCTGCCTGCGCAGTTAATTCATCCACCTTATTACGAATACTCCTCGCATTGAGGCACAGAGCCTTCAGGCTTGTCTTTTTAACACATTGTCGGTTTAGAATTTTGCTGTAATGTGGCCCTTTTTGATTTTTGCCTTGGTTTTCTCTCCTCTCCACTTTTACTTTTCTTCTTTCTATCTTTTGCTTCTACCCCCATTTTACATCCCTCTGTCTCCCTGCATAGGTTCCCATCCCCCTGCCATATTAGATTAACCCCTCCCCAACAGCACTAGCAAACGCTCCCCCTAGGACATTGGTTCCGATTCTGCCCAGGTGCAGACCATCCGGTTTGTACTGGTCCCACCTCCCCCAAAACCGGTTCCAATGTCCCAGGAATTTGAATCTCTCCCTCCTGTACTACTCCTCAAGCCACATATTCATCTTAGCTATCCTGCTATTTCTACTCTGACTAGCACGTGGTACTGGTAGCAATCCTGAGATTACTACCTTTGAGTTCCTGCTTTTTAATTTAACTCCTTGCTCCCTAAATTCAGCTTGTAGGACCTCACCCCATTTTTTACCTAATAATCATGGGCGATGTTAATCTTCATATTGATTGGACAAATCAAATTGGCAAAGGTTGCTTTGGGGAAGGGCTCATAGAGTGTATGCGGGTTGGTTTCTTGGAACAATACATTGTGGAACTAACCAGGGAGCAGACTATTTTAGATCTGGTAACGTGCAATGAGTCTGGATTAATTAATGATCTTGTAGTAAAGGATCTTCTTGGGAAGAGTGATCAAAGCATGGTAGAATTTCAAATTCAGTTTGAGGATGAGAAAGCTAGGTCTCAAATTCGTGTCCTGAACTTAAATAAAGGTAATTACAAAGGCAGAGCTGGTTAAAATGGACTGGGAAAATGCATTAAAGGGTAAGACTATGGAAAAGCAATGACAAACATTTAAGGAGATATTTCATAACTCTCAACAAAGATTTATTCCAGTGAAAAAAAAAGACGCTGAGAGAATGATGAACCATCCCTAGCTAACTAAGGAAGTAAAGGATAGTATCAAATTGAAAAAAAAGAGGCATACAATGTTGCAAAGAACAGTGGAAGGCCCGAGGATTGGGACATTTTTAGAAACCAGCAAAGGATGACTAAAAAAATGATAAAGACAGAGAAGATAGCATATGAAAGTAAAGTAGCAAGAAATCTAAAAACAGACAGTAAGAGCTTCTACAGGTATATCAAAAGAAAGCAAGTAGCTAAAGTAAATGTTGGTCCCTTGGAGGATGAAACTGGTGAATTAATAATGGGAAACAGGGAAATGGCAGAGACTTTGAACAAATATTTTGTATCGGTCTTCACGCTGGTGGACACGAAAAATATCCCTATAATTGATAATCAAGGAGCTATTGGGGGCAGGGGGGGAACTTAAAGCAATCACTATCATGAGAGATAAAGTACTAGGCAAAATAATGGAACTAAAGATGGACAAGTCCCCTGGACCTGATGACTTCCATCTTAGGGTCTTAAAAGAAGTAACCGCAGAGATAGTGGATGCATTGGTTGTAATCTGCCAAAATTCCCTGAATTCTGGTGATGTCCCAGCGGACTGGAAAACCACAAATGTAACATCCCTATTTAAGAAAGGAGGGAGACAGAAAGCAGGAAACTATCGACCAGTTCGCCTAACATCTGTCATTGGGAAAATGCTGGAGCCCATCATTAAGGAAGTTGTAGCAGAATATTTAGAAAATAATAAAGCAGTCCAGCAGAGTCTGCATGGTTTTATGAAAGGGGTATCATGTTTGACAAATTTTCTGGAGTTCTTTGAGGATACAATGAGCAGAATGGATAAAGGGGAACCAGTAGATGTCATGTATTTGGATTTCCAGAAAGCATTCGATAAGGTACCACATAAAAGGTTACTGCACAAGATAAGAGCTCACAGGGTTGGGGGTAATATATTGGTGTGGATTGAGGATTGGCTAACTAACAGAAAACAGAGAGTGGGGATAAATGGGTCATTTTCAGGTTGTCAAACCGTAACTAGCAGGGATCAATGCTGGGGTCTCAACTATTTCCAATTTATATTAATGACTTGGATGAAGGAACCGAGTGTAATGAGCCAAATTTGCTGACGATACAAAGATAGGTGGGAAACCAAGTTGTGAGGAGGACGCAAATGATCTACAAAGGGATATAGATAGGCTCAGTGCGTGGGCAAAAATTTGGCAGATGTACTATAATGTGAGATAATGTGAGGTTATCCAATTTGGTAGGAAAAATAAAAAGCAAATTATTATTTAAATGGGGAGCGATTACAAAACGTTGCAGTACAGAGGGATCTGGGGGTTCTTGTACATGAAATGCAAAAATTAGCATGCAGTTACAGCAAGTAATCAGGAGGCAAATGGAATGTTGGCCTTTATTGCAAGGGGGATGGTGTATAAAAGTAGGGAAGTCCTGCTACCACAGGGCATTGGTAAGACCACACCTGGAGTACTGCATGCATTTTATGTCTCCTTATTTAAGGAAATATATATTTACATTGGAGGCAGTTCAGAGAAGGTTCACGAGGTTGATTCCTGAGATAATCGATTTGTCATTTGAAGAAAGGATGAGCAGGTTGGGCCTATGCTCAATGGAGTTTAGAAGAATGAGAGGTGATCTCATTGAAACATATACGGCTAGAACCTCCACTTTTGTGGTTATCGACCAGAACTGGGTGATATTTCCGGCGTGGGCGGTAAAAAAGGGTTTTCAGAAACCGGCTTCTCGCCCATTCTCAAACGACCTACTTTCTACTTTTGAAAATGGGCTTTACCGCGAGCGATAGAAAATGGGCGGTAGCGTAATATTTTTTTGATTTTCTGCCTAAAGTGTGGTCGTCTTTAGCAACGGCATGGCAACGCTCGATTCCCGTGTTTCGGAGGTCAAGGGTCACCATGATACATGCAGAAGAGGAGACAGAGAGGGCGCTCAGAGGGACTGAAGGCGTGTCTGGGTGTGGTGTGGCTGCATTGGGAGGAAGGAAGGATACTTTAGAGCTTCACAGCAAGTAGGCAAACAAAAAGTAGGTGTTACCAGCCACATATTTGACTGAATTTGGCCTATAATGGAGAGAGCGGAGGAGGCATCACAGCACATTGTGGAGACTGACGCCGGAGCGAGCAGTGAGCTGGGAGAGGAGCACATTGGAGGGCGCAAAAGAGCCAGGAGGTTCTCGGATGAGGCAAATGCCTCCCTCCTGCAGGAGGTCGAGTTACACTGTGGTGATTTGACACAGGGAGGGCGTGGGAAGCCCACCCCAAAGGCCCACCAGAAGATATGGACTGAGATAGCAGAGGTGGTCTTGTCGGCGACCAACGAGGTGTGTGAGGACAACCAATTCCGCAAACGATGGAACGACCTTGTGGGATCCGTAAGAGTAAATATTACATTGATTTACATGTACTTGTGTATTTATATAATTTGATTTGTAACAGTCATGAGTGACTATCAGCAGATGTGAGGTCTTGCACTTTTACCGGGAATGTTGTAGTCAAAGTCTGCGGTCACGGTGTACATCTTTAGGTAAAGAATAATAATTGTCATAATAATCATGATTACATCTGTCGGTTCTGTGTGGTATCAGTGTCTGTGATCTAGCAATGATATCATGCAATGATCTCATGGAATGTCATCCTGTCACCTTTTACAGAAGAAGCTATCGACGATGAGGTCCACGCAGAGGCGAACGGGTGGGGGGCCACCAGTCCCCAGCAACATCACTGAGATGGAGGAGCGTGTGCTCGCACTCATGGGGAAGCACCCCCGGACAGCCACGGACGCATCTGCAGACCCTGAAGTGATGCCACATGAGTAAAGCTTACACCATTGCATCATGTAAAGTCTATAGGTGCCACACCCACTCATATGTGAACAATCATATATAATAGATGATTTCTAAAATTGTCATAGAAATAATGCTGTTCTAATGAAAATCATTGCAATGCACAATGTGTTGATGGTCATGAAATGTGTTGTTTGTGGTGATTTTGATAGCGGTGGTGCTTTTGTCGTGCATATACTGTGTGTAGTGCTAGACTTACCTTGTCACCCTCACACCCTCTTCTCCTCCTGTGTTTTGCAGCTCAGCCAGCAGCGCGGACCCAGACAAGACCACAAAGGCCAGAAGGTGGGGGCGTAGGGCAGGAGTCGGTGGACGATCCTACTACATCTGGTGCTGAGGAGCTCCGATTCCCGCCTGTCAGTCCGCTGGGTCTGTTCTCCACGGATGAGAGCGCGGACATCAAAGAACCTGCATCGCCACACTCCAGAAGCCATTCCATCCCTACGCCAACTAGTGGTCCTCCGGTCATTCCAGCCTCCACTCTGGAGGCACTGGCCCCAAACACCTTGCCGCAGGGCACCCCATTTGTCCCAGGATGGTGCCGACTCTGCGGAGACCTCGTGGACGTGGCAGGTCTGGTCCACGAGTGCCACATGAGAGTGGAAAGATGGTACAGTTGTCCAGGAGGACTGTAAACATTGGTGACCAGCTCATCGAAGCGTTGGAGAGCATATCCCGACAGCTGGCCACCATGACCGAGTATATTCCGCGGATGGCGGAGTCCCTGGATGCAATAGCCAGGAACACTGCTGCCACAGGCCTCCCAGTGGTCCCCGAGCGCGGCACTCCACCCCTCGGTTCCGCACCACGACTGCGAACGACAGATGAGAGCAAGGACCAAGATCCTGCTTCTGCATCAGAAAATGTTGCCCCCTCGGCAGCCCCCCACTCCCGTACCCATGCAATGATGGCATCTGCCTTCATCCCCATCAATGAGGCACCGCCTGAGGAGCTCCTTGGCCAGGCACCGTGGAGCGAGGAGGGGAAGGGGTAGAAGTGGGGAGAATAAGGGGAGGGGGGAAGGAAAGTGAGGTGCATGTCCACAGGTGATGGCTGTGTTATAGCTCCATCTGGGTGTATGCAATTTGTTGCAATGTACGGGGGCTGGGGACCACGCTCCTGCTTTTCCTTTGTATTCTGTGTTGCTGGACATGTTGAACATGTGAGTGATGTCAATGGTGGAAAAAATGAGGTGTGGGCAGGGGTGGGTGTTATTGGCTGTGATACTTATGATTTCAGGCCAATATTGGTCTTAAATTTTTGTTATTGAACATAAGCATTGTCTCAGATAGGTGGCCCGGTAAACACTGGTGATTCATTACCATGAAAGGATTAAATACAACTTAACATCAATCAACGTAAACTTTAACTGGCACCAAGTTGATGGGCACCATTGATGTCTGAGCAGCGCACACACAGCAGTGTGTCAGCGTTGTCACTCACATCAGCGCTCTTTTAAGGCAAATCTTTCAGATATCAGCTCCTCAAGTAAGAGTGCGATTTAACAAATGCCAGCCACACCGCTGGTGTTCGTTCCAGTTAGTTCCACTTTTTGAGGGTGTTTTTTTGGGCGAGCGATATTGTGGGCGATATGTGTGCGAGGTGGTGAAATTGACGCTGGGTGATCTCATGGCCGCTAGTTTGGGTAAATTTGCTCTTTATGACAAAAAACAGTGGGCGGGCATTAATATTGAATTTCGGCGTTAATTCCGTGTGGAAAGTAACATTGGGCGATATTATGGGCGTTAATTTCGCCCATTCTGCGGATTCCACCCCAAAAAGTGGGCGGGCGGTAATATTTTTTCCCGGCGTTAAGCACATGGGGAAAGTAACGCTCGGCGATAGGTTTCCTAAAAATTCCCGTCAGTTTCCATTTTGTGCCAAAATGGGCGATATATGGGCGTTATACGTAATTTCAGCGGTAAAATGGGCGTTAAGTGGGCGTTGAGCATGCAAAAAAAGTGGGCATTCTATTCCATAAGATTCTGAGGGGGCTTGACAGCGTAGATGCAGAGAGGATGTTTCCCATCATCGGGGAATCTAGAACTAGGGGGCATCATTTCAGAATTAGGAGTCACCCATTTAAAACAGAAATGAGGAGGAATTTCTTCTCTCAGATGGTCATGAATCTTTGGAATTCTCCAACCCAGAGAGCTGTGGAGGCTGGGTCTTTGAATATATTTAAGGTGGAGATAGACAGATTTTTGAATAGTAAGGGAGTCAAGAGTTATGGGGAGCAGGCAGGGAAGTGGAATTGAGGCTGCTCAACCTTTCTTCATGATTAACCTTAAAATCAGAGCCAGGCCCTTCAGGAGAAAAGTTAGAAAATACCTCCACGCAAAGGGTGGTAGTAAAGCTAGCTCAATTAATAATTTTAAACCATGTGTATTAAGGGATATGAAGCCAGGGCGGGTAAATGGAGTTAGAATACAGAACAGTCATGATCTCATTGAATGGTGGAACAGGCTCGATGGGTTGAATGGCCTACTCCTGTTCCTATATTTCTGTCGTCCTACCCAATCAATAGCCTATCATTTCCTTTCATTAGCTAGTTTGGGGGCAGGTGCTTCTTCCACCCACCCCTACTTCGACTACAATTAACTGGGCATCATGGAAGAGGCATAGTTCTGGCATTTCTGAGTCCTGCCCAAATCCCAGCCCACTTCCCCCTTTGCGCAGGGCCAGCTAACGAGTGCTAATGAGTTAGCGCGCGGGCATGGCGGCCACGCCGACCGATGTGGAATTGTCTCCAACGCTCTGCGTGGTGAAAAGTGGTTTCTAGTGCGTCCCGCGATTAGCGCACCAGCATGGTGCATGCACACCGTTGACATCATCACCATGATGAATGGGATTTGAATGAAAGCCAGGTAGGCGGAGAGAAAACGTGGCTTGGATTCACAACCAGACCACTTTCATGCACTATCTGGTCATCAGCTAAGAGTAGCACAGGTACTGCTCTGGGAGATGATCCTCAGCCCTGTCGTGCTGGAGGGAGTAGCAAATGAAGAAAACTGAATCTGTATAGTTCCAAGGCTACAGATATCGTATCATTCTGGCACACAGATGCCATATCATGCTGTTGCAGTTTATAAATGCATTGCTTCACTGAGCTTTGCAGTGGTAGCAGTTGTTCAGGTCTGCATTGTAGAGGTTTTTTTGCCAACTGGCCCATTTGCAACTTGAATGTTTGAACAGTCAGACATTAACAAGGAAGCACAGACAAGATCCTGACCCAGAATGTGCTCTAGGGTAATTTGAACACATCATTTGCACTTGAATCCTTTGCCAATGTTTATCAAAATTACCTTTCTTTTTCATCACATTGGGCCTGAAATTCAGCTAGAGGTCTTCCCGTGGGCAAACTAAAGAAAAAAGGTAAAAAAACTGCGCACTTACCTGTTGCTGCTGCACCCGGTCGAACTCCCGAGCCTGAGGTCTTCACTCCTACGCATTGGAGCGTGTGCACGTTGGGACGTGCGCAGGGCTGGAGCTGTAGTCACATGGCTCTGGGCAGCCAATCAAGGTACGGTATTTTCTCATTCATAATAACGGGAACTCCGTAAGTTGGAGTTCCCATGATTATGAATGAGAAACCCCTCCAAACACTCAAAAAATCATAAAAAATAGAAAAATACATGACATATTTAAGAATCATTTAAATTAAAATTCTTATAAAAAATATTTTCGAGACTTTTTTTTAAAGATTCCTTAAAGTAAACTTACCGTAGTGGGGAGGGTTTTTAACAATAAAGTATGTTTTTATATGTGTTTATTTAATTTAATTTTAATGTTTTTATGTATTTTTAAACACTTGCGCCTGTAAAAGTAGGCTATACGCCTGCTTTTGCAGGCGCAAGATTTTAAAGGACATTTGCAGGGCAAGATATTCGTAAATATCGGAAATCATGCCCTGCAAGTGTCCTCGCTCCTGATATGCGCTAGATCTGTCAAGCCAGAAACTTGACAGATCGGAAAAGCCGGTTTTCAGCGCATGTGCATTGCGCACTGAAACCCGGCTTTTCCGATGCCTTCCCGGGTCTGTACGAACTTTGTATGGACCTGGGACATCGGAATTTCAGTTATTTTTATGACTGTGGAGGATGTTGCATTTCTGGATTTTTCTTTTGGTAGAGGTACCTTAACAGCAAATGTGCTGCCTTTTGCTGTACTTTTTAAAAATTATTTGTAGGTAATTCCATCATCTGTGAATTTTAACAGCCAATTTGAATCCAAGTTAAAAATAACCTAGTCTATTATCTTAATGACCCAGAAGTGAGCCCCTTTGCTTTTACAAACTGCCACTTTTTATCCCAGTGGAGAGCAGAGCAAAATGGCAAAGAGTCTCGATGATTTGTTTGAGACAAAGTTACTGGATTGGTGAGAATTATTACTAGGCTTACATAAGCATGCATTTTTTGAAGTGTTCTATTATATTTCATCATTTATCTTTTATTTGAGAGATTTCACAATTGTGTGTTCTCCCCTCATTTCCTAAAGACACTGGGGGAGAATTTTGAGAGCGCCCCATTCTGGGCGCTAACTTTTGAAAGCTAGAAAAATTAGCGGCAGGTGTTAATGATTCTCAGTTTTCTGTAAATTCAGTGCTGAAGGATGCAGGCGGGCCGGTCGTGGTGCAGCCCTGCTCAATGGCCGTGCAGCGTGCCGAGATCCAACGCTCCTTCCCTCCCTTAAAGGGAAGGGCCATCGCTGCAGGCTCTGCATTGGGACTAGTGAGCTGGTCCCCGATGACAGCTGCGATCCAACCTGATCACCCCCATGCACTGCAGCAGAGTGGCGGGCTGATCGATCGCGGCTGAGGAGAAATGGAAAAAAGTGAAAATAAGCATTTTTACAATTTTCCTACTTACCTCGCCAACATCCCTTTTAACTTTCGCCCCCGAAGCATCCGGTCTCCCAAACAACACCTCCGACAGCTGTCAGTGTTGTCGCCCGGCGATGCTGTCGGGGGTGGAACTGAAGTTTGGGGCACTACCGGAGCGACGATCTCCGGGTGCTGTTATTGCTGCTGCAAACCTCTTGGCCAAGTTAACGGGAGTCGTTCATCTCACTGTACCCGGTTGGTAAGTTGTTCGTGCCCCGTTATCGCCCCCCGGAGACAATAATGGGTGGCGCTAAGGAGGCCAATATTGATTCTTATTGGATGCCAGCACCTCCAGCACCTCATTACTCTTCATGTGTGACTCCAGAGAGTGAGTATCTGTAGGCTATTCAACTGTTATGGACATCACTGTGGAGCTGTTGCTGTCCTTTGTAACAGAAAATTCCTTATTCTAACCACTATCTGCAAAGAAGTTGGCTCCGAAAAACATAGAAACATAGAAAATAGGTGCAGGAGTAGGCCATTCGGCCCTTCGAGCCTGCACCGCCATTCAATATGATCATGGCTGATCATGCATTTCAGTACCCCATTCCTGCTTTCTCTCCATACCCCTTGATCCCTTTAGGCGTGAGCGACACATCTAACTCCCTTTTGAATATTTTTTTTTTAATTTTTAATTTTTCGTAGCCAATCTTTCCAATTCTTTGTCAGATCACAAACGCCAGAGGTCACCTTGCACACGTCAAGGATCACCCTGCGCTAATGCTCTTAGCCAAAAGGCCTAGAGCCCAAGCACCGTTCCTGGAAGTACTGCAATACCAGGTTCGTGCCATGGAGGTGGATGGGTCAGGTCCCCCACACACCTCCGTGGAGGTGGATGGGTCAAACCACCCCATCCACCTCCTATTTCCAAAAAGCATAGGAGAACCACCTTCCTGATCCAGGGAGAACCACGTTGGGGTCATGGTTATTCCCCTGTCAGGTCAGTTACGCATGATCTTAGCCAAATATACCTAACGAACTGGCTCCAACAACTTTCTGTGGGAGAGAATTCCACATGCCCACAACTCTCTGAGTGAAGAAGTTTCTCCTCATCTTGGTCTAAATGGCGTACTCGTTATCCTTAGGCTGTAACCCCTGGTTCTGGATTTCCCCAACATCGGGAACATTCTTCCTGCATCTAACCTGTCCAGTCCCGTCAGAATTTTATATGTTTCTATGAGATCCCTTCTCATTCTTCTAAATTCCATTGACTACAAGCCTAGTCGATCCAGTCTTTCTTCGTGTGTCAGTCCTGTCATCCCGGGAATTGCTGCACTCCCTCAATAGCAAGAATTAGGAGACCAAACCTGTACACAATATTCAAGGTGTGGCCTTACCAAGGTCCTGTACAACTGTAGTAAGACCTCCCTGCTCCTATACTTGAATCCTCTCGCTATGAAGGCCAACATGCCATTTGCCTTCTTCACCGCCTGCTGTATCTGTATGCCAACCTTCACCGACTGATGTACTATGACACCCAGATCTCGTTGCACTTCCCATGGAGATCTAAGTGACATGATATGCCCATGTCACAATAATCCCTCTTGATCAGGGCTACATTTGGTCCCCAAAAGAGCTCGGAATATTAAATTGGAAGTTATTTTTACGATAATGGCTTTTCATTATTAGCAAGAAGCCATTGTAAAGGACCAAGTCCAAATGCAAGTTGTAAAGAGTAAAAGAAAGAATGTTTAAATCAGGAGATAGTGATTAGGTGATGTCAATCTTTGATATTAAAAGCATGCTGACGTTGAATGCAGTGGAAATGACAGAAGGACTCACAGCAAATTCTAACTTAATTTAATCAGGTTTTTTTTTGAGCACTTGAAGAGTTACCTTTCAATCAGAGCAAAGTAAATCATGTTAGTTCTGAGAATGTGAAAAAGGATTGCGAAAGTGGTAGATGGCTAGAGAAGGTAGCAAAAGGATGGAGATAGGGAATCATGGGAAAATGGCTAAAAGAAAATGTCAAGCTGAGATATTTGCAATGTCGACAGAAAAAGGGGTTAGCAGACCCTGAGCCCGACTGAACACGTCCAGTTCTTAGAAAATTTGGGGCGAGCCACCCATGATGAATTAGTGACTGCTCACCCTAATTATGCCCAGGATCGCCTAGACACTATATTTAATGCTCTCAGCAAGACCCTTCAGAAGCCCATCAGTATGGCAGCAGTATTAGAAACTAAACCCAAATGAGAAGAAACTGCCGATGAATTCATGGAAAGATTTATTGAAATATACGGAGGTCAATCAGGAGATAATGCCTTCAGGGCAGGGGATAATTCACCTCAATTCTGCACTATCCTACTTCAGTGCCTGCCCTATTCGATTGCTCACGCTATCCGGACAAATAATATGAATTGGGCAGATAACAGTAAAGCCCAGATGGAAAGTGCGGTTAAATATTATTGGCAGGAAAAGAAAGGAGAAGGGGGAGGTGTGCCCCCAACCCGGGTCAAGACTGAATACGTGACTAGAAAGGAAGAGCCGCCTCGGGTGGAAGGACCAAAACCCGACCCAAGGGGATACCAGATGGAACCGCAGTGTTGCGTGCAGGGTTGGGTGGATAAACAGGGATACGGTTATACCAAACACCCAAATGGCCCGGGCCCTGCTAATTACGGACCGCCTTACTGTCCCCAGCCTGGTATGGGAAGAGGTCGGGGCTGGGAAAGACGAGATGGATGCTTTAATTGTGGGCAAGAAGGAAATTGGAGTAGAGAGTGTTCCTCCCGTCGGCACGAAAGAGGAAGAGAAGGAAGAGGAGGGGGTCAAGGGGGGAGAGGACGGGGATCTCCCCGAACAACCCAGAAGAACCCCTTTGGCCAACCGTCCCCCGATTACGTAGCTTGATTGTACAGAGAACCTCCCCGGATGACGAACCAATTTGCCAGTTTCCAGTCCCTAGCACGGCTAAACAAATGCGACAGTGGTGGGGGATGATCAATTACTGCAGATCCTGGATCCCTAATGTTGCCCTGATGACTAAGCACCTCACCCCGTATACAAATAAGGAAGGCAGCTTTGAAATAAAAACTGCAGACGTCCAAGCCTTTAAGGAACCAAAGACAGCCCTGCTGCAAGCTCCGGCTTTGGGCCGGCCCCTCTATGACCGGCCCTTTCAACTGTATTGTACAATCCTGAAAGACTGTGCTACCGTTATCTTAACACCTCCCACTCCGTAGCCGGCCTCCTGGGCCAACTGCAGACTCAACACCTTACAATGGCCAGGCAAAGCAGATATGAGATCTACCTACTGAATAATCCTAAGCTGACCTTTCGGTACTGTACTACCATTAATCCGGCCTGTTTTCTTACTGAGCCACCCCAAGATGAGGAAGAACCCAGTCATGATTGTTGATCTTTAATTCAGGAGGCCTCATCGGTCAGGGAAGATTTAGTTGACATACCAATGGAAGACCCAGACTGTATTATGTATGTTGACGAAAGTTCTTCTATTAATCCAGAAGGTGCACGAATCTTAGGATAAGCCATAGTAAACCAGGAGAATCAGGTCTTGGAATCTGCCGCCTTTGAAACCGCCTATACCGCCCAACAAGCTGAACTATTCGCCCTCACCCGAGCCTGTAACTTGGCCAAAGACCTCAAAGTCAATATCTATACCGATTCTAGGTATGCCTTTGGAGTAGCCCATGATTTCGGACAGTTATGGAAAAATAGGGGATTCCTGACCTCACAGGGAAACGAGCTATCTCATAGGCAACTAGTATCAGATTTGTTGCAAGCCCTCATGCTCCCTAAACGTATTGCTATTGTCAAGTGCACTGCTCACACTACCGGAAACTCTCCGTTGTGCTGACAAAGAGGCTAAAAAGGCCTCTTGTGTACAACAAATGGTGGTGCCTAGAATGATGAGTCAAACTAAAAGTCCTGCCAAGGATAAGTTAGCCTCGGAAAAACCAATGCCAACCATCCAAGATGTCATTAAAGCACAGGAGGACGCTCCTGAAAAAGATAAACTGTTGTGGAAAGATTATGGATATACTTATGACAATGTTTCTAAACTCTGGACCACTCCCGCGGAACAGACTTGCATGTCTGACGAGTTGGTTCTATGGGTTATTGAATGTATGCATTTTGCTACTCATTGTGGAGCAAGGACAACAAGTGACACGCTTTTGGCCACTTGGTGGCACCCTAGACTCCAGATGCTAGCCCAGAACATCAGTAGTCATTGCCTTGTTTGCCAACATCTTAATCCAGGGAAGGGAGTCCCCTGTGATCAGGGTAAGACGCCCCTACCAGAAGGTCCCTTTGAGACCTTGCAGTTGGACTACATTGAGTTGCAAAAAGTTCAGTGTTACAAATATGTGTTAGTAATAGTAGATGTGTTTAGCAGATGGATTGAAGCCTACCCTACTCTGGATAATAAGGCTCAAACTGTTGTTAAGGTGTTAATGAGGGAAATTGTTCCTAGATATGGTATCCCAGCTTGACTGATGACCACCTATCGTCCCTCGTGGCACCAGGGAAGTATGTCCTGATTAAGAAATGGATTCGAAAGGGACTAGAGCCACGATGGGAGGGGCCCTTTCAGGTGTTACTCACTACCCCCATCGCAGCTAAGGTTGAAGGGAGAAGTGCCTGGGTTTACCTGCACCACTCTAAACTTATTACTTCATAATGAGCCTCTCACTGGTCGTCCTAACCCTTGTTTCTGTTCCAAACTTCCTCTCCTCCATAGCTGAATAAACCACATCCTTGGGGCAGGAAGAAAAACGCCAAGAACACGGGAAAAGAAAGGAACAAACAGACTTAGCTGTTTTTGATTTGTCCTTATCTTATTGTTAACTAATGTATAGTATCGTCTAAAATTATTTAAACATGTGTAAGCTAGCAGGTATAATTGTGCTATCTTGTGCTATCCTAGCAGAACTAGAAGGGCTACAGAATAACTTATTTTATCAGCATGGCAATCGAACTGTGTGTTACCCACTAGCCTAATCAGTAGCGGCCCTGTTCGTGGCTACCCCTGGGTGGACTTCCCGTGACTTATATATGGCGGATACCTCGGACGCACCCTGTGAGGGACAAACGGGCGAATATAGAAGGGGTATACCGGGAAGATGTGTGGAATTAATAGACTCCATGAATCCTGAGTGCAGAGGATCCCAGGGAAAGAACGGAGCGGTATGCTCGGACATTGCAAGCTACCCGCTTTGCTTCTCAGGACAAGGGTGGGGTTGTGTATATGCCCTGGTCCCCGGGAACGCCAACTGTGTGCAGACGCAGTGTGTCCATCAGCACTGTCAAGTGCGTAAGGGCCAGTTTACCTGTACCTGTAACGAGCAAAGATGCCTGAACGTGACCGCAGGAAGGCAAGTTATCTGCGGTCAGTGTAACGGAACTCATGTCAGCTCAGAAACATGGGCATACCCGTTTGATGCTTACCAATTGGTAGGATCAGGCTCAAATTTAAGGGAACCTAGCAATTGGTGGTATAAGCAGTTCACGAGTGTTAGCATCACCGACGTAAAGTGTTATAGAGCTAAGGAAGGATTCGTGTTCCTCCTCAACGGCACCTTCAAGACAGCAACACCGACCCTCCGGGTCCTCTTTGCAGTAGGAACTATAGGACCACTCACTGTCCCATGCCCCAAAAGGGGGTATACCCAGAGAAAGGAAATAGTTGGTTGGATTGGTTATTTGGAGGATCCTGGGGATCTTATTTAATGCATGGAGCAGTTATTCTCGTTATGATAATAGTTACCTGTTGTCTGATTATTGGTTGTTTTAATGTCTGTTGTAAAGTAATGATGGCAAAATTGGAGCCAACTCTTACAGTCACGGGCTCCCGGAATCTGGTTCAACAGACTAAAGATTTACTCGAGAATCAAGAAGAGTATGAGAAACAAGAATGCGAATGGCTGAATGCGATACTCCTGGAATAATCACCAGGGTTATCATGGAATGATAAAAGGGGGGAATGAGAATGTGAAAAAGGATTGCGAAAGTGGTAGATGGCTATAGAAGGTAGCAAAAGGATGGAGATAGGGAATCATGGGAAAATGGCTAAAAGAAAATGTCAAGCTGAGATATTTGCAATGTCGACACAAAAAGGGGTTACTCAGAGTTGTGGTCAAACACGAGTTACGCGAAAAGCAAAGTCAGACATGAGTCAGACGATGGCTGCTATATCCAGCCATGAAATAGGGAAATGCTATGAAAATCGAAACAATAAACACATCCCTGGAGCCCGCCCTATTTGGAGAGTTGTTAGCCTGCAATTGGGTATGCTATGGGGGAAATCGACCAATGATTGTATAAACTGAGTGTCACTCAAATGTGTTCTGCTGTAACAATGTATAAGTGTTGAGCTTTTGTACTGTTACGTAGCTTGTCAGGACAGAGGTGGACAAGCTCGACTCGAGTGTGTTCCCCTTTATCTTAACAGGTCCTGGCCGGGAGATTCTCTTATAAAGGTCTTATGTTGCTAAGACTAAAAGTGTTCGTGTGTCAGTGAATTCGCTGAAACAGATTGAAGGGAAAAGAATCCAGTATCAACAGTTCTGCTTGGCACATACCACGCTAGACTACAAGGTTTATCTTGCTCTTGTTATATAGCTACTATTTCATGAGCAACATCTGCTTGAAGTGAAATGCTTGATACTGAAAAATGTTCATCATAACTTCCTTGCTTTTGTACTCAATGCATCTATTTATGAAACCCAGATTCCTGCTTTTAACCACTTTCTCAACCTGCCCTGTCACCTTCAACAATTTATGCACACATACCTCCAGGTCTCTCTGTGCATGCACCCCCTTTAGTATTGTACCCTTTATGTTGCCTCTCCTTGTTCTTCCAACCAAACTGTATCACTGCACTTTTCTGCATTAAATTTCATCTGCCATGTGTCAGCCCATTTCATCAGCCTGTCTATGTCTTCTTGAAGTCTATACAGGTTGAACCTCTCTTATCCAGAACCCTAGGGACCTGGCCTGTTCCGGATAAGGGATTTTTCCAGATGAGGGGTGGTCACGTTAAATTGGATGGAATGGGTACTGTGCAAGGGGATATCGGGGCTGACTGGTTTAGAGCTGAGAGTGCGGCAGAGAGATCATGGGGGAGGAGGGTGCGGTGCTGGATCATGGGGTCAGGCCAGTGATTGCGGGAGTCGGCAGTGAGGAAGGACTTCAAATGTTTTAATTTGTTCATGTCGGAGTTCTACGTATGTGCCACCCGGTGGCCGGGAATGGTTCCGGACGAGAGGTGGTTCTGGATAAGGGAGTTCCGGATAAGGGAGGTTCAGCCTGTACTTCCAAGTTTTGTGTCATCTACAAATTTTGAAATTGTGCCCTGTCCACCCAAGTCCAAGTCATTAATATATATGAAGAAAAGCAGTGGTCCTAATATCGACTCCTGGGGAACACCAATACATATCTTCCTCCAGTCCGAAAAACAACCATTCGCCACTACTCTCTGTTTCCTGTCACGAAGCCAAATACGTATCCATGCTGCCACTGTCCCTTTTATACCATGGGCTTCAACTTGCTGGCAACCCTATTATGTGGTACTTCATCAAACACCTTTTGGATATACCATAATCCATATACATCACGTCAACTGCATTGCTCTCATCAACCCTCTCTGCTACTCAAATCCCAGCCTGTAGTTGCTGGGTTTATCCTTACATTCTTTTTTGAACAAGAGTGTAACATTTTCAATTCTCCAGTCCTCTGGCACCACACCCATATCTAAGGAGTATTGGAAGTTTATGGCCAGTATCTCCACGATTTCCTCCTTAAATGCCCTCAATATCCTAGGATGCATCCCATCCGGTTCTGGTGACTTATCAACTTTAAATACAGGTTGAGCGTCCGAAATCCGGATTTCCAAAATTCGGAACGTTCCGGAATCTGGACACTGGGCTGATCCATGGCAAGGTTGTATGGAAACCGGAAAATGTTCCGAAATCCGGACTCCCCTGCCTCTGCCAGCTGACCTCCCCCCGCCTCAGACCCCCGCCTCAGCCGCCTGACTTCCGACCGCCTGGCCTCCCCCCCCCCACCTCGGACCCCCAACCTCCGCCCCACATCGGCCCCCCGGCCCCCCCGACCTCCCCCCGCCTTGGCCTCCCGACCTCCAGCCACCTGACCTATTTCTGCCTCGGCCCCCCCCGCCTCGGCTGCCCGACCTCCCCCAGCTTTGGCCCCCTGACCTCCCCCTGCCTCGGCCGATCGACCTCCCCCAGTTTTGGCACCCTGACCTCCCCCTGCCTCGGCCGATCGACCTCCCCCAGCTTTGGCCCCCTGACCTCCCCCCACCTCGGCCGCCCGACCTCCCCCAGCTTTAGCCCCCTGACCTCCCCCGACCTCCGGCTGCCCGACCTCCCCCCCCCGCCTCAGCCTCCTGACACCCCTCTTACCTTGGCCGCCTGACCTCCCTCCCCCCTTACCTCAGCCACCCGACCCCCCCCTCACCTCCCCTACCCTCCTCCCCTCCCTGCATCCCATCCTCTCCCCTAACTACCTCGGCCCAGACAAAGACATTCCGAAATCCGGAAATACCTGGAATCCAGAACGGCCTCGGTCCTGAGATTTCAGGATTTCGGCCGTCACACCTGTTCCGACAGCATTTCTTGTACCTCTTTATCAATTTTTGTCTTATTTAGTATCTCCACTACCTTCTCTTTCACTATGACTTTGGCAGCATCTTCTTCTTTGGTGAAGATGATGCATTGTAGTCATTTAGTACCGCAGCCATGCCCTCTGCCTCTACATGTAGGTCTCCTTTTTGGTTCCTAATCAGCCCCACCCCTTCTCTTACTACCCATTTACTATTTACATGCCTATAGAAGACTTTTGAATTCCCTTTTATGTTAGCTGCCAATCTATTCTCATACTCTCTCTTTGCTCCTCTGATTTTCTTTTTCCAAATCGCTGGAAACGGGGCACACCTACCGTGTTTCTGTTGTTTATATTCGGCCTGATTCTCACTTGTATTCTCAACCTGACATCTGTCATATACACTCTTTTTCTGCTCCCTATCTCTTTTGCCATCAAGGGAGCTGGGCTTTAGTTGTCCTACCTTTCCCCCTCATGAGAATGTACGTTGACTGCACCCGAACCATCTCCTCTTTACAGGTGGCCCACTGTTTGATTACAGTTTTGCCTGCCATTCTTTGATTCCAATTTACCTGGGCGAGATGTGTTCTCAACCAACTGAAATTTGCCTTCCCATTATTACTACTCTATGGAGCCAAAATTGCCCACCGCTGGAAACGGGGTGCACCTACCGTGTTTCTGTTGTTTTTACTGGCGTGGTGGATGCAGTGGCCTCTTGAGCGAAATTCTGCTCTTTGGCTTTTTTTTTCAGCAGACCGGATGGAAGTCGGTCATAATGGGGGCAAAAGTGCAGCGGTGAACAGAAGTTCGCAGTCTAGAGGGGCGGAAGTTGGGGAGTGGATGTAGTTTCCGCCGCTGTCAGTCATCAGCATAGCGCTGATGATGTCATCACGGCATCGCGTCACCATGGCTCTCCCCTTCACTTAAAGGGGTGAGCCTGCGCGATTCTTTAAGTTCGGTCCACTGGACCACCAGGGAGGGTTTCGGCCGGGCCAGCGGCCTGGCACCCAAGAAGAAGTGTCCCGAGGTTTCCAGATTTCGGACGCCACACCTGTACTGACAGCATCTCTATTATTTCTTCACTCTAACCAAATAGATTCTGTTCTTGAGCCATCCAGAGCATCCTCTCTCTCCAGCACTGAAACATTCTCCTGGCATCGCATCTCCTTTCTTTCCTTCCCTATTTTTCCAAAACACCTTACATCCAAGAATATTTAGTACCCAATCCTGCCCTTTTTTGAGCCAGGTCTCTGTTATTGCCACAACATCATATTCCTATGTGGCTATTTGCGCCTGCAACTTACCAACCTTGTTTACCACACTCCATGCATTCACATCTAATAGCTTTCTATTCTTATTCTAGTGCTTTCTGTCTTTCCCCATCCTTTATGCACTTTGTTTCTCCTTTCTAATGCTGCATCCTGGTGACCATCCCCCTGCCAAATTAGTTTAAACCCTCCACAACAGCAATAGTGACCCCCCACCCCTGCCCCCTCACGAGGACATTGATTCCGTCTCTGTTGAGGTGCAACCTGTGTGGGCTGTATAGGTCCCACCTCCCACAGAACCGGATGCAATGTCCCAGGAATCTGAAGCCCTTCTTCCTGCACCATCTCTCCAGCCATGCTTTCATCTGCTCAATCCTCCTATTTCTATACTCACTAGCTTGTGACACCAGGAGTAATCCAGAGATAACAATCTTTGAGGTCCTGCTTTTTTACCTCATTCCTAGCTCCTTAACATCTGCCTGCAGGACTTCATCACTTTTACTACCTATGTCGTTGGTACCGATATGGACCATGTTACATCCTGGTGCTACATGGGCTGTTCACCCTCCCCCTCAGAATGTTCTGCAGTCATCCAATGACACTTGTAAGTAAGTAATTAGGAAGGCAAATGGAATGTTGGCCTTTATTGCAAGGAGGATGGAGTATAAAAGTAGGGAAGTCCTGCTACAACTGCACAGGGCATTAGTGAGATCACACCTGGAGTACTGCGTACAGTTTTGGTCTCCTTATTTAAGGAGGGATATACTTGCTTTGGAAGCAATTCAGAGAAGGTTCATGAGGTCGATTCCTGAGATGAAGAGGTTGTCTTATAAAAAAGGTTTAGCAGGTTGGGCCAATACTCAATGGAGTTTAGAAGAATGAGAAGTGATCAGCCGAACCTCAGTGATGGGAAAATTATTGGAAAAAATCCTGAAAGACAGGATAAATCTGCATTTGAAAAGTCAAGGATTAATTAGGGACAGTCAGCATGGGTTTGTTAAGGGAAGATTGTGTCTGACTAACCTGATTGAATTTTTGAGGAGGTAACCAAATGGGTCAATGAGGGTAGTGCGTACGATGTAGTATATGTGGACTTTAGCAAAGCTTTTGATAAGGTCCCACATGGTAGACTGGTCATGAAAGTTAAAGCCCATGGAATACAGGGCAAAGAGTCAAGTTGGATCCAAAATTGCGTGGCGGTAGGAAGCAAAGGGTAATGATTGATGGATGTTTTTGTGACTGGAAGAATGTTTCCAGTGGGGTTCCACAGGCCTCAGTACTGCTTGCTTTTTATGGTATATATCAACAATTTAGATTTGAATATCGGGTGTATGATTAAGAAGTTTGCAGACGATACTAAAATTGGCTGTGTGGTTAATAATGAAGAGGAAAGTCATGGGCTGCAGGAGGATATCAATCTACTGGTCAGGTGGGCAGAGCAGTGGCAACTGGAATTTAATTCAGAGAAGTGTGAGGTGATGCACTTTGGGAGGGCTAATAAGGAAATGGTATACACATTAAGTGGTAGACCACTTAATAGTGTAGATGAACAAAGGGACCTTGGAGTGCCTGTCCACAGATCCCTGAAAGTAGCATGCCAGGTGGATAAGGTGGTTAAGAAGGCATACGGAATGCTTGCCTTTATTGGCCGAGGCATAGAATATAAGAACAGGGAGGTTATGCTTAAATTGTATAATACTTTGGTTAGGCCACAGCTGGAGTACTGCATGCAGTTCTGGTCACCGTATTATAGGAAGGATGTGATTGCAATAGAGAGGGTGTAGAAGCGATTTACTAGGATGCTGCCTGGAATGGAGAATCTTAGTTGTGAGGACAGGTTGGATAGGCTGGGTTTGTTCTCATTGGAACAGAGGAGGTTGAGAGGAGACCTCATTGAGGTGTATAAAATATTGAGGCACCTGGACATAGTGGATATTAAGGGTCTATTTCCATTGGTGGAGGGGTCTATTACGAGGGGGCATAGTTTTAAGGTGGTTGGTGGAAGGTTTAGAGGGGATTTGAGGGGGGGGGCTTCTTTACACAGAGGGTTGTGGGGATCTGGAACTCGCTGCCTGGAAGAGTGGTGGATATAGAAACTCTCATCACTTTTAAAAGATGGTTGGATGGGCACTTAAAGTGCAGTAACCTGCAGGGTTACAGACCTAGAGCTGGTAATTGGGATTAGACTGGATGACCTTTTGTTGGTCGATGCAGATATAATGGTAAGTACTGCAGGGAATAGAATACGGCCAGGGTGATCTCCTGGACTAGTTTCAATCGCCTTGATGGGTCGGAGAGGAATTTTCCCAGATTTTTTCGTCCTAAATTGGCCTGGGTTTTTATCTGGTTTTTGCTTCTCCCAGGAGATCACATGGCTTCGGTTGGGGGGGAATATATAATGTTTCAGTATAAGAGGTGTCGCAGTTGTGTTGAGGCGGATTGGTTGGGCTGGGCGCTGTTTGCCTTTCCGTCATTGTTCATAGGTTTATATGTAACCTTTAGGGCTGCTGATCAAGGGCCGTGTGGCTCTTTGTCGGCTGGCGCAGACACGATGGGCAGGAATGGCCTCCTATTGTGCTGTACATTTCTATGTTTCTATGTTTCTATGAAATGTATAAGATTATGAGGAAGCTTGAAAGGGTAGATGCAGAGAGAATGTTTCCCCTCATGGGAAAATCTAGAACTAGGGGGCATAGCTTCAGAATAAGGGGTCACCCATTTAAGAAGGAAATGAGGAGTAATTTCTTCTCTCAGAGGGTCGGTATCGGTGGAATACTCTACCCGAGAGAGCTGTGAAGGCTGGGTCATTGAATATATTTACGGTGGAGATAGATAGATTTTTGAACAATAAGGGAGTCAAGGGTTATGGGGAGCGGGCAGGGAAGTGGAGTTGTGGCCAAGATCAGATCAGCCATCTTATTGAATGGCAAAGCAGGCTCGAGGGGCCAAATGGTCCTATCTCTTATGTTCTTATGTTGTTATGTTCTTATGTGTTCACAATACTTATATATATATTGTAATGTATAATCACATGGTTTGGTACGAGTATGCTCAGTTCACTCTGGCCTAATAAAGCAACCACATGGAATAGCAACTCATAATGTCTATCCTCAATTTGTTCTACTCACATATATCGTATTTTGGTGATGTGAATGGGATCCCAAAGCCATTTTAAAGAATCATGGAAGGACACAGTGTTCAATCTTTGAGTGGACATGTTTAGTGTGAATTTGTGACACCTAAACTGAATTTTTGCCATGTCTTGCCATGTTAATGATCGTGCAGAATTGTCTGTGCTTCACCGTTGCGTGTATGTTGATTCTCACACATATACAGGTTGCGTGCTGAGTCACTGTTCGACGGGATCAGGACACTCGTGGCTGCGCCTACAGGATTCATCGGAAGCCTCGGCATGTATGACCAAGCTTGCAAATCATTCAGTTCTTACATTGAGTGGATGGAGTTGTTTTTTAAGGCCAATAACCGCCATCGTGCAGCCCGGCACTCCGTTTTGGGTGCCGGGCTGCAGGTTCCCCCACACTGCCCTAGTAGCCTAGTGGAGGCCATCAGATGCCTTGCAGAGTGTGCAGCGGCCCTCACCTTTAAGCGAAGGGGAGGGGCATTGAAGCACGTCAGTACAATGCAGAGCATCCGCGTAGCGCTGCAGTAGTTGCCCCAGCATCGCCCTGGGAACTTGTGAGATTGCGTTCCACTTCCTTTGAGGGGTGGTAAGCCCAATTCACCGGCGGGGTTGGGATTTCTGCGGCAGACGCAAGATGTCCCGGCTCCAGCTGGTTGCCGTACCCAATAGGGGCGCAGGGCAATTTCGCCCCCTAAGCATCGACAGTAACTATGCCACTCGTGGCAATACTAACAGTCGTGAGAAAGATTTCCGTACAAAACTTTTGATCAACGAGCAATGTACTAACATGTACTAACACGGCGTCGGACTGCTCTATCATGAGTAAGGACACATATGAGAGTAAGTTCAATCAAATACCACTTACAAAGTGTATCGTAGAGTTAAAAACTTACTCCGGAGAAATCCTATAGACATGTGGAAAAATAGAATGTACAGTTCAACACAATGGGCAGTTATTGTAGTGAGCTACGACAACAAGCCAACTCTCATGGGCAAAGACTGGTTGAGAAAGTTAAAACTAGACTGGGAAAATATCTTCAGTGTAGATGCTTTAAAGAAGCCATTCGACACAATGCTGAACAAGTATGAAAGCATGTTCACAGACAGTTATGAGGGCATCACTGGATATGATGCACATATCCACATCAAATCCAATGTGAAGCCTGTCTATTGTAAGGCAAGGCATTGAAAAGTTAGGTGGAGGAAGAGCTAACGAAGCTCAGAGAGAACAGAGTGCTAGGAAAAACTGACAAAAATGAATGGGCTACCCTGATTGTGATAGTGTCCAAAGCAGACAAAACTGTATACTTGTATGGTGACTATCAACCAAGCAGTTGACAATGAGCAGTACTTGTTATCTACATCATAAGATTTGTATGCAGCAGTTTCTGGGTTAAAGGTATTCTCCAAGCTTGACTTAGCGCACGCTCATGCTCAGCTGGATGTTGACAAAGAAAGTCTTCCCCCAAAAAATTCCAGGCTATGATGGATAAGATTTTGCAAGGAGTTACAAATTGCTTTTACAATCAAGACGATGTGCTGATTGCAACAAGCAGCGAGGAAGAAAATCTACAAGTGTTAGATATAGTGCTTCAAAGGTTGAATGCCTTACTTAAGGAAGGATATACTGGCTTTGGAGCGGGTATAGAGACGATTCACTAGGCTGATTCCGGAGATGAGGGGGTTACCTTATGATGATAGATTGAGTAGACTGGGTCTTTACTCGTTGGAGTTCAGAAGGATGAGGGGTGATCTTATAGAAACATTTAAAATAATGAAAGGGATAGACAAGATAGAGGCAGAGAGGTTGTTTCCACTGGTTGGGGAGACTAGAACTAGGGGGCACAGCCTCAAAACACGGGGGAGCCAATTTAAAACAGAGTTGAGAAAGAATTTCTTCTCCCAGAGGGTTGTGAATCTGTGAAATTCTCTGCCCAAGGAAGCAGTTGAGGCTAGCTCATTGAATGTATTCAAGTCACAGATAGATAGATTTTTAACCAATAAGGGAATTAAGGGTTACGTGGAGCGGGCGGGTAAGTGGAGCTGAGTCCACGGCCAGATCAGCCATGATCTTATTGAATGGTGGAGCAGGCTCGAGGGGCTAGATGGCCTACTCCTGTTCCTATTTCTTATGTTCTTATGTTCTTATGTTCTTATGCCCACATTATCAAATTGAAAAGGAGAAAATTTGCTTTTGTTCAGCCCGAGGTTGTGTATCTTGATCTGAAACTTGAAGCAAATGGCCTGCAACCAGTGAAGGAAAAGGTTGATGCTTTCATCAATGCTTCAAAGCCACAGAATGTGTCTGAGTTAAAATCTTTCCTTGGAATGGTCCAGTACTACGCATGTTTCTTACCTGAGTTAGCGACCATTTCACGAGCTCGTCTGTAGTGTCTCTGCATCTTGTTACAAACTCACACGAGGCATATATATATCAGACACGGTCACTCTGTGACCTCCACTTTATTCCCAGGACCAAGGAGTGCTGACCCTGGGTGGGACCTCCCCTTTTATACCTGGAAACCCAGGTGAGGAGTGTCTCCAGCAAGTGGTCAGGGTGTGCATTTCAAGGGTACAGGTACAGTGTGCATGAGTTACAGTTACATAACTATTGTCATTGCAAGATGGTGAAATACATGACATCACCTCCCCCCTTGAGTCTTTTAGTTTCAGAGGTTAAGTCTATCGGGTGGTCGGCGCTCTCTCGTGGAGCGCCGCAGTTGTGGCTCTGGTGTCTGAGCCTCAGCACGCGTCTCTGTCACTTGAGGTGATTCCAGCCTGTCCAGGCTGGCTGCCGGGACTGTACATGCTGAGGGCTGTCTTTGTTGCTCGTACGCTAACAGTGATGAGGGTGCTATCTCATCATGCTCTTCTTCCAGTTCCTCCATGTCTGCACTGAACCTTGTCTTTACTTGGTCCATGTGTTTGTGGCATATCTGCCCATTGTTTAGTCTGACCACCATGAACCTGTTTCCTTCTTTGCCAATTACGGTGCCCTCAAGCCATTTGGGTCCCAAAGCATGGTTAAGAACAAATACCGGGTCATCTATTTCTATACACCTTCCCCTTGAGCCACAATCATGGAGCTCAGTTTGGGACTGGTACTTGCCCTCAACAATGTCTGCCAGGGCTGGGTGAATGAGGAACAGCCGCGTCTTGAGTGTGCATTTCATGAGGAGTTCCGCTGGCGGGACTCCCATGAGCGAGTGCGGCCGGGACCTGTAGGCCAGCAGGAGGTGCGATAGGCGGTATTGAAGGGAGGGTCCTTGGATGCGTAGCATGTCCTGCTTTATGACTTGGACCGCCCGTTCCACCTGGCCATTGGAAGCCGGCTTGAACGTGCTGTCCGGACGTGCTTGATCCCATTGCCCGACATAAACTCCTGGAATTCATGGCTGGTAAAACACGGGCCATTGTCCGGTCCGGCAAGACGTGTGTCGCGAAAACCGTACGCAGACTCTTCACAGTGATGGATGTCATGCACGAGTTCAATATGATGCACTCTATCCAACTTAGAATATGCATCGACAACGCTCAGGAACATTTTCCCCATGAACGGGCCCACATAGCCTACATGAATGCGTGACCATGGCCTGGTGGGCCAGGGCCACGGGCTGAGTGGAGCCTCCCTGGGGGCATTCCCCAGCTGGGCACACGTCGTGCACCTGCGAACACAGTGTTCCAGGTCTGAGTCAATCCCCGGCCATCATACATGTGACTGAGCAATGGCCTTCATTAACACAATGCCAGGGTTCTCGCTGTGGAGTTCCCTGATGAACGCTTCCCTTCCTTTCTGGGGCATGACTACCCAGTTGCCCCATAACAGGCAGTCGGCTTGGATGGAGAGTTCATCCATCCGTCATCTGAAACAGCCTGACTTCCTCGGGGCACGCCCTGTGTGCGGGCACCCAATTCCCAGTCAGGACACATTTCTTTATCATGGATAGGAGGGGATCCCTGTTGGTCCAGAGTTTGATCTGTCGGGCTGTGATGGGGGAGCCCGCAGTGTCAAATAGTCTCAGCGGCCATGACCATCTTGGCACTCTGCTCCGACGCCCCCTCGGTGGTGGTCAGTGAGAGCCTGCTGAGTGTGTCAGCGCAATTTTCGGTGCCTGCCCGGTGCCGTATGGTGTAGTCATACACAGCCAGCGTGAGGGTCCATCACTGTATACGAGCTGACGCGTTAGTGTTGACAGCCTTGCTGTCGGACAACAGGGATGTTAACGGTTTGTGGTCCGTCTCCAGCTTGAACTGTCTACCGAAAAGGTACTGGTGCATCTTTTTCACACCGTACACACACGCGAGTGCTTCCTTCTCGACCATGCCGTATCCACGCTCTGCCTTGGAGAGCGACCTGGAGGCATAAGCCACCGGTTGGTGTCGGCCGTCATCGTTGCCCTGCTGCAACACACACCCAACCCCGTAGGATGACGCACCGCATGTTAAAACCAGTTTTTTACAGGGGTCATACAAAGCCAACAGTTTATTGGAACACAGCAGGTTCCTCGCCTTATTGAAAGCCCGTTCTTGACAATCCCCCCCAAAACCATTCACAACCTTTACGGAGGAGCATGTGTAACGGCTCCAACAATGTGCTTAAGTGCGGCAGAAAGTTCCTAAAATAGTTCAAAAGTCCCAGGAATGATCGCAACTCCGATGTGTTGCCGGGCCTGGGCGCCCGGCGAATCGCCTCAGTTTGTGATTCAGTGGGCCGGATCCCGTCTGCGGCAACCCTCCTGCCCAGGAACTCGACCCCTGGGCCAAAAACACGCACTTGGCCTTTTTCAGCCGCAAGCCTACCCGATCCAATCGGCGTAGCACCTCCTCCAGGTTGCGGTGGTGTTCCTCGGTGTCTCGACCCGTTATAAGGATGTCGTCTTGGAATACGACCATTCCAGGGATGGACTTGAGCAAGCTTTCCATGTTTAGCTGAAAGATAGCCACTGCCGAACGAATGCCAAACGGGCACCTATTGTAAACAAGTAGCCCTTTGTGCGTCGTGATGGTGGTCAGAAGCTTGGAATCTTCTGCCAGTTCCTGAGTCACGTAGGCCGAAGTGAGGCCCAGCTTTGTGAACAGCTTTCCACCTGCCAGCGTGGCAAAGAGGTCCTCCGCTCTCGGGAGCGGGTATTGGTCTTGCAGTGACACTCCGTTGATGGTGGCTTTGTAGTCGCCACAAATCCGAACCGAGCCATCTGCTTTGAGGACGGGAATGATGGGACTTGCCCAGTTGCTGAATTCAACAGGTGAAATTATGCCCTCTCTGAGCAGCCTGTCCAGTTCACTTTCAATTTTCTCACGCATCACGTACGGTACCACTCTGGCTTTGTGGTGCACTGGTCTGGCTTCCGGAGTGATGCGTATCACTACTTTAGTGCCCTTGAACGTTCTGACACCGGGTTGAAAGAGTGATTCGAATTTTTGCAATGTCTGTGAGCATGAACTTTGCTCCATGGATGAAATGGCGTGCACATCCCCCCATTTCCAATTCATCTCAGCTAGCCAACTCCTCCCCAAAAGCGCGGGGCCATTTCCCGGAACAATCCAGAGTGGCAGCCGGTTCTGTAATCCATTATGCGTTACCACCAAGTTTGCACTGCCCAGCACTGGGATGATCTCTTTGGTGTACGTACGTAGCTGCGTCTCAATGCATTCCAGTTTGGGTCTGCTAGCTCTGTGTGGCCATAGTCTCTCAAATTGTTGGGTACTCATGAGTGACTGGCTAGCTCCCGTATCCAGCTCCATGTGAACTGGGATGCCATTCAGTAAGACTTTCATCATCATGGGTGGTGTTTTAGTGTATGAGCTGTGGACGTCAGCCACATGAACTCTCTGAACTTCAGCATCCATGGTTGTTCCCCAGGCCTCATCCTGCATTGCAGACTCCTCGTCTGGTTCCTCTGTCTCGCAGACTAGCCTCGCTACTGCCTTTTTGCACATCCTGGCCAAGTGTCCACTGACATTACAAATCCTACAGGTATAAAGCTAGAACCTGCAGCTTTTGGCAGTGTGTCTACCCCCACACCTCCAGCATGAGCTGGGATTTCTGTTAACAAAAGGACTATTCCCAGGCATTCCTCTCTGATGGCCCGTTTGGCTGTTTCTCAGCACTCTGATGGAGGGTGTTAATGGTCCCATCACGGGATGTATTGTTCCTCATGATGGCATGAATTGCCGATCCCCTTTCCATTGTCCCTGTTGCGGGCCCACCCTGGAGCTTGTTGCTGCCGGGCGGTGTCGAAATGCCCTTGCCTGCTTGCCTGGGCGGTGTCGAATTGCCCTTGCCTGCCTGCCTGGGCAGTGTCGAATTAAAACATTAACTCCCTGGTTCATCGCAACGTTAAAACCCAGGGCTGTGAGCGTAAATTAGCTTGGTCTCCTCTTCCCCTGCCATAAAGGTCTGAGCTATCAACGCCGCCCCTTCTAAAGTCAAATCCTTAGTCTTTATGAGCTTCCTGAAAATGCCGGCATGATTAATGCCCTCGATGAAAAAGTCCCTTAACATCTCCCCCCTGCAGGCATCGGAGAACTTACAGAGACTGGCCCAACGCCGCAGTTCCGCCACAAAGTCCGAGACGTTTTGACCCTCACGACGCCGGTGAGAGTAGAACCGGTGCCGGGCCATGTGTACGCTACTTGCCAGCTTGAGATGCTCACTGATCAGCTGGCTGAGCTCTTTGAAGGACTTGTCCGCCGGCTGTTGGGGTGCGAGCAGGTCTTTCATCAGCACATACGTCTATGGACCACAGCTGGTCAGTAGATGCGCCCTCCGCTTGTCAGCCGCTGTCTCTTCCAGCCAGTCCTTTGTGACAAAGCTCTGCTGGAGTCTTTCCACAAAGTCGTCCCAGTCCTCACCCACACAGTAGCCACCTCCCCTTTTATACCTGGAAACCCATGTGAGAATGTCTCCCGCAAGCTCACCCCCATGGTCAGGGTGTGCATTTCAAGGGTACAGGTACAGTGTGCATGAGTTACAGTTACATAACTATTGTCATTGCAAGATGGTGAAATACATGACATCGCCAAGAAGGATGTCCAAGGGAAAGGGACTAAAGCATAACAGGAAGCTTACGACACTTGGTAAGAGAAGTCTCTCCAGCAATGCTCTAAACAATTTAGAACATCCAATGGTTTAAAGTTCCCAACAACAAGACTCCCGACAATTGGAGCATTTTGGCAGGTTGTATAATTAGAATTGAGAGCCTCGCTGCAATCAGCTTTAAAACGAGCATCGTTGGATTTCTGACCTCTTTGTTGCTCGAAAAGCTGTGCACGGCCGGCAGGAAATCTACTGAGAGCTGAACAGTCACCTCCTCTTAGATTACAGGCTCCGCCAGCTTCAAGCGTTTTATGCCATTCGACGCATGCGGAGTACATTGTGGTGTTGCAATGAACAAGTTCCCTGATGTCACAATGTGACGATTTCGGAACTGCCGCTGGTACAGACAACAATAACTACAACTTGCAACTCTTTATCAATCAACCTGTGTAACTTTTTAAAAAAATAATTTGGAAATACTTTTAAACTCTTAAACTTTTAAAACAACTTGGAAAACTTTGGGGAAATTTTTAACCTTGGAAGAAATTCTCCAAAACATCCCTCGGAACCTCAGTGGACAGCTGACCTTCCTAATGCCTGCCCCCCAACCAAGCCTTGGGCCATCTACCATCAATGGCGCTACTCAGCGTTGAGCTTGCGGCCAACACTTCGCCATAGGCAATTAGACTTATACAGCAGTGTCTGGTCTCCAGTCATCTTGGACCCCCTTACCACTGGACCAAGACCTTGTTCAGCTCAGCCCGCATGGTTACCGATGTGCAGCGGCCACCCCACGTTAAAAGAACTCATGCACAGGCACCTTCCACTTCGTTAACATGAAGTTCGGGACCTGGAACGTCAGGACCCTCATGGACAATTCCAACAGCAGCAGGCTGGAACGCCGCACCGCCATAGTTGCTTAGACATTTTGACATTGACATCGCTGCCCTAAGCGAGACCCGGCGGGCAGGGGAAGGCCAGCTCAATAAATATGGTGGAGGATATACCTTTTTCTGGAAAGTAAAACCAGAGGAAGAATGCTGCCTCCATGGAGTTGGCTTCGCCATCAAAAATAAACTGATCGACCGCCTCGAAGACTCCCACTGTGGGGTTAACAAACGCCTCATGACTCTTTGCCTTACCCTATCCTGGAACCAGTGTGCCACAGTCATCAATGTGTATGCCCCAACACTCGATGCAATGGATGAGGCTAAAGAGGGTTTTTATTCCAACCTCGAGACATCCCTGTCCCGCATCTCCATGGGCGACAAATTGATCCTCCGAGGTGACTTTAATGCCAGGGTCAGCAAAGACACAGCCCTCTGGGGAGGCATGATTGGCAGAGAGGGGGTAGGGAAAGCCAACTCCAGCGGTACCCTACTCCTGACAAAATGTCTAGAACACGAATTCCTCATCACCAACACCCTGTTCCGCCAGAGGGACAAATACAAGGCATCGTGGCAATACTCTCGCTCCAAACACTGGCACCTGCTCGACTATGTCATCTTCCGAGCCAGGGATCGCAAGGATGTGCGCATCACCCATGCCATGACAGGAGCTAACTATTGCTGGACGGACCATCACCTAATCTGATCCATCATCGATATTAAAATAGCCCCAAAGCAGAGGGGACAGCAGAAGCAGTGCTGCAAAAAAGTTAATGCCGGGGCACTTAACGACCCAGCTAAGAGAGCCCTATACAGCCAGTACCTCACAGCTAATCTGGCGTGCCTTGATGATCCTGAGATGCTGAATGCCCACAGCGCTTGGTCTGCCCTCCAGGCCTCCATAACCAGTGCCTGTGAAGAGACACTTGGTTACTCAACCAGAAAACACCAGGACTGATCAGGATCAGGAGATCCAAGAACTAATAGATCGTAAGCACAGAGCATTTCTGAGCCTCAAGCAACAACCCAACTCGGGAGCTGCAAAGCAACGTTACAGATGGCTCAAGGTTGAGGTCCAACAAAAAACCCAGGACCAAAAGAACAGGTGGTGGATGGAGAAAGCATAGGAGATACAACAACTGGCCAGCAGCCACGATATGTGAGGATTCTTCATTGCAGTCAAGGCCACCTACGGTCCAAACTCCCAAGGCCCCACCCCACTCCTGGCTAAGAACGGGGAACACTCATCATGGACACCGAGGCTATCAGGGCCCGCTGGAAGGAACACTTTAAAGATCTCCTCAATCGAGACTTTGCCTTTGATTCAAGTGTTCTCAATTCCATCCCACAGCAAGCCACCCGCCACCATCTCAGTGAAACTCCAACGTTGCACGAGGTTGGCAAAACCATAAAACAGCTCAAGAATAACAAGGCTACGGGTGTGGATGGAATTCCTGCTGAGGCACTAAAGTATGGCGGAGAAGCACTGTTGACGCGGATACATGATCTCATCTCTCTCATCTGGAGGGAGGAGAGCATGCTGGGAGATCTCAGAGATACAGTGATCATGACCATCTTTAAAAAGGGGACAAGTTCGACTGCGGCAACTACAGGGGAATCTCCCTGCTATCAGCCACTGGGAAAGTTGTCGTTAGAGTTCTCCTCAACCATCTTCTCCCTGTGGCCAAGGAGATCCTCCCGGAGTCACAGTGCAGATTTCGTCCCCTACAGGGCACAACGGACATGATTTTTGCAGCGCGATAGCTGCAGGAAAAATGCAGGGAGCAGCGCCAGCCCTTATACATGGCCTTCTTCGACCTTACAAAGGCCTTTGACACTGTCAACCGCGAGGGTCTATGGAGCGTCCTCCTCTGTTTTGGCTGCCCCCAAAAGTTTTTCAACATCCTTCGCCTGCTCCAGGATGACCTGCAGGCCACGATCCTAACCAGCAGATCCATTTCAGACCCAATCCACGTCCGGACCGGGGTCAAACAACTGTGTAATCGCTCCAATTCTCTTCTCAATCTTCCTCGCTGCCATGCTCCACCTCACAGTCAACAAGCTCCCCGCTGGAGTGTAACTAAACTACAGAACCAGTGGGAAGCTGGTTAACCTATGCCGCCTCCAGGCCAGGTCCAAGATCATCCCGACCTCTGTCGTTGAGCTGCAGTACGTGGACGACGCCTGCGTCTGCGCACATTCTGAGGCTGAACTCCAGGATATAGTCGATGTATTCACCAAGGCATATGAAAGCATGGGCCTTACGCTTAACATCGTAAGACAAAGGTCCTCCACCAGCCTGTCCTCGCCGCACAGCACTGTCCCCCAGTCATCAAGATTCAAGACGCGGCCCTCGACAACATGGACCATTTCCCATGCCTTGGGAGCCTCTTATCAACAAAGGCAGACATTGATGCGGAGATTCAACACCGCCTCCAGTGTGCCAGTGCAGCCTTCGGCCGCCTGAGAAAAAGAGTGTTCGAAGACCAGGCACTCAAATCTACCACCAAGCTCATGGTCTACAGGGCTGTAGTCATACCCGCCCTCCTGTATGGATCAGAGGCATGGACAATGTACAGAAGACACCTCAATCCCTGGAGATACATCACCAACGATATCTCTGCAAGATCCTGCAAATCCCCTGGGAGGCACAGGTGCACCAACACCAGTGTCCTCGCCCAGGCTAATATCCCAGCATTGAAGCATTGACCACACTCGATCAGCTTCACTAGTTCACATGCCAGACACGAAACTCCCTAAGCAATTGCTCTATGCGGAGCTCCTTCACGGCAAACGAGGCAAAGGTGGGTTGCGGAAACGTTACTACGACACCCTCAAAGCCTCCCTGGTAAAGTGCAACATCACCACTGACACCTGGGAGACCCTGGCCGAAGACCACCCTAGATGGAGAACGTGCATCCGGGAGGGCGTTGAGCTCTTCGAATCTCAATGGCGCGAGCTTGAAGAGGTCAGGCTCAGGCAGTGGAAGGAGCGTGCGGCAAATCAGTTCCACCCCCACCCCCACCCCCTGACGAATGTCTGTCCCACCTGTTACAGGGTCTGTGGCTCTCGTATTGGACTGTTCAGCCATCAAAGAACTCACTTGAGGAGTGGAAGCAAGTTTTCCTCGATTCCGAGGGACTGCCTATGATGATGATGATGATGACTTGTGCACTATGGCACAGAGCGTGAGCTTAAGTTAGCGTGTGATGCTTCCAGCTATGGTGTGGGAACTGTCATAGCTATGTAATGGATGACGACCAAAAGAAACCAATCGCGCTGGCATCACAAACTCTCAGAAAGAGCAAAAGATACTGCACACAAATTGAAAACAAAGCACTCACCATAGTGTTTGGAATCAAGAAATTCCAACAGTTCCTGATAGGCAGAAAGTTTACTCTGATAACCGATCACAAACTGCTCCTAGCAATATTGGGGTCCAAATCTGCCATTCCTGCAATGGCCGCATTAAGAATGCAATGTTGGGCAGTGTAGTTGTCACAATGGCTGAGATTTTCTGGGACGTGAGCAGGTGCGATTGGTGGTGGGTCAGGTAGGAAATTGTTTTTCATTTCCAACGGGTCGGGACCCAGCTGTGAACCCACGCACCTTTACCAAATATCGGGCCTGTTGAAGATGTCCGCAGTGACAGCTTGGAACGACCCAGTGGCATAAAAGTTCAGGGTGATAGTAACCTTGGATGCCACGCTCAGGGCTTTTCTCACCCGTGTTTGTGGCTCCAAGTCTGCCTGCAGGAGATTGCAGAGCTACGTCACTATGTCCTTGCGGAATCGAGGTCTATGCTCAGACATTGATCATCATTCAGGTCCCTGTATGAGAATTGGTGGTGGAAGACCCTCTGTCAATATGGCCTTCTGGCCCCTCGTCTGTGCTGCTGTCTTGCTCTCTGTTGTGCCTCATTAGCTTCTCCCTGCTGATCTGCTGGCTCCTCCGCCTCTGCAGGCTGCTGCTGCCCAGCATCTGTCGCCGCTGCAGGCTGTCTTCTGACCTGCTGGCCCAGTATCAGGTGTGGGAGGTCCGTGTACCTCACTCTCCTCCTTAGGGGATGCCCCCGCTGACGGTCTTCCTTTGGCAGCTCTCTGGCCTCCCCTCTGTCACCATCTCCCTGGCCCTATCCCTGCTGATCCGCAATGATGCCTGCGGCACTTCCCCGCTGCCTCTGCAGCTGTTGGACCCGGCGCTGCCTTCTCCTGCGTGCCTCGGCGGCACGCACAATGTGCAGGAGGCATTGGCCTGCCAGCACTGCCCCCATTTCCAACACCTCCCCAAGCCCAGCCTCCTCGATGTCACTCCCTGTTCTGCAGGTGGAGGTGCCTCCAGCACTCTCAAACAATCGTGCACTGTAATCTCGCACTGGTTCTCAAAGATAGGAGGAAAAGTCGGCAACACAAATCCAACAAAAACCAACATACCTTTAAGGAATGCTGGCGGTGTGCATCAGGAACTAGACACCACACAACAAAACCTACTCTTGGCATCGTCGAGAGGTCGGAAGATTTTATAGCAGAATGTGGCTTCCAGTCGGGACCTCGGCGGTGTGCACTTTGATGATGCACTTCGGAGTGCTGGCCAGCAGCGCGGCAGAAGTGGAGGGAACCGCGGCATAGCAATTAGGCGAACAGCGGCCATTCCACTCCTCAGCGTGTCCGCCGATTTCCGGTGGTAACAGGCCTTAAGGAAAGGGGCAATTTCAGCCCCAATGTCTTTGAAGCATCATTTTCTCTTTGGTAACCCAGTAAGAGAAGTGATACAAGGGGCTGGGTTATTTTCTTCAGAGAAGAGTTCCAGTTGCAGAGGATGTTTGCTGGCTCATTTGACTTCATCCCAATCTTGACCCATTTTCCTGGATTGAGGGTCATAGAAGATGTACGATGGGCTCTCAACGAGATTCCCTCCACTAAAAGGGAGCCTGCCAATGCATGGCTGCAAAATTCCAGTGATGCCACCACAGCAGTAGAAGAGGCAGTTGGGCATTGAAAGAGGAAGAAAAATACCGCAAATTTGGGAAGTCAGCAATGTTGTAGGCCTTGAAAACGATAAGAAGTAAGAAGGAGCCATATTGGAGGGAGAGGTGGTGCCACAAGGTGCTTTCCTTGCACTAGGGACCATAAGGCTGCTTCTTGGGGCCTGTTGTCACCTTCCATAAGCAATAGGAGCAGGGGTAGCAGGCCATTTGATCACTCAAGTCTGCTCCGCCATTTAATAAGATCATGGCTGATCTGATCATGGACTCAGCTCCACTTCCCTGCCCGCTCCACATAACCCTTTAGTATAAAAACAGAAAATGCTGGAAATCTCAGCAGGTCAAGCAGTATCTGTGGAGAGAAAGCAGAGTTAACGTTTTGGGTCAATAACTCTTCGTCAGAGCCCATAACCCTTTATTCCCTTAGCGCTCAAAAATCTATCTGACTCCGCCTTAAATATATTCAATGACCCAGCCTCCACAGCTCTCTGGGGTAGAGAATTCCATAGATTTACAGCCCTCTGAGAGAAGAAATTGCTCCTCATCTCAGTTTTAAATGAGCAGCCCCTTATTCTGAGACTATGCCCCCGAGTTTTAGTTTCCCCTATGATTGAAAATATCTGCTCTGCATCCACTTTTTCGAGCCCCCTCATTATCTTATATGTTTCGATAAGATCACCTCTCATTCTTCTGAAATCCAATGAGTATAGGCCCAACCTGTTATGTATTAAACCTGTAATCACCATGTCTAACCACTGGAGTTCCAAGGGATCCCATAATCCCTTGGGAGCACCTGTATATAAGGAGGCCTCACAGGCTGGAGAGGCACTCTGAGATCTGCAATAAAGGACTACGGTCACACTTACTTTGAGCTTGCAGTATCTAGTCTGACTCTTTATCCAAGACATAACAACTGGTGACAGGATACAGATAATGAACCCCAATGCAACAATGCAGAGAACTGTGGGCATCCTGGAGAAATTTTCAGAGGGAGATGATTGGGTAAGAAAACTTTCTGGAGCGATTTGACTAATACTTTGTGGCCAACGAGCTGGAAGGAGAAGCAAACACTGACAAACGAAGGGCGATTCTCTTCACCGTTTGCGGGGCATCAACGTATAGCCTCATGAAAAACCTGCTCACTCCAGCAAAACCCACAGACAAGTTGTATGATGAGTTGAGCACACTGGTCTGGGAGTATCTAAACCTGAAGGAAAGCATTCTGACGGCGAGGTATCGGTTCTACATGTAAAAGAGGTCTGAAGGCCAGGAAGTAGCGAGCTACATCGCCGAGCTAAGGCACCTTGCAGGACATTGCGAATTTGAAGGAGACTTGGAACACATGCTCAGAGACTTCTTTGTACTTGGCATTGGCCATGAAATAATACTTTGCAAACTTTTGACTGTAGAGATCCCAACCTTGAGTAAAGCCAAAGCGATAGCCCAGGTGTTTATCTCCACCAGGGACAATACCAAACAAATTTCCCAGCAAACTAGTGCTGTTGCAAGTATTGTGAACAAAGGAACGTTGTTTTCGAATCAAAATGTACATGGCAGGACTTACACGCCTGTAACCGCACGTTCGCAGATGACTCAGAGTCCGCCATCAAGGGTGGTGAATACAAGGCAATTAACATCTTGTTGGCGCTGCGGGAGTGATCATCGATTCCATTCATGCCACTTCAAAGAATACGTTTGCAAGGGCTGTGGAACAATGGGACACCTCCAACGTATGTGCAGGTGAGCTGCAAACCCTGCTAATCCTGCAAACCACCATGTTGCAGAGGGGGACAGATCCACGGTGGATCATGACGAACCAGAGCCTCAGACCGAGGAGGCAGAGGCATATGGGGTGCACACATTTACCACAAAGTTTCCCCCAATAATGCTGAAGGTTGAATTTCATGGACTTCCGGTGTCCATGGAGCTGGACACGGGCGCAAGCCAGACCATAATGAGTAAAAAGACTTTCGATAAGTTGTGGTGCAACAAGGCTTCAAGGCCAGTCCTGACTCCCATTCGTACCAAACTTAGAACGTACACAAAGGAACTGATTCCCGGAATTGGCAGTGCTACCGTAAAGGTCTCCTACAATGGAGCGATGCATGATTTACCACTCGGGTGGTACCGGGCGATGGCCCCACACTTTCCGGCAGGAGCTGGCTGGGAAAGATACGCTGGAACTGGGACGATGTCCGAGCGCTTTCGTCCATCGACGACATCTCATGTGCCCAGGTCCTAAGCAAGTTCCCCTCGCTGTTCGAACCAAGCATCGAGAAGTTGCAAGGAGCAAAAGTGCAGATCCATTTGATTCCGGGGGCATGACCCGTCCATCACAAGGGGAGAGCGATACCTTACTTGATGAGAGAGAGGGTGGAGATCGAGCTGGACAAGCTGCAACGAGAGGGCATCATTTCGCCGATCGAATTTAATGAGTGGGCCAGTCCGATTGTTCGAATCCTCAAGGGAGACGGCACCATCACAATCTGTGGTGATTACAAAGTAACTATCAACCGTTTCTCGCGGCAGGATCAATACCCGCTACCAAAGGTAGATGATCTATTTGCGATGCTGGTGGAAGGGAAAACGTTCACGAAGCTGGACTTGACCTCGGCCGACATGACGCAGGAGCTGGAGGAATCTTTGAAAGGCCTCAACTGCATCAACACGCACAAAGGTCTTTTCGTTCACAACAGATGCCCATTTGGGATTCGAGCGGCCTCGCTGATATTCCAGAGGAAAATAGAAAGCTTGCTGAAGTCGGTCCCGCACACCATGGTCTTCCAGGATGACATCTTGGTTACAGGTCGGGACACCATCGAGCACTGCAGAACCTGGAGGAGGTTCTTAGTCGGCTTAATCATGTGGGGCTCAGGCTAAAACAGTCGAAGTGCATTTTCCTGGTGCCTGAAGTGGAGTTCCTGGTGAGAAGAATCACGGCGGATGGCATCAGGCCCACCGATTCGAAGATGGAGGCAATCAAGAACGCACTGAGACCACAGAACGTGACAGTGCTGCGGTCGTTTCTAGGACTCCTGAACTATTTTGGTAACTTCTTACCGGGTCTTAGCACATTGTTAGAACCCCTGCACTATTTACTGCTTAAGGGAGATGAATGGATATGGGGTAAAAGCCAAGAAAATGCCTTTGAGAATCCTAGGAAGCTGTTATGTTCAAAGAAATTGCTTGTGTTGTACGATCCATACAAACGTTTGGTACTAGAAACATAGAAAAATTCGGACCTTCGAGCCTGCACCACCATTCAATATGATCATGGCTGATCATCAACTCAGTAGGTTTCTGAGTTAACTATGTCACTCTCCATCTTACTAAAGAATTCTACCATATTATGATCACTCTTCCCCAAGATTCCTAGCACAACAAGATTTCTAATTAGTCCTTTCTCATTACACATCACCCAATCTAGGATAGCCAGTCCTTTATTGGTCCCTTGACTTATTGGTCTAGAAAACCGTCTCTAATACACTCCAGGAAATCCTCCTCCACTGTATTGCTGCCAGTTTGGTTAGCCCAATCAATATGTAGATTAAAGTCACCCATAATAACTGCTGTACCCTTATTGCATGCATCCCTAATTTCTTGTTTGATGCTGTCCCCAACCTCACTACTACTGTTTGGTGGTCTGTACACAACTGCCACTCGCGTTTTCTGCCCTTTGGTGTTCCGCAGCTCTACCCATCCAGATTTCACTTCATCCACGCTAATGTCCTTCCTTACTATTGCGTTAATTTCCTCTTTAACCAGCAACGCTACCCCATCTCCTTATCGTTTCTGTCTATCCTTCCTGAATGTTGAATACCCCTGGATATTGCGTTCCCAGCGTTGGTCACCCTGGAGTCATGTCTCCATAATGCCAATTATATCATTTTCTATAATAGCTGCCTGCGCAGTTAATTTTTCCACATAATTATGAATACTCCTTGCATTGAGGCACAGAGCCTTCAGCCTTTTCTTTTTAACACACTTTCCCCCTTTAGAATTTTGCTGTAATGTGGCCCTTTTTGATTTTTGCCTTGGATTTCCCTGCCCTCCACTTTTACTTTTCTCCTTTCTATCTTTTGCTTCTGTCCCCACTCTAATTCCCTCTGTCTCCCTGCATAGGTTCCCATCCCCCTGCCATTTTAGTTTAACCCCTCCCCAATGGCACTAGCAAACACTCCCCCTTGGAATTTGGTTCTGGTCCGAGGGGGACTGATGCATGTGATGCGTCGTCGTACGGGATCGGGTGTGTATTGCAACAAGGCTATGAATTTGGGAGAGGGCCTACAGTATGATCGAAAAAGAAGCATTAGCGTGTGTTTTCGGAGTAAAGAAAATGCATCAATATCTTTTGGGCTCAAATTTGAATTGGAAACCTACCATAAGCCACTTATATCCCTCTTTTCTGAAAATAAGGGGATAAATACTAAAGCATCAGCCCGCATCCAGAGATGGGCGCTCATGTTTTTTTTTGAAATTCGTAGCCAATCGTTCCAATTCTTTGTCAAATCACAAACGCCAGAGGTCACCTTGCACACGCCAAGGATCACTCTGCGCCAATGCTCTTAGCCAAAAGGCCTAGAGCCACTGCACCGTTCCTGGAAGTACTGCAATACCAGGTTCGTGCCATGGAGGTGGATGGGTCAGGTCCCCCACACACCTCCGTGGAGGTGGATGGGTCAAGCCACCCCACCCACCTCCTGTTTCCAAAAAAGCAAGCATATACCTTCCTGATCCAGGGAGAACCACCCGGAGGTCATGGTGGCTGGTCAGGTCAGTTACGCATGACCTTAGCCAAAAGGCCAAATATTTTTTTTTTTTTTTTTTAATTCGTAGCCAATCGTTCCAATTCTTTGTCAAATCACAAACGCCAGAGGTCACCTTGCATATGCCAAGGATCACTCTGCGCCAATGCTCTTAGCCAAAAGGCCTAGAGCCACTGCACCATTCCTGGAAGTACTGCAATACCAGGTTCGTGCCATGGAGGTGGATGGGTCAAGCCACCCCACACACCTCCGTGGAGGTGGATGGGTCAAGCCACCCCACCCACCTCCTGTTTCCAAAAAAGCAAGCATATACCTTCCTGACCAGGGAGAAACCACCCGGAGGTCATGGTGGCTGGTCAGGTCAGTTACGCATGATCTTAGCCAAAAGGCCGAAGCCAAATATACCTAACGAACTGGCCCCAACAACTTTCTGTGGTAGAGAATTCCACATGCCCACAACTCTCTGAGTGAAGAAGTTTCTCCTCATCTTGGTCTAAATGGCATACTCGTTAGCCTTAGGCTGTAACCCCTGGTTCTGGATTTCCCCAACATCGGGAACATTCTTCCTGCATCTAACCTGTCCAGTCCCGTCAGAATTTTATATGTTTCTATGAGATTCCTTCTCATTCTTCTAAATTCCATTGACTACAAGCCTAGTCGATCCAGTCTTTCTTCGTGTGTCAGTCCTGTCATCCCGGGAATTGCTGCACTCCCTCAATAGCAAGAATTAGGAGACCAAACCTGTACACAATATTCAAGGTGTGGCCTTACCAAGGTCCTGTACAACTGTAGTAAGATCTCCCTGCTCCTATACTTGAATCCTCTCGCTATGAAGGCCAACATGCCATTTGCCTTCTTCACCACCTGCTGCACCTGTATGCCAACCTTCACCGACTGATGTACTATGACACCCAGGTCTCGTTGCATTTCCCATGGAGATCTAAGTGACATGATATGCCCATGTCACAATAATCCCTCTTGATCAGGGCTACATTTGGTCCCCAAAAGAGCTCGGAATATTAAATTGGAAGTTATTTTTACGATAATGGCTTTTCATTATTAGCAAGAAGCCATTGTAAAGGACCAAGTCCAAATGCAAGTTGTAAAGAGTAAAAGAAAGAATGTTTAAATCAGGAGATAGCGATTAGGTGATGTCAATCTTTGATATTAAAAGCATGCTGACGTTGAATGCAGTGGAAATGACAGAAGGACTCACAGCAAATTCTAACTTAATTTAATCAGGTTTTTTTGGAGCACTTGAAGAGTTACCTTTCAATCAGAGCAAAGTAAATCATGTTAGTTCTGAGAATGTGAAAAAGGATTGCGAAAGTGGTAGATGGCTAGAGAAGGTAGCAAAAGGATGGAGATAGGGAATCATGGGAAAATGGCTAAAAGAAAATGTCAAGCTGAGATATTTGCAATGTCGACAGAAAAAGGGGTTACTCAGAGTTGTGGTCAAACACGAGTTACGTGAAAAGCAAAGTCAGACATGAGTCCGACGAGGGGCTGCTCTATCCAGCAATGAAATAGGGAAATGCTATGAAAATCGAAACAATAAACACATCCCTGGAGCCCGCCCTATTTGGAGAGTTGTTAGCCTGCAATTGGGTATGCTATGGGGGAAATCGACCAATGATTGTATAAACTGAGTGTCACTCAAATGTGTTCTGCTGTAACAATGTATAAGTGTTGAGCTTTTGTACTGTTACGTAGCTTGTCAGGACAGAGGTGGACAAGCTCAACTCGAGTGTGTTCCCCTTTATCTTAACAGATCCCGGCCGGGAGATTCTCTAATAAAGGTCTTATGTTGCTAAGACTAAAAGTGTTCGTGTGTCAGTGAATTCGCTGAAACAGATTGAAGGGAAAAGAATCCAGTATCAACATTTGGTGTCAGAAGTGGGATCTCAACGGACAACTGCCGAAAACTTGTGAATTAAGAGCTAGACTAGCCTTGGACGAGACGAGAGGAAAATGGCCACTGGAGTAAGTATAATTTCAATACTGCTCCAGTTTCCTCCGGTTTCAAAAGTCTGAGGAAAGTTTAGCCACTCGCTGGTTCTCAGGTGGTGTCTGAACGAGATCCAAGTCGATCTGGCGAACACTTTCTAAACTTAGGAAATAAGTGTCCAAGTCAGGTGTGACGTCGACCTTTTATATCACTTGGCCCGTCTAGGCACTGATTGGATTTAATTGGGTAGCCGTGTAGCGACACGAAGAGAAAAATCGCATGGCCGTGTAGCGACACGAAGAGAAAAATCGCGTGAACCGCGTAGGGAAAGGCGGAGGTTAGGGAATTACGTAAAATTAAGCTGCGGGACTACGCAGGACTGTGTACATTTTAAATTGTACTTACGCCAGATACGGTGTTGATCTTGTATATCACTTGGTCCACCTAGGCTCTGGGTAAGCTAAACTGAGATCACCACGGGGCGGCGTGGGGGACGATTCGGATTAATTAGGACCCCGATCCAACGTGTCAGGTCAGTTACGCATGATCTTAGCCAAAAGGCCGAGAAGCTCATGTTGTCCGCATACAACTGCGCCATCTGCCACAGGCCAGGCACAAAAAACTGTGCCGATGCTCTCAGTAGGCTGCCATTGCCCACCACGGGGGTGGAGATGGCACAGCCTGCAGATTTAGTTATGATAATGAAAGCATTCGAGAGTGAGCAATCACCTGTTACCGCCCAGCAGATTAGAACCTGGATGAGCCAGGACCCCTTACTGTCCTTAGTAAAAAACTGTATGCTCCATGGGAGTTGGTCTAGTGCCCCATTAGAGATGCAGGAAGAAATAAAGCCGTACCAACGGCGCAAAGATGAAATGTCTACACAGGCAGACTGCCTCCTATGGGTAAATTGGGTAGTTATGCCAAGAAAGGGCAGGGACACTTTCATTAGTGATCTCCACAGTACCCACCCAGGCATTGTAATGATGAAAGCGATAGCCAGATCCCACGTGTGGTGGCCCGGTATCGATGCAGACTTGGAGTCCTGTGTGCACAAATGTAATACATGTTCCCATTTAAGCAATGCACCCAGGGAGGCGCCACTAAGTTTATAGTCTTGGCCCTGCAAACCGTGATCTTGGTTTCATGTCGACTATGCAGGCCCATTCTTGGGAAAAATGTTTTTAGTGGTTGTAAATGCCTATTCCAAATGGATTTAACGTGTGATAATGTCAGCAAGCACATCCGCTCCCACCATTGAAAGCCTACGGGCCATGTTCGCCACACGCCGCCTGCCTGATGTCCTTGTAAGTGACTATGGGCCGTGCTTTACCAGTGCCGAATTCAAGGAATTCGTGACCCGTAATAGGGTCAAACATGTCACGTCGGCCCCGTTTAAACCAGCGTCCAACAGTCAGACAGAACGAGCAGTTCAAACAATCAAGCAGAGCTTGAAAAGGGTAACTGAAGGCTCACTGCAGACTCACTTATCCCGAGTCCTGCTTAGTTACCGCACAGGACCCCACTCGCTCACCGGCGTCCCTCCCACTGAACTGCTCTTGAAAAGGGCACCTAAGACAAGGCTCTCATTCATCCACCCTGATTTACACGAACAGGTAGAGAGTAGGCGGCTTCAACAGAATGCATATCATGATCGCACAATTGTGTCATGCGAAATTCAAGTAAATGATCCTGTATTTGTGTTGAACTATGGACAAGGTCCCAAGTGTATTGCTGGCACTGTTTTAAGCCAAAGAAGGGAGTAGGGTGTTTCTGCTCAAACTCGCAAATGGACTCAGCTGCAGAAAACACTTGGACCAAACCAAACTCAGATTTACGGATTATCCAGAACAACCCACAATAGACTCTATCTTTTTCGATCCTCCAACACACACACAAGTGGCAACTGACCCAGCGGTTGACCACAAAGTAGAACCCATCAACTGCAGCAGCCCAGTAAGGCTCACCACCCCCAGCAGTCCAGCAAGGCCAGCTGCGCAGCAGCCCAGCGAAGGCCCAACACCAGCATTTGCACCGAGACGATCAACCAGGGAAAGGAAGGCCCAGATCAACTCACATTGTAAATAGTTACACTATTGACTTGGGAGGAAGTGTTGCTATGTATGTAAACCTGTAATTACCATGTCGAACCACCAGAGGGCTTATCCCCTGGAGTCCCAAGGGATCGCACAATCCCTTGGTTGCACCTGTATATAAGGAGGCCTCACGTGCTGGAGAGGCACTCTGAGATCTGCAATAAAGGACTGTGGTCACACTTACTTTGAGCTTGCAGTATCTAGTCTGACTCTTTATCCAAGACATAACACAACCTACTCAACCTATCTTCACAAGACAACCCGGAGCGGAGCAGGCTAGAGAGGCCAAATGGCCTACTTCTGCTCCTATTTCTTATGTACTATTTCTTATAACCCCCGCATCTCCAGAATCAATCTAGTGAACCTTCTCTGAACAGCCTCCAATGCAAGTATATCCTTCCTTAAATACAGAAACCAAAACTGGATGCAGTACTCCAGATGTGGCCTCACCAATACCCTGTGCAGTTGTAGCAGGACTTCTCTGCTTTTATACTGTATCCCACTTGCAATAAAGGCCAATATTTGCATTTCTGCTTAATTGCTGTACCTGCATACAAACTTTTTATGTTACATGTACAAGGACCCCCAGGTCCCTCTGTACTGCAGCACTTAGCAATTTTTCTCCAATTAAATTACAATTTATTTTTCTATTTTTTCAGCCAAACTGGATGTACCACATTGCACTCAATCCACCAAATTTTTGCCCACTCACTTAGCCTGTCTATATCCTTTTGCAGATTTTTTCTGTCCTCCTCACAATTTGCTTTCCCACCCATCTTTGTTTCATCAGAAAACTTGGCTACATTACACTCAGTCCCTTCATCCAAGTCATTAATATAGATCGTAAATAGTTGAGGCCCCAGTACCAATATCTGCTGCATCCCACTAGTTACTGTTTGCCAACCGGAAAATTACCCACAAGTTACCTTTTGCCAACTGGAAAATGACTCATTTATCCCGACTCTCTGTTTTCTGTTAGTTAGCCAATCCTCTAGCCATGCTAATATATTACCCCCAACCCCTTCAACTTTTATCTTGTGAAGTAACCTTTTATGTGGCATCTTATCGAATGCCTTCTGAAAATCCAAATACACCACATCCACTGGTTCCCCCTTATTCACCCTGCTTGCTACATCCTCAAAGAACTCTAGCAAATTTGTCAAACGTGATTTCCCTTTCATAAAACCATGCTGACTCTGCTTGATTGAATTATGCTTTTCCAAATGTCCTGCTACTGCTTTCTTAATAATGGACTCCAGCATTTTCCCAACAACAGATGTTAGGTTAACTGGTCTATAGTTTCCTGCTTTTTGTCTGCATCCTTTTTTAAATAGGGGCATTACATTTGCGGTTTTCCAATCCGTTGGGACTTCCACAGAATCCAGGGAATTTTGATGGATTACAACCAATGCACCCACTATCTCTGCAGTCACATAGAAACATAGAAACAAAGAAAATAGGTGCAGGAGTAGGCCATTCAGCCCTTCGAGCCTGCACCACCATTCAATAAGATCATGGCTGATCGATCCCTCTGTATCCCTTTCCTGCTTTCTCTCCATACCCCTTGATCTCCTGAGCCGTAAGGGCCATATCTAACTCCCTCTTGAATATATTCAATGAACTGGCATCAACAAATCTCTGCGTTAGAGAATTCCACAGGTGAACAACTCTTTGAGTGAAGAAGTTTCTCCTCACCTCGGTCCTAAATGGCTTACCCCTTATCGTTAGACTGTGACCACTGGTTCTGGACTTCCCCAACATCGGGACCATTCTTCCTGCATCTAATCTGTCCCATCCCGTCAGAACCTTATGTTTCTATGAGATCCCCTCTCATCCTTCTAAACTCCAGTGTATAATGGCCCAGTTGATCCAGTCTCTTCTCATATGTCAGTCGTACCATGCCGGGAATCAGTCTGGTGAACCTTCGCTGCACTCCCTCAATAGCAAGAATGTCCTTCCTCAGATTAGGAGACCAGGATGCAAGGATCCTAGGATGCAAGCCAGCAGGTCATGGGGTCCTGTCCACCTTTAGTCCCATTGTTTTACTGAGTACTACTTCCTGAATGATAGTGATTGTATTAAGTTCCTCCCTCCTTATAGCCCCTTGATTATTCACTATTGGGATGTTTTTAGTGTCTTCTACCATGAAGACCAATACAAAATATTTGTTCAAATATTTCCCTGTTCCACGTTATTAATTCCCCAGTCTCATCCTCTAGGGAACCAACATTTACTTTAGCCACTCTTTTCCTTTTTATGTACCTGTAGAAACTTTTACTATCTACACAAGAACATAAGAACATTAGAAATAGGAGCAGGAGTAGCCTATACAGCCACTTGAGCCTGCTCCGCCATTCAATACTGTTATGTATGTAAACATTACCAATGTGCAAGACTTGCCACCAGCGGGCGCACCTGTGGGAGACCCGGGTCACCTGCACACCATGGGCAAGCAGGTATAAAAGGCAGTCTATCATGCTGCCTCCGGCTATCTGGAGTTGCACAAAAGAGACCAAGGTCACAACAGTTTGAGCTTAAGATATACAGTCTTGTGGAGTTATTCTAAATGTAACAATTGGCTACGAGCAACAGATCACGAACTTTCACGCAGTTATGGCTGCCGTTGGTAATCTTTAGAGATTTGTTGAGGGTGATGATTGGGAAGCCTTTGTTGAGCATCTTGACTAGTACTTCCTGGCCAACGAGCTGGAAAAGGCAGAAACTACGATCAAGCGCAGGGCGATTCTCCTCACCATTTGCGGGTCCACGATATATGGCCTCATCAAAAATCTGCTAGCACCGACGAAACCAATGGATAAGACATATGAAGAGTTGTGCTCGCTGGTTTGGGAACACCTCAAGCCGAAGGAGAGCATCTTGATGGCCAGGTATCGCTTTTATACACACTACCACTCCAAGGGCCAGGACGTGGCGAGCTATGTCACTGACCTAAGACGCCTTGCAGGACTGTGCATATTTGCTGGATTTTTGGGGGAAGTTGCGGGACATTTTTGTGCTTGGAATTGGCCACGAGGTCATTCTTCGCAAACTGCTGTCTGCCGAATCCCAAGATCTGAGCAAGGCCATCACGATAGCCCAGGCTTTTATGTCCATGAACAATAACATTAAACAGATATCATTGCAGCATCGGAACTCACCGGCAAGTACGGCATAAAATAACGCCTTCAGCAGGCAGAACTGTACATGGCAGGGCCTACACACCTGCAGAGGCCAGACCTAGGATGGCTCAGAGCCCGCCGTGCGGTGTGAATGTGAATCCATTAACACCGTGTTGGCGCTGCGGGGGTAATCATCGGCCCATCAATGTCGATTCAAGCACTATGTGTGCAAGGGCTGTGGAACAATGGGGCACCTCAAGCAAATGTGCAGACATGCTGCGAATCACCATGTGGCAGATTCGGCAGAAGACGACCGATCCGGCTGAACGAGTAAGAGAGGCAACTCAACCTGAGGCTGAAGAGGAAGTGTATGGGGTACACACCTTCACCACCAAAAGCTCTCTGATAATGTTAAAAGTCAAATTAAATGGCATTCCACTTTCCATGGAATTGGACATGGGGGAGAGTCAGTCATTTATGAGCCAGAAGGCTTTTGAGAAACTGTGGGGCAACAAGGCACAAAGGCCAAAACTATGTCCGATCCACACCAAAGAGCTCATACCAATCATTGGCACTGCGGCAGTGAAGGTATTGTACGATGGAGCTGTGCATGATTTACCACTATGGATTGTACCAGGCGATGGCCCAACTGGCTAAGAAAGATCCGATGGAACTGGGAAGACATCAAAGCACTGTCTTTGGAGGATGATGCCTCCTGCGCCCAAGTGCTAAACAAATTCCCATCGTTATTCGAGCCAGGCATCGGCAACTTCACAGGCACCAAAGTGCAGATCCAGCTAGTCCCTGATGCATGACCCGTTCATCAGAAGGCCTGAGCGGTTCCATATATAATGCGAGGGAAAGTCGAGATCGAGCTGGACAGACCTCAGCGAGAGGGGATCATATCACAGTCGACTTCAACGAGTGGGTCAGTCCGATTGTTCCGGTATTGAAGAGCGATGGGATGATTAGAATCTGCGGGGACTACAAGATAACAATCAACTGAGTCTCGTTACAGGACCAATACCCACTACCCAAAATGGATGACCTGTTTGCAATGCTAGCAGTGGGGAAGTCATTCACCAAGCTGGACCTAACCTCTGCTTACATGACACAGGAGCTGGCAGAACCTTTGAAAACATTGACGTGCATCAACATGCACAGAGGACTGCTCATACACCACAGATGCCCCTTTGGGATTCGTTCAGCGGCGGCCATCTTCCAGAAGAACATGGAGAGTCTGCTGAAATTGGTTCCGCACAACATGGTGTTCCAAGACGACATCTTGATCACTGCTGCAACACCACCGAACACTTGCACAACCTGGACGAGGTTCTCAAGCGACTGGACAGAGTGGGACTCAGGTTAAAAGGCTCCAAGTGTGTTTTCCTGGCTCCAGAGGTCGAATTTCTGTGGAGAAAGATGGCGATGGACGGCATCAGACCCACGGACTCCAAGATGGAGGCCATCAAGAATGCACCCAGATCACAGAATGTGACGGAGCTGCATTCGTTCCTGGGCTCCTCAACTATTTTTGTAACTTTCTACCGGGGTTGAGCACTTTGCTGGAACCATTGCATTTATTGCCACGCAAGCGTGACGACTGGGTTTGGGGTAAAGCTCAAGAGACAGCCTTTAACAAGGCCAGAAACCTGCTATGTTCCAACAAGTTACTTGTATTGTATGACCCGTGTAAACGCTTAGTACTAGATTATGATGCATCTTTGTACGGGGTCGGTTGTGTGTTACAGCAAGCCAATGGGTCAGGCAAACTGCAACCGGTTGCATATGTATCCAGAAGCTTATCTAAGGCTGAAAGAGCCTACAGTATGATTGAGAAAGCATTAGCATGCATATACGGGGTTAAGAAAATGCACCAATACCTATTTGGGCTCCGGTTCGAGCTCAAAACCGACCACAAGCCGCTCATTTTGTTGTTCTCAGAAAGCAAAGGTATTAACACCAATGCTTCGTCCCATATCCAAAGATGGGCACTAACGTTATCTGCGTATGATTATCCAATCCGCCACAGACCAGGCACTGAGAACTGTGCTGATGCCCTCAGTCGGCTACCATTGCCCACCACCAGGGTGGAATTGGCGCAACCCGCAAACTTGCTCCTTGTAATGGATGCTTTTGAGAGCGAGGGGTCACCCATTACGGCTTGCCAGATCAGGACCTGGACTAGCCAGGACCCGGTGCTATCACTAGTAAAAAGCTGTGTCTTCAATGGGAACTGATCGGCGGTCCCAGGGGAAATGCAAGACGAAATTCAGACATTCCAGCGACGCAAGGATGAAATGTCCATCCATTCGGACTGCCTCCTGTGGGGGAATCATGCCATTTTGCCAAAAAAAGGGAGGGAAACATTTATACGTGACCTTCACAGTACCCACCCAGGCATAGTCATGATGAAGGCTATCGCCAGGTCACACGTTTGGTGGCCCGGCATTGACTCGGAGTTGGAGTCATGCGTACACCAATGTAACACTTGCTCACAGTTGAGCAATGCACCAAGGGAAGCCCCACTGAGTCTGTGGTCATGGCTCTCCAAACCGTGGGCAAAGGTCCACAAGGTTTCGCTGGCCTCTTTCTAGGAATGATGTTCCTCGTAGCAATGGATGCTAACTCTAAATCGATTGAATGTACAATAATATCATCATGTACGTCCACTGCCACCATTGAAAGCCTCCAGGCCATGTTCGCCACCCATGGTTTGCACGACATCCTTGTTAGTGACAATGGACCATGCTTCACCAGCTCGGAATTCAATGAGTTCATGTCCCGCAATGGCATCAAGCATATCAGGTCTGTTCCATTTAAGCCTGTATCTAATGGTCAAGCGGAATGGACAGTCCAAACCTTCAAGCAGAGCTTGAAACGCATGATGGACAGTTCCCTGCAGACCCGGCTATCTCGGATTCTGCTCAGCTATCGCACGCGACCCCACTTGCTTACTGGGGTTCTCCCTGCAGAATTGCTAAAGAAGAGAGCACTCAAAACAAGGCTCTCCTTAGTCCATCCGGATCTTAATGATCATGTAGAAATCGGGCGTCACCGGCATAACATGTACCACGATTGCATGACTGTATCATGCGACATTGAAGTTAATGACCCCGTGTTTCTTCTTAATTATGGTCATGGTCCCAAATGGGTTGCTGGCACTGTGTTAGCCAAGGAGGGTAATAGATTGTTTGTTATCAAACTTTTGAACAGACAAACGTGCAGAAAGCACTTGGATCAGACCAAACTGCGGTTCACTGACAACCAAGAACAGTTTGAAGAGGACATCACCATCATTGATCCACCCACACACATGCAACCAGCAATAGACCTCGCGGTCAACCACGAGGATGAACCCACCATGCCCGACAGTCTGATCAGACCAGCCACACTGCAGCGCAGCATGATCTGACCGACTCACCCATGCCAGGACTTCAACTCAGGTAATCAATCCAGAATGCAGAGCCCTGGATCGTCTCAACTTGTAAATAACATGTACATAAGACTTCGGGGGGAAATGATGTTATGTATGTAAACATTACCAATGTGAAAGACTTGCCACCAGAGAGCGCACCTCTGTGGAGACCCTGCACACCCTGGGCAAGCAGGTATAAAAGGCAGTCTACCATGCTGGCTCTGGCACTCTGGAGTTACAATAAAGAGACCAAGGTCACAACAGTTTGAGCTTAAGATATGCAGTCTTGTAGAGTTATTCTAAATGTAACAAATACGATCATGGCTGATCCGATCATGGACTCAGGTCCACTTCCCTGCCCGCTCTCCATAACCCCTTATTCCCATATCGTTTAAGAAACTGTCTATTTCTGTCTTAAATTTATTCAATGTCCCAGCTTCCACAGCTCTCTGAGGCAGCGAATTCCACAGACCCACAACCCTCTGAGAGAAGAATTTTCTCCTCATCTCAGTTTTAAATGGGCGGCCCCTTATTCTAAGATTATGCCCTCTAGTTCTAGTCTCCCCCATCAATGGAAACATCCTCTCTGCATCCACCTAGTCAAGCCCCCTCATAATCTTATACGTTTCAATAAGATCTCCTCTCATCGTTCTGAATTCCAATGAGTATAGGCCCAACCTACTCAACCTTTCCTCATAAGTCAACCCCCTCATCTCTGGAATCAACCTTGTGAACCTTCTCTGAACTGCCTCCAAAGCAAGTATATCCTTTCGTAAATAGGGAAACCTATTCCAGGTGTAGCCTCACCAATACCCTGTAGCAAGACTTCCCTGCTTTTATACTCTATCTTCTTTGCAATAAAGGCCAAGATTCCATTGGCCTTCCTGATCATTTGCTGTACCTGCATACTAATCTTTTGTGTTTCATGCACAATTACCCCCAGGTCCCGCTGTACTGCAGCACTTTGCAATCTTTCTCCATTTAAATAATAACTTGCTCTTTGATTTTTTTCTGCCAAAGTGCATGACCTCGCACTTTCCAACATTATACTCCATCTGCCAAATTTTTGTCCACTTACTTAGCCTGTCTATGTCCTTTTGCAGATTTTTTGTGTCCTCCTCACACATTGCTTTTCTTCCCATCTTTGTATCGTCAGCAAACTTGGCTACGTTACACTCAGTCCCTTACTCCAAGTCGTTAATATAGATGGTAAATAGTTGGGGTCCCAGCACTGATCTCTGAGGCACCCCACTGGTTACTGATTGTCAACCAGAGAATGAACCATTTATCCCGACTCTCTGTTTTCTGTTAGTTAGCCAATCCTCTATCCATGCTAATATATTATCCCCAACCTTGTGAACTTTTATCTTGTGCAGTAACCTTTTATGTGGCACCTTGTCAAATGCCTTCTGGAAGTCCAAATACACCACATTCACTGGTTCCCCTTAATCCACCCTGTTCGTTACATCCTCAAAGAATTCTAGAAATATTTTTATATTTTGTGCTAGTTTACTTTCATATGGACCTAAGTTTCCCCAGGAGTTGCTCTGTTTTTTTTGGAGCAACTAGATTTTTTTGGAGTAACTTAAAAATCACAATTTTCCCCATTTAAGTTGTTCCAGTGTAAGTGAGTTAGTTCGTTTTTTTTTAAGTTCAGTTTTTTTTTCAAAAGGGGTCTTTACCAGCCACTTAAGCCTGTTTTGGCCACTTAAGCAAGTTTAGCCAGCTAAAACTTACTCCAAGGCCAGAATAAGTGGTCACTTTTGTACGTTCTGAAAAACCCTGCGGTGAATTAAGAAATCAGCGCAGGTAGCCTCCAAATGACAGTGTTATGATGGGAATGCTAGTTTTTTTTTAAATCCCAAGCAGCAAGACTGGACAGGGTGTATGGGCTATCAGCCTGATTAAACTGAGTATACTTTTAGTAAATATAGCTAGATATTAAAGTACTGTAAAATCTTTGAAGATTCTTTTCTCCTGCCGGATCAAACCTCTTCCCCTCCTGCCCCCTCATCAAAACTCTTCCATCCCACCCGCCCCCTGCCGGATCAAAACTCTTCCCCTTCCCACCCCATCAAAACTCTTCGCCTTCTCCCCCCGCCCCACCAAAGTTCTTCCCCTCTCCCGCTCCGTTCAAAACTCTTCCCCCCACCAACCTGTCTCTTGTAGCCCTCAACGTGGGAAGGCAATGGCCGGCCTGTGCGGCATGCCACTCGGCCAGGGATAGGGGCGGCGAGTGTTGGCCCCTCCTACACAGCCTGCGTCACACACTCTCAGATTCTGGGGGCAAAGTGCTACTGCGCATGCGCTTACTCTCTAGCGCGCATGTGTAGAGGTCCCGGTACTGTTTTCAGCACTGGGACCTGGCTCCACCCACGAATCCAGTTGCCATGCAACGCCACCATGGAGGAGAGGCTGGGGAGCGGCCAACTCGGCCTGAAGATTTTTGGCGCCCTTGGAGTTCTACAAAAGCGGCGCACCTCTGGTGAGTGCGCCAGAAATCTGTACTGGCCAAATTTGAGCCCATAATCTACCTTCCCTCTCTATAATACTTGTTTAGGCATACTTTTCTGGCTTTTAAAAGTTTCCCAATCCTCTGGGCTCCCACTAGTCTTGGCCACATTGTATGCCGCTGTTTTCAATTTGGTACCATTCCTTATTTCATTAGTTATCCACGGATGGTTATCCCTTCTCTTACAGTCTTTCCTTTCCATTGGGATGTATCTTTGTTGAGAGTTATGAACTATCTCCTTAAATGTCTGCCACGAAGGAATTGAGTGTAATATCTCCAAGTTTGCAGATGACACTAAACTGTCCAACACGTTAATCTATTTTCCCAGTCCACTTTAGCCAACTCTGCCTTCATACCTTTGTAGTCTCCTTTATTAAAGCTTAGGACACTGGTTTGAGATCCAACTTTCTCACCCTCCAACTTATATGGTGGTCGCAGGAATTGTTGGTAACTGAAGTGCCAGGAAAATAGAAACATAGAAATAGAGAAAATAGGTGCAGGAATAGGCCATTCGGCCCTTCGAGTCTGCACCACCATTCAATAATATCATGGCTGATCATTCCCTCAGTACCCCTTTCCTGCTTTCTCTCCATACCCCTTGATCCCCTTAGCCGTAAGGGCCATATCTAACTCCCCCTTGAATATATCCAATGAACTGGCATCAACAACTCTCTGCGGCAGGGAATTCCACAGGTTAACAACTCTCTGAGTGAAGAAGTTTCTCCTCATCTCAGTCCTAAATGGCCTTCCCCTTATCCTAAGACTGTGTCCCCTGGTTCTGGACTTCCCCAACATCGGGAACATTCTACCCGCATCGAACCTGTTCCATCTCGTCAGATTCTTATATGTTTCCATGAGATCCCCTCTCATTCTTCTAAACTCCAATGTATAAAGGCCCAGTTGATCCAGTCTCTCCTTATATGTCAGTCCTGCCATCCCGGGAATCAGTCTGGTGAACCTTCGCTGCACTCCCTCAATAGCAAGAATGTCCTTCCTCAGATTAGGAGACCAAAAATGAACACGATATTCCAGGTGAGACCTCACCAAGGCCCTGTACAACAACTGCAGTAAGACCTCCCTGCTCCTATACTCAAATCCCCTAGCTATGAAGGCCAACATACCATTTGCCTTCTTCACCGCCTGCTGTACCTGCATGCCAACTTTCAATGACTGATGAACCATGAGACCCTGGTCTCGTTGCATCTCCCCTTTTCCTAATCTGCCGCCATTCAGATAATATTCTGTCTTCGCGTTTTTGCCCCCAAAGTGGATAGCTTCACATTTATCCACATTATACTGCATCTGCCATGCATTTGCCCACTCACCTAACCTGTCCAAGTCACCCTGCAGCCTCCTAGCGTCCCCCTCACAGCTCACACTGCCATCCAGTTTAGTGTCATCTGCAAACTTGGAGATATTACACTCAATTCCTTCGTCCAAATCATTAATGTATATTGTAAAGAGCTGGGGTCCCAGCATTGAGCCCTGTGACACTCCACTAGTCATTGCCTGCCATTTTGAAAAGGACCCATTTTTCCCGACTCTCTGCTTCCTGTCTGCCAACCAGTTCTCCATCCACGTCAGTATATTACCCCCAATACCATGTGCTTTGATTTTGCACACCAATCTCTTGTGTGGGACCTTGTCAAAAGCCTTTTGAAAGTCCAAATACACCACATCCACTGGTTTTCCCTTGTCCACTCTTCCAGTTACATCCTCAAAAAATTCCAGAAAATTTGTCAAGCATTATTTCCCCTTCATAAATCCATGCTGACTTGGACCGATCCTGTCACTGCTTTCCAAATGCGCTGCTATTTCATCCTTAATAATTGATTCCAACATTTTCCCCACTACTGATGTCAGGCTAACCGGTCTATAATTACCCACTTTCTCTCTCCTTCCCTTTTTAAAAAGAGGTGTTACATTAGCTACCCTCCAGTCCATAGGAACTGATCCAGAGTCGATAGATTGTTGGAAAATGATTACCAATGCATCCACTATTTGAAGGGCCACTTTCTTAAGTACTCTGGGATGCAGACTATCAGGCCCCAGGGATTTATCGGCCTTCAATCCCATCAATTTCCCCAACACAATTTCCCGCCTAATAAGGATATCCTTCAGTTCCTCCTTCTCACTAGACACTCGGTCCCCTAGTACTTCCAGAAGGTTATTTGTGTCTTCCTTCGTGAAGATAGAACCAAAGGATTTGTTCAGTTGGTCTGCCATTTCTTTGTTTCCCATTATAAATTCACCTGAATCCGACTGCAAGGGACCTATGTTTGTATTCACTAATCTTTTTCTCTTCACATATCTATAGAAGCTTTTCAATCAGTTTTAATGTTCCTGGCAAACTTCTTCTCGTACTCTATTTTCCCCCTCTTAATTAAACCCTTTGTCCTCCTTTGCTGAATTCTAAATTTCTCCCAGTCTTCAGGTTTGTTGGTTTTTCTGCCCAAATTATATGCTTCTTCCTTGGATTTAACACTATCCTTAATTTCCCTTGTTAGCCACAGTTGAGCCACCTTCCCCGTTTTATTTTACTCCAGACAGGGATGTACAATTGTGATCTTTAAATGTTTGCCATTGCCTATCCACCGTCAACCCTTTAGGTATCATTTGCCAGTCTATTCTAGCCAATTCACGCCTCAAACCATTAAAGTTACCTTTCCTTAAATTCAGGACCCTAGTTTCTAAATTAACTGTGTCACTCACCATCTTAATAAAGAATTCTACCATGTTATGGTCATTCTTCCCCAAGGGGCCTCGCATAACAAGATTGTTAATTAGTCCTTTCTCATTCCACATCACCCAGTCTAGGATAGCGAGCTCCCTAGTTGGTTCCTCGACATATTGATCTAGAAAACTATTGCTAATACACTCCAGGAAATCCTCCTTCACCGCATTGCTACCAGTTTGGTTACCCCAATCAATATGTAGATTAAAGTCACCCATGATAACTGCTGTACCTTTATTGCATGCGTCCCTAATTTCTTGTTTGATGCTGTCCCCAACCTTACTACTACTGTTTGGTGGTCTGTACACAACGCCCACTAGCGTTTTCTGCCCTTTGGTATTCCGTAGCTCCACCCATACCGATTCCACATCATCCAAGCTAATGTCCTTTCTTACTATTGCATTAATTTCCTCTTTAACCAGCAATGACATCCCGCCTCCTTTTCCTTTCTTTCGATCTTTCCTAAATGTTGAATATCACTGCAGGACTACCATTTCCAATACACACAATAAGATGTTTCAATTTACTACTATGTCTTCATCCCCTATCACCTCAGCTGAGTGTCAAACCAATATATGTTGTCTCTTCCCCCTGCTGGGTTAGTGAACAAAACTATGCTATTTCTCCTCCTGTAGTTTGTCATTTCCATGAATTATGTGCATCTCTGAAAGGGGGATGGAAACCTACGCAGGGAGACAGAGGGAAGTAGAATGGGGGCTGGATGTTGAATTCCCAGCCTTGGTCACCCTGGAGCCATGTCTCCGTGATGCCAATTACATCATACCCGTTAACTGCTATCTGCGCAGTTAATTCTTCCACCTTATTCTGAATACTCCTCGCATTGAGGTACAGAGCCTTCAGGCTTGTCTTTCTAACACATTTTGCCCTTTTAGAATTTGGTATAATGTGGTCCTTTTTGCTTTTTGCCTTAGGTTTCTCTGCCCTCCACTTTTACTTTTCTTCTTTCTATATTTTGCTTCTGCCCCCATTCTACTTTCCTCTGTCCCCCTGCATCGGTTCCCATCCCCCTTTCAGAGATGCACGTAATTCATGGAAATGACAAGCTATAAGAGGAGAAATAGCATAGTTTTGTTCACTAACCCAGCACGGGGAAGAGGCAACATATATTGGTTTGATACTCAGCTGAGGTGATAGGGGATATAGTATAAATTGAAACATCTTATTGTGTTTATTGGATCTGGTAGTCCGGCATTGGCTTCAGATGTACTTTTCCTATCTTTTAAAAGTTGGATTGATCAGTACTCGATTTGGTTGAGGCTCATTCCAAAGCAAAGCAATAAGATTGTTTATTTTAACATATGAGTGAAAAGGACACAATTTTCAGTGATATTCTATCTAATTCCTATCCTTCCTCATAACATCAAAAATAACAAATTATGCAAACCTAGCCCTGATACAGGCCAACATTTACTTTTACCATTCAATATTTGCTAACTGGCTTTGTTTAAGAGGAAAAGAGTTCTCCTCTCTGATTGTCTTCATTCCAAATTTCACCTAGACAGAAAGCCAAAAGCTGACTTCTGACCCTTATCCAGCTGTCTTGTCACAAATTGGTCAGTTGAGCTACCAGTCAAACCTGCTACTGCCCGCCTACACGTGGACTGCACAGTGCCTAATCCCCGACTGTACATAACTGAATGGAGCCTTTCCAACATAATATTTATAAATGTTATTGGAATATATTGAAGAACACCATAAACATGGTGCTGCACCTGAAGATTGAAAAAAAGCAAATGTAATCCCAATGGTAAAATTAAATGTGTTCTTTTCAAAATGCTTATCATATTTCGAGAAATAACAAACATCCCCACTAGAGGAATATTTACCCCCAAAAGAATAGTCTGCACAGGATTAAAAGCAATAACTCATGTCTCATAAATCTACAGGAATTCCTGCAGGAGACAACTAAATTTATGATTCCGGGCTGTACATTGAATATAATTTGTTTTGGATTGTTTAAGAACCTGGTTGATAAAATTCTGCATGTGACACTTTTAATAAAGATTAAAGCTTGTGACATTAAAGCAAATTAATGAGCTACTTTGAAAAATCAGCTGAGAGATTGAAAGTAAAATTCTTCTGATTGACTGGAAAAGGCTTTTTCTGGATGGCAAATGGAGTACTTTCCTGATTTCCTTATTTTTTAAAAACTATTCACAAGTGATATGGAATTGGGTACTTCTGGTAATATTACATCTCCTGATGAGATCAAGTAATATAGCCGGGTGACTAGCGAAAGTGGGACTGATATCATGAAGAGAGATTTGGAAAAATTAATTGGATGCACTGAGAAATGGAAACATTGCAGATATAAGAAAACACATACTAGTATGTGAAGTGTTTACACATTTAACACAAAATAAGATTTAGGGTAGTTATGGAAAAGGACAAAGGTGGACCAGGAATAAAAGTTCTCAATTGGGCTAAAGCCAATTTTGCTGAGCTGCGATGGAATTTGGACAAATTGGACTGGAAACAGCTACTTGATGGTAAATCAGTGTCAGAGCAGTGGGAGGCATTCAAGGAGGAGATCCTGAGGGTACAGAGCAAGTATCTTCCCTTAAAAAAAGGATGGGGCTAACAAATCTAGAGCCCCTGGGTGTCAAGAGACATACAGGGTAAGATAAAGAAAAAAAGGGAAACTTATGACTGATACTGAGAACTCAATACTCCAGAAACTGTAGAAGAGTATAAGGAGTGCATGGGTACAATTAAAAAAGATATCAGAAAGCAAAGAAAGAGCATGAAAGAATGTTGGCAAGTATAATCAGGGAAAACCCAAAGATGTTTCATAAATAAATTAAGAGCAAAAGGATAACTAGAGGAAGAGTGGGGCCTACCAGAGACCAGAAAGGAAATCTGTGTGTGGAGGCAGAAGACATGGGTATTGTGATAGAGTCACAGAGCACACACTACATACAAGTCTTAAAGATGGCAGCAGCTCCCGGAACTCTCTAGAAGTATGTGGAAGCCTGCTTCTTGTCAGATGACCTGACTGTTTATTAAACACTCTGGTGCAGTAACACAATACGTCTACAGACATTATACTTCTCCCTCCTTAATGAAGAAGTTATTGTAACAAACAATCATCATACATAACTTGCATGGTTATACATAACAAAGGATATGGATTTATTTTGTCATATTTACAAATTAAGCTTAACCACTTGTTTTCTGTTTCGAAGAGGATACCTTCGCTCTCGAACAGAACCTTTAAACCTGGTGGCGAATTTAAACTCATTCGAGGCTGATCCTGAGGGAAGTTTTCCTCCAAGGGATGCCCTTGATTTCCATTTGAACTCACTCTAACTTCAGACTGTTTGTTTTCCTGACTCGGACTCAGACTTAAATTCTGATTTTCTCTTGGATTTGTTCCAGTTCATTGGATGTAGGATATGCTACTGGTGTATCAAAACTATCTGATGAGTCAGAAAAAATTGAATCATTCCCACTTTCAACTCCTTCCATGTCTATAGGTAAAATATGATCAATGTGAACAAACCTAACCTATCCATGATCAAACATCTTGACCAACTATGTGCGAGGACCACATATCTTCACCACTCTTCCTGGTAACCACTTTAGCCATTTATGGTGATGGTTCTTCACTCTCACCTTCTGATTTAATTTCACACTTCTCTCTTTTACTCTACCTCTATCATAATTCACTTTTTGTCTTAATTGTGTCTCTTCTACGGACTGTGCCAAATTTGCTTTTAAGAACGAGAATCTGGTTCGTGGCTGTCGATTGAGAAACAACTCTGCTGGTGTTCTACCACTAGTTTTATGAGGAGTATTACGATACGTAATTAGAAAATTCACTATTTTGTGGTCTAATGACAACTGTCATTTCTTTGGATTTGGATCCAACATCTGTTTGATGAGGGCACATATTACAATTTGTACAGTGCGCTCTGCTGCACCATTTGAAGCAGGGTGGCACGGTGGAACCTTGGTATGTTTCACATCATTTTTGCTCGTGAACTGTGAAAATTCTTCTGAATGAAATTGTGGTCCATTATCAGAAACAATTTCTTCTGGGAGACCAAATGAAGAAAATAAACTTTGCAAAATATCTAATGTTTTACTTGTTGTTATTTTCTCCATTGGAAACACCTTGACCTACTTCGAATGGACCATACAAGTATTTGTGGAACTTCTTGACCCCAAAAATTAGTGCCAAAGCTTCCCTTTCGATTTGCACATAATTACTCTCACTGGCACTGAGAGTGCGTGAAGCAAAAGCAATTGGTCTCTCATCCCCACTACATGATACATGAAAAATCACTGCCCCAACTCCATATGGAGATGCATCACATGCTAGCTTGATCTCCTCAGATATGTCATTGTGAACTAACTTGGTGCCCACTACCAATTTGCTTTTACACTCTTTGAATGCTGTATCATATTCTTTTGACCAACTCCAATGGACCTGTTTTTTCAATAGTTCATTCAGTGGATGTAATACAGTCGCCAAATTTGGTAGGAACTTTCCATAATAGTTCAAAAGACCCAAAAATGTTCAAAGTTCAGTGACATTCTTGGGAGTGGGTCCATTTCTGATTGCATCCAGCTTTCCCATGGTTGGATGTAAACCATCTTTGTCGACTCTGTACCCTAAGTACTCCACTGAGTTTTGAAATAACTCACACTTATGAGGAGACAATCGTACTCTGTGCTTCTCTAGCCGTTTGAGGACTTCATTCAATATGTTATTATGAATGTGCCTATTTGGTGCTGAAATCAATATGTCATCTAAACATACTACCCCTTCAATACCTTGCAAAATCTGGTTCATCACCCCTTGGAATATGGCAGGGGCGGAAGACACTCCAAACGGTTACCTATTAAATTGATATAGGCCTAGATGAGTATTTATAGTCAAGCATGACTTGGACTCCTCATCTAGTTCAAGCTGTAAGTAGGCACTCGTAACATCCAACTTTGAGAAGATCTGACCACCTTTCAGTGTTGTGACCAAACCTTCTATATTTGGCAATGTATTGGGGATATTACCCACTAGAACTTGGTTTACGGTTACTTTATAATCACCACACAATCTTACCTTACCATCGGACTTAGGTACAACAACAATGGGTGTAGCCCAATTACATAGAAACATAGAAACATAGAAAATAGGTGCAGGAGTAGGTCATTCAGCCCTTCTAGCCTGCACTGCCATTCAATGAGTTCATGGCTGAACATGCAACTTCAGTACCCCATTCCTGCTTTCTCGCCATACCCCTTGATCCCCCTAGTAGTAAGGATTTCATCTAACTCTTTTTTGAATATATTTAGTGAATTGGCCTCAACAACTTTCTGTGGTAGAGAATTCCACAGGTTCACCACTCTCTGGGTGAAGAAGTTTCTCCTCATCTCGGTCCTAAATGGCTTACCCCTTATCCTTAGACTGTGACCCCTGGTTCTGGACTTCCCCAACATTGGAAACATTCTTCCTGCATCTAACCAGTCTGAACCCATCAGAATTTTAAACGTTTCTATGAGGTCCCCTCTCATTCTTCTGAACTCCAGTGAATACAAGCCCAGTTGATCCAGTCTTTCTTGATCGGTCAGTCCTGCCATCCCGGGAATCAGTCTGGTGAACTTTCGCTGCACTCCCTCAATAGCAAGAATGTCCTTCCTCAAGTTAGGAGACCAAAACTGTACACAATACTCCAGGTGTGGCCTCACCAAGGCCCTGTATCTTGCTGCCCCTGTACTCAAATCCTCTCGCTATGAAGGCCAACATGCCATTTGCTTTCTTAACCGCCTGCTGTACCTGCATGCCAACCTTCAATGACTGATGTACCATGACACCCAGGTCTCGTTGCACCTCCCCTTTTCCTAATCTGTCACCATTCAGATAATAGTCTGTCTCTCTGTTTTTACCACCAAAGTGGATAACCTCACATTTATCCACATTATACTTCATCTGCCATGCATTTGCCCACTCACCTAACCTATCCAAGTCACTCTGCAGCCTCATAGCATCCTCCTCGCAGTTCACACTGCCACCCAACTTAGTATCATCCACAAATTTGGAGATACTACATTTAATCCCCTCGTCTAAATCATTAATGTACAGTGTACCCCACTAGTCATTGCCTGTCATTCTGAAAAGTATCCCTTTACTCCTACTCTTTGCTTCCTGTCTGACAACCAGTTCTCAATCCATGTCAGCACACTACCCCCAATCCCATGTGCTTTAACTTTGCACATTAACCTCTTGTGTGGGACCTTGTCGAAAGCCTTCTGAAAGTCCAAATATACCACATCAACTGGTTCTCCCTTGTCCACTCTCCTGGGAACATCCTCAAAAAATTCCAGAAGATTTGTCAAGCATGATTTCCCTTTCACAAATCCATGTTGACTTGGACCTATCATGTCACCTCTTTCCAAATGCGCTGCTATGACATCCTTAATAATTGATTCCATCATTTTACCCACTACTGAGGTCAGGCTGACCGGTCTATAATTCCCTGTTTTCTCTCTCCTTCCTTTTTTAAAATCGATCTATCTTACAAATAATGTTCTCAGTCTCTAGTCTTTTGAGTTATTGCTCAACTTTCTCCTTGAGTGCATATGGTACGGAACATGGCTTGCAGTAAACTGATCTAGCGTCCTTCTGTACCCTGACACTCACCTTGAAGTCTTGGATCGGATTGCCCGTTTCGAAAAACACCTTCGGATAATTCTTGATGACATCATCCGTTGATGCAAATCTCATTTCAAGACAAAAAATCTCACTCCAATCCAGCTTCAGTGATCCCAACTGATTTCTTCCTAGTAAGGCAGGCTTGTCTCCTGCCACTACTATTAGAGGCAAGCTCTGAACTTGATCCTTGCATTTCACCGGTACGGTGATACGACCTACCCCAGGAATGTTCTCTCCCAAGTAGCCTCGCAGCTCTATCTTGGATTTCTCCAGTTGGAAATCACACAATTTGTCGAGGTATAACGACTCTGGTACTACACTCACGGATGCACCCCTGTCGATTTCCATGGGTATCTTGAATCCCGCAACATCTATGTGGATTTTGATATTTTTCGAATCACTGTCCATTAACCTCGTGCTCCTGATGACGTTTAAATCGAACATCTCCTCGTTCTGTTGTTGTTCTTCCATGCTATGTAGTCTCTGGGGATTTCTACTCACAGCTTTGAAAGCTGGTTTACCCTTCAGTCGGCATGCCTTCGCCAGATGCCCAGTTTTCCTGCAGAAGAAACACTCTGCCTTCACATATGGACAACTTTGAGCAATGTGTTGTCCCAGGCACCTATAGCAGGACATAGAAACATAGAATCATAGAAAATAGGTGCAGGAGTAGGCCATTCGGCCCTTCTAGCCTGCACCGCCATTCAATGAGTTCATGGCTGAACATTCAACTTCAGTACCCCATTCCTGCTTTCTCGCCATACCCCTTGATCCCCCTAGTAGTAAGGACCTCATCTAACTCCTTTTTGAATATATTTAGTGAATTGGCCTCAACAACTTTCTGTGGTAGAGAATTCCACAGGTTCACCACTCTCTGGGTGAAGAAGTTCCTCCTCATCTTGGTCCTAAATGGCTTACCCCTTATCCTTAGACTGTGACCTCTGGTTCTGGACTTCCCCAACATTGGGAACATTCTTCCTGCATCTAACCTGTCTAACCCCGTCAGAATTTTAAATGTTTCTATGAGGTCCCCTCTCATTCTTCTGAACTCCAGTGAATACAAGCCCAGTTGATCCAGTCTTTCTTGATAGGTCAGTCCCGCCATCCCGGGAATCAGTCTGGTGAACCTTCGCTGCACTCCCTCAATAGCAAGAATGTCCTTCCTCAGGTTAGGAGACCAAAACTGTACACAATACTCCAGGTGTGGCCTCACCAATGCCCTGTACAACTGTAGCAACACCTCCCTGCCCCTGTACTCAAATCCCCTTGCTATGAAGGCCAACATGCCATTTGCTTTCTTAACTGCCTGCTGCACCTGCATGCCAACCTTCAATGACTGATGTACCATGACACCCAGGTCTCTTTGCACCTCCCCTTTTCCTAATCTGTCACCATTCAGATAATAGTCTGTCTCTCTGTTTTTACCACCAAAGTGGATAACCTCACATTTATCCACATTATACTTCATCTGCCATGCATTTGCCCACTCACCAAACCTATCCAAGTCGCTCTGCAGCCTCACAGCATCCTCCTCGCAGCTCACACTGCCACCCAACTTAGTGTCATCCGCAAATTTGGAGATACTACATTTAATCCCCTCATCTAAATCATTAATGTACAGTGTAAACAGCTGGGGCCCCAGCACAGAACCTTGCGGTACCCCACTAGTCACTGCCTGCCATTCTGAAAAGTACCCATTTACTCCTACTCTTTGCTTCCTGTCTGACAACCAGTTCTCAATCCATGTCAGTACACTACTCCCAATCCCATGTGCTCTAACTTTGCACATCAATCTCTTGTGTGGGACCTTGTCGAACGCCTTCGGAAAGTCCAAATATACCACATCAACTGGTTCTCCCTTATCCACTCTACTGGAAACATCCTCAATGCTCTGTTAGAATTTCCAGTTTCTGAGACTTTGGGCCCCCACTTCCTTTTACTTTGAACCTGCAGGCGATTCATCTCGGTTGTCTGATGATTAAAAAGGAAAAGAGTGGGAATAAATGGGTCCTTTTCAGAATGGCAGGCAGTGACTAGTGAGGTGCCGCAGGGTTTAGTGCTGGGACCCCAGCTATTTACAATATACATTAATGATCTAGGCGAAGGAATTGAATGTAATATCTCCAAGTTTGCAGATGACACTAAGCTGGGTGGCAGTGCGAGCTGCGAGGAAGATGCTAGGAGGCTGCAGGGTGACTTGGACAGGTTAGGTGAGTGGGCAAATGCATGGCAGATGCAGTATAATGTGGATAAATGTGAGGTTATCCACTTTGTCTGCAAAAACAGGAAGGCAGATTATTATCTGAATGGTGACAGATTAGGAAAAGGGGAGGTGCAACGCGACCTGGGTGTCATGGTACATCAATCATTGAAGGTAGGCATGCAGGTACAGCAGGCAGTAAAGAAGGCAAATGGCATGCTGGCCTTCATAGCGAGAGGATTTGAGTATAGAAACATAGAAACATAGAAAATAGGTGCAGGAGTAGGCCATTCGGCCCTTCTAGCCTGCACCGCCATTCAATGAGTTCATGACTGAACATTCAACTTCAGTACCCCATTCCTGCTTTCTCGCCATACCCCTTGATCCCCCTAGTAGTAAGGACCTCATCTAACTCCTTTTTGAATATATTTAGTGAATTGGCCTCAACAACTTTCTATGGTAGAGAATTCCACAGGTTCACCACTCTCTGGGTGAAGAAGTTCCTCCGCATCTCGGTCCTAAATGGCTTACCCCTTATCCTTAGACTGTGACCTCTGGTTCTGGACTTCCCCAACATTGGGAACATTCTTCCTGCATCTAACCTGTCTAACCCCGTCAGAATTTTAAATGTTTCTATGAGGTCCCCTCTCATTCTTCTGAACTCCAGTGAATACAAGCCCAGTTGATCCAGTCTTTCTTGATAGGTCAGTCCCGCCATCCCGGGAATCAGTCTGGTGAACCTTCGTTGCACTCCCTCAATAGCAAGAATGTCCTTCCTCAGGTTAGGAGACCAAAACTGTACACAATACTCCAGGTGTGGCCTCACCAATGCCCTGTACAACTGTAGCAACACCTCCCTGCCCCTGTACTCAAATCCCCTTGCTATGAAGGCCAACATGCCATTTGCTTTCTTAACCGCCTGCTGCACCTGCATGCCAACCTAGGAGCAGGGAGGTCTTACTGCAGTTGTACAGGGCCTTGGTGAGACCACAACTTGAGTATTGTGTGCAGTTTTAGCCTCCTAATCTGAGGAAGGACATTCTTGCTATTGAGGGAGCACAGCGAAGGTCCACCAGACTGATTCCCGGGATGGCAGGACTGACATATGAAGAAAGACTGGATCAACTGGGCTTATATTCACTGGAATTTAGAAGGATGAGAGGGGATCTCATTGAAATATATAAAATTCTGACGATATTGGACAGGTTAGATGCAGGAAGAATGTCCCCGATGTTGGGGAAGTCCAGAACCAGGGGTCACAGTCGAAGGATAAGGGCTAAGCCATTTAGGACCGAAAGAAGGAGGAACTTCTTCACTCAGAGAATTGTGAACCTGTGAAATTCTCTACCACCGAAAGTTTTGATTCCAGTTCGTTGGATATATTCAAAAGGGAGTTAGATGTGGCCCTTACGGCTAAAGGGATCAAGGGATATGGAGAGAAAGCAGGAATGGGGTACTGAAGTTGCATGATCAGCCATGATCATATTGAATGGTGGTGCAGGCTCGAAGGTCTGAATGATCTACTCCTGCACCTACTTTCTATGTTTCTATGTTTCTAATGCATGGGATGCAAGAGCAAGGAGGTTATGCTTGAACTGTATAAAACACTGGTTTGGCCGCAGTTGGAGCACTTTGTGCAGTTCTGGTCGCCACATTACAGGAAAGATGTGAATGTACTGGAATGGGTGCACTGGAGATTTACGAGAATGTTGCCTGGACTGGAGAATTTTGTCTATGAGGAAAGATTGGAGATGCTGGATCTGTTTTCTTTGAAACAGAGGAGGCTGAGGGGAGTCCTGATTGAGGTGTACAAAATTATGAGCGGCCTGGATAGAGTGGATAGGAAGGACCTGTTTCCCTTGGCAGAGGGGTCAACAACCAGGGCGCATAGATTTAAAGTAATTGGGAGGAGGTTTAGAGGAGATATGAGAGGAAATGTCTTCACCCAGAGGGGGGTGGTGGTTTGGAACTCACTGCTTGAAAGGGTGGTAGAGGCAGAAACCCTCACCACATTTGAAAAATACTTGGATGTGCACTTAAAATGCCATAAGCTACAGGGCTATGGACCAAGCGCTGGAAAGTGGGATAAGACTGGATAGCTCTTGGTCGGCCAGCACAGACACGATGGGCCGAAATGGCCTCCTTCTCTGCTGTAAATTTTCTATGATTCTATGAAGAAGGAAAGGATTTGAGTGTAACTGTGAACCATTCACTGAGAGCATCTAATTAATGTGTGGTACTATCAATAAGGTTAATCAAGTATTGTGGTGTACCTTGAGGATATTTGATTGGAAGCAGAAACCATGGCAACGTTTAAGAGAGTAGCTGTCATCCCTTCGCCTCGTGCATTTAACTTGTTCGGTTTTGATGGCACGACAAGGAACAATTGGCAGAGGCGGACGACCTCATTGAAATCATCAACATCTTGTTGAGAGACCAGTAAGAGTAATTTTGATGCCAGCTTTTGAGTTTTACTGCAGGAGCACGAATTCACGGAGGTCGGGTTCCTCGCCTGTGAAGCTTCATGTCCATTGGCGAGTTCATTCATTGATAGCTGGGAAAAGCACATAAATACTTCAACATTACACCTCATTACTTGCCTCATGGAAAGGCTCTTGCTCACTCCATTTTGTCCAAAGATTTCAGGATCATCAGCTTGCAGGTAATTTTTGAAACCTCAGATGCCACTCTCATCACATTACTACTCACTATCACAACATTGAGGGCTTGGCCCTCTGATCTACACTTTACCTGTCATCTACTACATCAGCATGGGTGCTGCTTATACTGTCTCACCTTGGTCCTCAGAATCGGGCCAAGATGAACCTCACCACCAACAACACCAGCAACACCAGCAGCAGCATCAGCAACCACAACAGCAGCCTTCTCCTCAATGACCTGATGCTCAATAGGAGAGAGGGGGCACCACAGGGCAGCAATGTATCGAAGGCAATACCCTCTAAACAAAGCATACAGGTAGAGGATGAGCTTCCTCAACATGACTGAGCAAGCAGTACTTCAGGAGGCTCAGGCTATCGTGTCAGGTCATCGAAGACATTTGTAGCTTGCTGGAACAAGACTTGCTGGCCAGAGGTCCTAGTGGACACTCCTTACAAGTGGCTGTCAAAGTCACCACCATCCTCAACTTCTTCACCTCAGGCTCCTTACAGGGATCAGCTGCAGACATTTGTGGGATCTCTCAGTCGGTCACCCACAGATGCATCACCGAGGTGACCGATGCCATATTTCATAAGTCATCCTATTATATCAACTTTGCCACTGATTAAGTCAGTGTTACTGAGGGGGAACTGAGCTTTGCGGTTCTGGCTGGCTTCCTTCAGGTGCAGGGCATCATTGACTGCACAGATGTGGCCATGAAGTCACCCCATCATCACCCAGGAGTGTTTGTGAACTGCAAAGGTTTCCACTCCCTCAATGTGCAGCTTGTCTGAAACCATAAAAAAATTATTATCCATGTGTGTGCCAGATTCCCTGGCAGCTGCCATGATTAAAGAGGAGATTATTGCAATAGTTAGGAAGGACATTAGCTTGGATGATGTGGAATCTATATAATCTATATATGGGTAGAGCTGCAGAACACCAAAGGACAAAAAATGTTAGTGGGAGTTGTGTACAGACCTCCAAACAGTAGTAGTGATGTTGGGGAGGGCATCAAACAGGAAATTAGGGGTGCATGCAATAAAGGTGCAGCAGTTATCATGGGTGACTTTAATATGCACATAGATTGGGCGAACCAAACTGGAAGCAATACGGTGGAGGAAGATTTCCTGGAGTGCATAAGGGATGGTTTTCTAGACCAATATGTCGAGGAACTAACTAGGGGGGGAGGCCATCTTAGACTGGGTGTTGTGTAATGAGAGAGGATTAATTAGCAATCTCATTGTGCGAGGCCCCTTGAGGAAGAGTGACAATAATATGGTGGAATTCTACATTAGGATGGAGAATGAAACAGTTAATTCAGAGACCATAGTCCAGGACTTAAAGAAGGTATGAGGCGTGAATTGGCTAGGATAGATTGGTGAATGATACTGAAGGGGTTGACTGTGGATGGGCAATGGCAGACATTTAGAGACCGCATGGATGAACTACAACAATTGTACATTCCTGTCTGTCGTAAAAATAAAAAAGGGAAGGTGGCTCAACCGTGGCTAACAAGGGAAATCAGGGCTAGTATTAAAGCCAAGGAAGTGGCATACAAATTGGCCAGAAATAGCAGCGAACCCGGGGACTGGGAGAAATTTAGAACTCATGAGGAGGACAAAGGGTTTGATTAGGGCAGGGAAAATAGAATACGAGAGGAAGCTTGCAGGGAACATTAAAATGGACTGCAAAAGTTTCTATAGATATGTAAAGAGAAAAAGGTTAGTAAAGACAAACGTAGGTCCCCTGCAGTCAGAATCAGGGGAAGTCGTAAAGGGGAACAAAGAAATGGCAGACCAATTGAACAAGTACTTTGGTTCGGTATTCACTAAGGAGGACACAAACAACCTTCCGGATATAAAAGGGGTCAAAGGGTCGAGTAAGAAGGAGGAACTGAGGGAAATCCTTATTAGTCAGGAAATTGTGTTGGGGAAATTGATGGGATTGAAGGCCGATAAATCCCCATGGGCCTGATGGTCTGCATCCCAGAGTACTTAAGGAGGTGGCCTTGGAAATAGTGGATGCATTGACAGTCATTTTCCAACATTCCATCGACTACATCAGTTCCCATGGAGTGAAGGATAGCCAATTTAACCCCACTTTTTATAAAAGAAGGGAGAGAGAAAATGGGGAATTATAGACCGGTCAACCTGACATCGGTGGTGGGTAAAATGATGGAATCAATTATTAAGGATGTCATAGCAGCGCGTTTGGAAAGAGGAGACATGATAGGTCCAAGTCAGCATGGATTTGTGAAAGGGAAATCATGCTTGACAAATCTTCTGCAATTTTTTGAGGATGTTTCCAGTAGAGTGGACAAGGGAGAACCAGTTGATGTGGTGTATTTGGACTTTCAGAAGGCTTTCGACAAGGTTCCACACAAGAGATTAATGTGTAAAATCAAAGCACATGGGATTGGGGGGTAGTATGCTAACGTGTATTGAGAACTGGTTGGCAGACAGGAAGCAACGAATAGGAGTAAATGGGCACTTTTCAGAATAGCAGGCAGTAACTCGTGGGGTATCGCAAGGTTCTGTGCTGGGGCCCATTGTACATTAATGATTTAGACGAGGGGATTAAATATAGTATCTCCAAATTTGCAGATGACACTAAGTTGGGTGGCAGTGTGAGCTGTGAGGAGGATGCTATGAGGCTGCAGAGTGACTTGGATAGGTTAGGTGAGTGGACAAATGCATGGCAGATGAAGTATAACGTGGATAAATGTGAGGTTATCCGCTTTGGTGGTAAAAACAGAGAGACAGACTATTATCTGAATAGTGACAGATTAGGAAAAGGGGAGGTGCAGCGAGTACCTGGGTGTCATGGTACATCAGTCATTGAAGGTTGGCATGCAGGTACAGCAGGCAGTTAAGAAAGCAAATGGCATGTTGGCCTTCATAGCGAGGGGATTTGAGTACAGGGGCAGGGAGGTGTTACTACAGTTGTACAGGGCCTTGGTGAGACCACACCTGGAGTATTGTGAACAGTTTTGGTCTCCTAACTTGAGGAAGGACATTCTTGCTATTGAGGGAGTGCAGCGAAGGTTCACCGGACTGATTCCCGGGATGGCGGGACTGACATATCAAGAAAGACTGGATCAACTGGGCTTGTCTTCACTGGAGTTCAGAAGAATGAGAGGGGACCTCATGGAAACGTTTAAAATTCTGATGGGTTTATACAGCTTAAATGCAGGAAGAATGTTCCCAATGTTGGGGAAGTCCAGAACCAGGGGTCACAGTCTAAGGATAAGGGGTAAGCCATTTAGGACCGAAATGAGGAGAAACTTCTTCACCTTCACCTAGAGAGTGTTGAACCTGTGGAATTCTCTACCACAGAAAGTTGTTGAGGCCAATTCACTAAATATATTCAAGAAGGAGTTAGATGTAGTCCTTACTACTAGGGAGATCAAGGGGTATGGCGAGAAAGCAGGAATGGGGTACTGAAGTTGCATGTTCAGCCATGAACTTATTGAATGGCGGTGCAGGCTCGAAAGGCCGAATGGCCTACTCCTGCACCTATTTTCTATGTTTCTATGATTATTTCGTCCTGCGCCAGTCCACCCTCCCTCAGCTCTTCCCACCTCCAAACACACTTAGTGGCTGGCTGCTTCGAGACAAGGGCTGTCCACTGAAGACCTGCTTTCTGACACCCCTGAAGACTTCAAGTATTGAAGCTGAGGACCGTTATAATGAGAGCCACATATCCACTAAATGTGTCATGGAGCAAGCAATAGGCATGCTGAAGATGCCCTTCAGAAGATAGTTCTGGAGGAACACTTCAGTACGCAACAACCATGGTGTCCAGAATCATTGTTGTCCGCTGCGCGCTGCACAACATAGCACAGCAGCAAGGATTGGCGCTGTAGGAGCAGCATGGTGTACAGCCCACAGCCTCTTCGGAGGAGGAGGAGGAAGACAAGGAGGAACCAGAGCTGGAGATGGCACCAGCAGTGGTGCACATTGCTGACCAGGAGGTCCGGGGCGGCCTCACCATGGCCAGATTTACTTAACTTGCTCCAATGCAGTCACATCACTGTCACATGCTGTACTAAGTTTCACCCCTGCCAACAACACCATCAAGCATCCCTGCAATGACAAATTCATTCCTCTCACCCAAAGCACCAATGCGTAAGGTTAATTAATATGTGCCATAGAGTAGAGTTGTTACTTGGAGTGGAAGCTTTTGCAGTTCACTCCACGTGACAAAGCCACTTTCAAGGTTTGAGGCAAAAATAGACATGCCCCGAAAGTGGTTCAAAGAAAACCATTTATGTGTAAAATCAAAATAACTGAAACAAACCATTAACATTTTTGATACACCCACGTCCATACACTTATGCATCTACTTTTGTGTCATTTTTCATTTCAGAGCGCTTCTATGAGGTGCCACCCCTGTGACTTCAGCAGAGGTAGTTCCAGGCTGGTCACTTCCCTGCTGTGACTTGTCAGTCACTGTTGGCGGACACCTTCTGTGTTTTGAAGCCTGTAAGGGCCCCACGAAAGTCAGCTACCCCCTGTGGCTGTGCAGGGGCAGACTTGGCCATCGGGATCTGAGGAAGCATGTGGGGCTCTTAGTGAGGGGGAAGCAACAGGTTAGAAATGGCAGCTCTTGGATTCTGGGATAGAATCTAGTCCCAGTAGATTGGAAAACTGCAAATGTAACGCCGCTATTTAAAAAAGGAGGCAGACAAAAAGCAGGAAACTATCGACCAGTTAGCCTAACATCTGTGGTTGGGAAAATGTTGGAGTCCATTATTAAAGAAGCAGTAGCAGGATATTTGGAAAAACATAATTCAGTCAGGCAGAGTCAACATGGATTTATGAAGGGGAAGTCATGTTTGACAAATTTACTGGAATTCTTTGAGGTTGTAATGAACAGGGTGGATAAAGGGGAACCAGTGGATGTGGGGTATTTGGACTTCCAGAAGACATTTGACAAGGTGCCACATAAAAGGTTACTGCACAAGATAAAAGTTCACGAGGTTGGGGGTAATATATTGGACAGAGGATTGGCTAACTAACAGAAAACAGAGAGTTGGGATAAATGGTTCACTTTCTGGTTGGCAACCAGTAACGAGTGGGGTGCCACAGTGATCAGTGCTGGGACCCCAACTATTTACAATTTTTATTAACGACTTGGAAGAAGGGACTGCGTATAACGTAGCCAAGTTTGCCAATGATACAAAGATGGGAAGAAAAGGAATGTGTGAGGATGACACAAAAAATCTGCAAAAGGACATAGACAGGCTAAGTGAGTAGGCAAAAATTTGGCAGATGGAGTATAATGTTGGAAAGTGTGAGGTCATGCACTTTTGCAGAAAAAATCAAAAAGCAAGTTATTATTTAAATGGAGAAAGATTGCAAAGTGCCACAATGCAACAGGACCTGGGGGTACTTGTGCATGAAACACAAAAGGATAGAATGCAGGTACAGCAAGTGATCAGGAAGGCCAATGCTATCTTGGTCTTTATTGCAAAGAGGATGGAGTATAAAAGCAGGGAAGTCTTGCTACAGCTATACAAGGTATTGGTAAGGCCACACCTGGAATACTGCGTGCAGTTTTGGTTTCCATATTTCCAAAAGGATATACTTACTTTGGAGGCTGTTCAGAGAAGATTCACTAGGTTGATTCTGGGGATGATGGGTTTGACTTGTGAGGAAAGGTTGAATAGTTGGACCTCTACTCATTGGAGTTCAGAAGAATGAGAGGTGATCTTACCAAAACGTATAAGATTATGAGGGGGCTTGACAAGGTGAATGCAGAGAGGATGTTTCCACTGATGGGAGAGACTAGAACTAGAGGAGCCTCCACTGCTGTCCGTGTCAATGCCAGGATGCAGCCCACTGCCTTTGGGTATTCATATTTTGCACTTTGCACAATAACTCCAACCTTTCCAATGCTTCTTCCACATTCCTTTACCAACCTTCAAATGTGATCAGGTTAACACTGTTTTAAATATGGGCGCTGGAATTAAGTCATCGATGACGTCATCAGACCCACACCCTTTAATAAGACCGGGAAATGCGCAACGCTCGTTTAATTGGGGCCATTACGCTAAAGTCGCTCTGAAGAGCAGGCTGATCAAGACAACGCATTCCCGAACCGTTATACGGTCCGCACGCACTGACCCAAATCAGAAGTAAAAATTCCGACCATTATCTTTTCTCTTTACTGGTGTTGACTGACCAGCTGTGTGTTTCCAGCATTTACTGTCTCTGTTTCCGATTTCCCGCATTTGTAGCTTGTATTTCTTTTTCTTATAACAATCCGGGTCATTTATATAGAGAACAAACAACAGGGATCCAACATTAATCCCTCTTCTTAGGCAGTCTCCCGGAATCGAGAATGACTTGCTTCGACATTAATATGAATTCTAAGGTGACTGATGAGACCAATGCTGGATCTACAGTCTCTGTCACAGGTGGAGCAGGTGTTAGTTGCAGGAACAGATGGGTGAGGTGCTTGATTTGTCGTACGCGCCTTCCACTGTTTGTACTTGGCTTTCGCGTTCTCCCGACGAAGTGTTCAGCAACTTATCGAACGCTTCTCCTCCACTTTGAGCGGTGTTGGGCCAAGTGTTAGTGGGAATGTTGCAAATTTTCAAGGAAGATTTGAGAGCGTCCTTAGATCCGTTGGTAAAGATCACAGCTTGCATGTCATTGTGAAGCAGGCAGATGATGGTGACAAGTTTTGGGGGCAGCCGAATTTGAGAAGGTCACCCCATAATCCCTCATGGTTGACAGAGTAGAAGGCCTTTGTGAGGTCAAAGAAGGCCATGTACAGAGGTTGATGCTGCTCCCTTCATTTTTCTTGCACGGTCGAAATCATGTCTATTGTGCCCCTTAGTGGGCGGAATCCGCATTGTGACTCTGGGAGGAGATCTTCAGCCACTGGGAGAAGACAGTTGAGGCAGATTCTTGCGATGACTTTCCCTGTGGCAGCGTTAATCCAACATTAGTTCCTATGGGCCCAAGTTTCGAGCCGTGCCTAGAACGGCGCAGTCCTGACCTGGATGCCCGTTTTTCGCGCCATAAAGTGCGCCTAAAAAAAACCTCCAGATTCTCCACCTCCCTGCAGGTCCTCTGACCCTCGGCGCAGCGCAGCAGGAGCTGTAGGGGGCGGAGCCAGGTCCCTACACTGAAAACAGTGCCGGGACCTCTCCACATGTGCGCTACAGTGGGCACGCAAGTGCAGTAGCTCCAGGCGCCCGAAACTGTGTGGGAGGGGCTGAAGCACGCAGCCCCTAGCCCTGGCCGAATGGCCTCACTGGGGCTGCGTGAATAAGGCTCCTCCCACGGCCAGCTCCTGCTTCCTCCCGATTCGACTCCCGCTTCCCGCCTCCGGACCGGACCCAACACCGACTCCCGCTCCCCACCGCCCCCGGACCCGACCCGACCCGATCCGACTCCCGCTTCCGCCCCCCCCCCGCCGCCCCAGGACCGGACCCGACACCCGCTCACCCCGCCCCCGCCCCCATACCAGACCCGACACCCGTTCCTCCCCCTTCCGCCCCCGGACTGGATCCGACACCCGCTCCCCCCCACCACCCCCCGCCCCCGGACTGGACCCGACACCCGCTCCGTCGCCCCCCCCACCGCTCCCGGACCGGAACCAACACCCGCTCCCCCCCCCCGCCCCCGGACTGGACCCGACACCCGCTCCCCCACCCCCCGCCCCCGGACTGGATCCGACCTGACCTCCCTCCCCCCGATCTGACCTCCCTCTCCCTCCCTCCCTCCCCCTGACCCGAACAGAATCGACCTCCCTCCCACCACCCCCCCGATCCGACCCAACGCCACCTACCTGTAAATCTGGTGCTGGGGACGGGCCCTGCCCGAAGTCTCGGGCCTGGCACATTCAGCCTCCCTCCCCCTTCTCTTTCCCCCCTACCCCCCCAATCTCCTCCCCCCCCCCAATCTCCTTCCCCCCCAATCTCCTTCCCCCCCCAATCTCCTCCCCCCCCAATCTCCTTCTCTAACCCCCATTTCCTTTCCCCCCTCATCTCCTTTACCCCCATCTCCTTTCTCCCCCTTCTCCCCTTTATCCCCTTCTAGAAACATAGAAACATAGAAACATAGAAAATAGGTGCAGGAGTAGGCCATTCAGCCCTTCTAGCCTGCACAGCCATTCAATGAGTTCCTGCTTTCTCGCCATACCCCTTGATTTCCCGAGTAGTAAGGACTTCATCTAACTCCCTTTTGAATATATTTAGTGAATTGGCCTCAACTACTTTCTATGGTAGAGAATTCCACAGGTTCACCACTCTCTGGGTGAAGAAGTTTCTCCTCATCTCGGTCCTAAATGGCTTACCCCTTATCCTTAGACTGTGACCCCTGGTTCTGGACTTCCCCAACATTGGGAACATTCTTCCTGCATCTAACCTGTCTAAACCCATCAGAATTTTAAACGTTTCTATGAGTCCCCTCTCATTCTTCTGGACTCCAGTGAATACAAGCCCAGTTGATCCAGTCTTTCTTGAGAGGTCAGTCCCACCATCCCGGGAATCAGTCTGGTGAATCTTCGCTGCACTCCCTCAATAGCAAGAATGTCCTTCCTCAAGTTAGGAGACCAAAACTGTACACAATACTCCAGGTGTGGCCTCACCAAGGCCCTGTACAACTGTAGCAACACCTCCCTGCCCCTGTACTCAAATCCTCTCGCAATGAAGGCCAACATGCCATTTGCTTTCTTAACCGCCTGCTGTATCTGCATGCCAACCTTCAATGACTGATGTACCATGACACCCAGGTCTCGTTGCACCTCCCCTTTTCCTAATCTGTCACCATTCAGATAATAGTCTGTCTCTCTGTTTTTACCACCAAAGTGGATAACCTCACATTTATCCACATTATACTTCATCTGCCATGCATTTGCCCACTCACCTAACCTATCCAAGTCACTCTGCAGCCTCATAGCATCCTCCTCGCAGCTCACACTGCCACCCAACTTAGTGTCATCTGCAAATTTGGAGATACTATATTTAATCCCTTCGTCTAAATCATTAATGTACAATGTAAACAGCTGGGGCCCCAGCACAGAACCTTGCGGTACCCCACTAGTCACTGCCTGCCATTCTGAAAAGTACCCATTTACTCCTACTCTTTGCTTCCTGTCTGACAACCAGTTTTCAATCCACGTCAGCACACTACCACCAATCCCATGTGCTTTAACTTTGCACATTAATCTCTTGTGTGGGACCTTGTCGAAAGCCTTCTGAAAGTCCAAATATACCACATCAACTGGTTCTCCCTTGTCCACTTTACTGGAAACATCCTCAAAAAATTCCAGAAGATTTGTCAAGCATGATTTCCCTTTCACAAATCCATGCTGACTTGGACAAATCATGTCATCTCTTTCCAAATGCACTGCTATGACATCCTTAATAATTGATTCCATCATTTTTCCCACTACTGAGGTCAGGCTGACCGGTTTATAATTCCCTGTTTTCTCTCTCCCTCCTTTTTTAAAAAGTGGGGTTACATTGGCTACCCTCCACTCGATAGGAACTGATCCAGAGTCAATGGAATGTTGGAAAATGACTGTCAATGCATCCACTATTTCCAAGTCCACCTCCTTAAGTACTCTGGGATGCAGTCCATCAGGCCCTGGGGATTTATCGGCCTTCAATCCCATCAATTTCCCCAACACAATTTCCCGACTAATAAAGATTTCCCTCAGTTCCGCCTCCTTACTAGACCCTCTGACCCCTTTTATATCCGGAAGGTTGTTGGTGTCCTCCTTAGTGAATACCGAACCAAAGTACTTGTTCAATTGGTCTGCCACTTCTTTGTTCCCCGTTATGACTTCCCCTGATTCTGACTGCAGGGGACCTACGTTTGTCTTTACTAACCTTTTTCTCTTTACATACCTATAGAAACTTTTGCAATCCGCCTTAATGTTCCCTGCAAGCTTCTTCTCGTACTCCATTTTCCCTGCCCTAATCAAACCCTTTGTCCTCCTCTGCTGAGTTCTAAATTTCTCCCAGTCCCCGGGTTCGCTGCTATTTCTGGCCAATTTGTATGCCACTTCCTTGGCTTTAATACTATCCCTGATTTCCCTTGATAGCCATGGTTGAGCCACCTTCCCTTTTTTATTTTTACGCCAGACAGGAATGTACAATTGTTGTCGTTCATCCGTGCGGTCTCTAAATGTCTGCCAGTGCCCATCCACAGTCAACCCCTTAAGTATCATTCGCCAATCTATCCTAGCCAATTCACGCCTCATACCTTCAAAGTTACCCTTCTTTAAGTTCTGGACCATGGTCTCTGAATTAACTGAATCCATCCTAATGCAGAATTCCACCATATTATGGTCACTCTTCCCCAAGCGGCCTCGCACAATGAGATTGCTAATTAATCCTCTCTCATTACACAACACCCAGTCTAAGATGGCCTCCCCCCTAGTTGGTTCCTCGACATATTGGTCTATAAAACCATCCCTTATGCACTCCAGGAAATCCTCCTCCACCGTATTGCTTCCAGTTTGGCTCGCCTAATCTATGTGCATATTAAAGCCATCCATTATAACTGCTGCACCTTTATTGCATGCACCCCTAATTTCCTGTTTGATACCCTCCCCAACATCACTACTACTGTTTGGAGGTCTGTACACAACTCCCACTAACGTTTTTTGCCCTTTGGTGTTCTGCAGCTCTCCTCCCCTTCCCCCTTCTCCCCCCTCCCCCTTCTCCCGCATCCCTCCCCCTTCTCCCCCTTCCCTCCCCCTTCCCTCCCTCTGCTCCCCCCCTCTCACCCTCTACCCCCCTCCTCCCCCTCCTCTCGCTGTCAGAAACACAGACACTGACAGACAGAGAGTGAGAGACACACAGACAGACAGAGAGATAGAGACACTGACAGAAACGCACTGAGGGGGACATCCCAGCACGCTGTTGGTGGGCTCCCGGTGCTCCAGTCGGTAAGAGTTTTATTTATTGATTTTTTTTTTAATTGGTTGACTTATTGATGTATTTATCATTTATTATTGATGATGGCTCTTTATTTGTAAAACTGAAGTGTTTAATGTTTGTAAACTTCTCTTTAAACACCCCCCCCCCACCATTCCCTACGCCTGATTTGTAACCTATGCCTGATTTTCTAAAGTGTAGACAAGGTTTTTTCGAGCGTACAAAAATCTTCACTTACTCCATTCTAAGTTAGTTTGGAGTAAGTTTTCACTGACGAAACGTTGAAAACAGGAGTAAGTGGCCAGACACGCCCCTTTTGAAAAATAAATTCTGTTCCAAAGTGAAACTGTTCTAACTGACTCGAACTGGAGCAAACTAAATGACGAGAATTCCGATTTCTAAGATACTCCGTTCTACACCAGTTGCTCCTAAAAATCAGGAGCAAATCATGTGGAAACTTGGGGCCTAAAGTACTCCACTTAACATCTCTGTCCTGGTAAGACATTATACCTGTCATGTGTACTCTCTCCTATTTTTCTATTCAACTTCATATCCATGTTCTACTCTGGATTCCTACGGATCTTAATTCTTACCAGAAGTATTTCATGAGTGAGGTTGTCAGAGGTTTATTGATAGTTCAGCTATACTATCTCATAAAGAGAGTCCCCTGGTTTGCTTTATTTGTTACCTTCTCAAAGAAGCCAAGAAAGTTGATCAAGCACAATTCTTCCTTTCTAATTGCACACTGGCTGTTTATTATTTGAATGGAGTTAGCCAGTTGCAGGTGAGGAATAGCGTTCCACTGTAGTTTATTGGTTTTGGGAGGCTCATATGTTAGATTGACTGGAAGGCCAGGCCTAGGGTGGGAGTAGGGGTGGGGGAGCCAATTTCAGAGGGCTGCGAGCATGGACAGCAATAAGTTTATTGATCCAAGAGGAGCATTTCTGCTCCTTCTTGCCCCACAAGGAAAGTAAAAGAACATTTTACACTTGCCTTTTTCGGTCTCTGCTGGCCCCAATCCTTTTGCCTCTTAGTTGGCCTGGTTCACCCTCAGGCTGCCCAGTTAAAATTGCAATCAGATCCTGATGATAATATTGGGACACGACATCCATATGTTAAAAAGGACCCAATGGTTTTGTCCACAGCGAGCATGTGCTCATGAGAGTGGCGCATTGGCTGATCCATGCAGGTGGCCATTCTTTCCGTGGAAAAGCACATCGTCGCCATTGTCTACGACATGGTGATGCTCATGTTGGAGATGGACTCCTTCATTCTCTGAACATTTGCAGACATCACGGTTGCCAGAGCATCAGGCAATAGCTGCTGCCTCTTCAAGATCACCCTCTTTCTCGATGGCCCCCAAGGCTCAGTGTCTGCATGCAGCTCTGCACAGCTTGGTGCGCCGTCTGGCGAGGAGCCTCCGCTGTTGTCCCTGTCAATGCCACCAGCTTTTGCTTACTTATGAATTGAGATACAGTAAGTGACAAATCCACTCTATGGCACCAAGGACCCACTGAGGTGTACATTTCTGCGCTGGTGCTGGGTGCACTTGGGTCTGATGATGCAGATGCAGGTTCCTCTGAGGAGCTGTTTTCCTCCTCCGGTTGGTCAGAGGGGGGTGGGGGGAGGTGCAATTGGTGGATATGTGGGAAAGTAAAGAGATGAATTCGAGGTGTTATAATAAGAATGGTTAACGTTACCATTATGCACATGATGATATTTTATTGGCAGCTGACATCAGTCACCATATGAGTGTTTGCTGTATGCCATGTGGCTTTATGAAATGTGATTCTGTCATCTGGTTGCTGGGATGCCCCCCTATCTCCATCTCCCACTGCCAGCATTTCTTGAGCTCCCGAGATCTCCAGAGCCCACTCCTCTGCTGCTGTTAGGCTTGCAAAGACTGTAGGGCCACCTCTGGTTCTTTCCTTCTCCCTGTTGTTGTGATCTCTTTTCGCCTGCAAGAAGGGAAAGAAGAGAAGTTTGAGTGAGAGTGATAATTAGAGTGAGGAATGGATGGGTTACATCTGTACAGGGTGACTATGAGGGAAGTTGGGTGCCAAGGCCAAATGGACTCCTTCTGTAGTGTTACTAGCTATGATTGCGTTAGGATGAGGGTGAGTGTGAGGGGTGGAAGTCAGATGGGGATATGAGTATGTATATAGAGAGAGCAGGATGGGTGGACCTGGAAGGTAGGTTAGTTGTTTGTTGTTATTGTTGTTGAATAATGATGTACAGAAATAGGCTTGGGAAGGCAGAGTGATAGGGATGTGTTGATAGGCACATCAGGATGAAGGTGAATGTGGCTTTGCACTCACTTTTCATGACCTCATCAGATCATTGAATCTCTTTCTTCACAGGATCCAGGTTCTCCTCATGACTTCCCTGCTGCTGATCTCCTCTGCTACTTCCAGCCAGGCCCTTTTGGCCTTGTGGGGCAATCTCTTGCAGCCAACTGCTGGGATGAGGACCTCCCTTCATGCTCTGACTGCTGTGACCAGAATATTCAGTGAGGCATCTATAAAGAGGGGTGCAGCCCTCTGCCTTTGGGTATTGATTTTTTTCACTTTGCACAATAACTCCAACCTTTCCAATGCTTCTTCCACACTCCTTTACCAACCTTCAAATGTGATCAGGCCAAGGCTGTTTGAAATATGGGCGCTGGAAATGAGTCATCGATGATACCATCAGACCCACACCTTTTAATAGGATTGGGAAATGTGCAATGCTAGTTTAATTGGGGCCATTATGCTAAAGTTACATTTGTAGTTTATTTTTATTTTTCTTATAACAATCCGGGTCATTTATGTAGAGAACAAACAACAGGGATCCAACATTAATCCTTCTTCTCTTCTTCTTAGGCAGTCTCCCGGAGTCAAGGATGACTTACTTCCACACTAATATGAATTCTAAGATGACTGATGAGACCAGTGCGGGATCTACAGTCTCTGTCACAGATGGAGCATATGGTGGTTGCAAGAATGGATGGGTGGAGTGCTTGATTTGTTATACGCTCCTTCTGCTGTTTGTACTTGGCTTTCGCCTGCTCCTGACGAAGAGACTCAAAGTGGCTTGGAGGTAGCAAGCAAAGAGTAATGATTGATGGATGTTTTTGTGACTGGAAGGATGTTTCCAGTGGGGTTCTGCAGGGCTCAGTATTGGGTCCCTTGCATTTTGTGGTATATTTCAATGATTTAGATTTGAATATAGGGAGTATGATGAAGAGGTTTGCAGACGATAGTAAAATTGGCTGTGTGGTTGATAATGAAGAGGAAAGTCATGGGCTGCAGGAGGATATCAATCTACTGGTCAGATGGGCAGAGCAGTGGCAAATGGAATTTAATTCAGAGAAGTGTGAATTGATGTACTTTGGGAGGACTAATAAGGAAAGGGTATAAACTTAATAGTGTAGATGAACAAAGGGACCTTGGAGTGTTTATCCACAGATCTCTGAAAGTAGCAGGCCAGGTGGATAAGGTGGTTAAGAAGGCATACGGAATGCTTGCCTTAATTGGCCGAGACATAGAATATAAGAGCAAGGAGGTTATGCTTAAATTTTATAGTACTTTGGTTAGGCGACTGCTGGAGTACTGTATGCAGTTCTGGTCGCCGTATTATAAGAAGGACGTGATTGCACTAGAGAAGGTGCAGAGGAGATTTACTCGGATGCTGCCTGAAATGGAGAACCTTAGTTATAAGGACAGATTGGATAGGCTGGGTTTATTCTCATTGGAACAGAAGAGGTTGAGAGGAGACCTTATTGAGGTGCACAAAATATTGAGGGGTCTGGACATAGTGGATAGTAAGGGCCTATTTCCATTGGTGGAAGGGTCTATTACAAGGGGGCATAGGTTTAAGGTGGAAGGAGGAAGGTTTAGAGGGGATTTGAGGGGGTCTTCTTTATGCAGAGGGTTGTGGGGATCTGGAACTCGCTGCCTGGAAGAGTGGTGGATGCAGAAACCTTCACTACTTTTAAGAGATGGTTGGATGGGCGCTTAAAGTGCAGTAACCTGCAGGGTTACAGACCGAGAGCTGGTAATTGGGATTAGACTGGATGACCTTTTGTTGGATGGCGCAGATATAATGGTAAGTACTGCAGGGAATAGAATACGGCCAGGGTGATCTCCTGGACTAGTTTCGATCGCCTGGGTGGGTCGCAGAGGAATTTTACCAGATTTTTTCTCCCTAAATTGGCCTGGGTTTTTATCTGGTTTGTACCTCTCCCAGGTGATCACATGGTTCCAGATGGGGTGGAGTGTAGAATGGTTCAGAATGAGGGGTGTCGCAGTTGTGTGAGGCGGACTGGTTGGGCTGGGTGTTCTTTGCCTTTCCGTCATTGTTCATAAGTTTATATGTAACCTTTAGGACTGCCGACAAAGGGCCATGCGGCTCTTTGTCGGCCGGCGTGGACATGATGGGCCGAAAGTTTCTATGTTTCTATGGGCTAGAACCTCCACTTTTTCTGCATGCATAACACCCATTTAACGCCCATTTTACCGCTGAAATGACATATGACATATGACGCCCATATATCGCCCATTTTGGCACAAAATGGAAACTGACGGGCATTTTTAGGAAACTTATCGCCGAGCGTTACTTTCCTCATGTGCTTAACGCCGGGAAAAAATATTACCGCCCGCCCACTTTTTTTGGGCGGAATCATCAGAATGGGCGAAATCAACGCCCATAGTATCCGCACGGAATTAACGCCGAGATTCAATATTAATTTTTTTGTCGAAAAGAGTATGTTTACAGAGACTAGCGGCCATGGATTCGCCCAGCGTCAATTTCAACACCTCGCACACATATCGCCCACAATATCGCTCGCCCAAAAAACCACCCAGAAAAAGTGGAACTAACTGGAACTAATCACAGCGTTATGGACGCCATGTTCTAGATCACATGTCGCATCTTTAAAAGGTTACTCTGCTTCAATCTCGGCAGAGTTCAGATAGAAACATAGAAACGTAGAAAATAAGTGTAGGAGTAGGCCATTTGGCCCTTCAAGACTGCGCCACCATTCAATATGATCATGGCTGATCATGCAACTTTAGTACCCCATTCCTGCTTTCTCTCCATACCCTTGATCCCTTTTCAATATATCTAACGAACTGGCCTCAATAACTTACCGTGGCAGAGAATTCCACCGGTTCATAATTCTCTGAGTGAAGAAGTTTCTCCTCATCTCGGTCCTAAATGGCTTACCACTTATCCTTAGACTGTGACCCTCTGGTTCTGGACTTCCCCAACATCAGGAAGATTCTTCCAGCATCTAACCTGTCCAATATCGTCAGAATTTTATATGTTTCTATGAGATCCCCTCTCATTCTTCTAAATTCCAGTGAATATAAGCCTAGTCGATCCAGTCTCTCCTCATATGGCAGTCCTGCCATCCCGGGAATCAGTCTGGTGAACATTCGCTGCACTCCCTCAATAGCAAGATCGTCCTTCCTCAGATTAGGAGACCAAAACTGTAAACAATATTCAAGGTGTGGCCTCACCAAGGCCCTGTACAACTGCAGTAAGACCTCCCTGTTCCTATACTCAAATCCTCTCGCAATGAAGGCCAACATGCCATTTGCTTTCTTCACCGCCTACTGTACCTGCATGCCAACTTTCAATGACTGATGTACCATGACACCCAGGTCTCGTTGCATCTCCACTTTTCCTAATCTGTCACCATTCAGATAATATTCTGCCTTCCTGTTTTTGCCACTAAAGTGGATAACCTCACATTTATTTACATTATACTGCATCTGCCATGCATTTGCCCACTCACCTAATCTGTCCAAGTCACCCTGCAGCCTCTTAGCATCCTCCTCACAGCTCGCACTGCCACCCAGCTTAGTGTCATCTGCAAACTTGGAGATATTACATTCAATTCCTTTGTCTAAATCATTAATGTATATTGTAAATAGCTGGGGTCCCAACACTGAACCTAGCGGTACCCCACTAGTCACTGCCTTCCAGTCTGAAAAGGACCCGTTTATTCCTACTCTTTGCTTCCTGTCTGCCAACCAGTTCTCTAGCCATGTCAATACATTACCCCCAATACAATTTTGCACACTAATTTCTTGTGTGCGACCTTGTCAAAAGCCTTTTGAAAGTCCAAATACACCAGATCCACTGGTTCTCCCTTGTCCACTCTACTAATTACATCCTCAAAAAATTCTAGACGCTTTGTCAAGCATGATTTCCCATTCATAAATCCATGCTGACTTGGACCAATCCAGTCAATGCTTTCCAAATGAGTTGCTATTACATCTTTAATAATTGATTCCAACATTTTCCCCACTACTGGTGTCAGGCTATACCGGTCTGTAATTCCCTGTTTTCTCTCTCCCTCCTTTTTTAAAAAGTGGTTTTACATTAACTACACTCTAATCCATAGGAACTGATCCAGAGTCTATAGAATGTTGGAAAATGACCTCCAAAGCATCCACTATTTCTAGGGCTATTTCCTTAAGTACTCTGGGATGCAGACTATCATGCCCTGGGGATTTATCGGCCTTCAATGCCATCAATTTCCCTAACATAATTTCCTGACTAATACGGATTCTCTGCAGGTCGTTGGAGTTGATGTGAACATCTCTAAAACATCTTGACCATACAGTGACCAATTAGAATTGAATAGGTGTCTTCGTTGGGACATTCCTTGTTTGTGACCAATCGGTTAAAAACAGAGAGCTTCTGCAATGGGGCCTATCCTTTCTCGCCCTCTCTTGGTGACCAATTACATGCAGCAGACTCAACATCGCCGATGGAACGCTCCACTGCATTATGTGCCCAATGTAAGACGTGACAGACTGATGAGGAGCCCCCCCCCCCCCACCCCGCAAGTACAGGGGGAAGCATTCTAACCTCGACTTGCCCGACACCACCTGCCTTTGGAGACTGCGCTTCCACAAGAGGTTCTCACTGAGGTATGCCAGCTGATAAGGGCAGATCTGCAGCCTGCCAGCACCATCAGTATTGCACTGTCCGTCGAGGTCAAAGTCATCGTGGCACTGTTGTTCTATGCCTCGGGTTCTTTTCAGACCACAGCCGGAGACATTTGCGGACTTTCTTAGCATGACACACATTGCTGCATTAGACAGGTCACTGAAGCCCTGCAGGAGGGACTTGATCAGCTTTCCTATGACCAGGGAGGCACAGACTGAGAGGACTCTAGGATTCTCCATAATTGTAAACTTCACCAAGGTGCAGGGAGCAATAGACTGTATGCACATCATGATGCGGGCACCTTTTCAGGATGCAGAGGTTTTCAGGAACCGCAAGGGATTCCACTCCCTGAATGTCCAAATGGTTGTCGACCACCAGCAAATTATATTGTCAGTGAATGCTCAATTTCTGGGCAACAGCCATGATGCGCACATCCTGCATGAGAGCACTGTATCTGACTTGTTTAACAATGAGCCACAAGGTCAATGCTGGATGCTTGGTGATAAAGGATATGGCCTCGCCACCTGGCTGATGACCCCCCTGCGTGACACCCATACCGAAGCCGAGAGGCGATACAACGAGAGCCACAGAGCAACTCACAATATTGTGGAGAAAACCATTGGAATGCTGAAGCAGCGCTTTAGATGACTGGGCCACTCAGGAGGCGAGCTCCTATACCACCCTGAGCAGGTAGCTCAATTCGTGGTGGTGTGCTCCATGCTGTACAACTTGGCTATCAGGAGGGGACAAGAATTGCCTGATGAGTCTGACAGTCCACCTCACCAGAGAGAGGAAGAGGAGGACGAGGAGGTGGACGCTGAAATCGACCCAGGTAATCAGGCTGACGCTGAAGCCATGCCTCCGCCCCCCTGTAGACCGCATGAAAGGGCCCGTGGTGGCATGATAGCTGCAAGAGTTTTACGTCAGCAGCTCATCAATGAGTACTGTACCTGAAAGAATGTTGGTGTTATTTACAAGGCTGACACACTGCTGGGTGTACAGGTGATACATCAATGGTGGGCATCACCTTGGTGACAGTTAAAGTTTAAATTGATTGAAGTTAAGTGTAATTATATCCTTTGATGTTAAGGAATCACCAGTGTGTAACAGTGCAACTATCTGAGCCAATGCGCTACAAGATTTTGTTAAATAAAAAACATTTAAACTGAACATTAGTCTGAAATCATCAGTAGTTCTGTACAAACTAACTCTTTCTCCCCCGCCTCCCACTTGCTTCTTCTCCCCACCTCTACCCCTTCCCCTCTTGACTCCAAGGTGCCTGGCCGAGGAGCTCCTCAGGTGATGCTTCATTGGCGGGAGGAGGGTGACGGCTGAAACGCTGCTTGGACGGACACGGAAGAGGACGGTCCCGAGGTGCGAAAGTGCTCCGAGCCAGAAGCAAGATGCTGCTGCTGGCTCTCATGTGTAGTTGGCAATGGGGGTGCGACATCTTGGGGTGCAGTGCCGTGCTCCTGGACCACTGGGAGCCCTCTGCCACCAGTGTTCCTGGCTACCACTTCCAGGGCCTCCTCCATCCCTTCCATGTTATATCTTATCTGTTGGACAAAAACTCGGTGCCAACTATGTTCTTGGTGCTTCATAGGCTTTTTGCTATTGGTGAATCTCCCTCGTGCCTCCCAGTACAGGCAGACAAACACACACTATAGCCACTCACGCTTTCAGTGCCTCTGAGCTCCTTCTCTCTCTGTCTCCTCTTCTGCACATGTCATGATGAACCTTGACCTCCTGAATCGCGGGAATCGAGCGTTGCCATGCCGTTGCTAAGGACGGCCACACTTTGCGGCAGGAGGTCAAAATTTTGTGACAAATTTTTGAGGGCAGCCGAATTTGAGAAGGACACCCCATAATCCCTCATGGTTGACAGCGTCGAAGGCCATTGTGAGGTCAAAGAAGGCCACGTACAGAGCTTGATGCTGCTCCCTACATTTTTCTTGCGCGGTGAAAATCATGTCCATTGAGCTCCTTAGTGGGCAGAATCTGCATTGCGACTCTGGGAGGAGATCTTCAGCCACTGGGAGAAGACAGTTGAGGCGGATTCTTGCGATGATTTTCCCTGTGGCAGCGTTAATCCAACATTAATCCCTACAGTACTCCACTTAACACCTCTGTCCTGGTATAACATTACACCTATCCCGAGTATTCCTATTTTTCTATTCAACTTCATATCCATGTTCTACTCTGGATTCCTACGGATCTTAATTCTAACCAGAAGTATTTCATGTGCGAGATTGTCAGAGGTTTATTGATAGTTCAGCTATACTATCTCATAAAGAGAGTCCCATGGTTTGCTTTATTTGTTACATTCTCAAAGAAGCCAAGAAAGTTGATCAAGCACAATTCTTCCTTTCTAATTGCACACTGGCTGTTTATATTAACCTTTTACTATTTGAATGGAGTTATCGAGTTGCAGGCGAGGAATAGCGTTCCGCTGCAGTTTATTGCTTGTGGACCATTCATATGCTGGATTGACTGACAGGCCAAGCCTGGTGGGGGTGGGGGGCGATGGGGGGTGGTGAGTAGTGGTAGGGGAGCCAATTTCAGAGGGCCGTGGGCATAGGCAGCAATATTTTTATGGATCCAAGTGCAGAATTTCTGCTCCTTCTGGCCCCACAAGGAAAATAAAAGCCAATTTTACACTTGACTTTTTCGGTCTCTTCTGGCTCCAATCCTTTTGCCGTTTATTTGGCCTGGTTGAAAACTCACTCCTGCTTCACTCTCAGGCCGCCTAGTTAAAATTGCAATCAGATCCTGATACATTATTTGGACACGACATCCATATGTTAAAAAGGACCCTGTGGTTTTGAACTGTATGACTTTGTTACCTGCTCATTTGCGCAGCTTAAAATTGGGTAAGTTCAATTCCCTGCTCCAGGGTTTAACTGGTTCAAATTGCCCCTCATATCTTTGGATGATATCGCCAAAGGAAAACACGTAGCTGTGAAAGGGAAAGAGGGAGAATTCCAGGTTAACAGTGCACGGGTGGGAAGAGATGCCTTGCTGGAGATGCTCTCACGATGATTCGAGTGGAAGCAAGTGAGTGCAATCCCACTGTGTTGGACAACAGAGGAGAGGCATTGAAGGAGGATGGTGTGGTTGATCATGTCAAAGGCTGCAGAGAGGTCAAGGATGATGAGGGGGAAAAATGCACCACCATCACAGTCACAGAGGATGTTATCTGTGACTTTAATTAGGGTCATTTCAGTGTTGTGGCAGGGGCGGAATCTTGACTGGAGAAGTTCGGTCATCCAACTTCAAGAATTATGTGTGCACCATAATGGAAAGTATTTACAGTCAGGCTCCATAAATATTTATTACATACGCACATTTCTTGTGATTTACTGCAGTAATGTTGACAGATTGGACTGAAATACTCATCTGCGAACATCATTCCGCATCACACTGGAAGTATCCCAAAAATGAGAAAAAGAACTGGAACACTTTGGAAAATGTTTTTAATTGTTTAACTGTATGACCTGAAACCAATATATCTTATATCAGGAAGTGAGTTGACCATTATAAGCTAATCATGTACAGTTGATTTTGATAAGCTTTGGTTTTGAAATGTGCATGCACATCTGAATCCCGAGATTAGGCTAAAGCCTTTGATCTCATCCCTAGATATCCATTACTTGATACATCAATATAACTATAACCACAAGTTACTGACAAGACTTGTCATCCTTAACTGAGTCAGTTCTTTTTGTTATGACATAAGATATAATTTTAGTGACATGAGGGATTATTATTGCAATAGCCAACCTTTTTGATTTGATCTTAATCGCCACCTGCATTAATTAATTATCCATTCTAATACCTTCCTTTCTCCAATTCATTTTTTCTTGTTATTATTCTAATCGCATCTCCTGAAATTGTTGGCTCCTTCATGTGGTTCAGCACCATAAGTGCTGGGCACCCTCTGGTGCCATGTTAAAGAAGCCATTATTCGTGTGTGCTCTTAATATCTGTGGGCTACTTGAACATGGAGAGAGGTTGAATTCACAGAATAGTCTGATTCTGCTGTCACCTGATATCCTCAAAAGTGTGATTCCACTAAGGGCTGCTGGGTCTAGAATCTGAATCTTGGCTGATCTTCCTCCTCCATGATACTAGTTATAGCACCTCTAAGCTGTGCCAGCTAAGATCAGTGAACTCAGCACAGAACCTGGGACCTTCCTGCTCTATGGCTCAGCTACTGTACATTTCATGTTTATTACATGGAATTATATAGAACATATGGCACAGAAACAGGCCCAACTAGTGTGTTCTGGAGTATATACTCCATTTGAGTCTCCTCCTTTACCATCAACCTGATCTCAGCTTTTCAGCATAGCTTCCTTTTGAAAGCATCTAAGCTATTTGCCTCAACCACTTCCTGTGGTAGAAAGTTCCACATTCTAACCACTTTCTGAGTAAAGAAATTGCTCCTTTTTTCCTTGTTGGATTTATTAGGGGAAAGCAGCATAGTGCTTATGTTACTGGACTAGTAATCCAGAGGCCAAGATTAATGGTCCGGTGACATGAGCTCAAATTCCACTATGGTAGCTAGGGAATTTAAATTCGGTTCAATAAATCTGGAAAAAGCTAGTATCAGTAATGGTGACCATGACACAATTGGATTGTCATTAAAAAAAATCTGGTTCGCTAATGTCCTTTAGGTGAGGAAATCCGCCATCCTTACCCGGTCTGAAGGTCTGGCCTATATCTGACTCCAGACCCAAAGCAATAGTTGACTCTTAATTGCTCTCTGAAATGGCCTAGGAAGCCAGTCAGTTCTATCAAAAAATAAGAAGAATAGGACCACTCAGCGTCAACTGAAGCACCAGACTCGGACATAAGGAAAGGGTATACACATTAAGCGGTAGGCCACTTAATAGTGTAGATGACCTCCTACAGGATCACCTGGGCTTGTATTCACTGGAGTTCAGAAGAATGAGAGGGGATCTCATAGAAGCGTTTAAAATTCTGACGGGTTTAGACAGGTTAGATGCAGGAAGAATGTTCTCAATGTTGGGGAAGTCTAGAACCAGGGGTCACAGTCTAAGGATAAGGGATAAGCCATTTAGGACTGAGATGAGGAGAAATTTCTTCACCCAGGGAGTGGTGAACCAGTGGAATTCTCTACCACAGAAAGTTGTTGAGGCCAATTCACTAAATATATTCAAAAAGGAGTTAGATGTAGTCCTTACTACTAGGGGGATCAAGGGGTATGGCGAGAAAGCAGGAATGGGGTACTGAAGTTGAATGTTCAGCCATGAACTCATTGAATGGCGGTGCAGGCTCGAAGGGCCGAATGGCCTACTCCTGCACCTATTTTCTATGTTTCTATGAACAAAGGGACCTTGGAGTGCTTGTCCACAGATCCCTGAAAGTAGCAGGTTAGGTGGATAAGGTGGTTAAGAAGGCATACGTAATGCTTGCCTTATTTGGCCGAGGCATAGAATATAAGAGCAGGGAGGTTATGCTTAAATTGTACAATACTTTGGTTAGGCCACAGCTGGAGTACTGCGTGCAGTTCTGGTCGCCGTATTATAGGAAGGACGCGATTGCACTAGAGAGGGTGCAGAGGAGATTTACTAGGATACTGCCTGGAATGAAGAATCTTAGTTATGAGGACAGATTGGGTTTGTTCTCATTGGAACAGAGGGGGTTGAGAGGAGACCTCTTTGAGGTGTACAAAATATTGAAGGGCCTGGACATAGTCGATAGTAAGGGCCTATTTCCATTGGTGGAGGGGTCTATTACGAGGGGGCATAGTTTTAAGGTGAAAGGTTTAGAGGGGATTTGAGGGGGTCTTCTTTACGCAGAGGGTTGTGGGGATCTGGAATTCGTTGCCTGGAAGAATGGTGGATGCAGAAACCCTCACCACTTTTAAGAGATGGTTGGATGGGCACTTAAAGTGCCGTAACCTGCAGAGTTACGGACCTGGAGCTGGTAATTGGGATTAGACTGGATGATCATTTGTTGGACGGCGCAGATATAATGGTAAGTACTGCAGGGAATAGAATACGGCCAGGGTGATCTCCTGGACTAGTTTCGATCACCTGGATGGGTCAGAGGAATTTTCCCAGATTTTTTCTCCCTAAATTGGCCTGGGTTTTTATCTGGTTTTTGCCTCTCCCAGGAGATCACTTGGCTCCAGTTGGGGTAGAGTGTAGAATATTTCAGCATAAGGGGTGTCGTAGTTGTGTGAGACAGACTGATTTGGGCTGGATGCTCTTTGCCTTTCCGTCATTGTTCATAGGTTTATATGTAACCTTTAGGGCTGCTGACCAAGGGCCATGCGGCTCTTTGTCGGCTGGCGTGGACACGATGGGCCGAAATGGCCTCCTTCTGCGCTGTAAATTTATATGTTTCTATGTTTCTATGACAAAGGCACACCCAGCCCAGTCGACCTTGCAAAGTCCTCCTCACTAACATCTGGGGACTTGTGCCAAAATTGGGAGAGCTGTCCCACAGACTAGTCAAACAAGACCCGGACATAGTCATGCTCACAGAATCATACCTTTCATCCCAGACACCTCCATCACCAACCCTGAGTATGCCCAGACCCATCGTCAGGACAGACCCACCAGAGGTAGCGGGACAGTGGTTTAGAGTGGGGAGGGAGTGACCCAGGGAGTCCTCAACATTGATCATGGCATCAAGGCAAGCAAACCTGCTGCCAATTACCACCTACTGCCCTCCCTCAGCTGATGAATCAGTACTTAACCATGTTGAACACCACTTGGAAGAAGCACTGAGGGTAGCAAGGTCACAGAATATACTCTGGATGGGGGACTTAGAATCATAGAATTATAGAATGGTTACAGCACAGTAGGAGGCCATTCAATCCATCAAGCCTGTGCTGGCACTCGCCCGTCCTTTTCCCGTAGCCCTGCAATTTTTTTTCCTTCAGGTACTTATCCAATGCCCTTTTGAAAACCACAATTGAGTCTGCCTCCACCACCCTTTCAGGCAGTGAATTCCAGATCATAACCACTCACTGCGTAAAAAAAGTATTTCCTCAGGTTGCCTTTGATTCTTTTGCCAATCACCTTAAATCTGTGTCATCTGGTTCTTGACCCTTCTGCCAACGGGAACAGTTTCTCTCTATCTGTCTAGACCCATCATGATTTTGAACACCTCTATCAAATCTCCTCTCAACCATCTCTGCTCCATGGAGAACAACCCCATCTTCCCCAGTTTATCCACGTACCTGAAGTCCCTCATCTCTGCAATCATTCTCATAAATCTTTTCTACACCCTCTCTAAGGCCTTCAATGTCCATCACCTAGAGTGGCTCAGTAACACCACTTCTGACTAAGCTGGCCGAGTCCTGTAGGACATAGCTGCCAGACTGGGCCTGCGGCAAGTGGTGAGAGAACCAACACAAAGGAAAAACCTACTTGACTTCGTCCTTACCAATCTACCTGTCGCTGATGTATCTGTCCATGATAGTATTGGTAGGAGTGACCAGCGCACAGTCATTGTGGGGACGAAGTCCCGTATTCACACTGAGGACACCCTTCTTTGTGTTATGTGGCATTACCCCTGTGCTAAATGGGATAGATTCAGAACAGATCTGGCCATCCATGAGGCATTGTGGGCCATCAGCAGCAGCAGGATTGTATTTCACCACAAATCTTTAACCTCATAGCCTGGCATATTCACCACTCTACCATTACTGTCAAGCGAGGGGATGAACCCTGGATCAATGAAGAGTGTAGAAGAGCATGCCAGGAGCAGCATCAGGCATACCTAAAAATAGCTGTCAACCTGGTGAAGCTAAAACACTGGACTACATAAATGCGAAAGTGTGGAAGTAGCATGCTATAGACAGCGCTAATGATCCCATATTACCAACGAATCAGATCAAAACTCTGCAGTCCTGCCACATCCAGTCATGAATGGTGGGCAATTAAACAACTTATGGGAGGAGGAGGCTCCATGAACTTCACCATCCTCAATGATGGCAGAGTGCAGCATATGTCATCATCATAGGCAGTCCCTCGGAATCAACGAAGACTTGCTTCCACTCTTAGCATGAGTTCATAGGTGGCTGTACAATCTAATACGAGAACCACAGTCTCTGTCACAGGTGGGACAGACAGTGGGTGAAGGGAAGGGTGGGCAGGGAGCCTATGACTGCAAAAGAGAAGGCTGAAGCATTTAAAAACATCTTTAACCAAAAATGCCAAGTGGATGATCCATCTCGGCCTCCTCCTGAGCTCCCCACCATCACAGAAGCCAGTCTTCAGACAATTTGATTCACTGCACATGATATCAAGAAATGGTTGAGCACACTGGATACATCAGAGGCTATGAGTCCCGACAACATCCCGGCAGTAGTGCTGAAGACTTGGTGTCTGAAATTGCCCTCCACCCCAAACGGGGCACACGTACTGTTATTTAAGATGGATTGGGGTGGAGTATCCAGTGATTTTCAGGTCTCAGTTGATTTTTTCGGGCGGAGCGATGTTGCAGTCGTCAGTGGCGCGGAAATGCCGGCGGGTTGGAGCGTCCATCTCTCCGAGTCATCAGCACTGCGCTAACGCATCACAACATCCCTCCCCTTCAGTTAAAGGGGAAGGCCGCTACGAACTCCGCAGCCACTTTAGTGGCAAACACTGGGCCACCGGGGGGGGGGGTTTCGGCGGGGCCAGCAGCCCGCTACAAAAAAAGGGTTGCCAGGCTGCCTGTTGGTGGCCTGACCAAACCCGTGGCCACCATTAGTGGGCCGACCTGGCAATTGGCCGACAATTAAAATAAGATGGCGACTGCGGCAGTGCACCTCCCCTTTAAGGGGGGACGCACTGCCCAGGCACACACAGCTTCCTGCAGGGGCAAGGTGTCAGTGGCACTAACTGGAGGTGGCACCCTCCCGCCGGGCAATTCTGCACGTGGCAATTTCGCGCGGGGTTTGGAAAATGGGTCGCCGCTGGTCGGAAGGGGGTCGGCATGTGCATGGCATGGCGGGAAAACGGGTGGTGCTGAAATCCGTTCCCGCTGCTCCCGGCACGGGACAATTTCGGACGGGCCAGCCCATCCGTCTGACCCCAGTCAGTAAGGCCTCTCCGCTCCATTCTCGCTTCTTAGAGGCGGAAATGGAGCTTATAGAAGGGGACAATTTCGACCCCTTGTTCTCTAGAACTAGCTGCACCTCTAACCAAGCTATTTCAGTACAGCTACAACACTGGTATCTACCTGACAAAGTGGAAAATTACCCACAAAAAGCAGGACAAATCCAATCCGACCAATTACTGCCCCATTAATCTTCTCTCAATCATCAGTAAAGTGATAGAAGGTGTCGCAGATAGTGCTATTAGTCACCAATAACCTGCTCATCGATGCTCAGTTTGAGTCACTCAGCTCCAGACCGTATTACGGCCTTGGTCCAAACATGGACAAAAGAGCTGAATTTCAGAGATGAGGTGAGAGTGACTGGCCTTGACATTAAGGCAACATTTGACCAAGTGTGGCATCAAGGAGCCTGAGTAAAATTGAAGTCAATGGGAACCAGGGGGAAACTCTCCACTGGCTGGAGTCATACCGAGCACAAAGGAAGATAATTGTGGTTGTTGGAAGTCAATCATCTCAGCCCCATTCATCATCATCATAGGCAGTCCCTCGGAATCGAGGAAGACTTGCTTCCACTCTTAACATGAGTTCTTAGGTGGCTGTACAGTCCAATACAAGAACCACAGTCTCTATCACATTTGGGGCAGATAGACATTGAGGGAAGGGGTGGGTAGGACTGGTGTGCCACACACTCTTTCCGCTGCCTGCGCTTGATTTCTGCATGCTCTCGGCGACGAGACTCGAAGTGTCAGCGCCTTCCCGGATGCACTTCCTCCACTTAGGGACGTCTTTGGCCAGGGTCTCCCAGGTGTTAATAGGGATGTTGCATTTTATCAGGGAGGCTTTGAGAGTGTCTTTGTAATGTTTCCGCTGCCCACCTTTGGCTCGTTTGCCGTGAAGGAGTTCCGAATAGAGCGCTTGCTTTGGGAGTCTCGTGTCTAGCATGCGAACTATGTGGCCTGCCCAGCGGAGCTGATCAAGTGTGGTCAGTGCTTCAATGCTGAGGATGTTGGCCTGGATGTGGACGTTAATGTTGGTGCATCTGTCCTCCCAGGGGATTTGTAGGATCTTGCAGCGACATTGTTGGTGATATTTCTCCAGCAACTTGAGGTGTCTACTGTACATGGTCCATGTTTCTGAGCCATACAGGAGGGCAGGTATTACTACAGCCCTATAGACCAGTACATCGCTGCAGGAGTTCCTCAGGGCAGTGTCCTAGGCCCAACCATCTTCAGCTGCTTTATCAACGACCTTTAGGTCAGAAGTGGGGATGTTCGCTGATGATTGCACAGTGATCAGCTCAATTCTCAACTCCTCAGATAATGAAGCAGTCCATGCCCACATGATGCTAGATCTGGAAAACATTCAGGCTTGGGCTGATAAGTGACAATTAACATTTGCGCCACACAAGTGGCAGGCAATGACCGTCTCCAACAAGAGAAAGTCTAAACATCTCCTCTTAACATTCAATGGCATTACCATCGTCGAATCCCCCACCATCAGCATCTGGGGGTTACCATTGACCAGAAACTCAACTGGACCAGTCACATAAATACCGTGGCTACAAGAGCAGGACAGAGACTGGGTATTCTGCAGTGAGTTTCTCACCCCCTGACTCCCCAAAGTCTTTCCATCATTTACCACTGTGCAATCTGTGCAAGAGTGTGATGGAATTCTCTCCACTTGCTTGGGTGAGTGCAGTTCCAACAAAACTCAAGAAGCTCAACACCATCCAGGGCAAAGCAGCCCACTTGATTGGCACCCCATCCACCACTTTAAACATTCACTCCCTGCACCACCATTTGTACCATCTACAAGATGCATTGCAGCAACTCACCAAAGCTGCTTCAACACTGCCTCCCAAACCCTGTGACCTCTACCACCTAGAAGGTCAAGAATAGCAGGCGCATGGGAACACCACCAAGTTCCCCTCCAAGTCACATATCATCCTGACTTGGAAAGATATTGCTGTTCCTTCATCGTCAGTGGGTGAAAATCCTGGAACTCCCTACATTACAGCACTGTAGGAATATATTCACCACACAGATTGCAGCGGTTCAAGAAGGTGGCTCACCACCACCTTCTCAAGGGAAATTAGGGATGGGCATTAAATGCTGGCCTAGCCAGTGATGCTCACATCCAATGAATAAAGAAAAACAGAGAATCATAATGTTTTTGAATGTTCATTTCCAAACTCTTTTTTACTTTCTTTCTAATTTGTGACTAACTTGCTTGGTTATTTTTGCAATCTATTTGCTTCATACACCATTTTGTGCTATCTGTTTCAATAGCCTTATTCTACAAGTCAGAAGTAATTTGTGTAAAAAAACAGGTTTTGCATCTAAACCAAACCATCACATGGAATGTATTGCTGTTCACTCATAGCCAACTGGGTCGTGTATTATAAGAACAGAAAGAACAGATCACAGAAAAAGGTATAGATGTGGGAGGCCATTCAATGCATTTATCCTTCAGTAGAAACCAATGATTCTCCTAGTACATAATCGTATCACAATTGATCCTACTAATTGGAACCCCATGCTATGCACCAATTTGAAAGTTTCTTAAAGGATTCATGTGGATGACCATGTGATTAGCTGAAAGATTCTGTGGCAACCACATAGGACACTACGTGCAGTGGAATGAGAACACAGCAATTGGTACAAAATCTAACACACAGCTAGCTAGTTGGCAGCCTGACAGGATAGCTGTAGAGAAAGGTTAAAGATAAAAATATTAGGATGTATTTTTGCTCTATTGAAAAACATATAATCGATTTATTTGCTCTCATTTTAAATAAAAGGGCCAAAAATCTGTCGAGTGGAGAGAGGTTTAAGTGTCAAAATGTGCCCACCCAGATACTCTGCCACTAATTGTGCCAAAGTCCAGCCCCTAAATTTTACTTAACTCACCCAATAGGAAACTGATGGGATTGGATCACCCCTCTGCTTTGCACACCACCCATTGAATTCAAGGGAAAGTAAAATTGGACTAGGTGTAAAATAGGCTGGTAATCTGTTCCCCTCAGGTTTCTACTGGGGGAATTGAGCTCAGGTCTGGGGAGGTCCATTGATTTACCTGCAAAAGGCTGATGCCTGCACCACTGAAATGAAAGGAAAGAAAGACTTGCAATTATATAGTGCCTTTCATGACATCTCAAAGTATAGCCAATGACGTACTTTCAGAGCAGAGTCACTGTTGTAATGTGGGAAAATGCAGCAGCCAATTTGCGCACAGCAAGATCCCACAAACGGCAATGTGATAATGACCAGACAATCTATTTTTGTTATGTTGATTGAGGGATAAATATTGGATTAGACACTTGGGATAATTCCTTTGCTCCTCTTCAAAATAGTACCATGAGATCTTTTACATCCACCTGAGAGAACAGACAGGGCCTCAGTTCCATGTCTCATCTGAAAGACAGCATCTCCAACAATACAGGACTCCCTCAGCACTGCACTCAAGTGGGACTTGAACCCACAACCTTCTGACTCAGTGAGGAGTGTGCTACCCACTGAGCCATAGCCGACACTGACTAGGCACACAGCTAGGGTATCTGATTGCAGAAAATACTGTGCAATAACAATTCGGGTGTTTACTCCGCACGGCAAAATTTAACAAAAACATGGCGGCTGCCGCTCTTTCGCCAGCCAGTGGCAGGTTCCATGACATTTGCCATTTTCTGGGGGCCAGCAGCACTGTCAGTAAAAGCAATGGTTGTGGAAATTTAAATTAGGTAGAGGGTGACATCAGTCGCAGTACAACACCAACTTAACGTCACCTCGGCGAACTTGGACTTTAGCGTTGTGTTCAGCGCTGGATGAGGCAAGGAATGGGCGGTGTGCCTTTGATTGGTACAGATTGTTGGTTGGTGAGTGATGGAGGGGGATGGGGAGGGTTGTGCATTGAGCAGTGTGTGAGGCTGGTGGTGCAGTTCGTAGGAGACGGATTTAGAAGATGCAGTCACTGAGTTTGACCAGTGGTTTAAGGTCATGAAGCTTCTTTGGGCACTGGAGCCAGATGGTAGGAGCAACGCTGCTGGCAGTGACAGCCTCAATGATGTGGTCCCACATCATACTTTCTGGAGGGCCTTCTAGCCCCTGTGGGTAGAGGACCTCTTTTGCAGTGTTGACCCCGGCACAAAGCTGGAATGCTCAGTTTGAGACCCTGGGAGCACCTTCCCTGGCTTGCTGAGCCTTTTGTGTTCATGCTCAAGCACTTTTCCTATAATTGAGCTGTGGAAGGGAATTCAGCTTTAAGAGCTGAAGACTCCCATTTGGGAATTTTTTCCAAATGTTAATTTTTTTTTATAAGGCAGGAGAGTTGTAAAGACTGAAAACTGCAGTTTTTTTTTCTTCAGTTGTATTTTTATCAGTTCAGAAGGCATTGACCTTTTAAGCAAATGACAATGCATTGCCCCTTTAACATTTGACACGGCCTAGTGAAATCAAAGCCTCGCTTCCAGAGGCTTTTTAAAGATGTGATGACACTTCTGGACGCCACATTCGGGACTGATGCCGGGACTAAGGATACCAGGGGGACATTACATAGTCCGTTTAGAGCTGGGCTAATAATCTTTAAGCCCTAGCCCGAATTTTTTACTCCTACCAGCGCCACCATTTTTGGTGGTTGTTTCCTTGCGGCTGAGGTGACATCGGCAACATTCGTGTCACAGTTAAATTTCTAGGCCTGTAAGTTGCAGTGGCAGCATGCCAGACCAAAGGGTTGTGTTGGGGCCCGCTGAAAGGGACAGGTAACTATCCTGCTCCCATCAGCCTCTTTTGTAAGGGGACCATGTTTAATTAATTTAAAAAGAACGTATCCCTTTTTCTTCAAGGGTTCAGGCGATGCTGCCAGCCTGGACTCACAGGTGGAGCTCACTCTCACCTTTCAGCAGGTCAGTGTGAGAGGCGGGGACATGGAAAATCCTGATATTGGAAGTTCCTGCACTGATTGCCTTGTTGGGGGCAAGCTGAACTTCCTCCCCGACAAGACCCATGGGAATTTTGATGTTCGGCTGGGATCCGGCATATCCAGATCCTGGCCTAATTTGTGGCCCCTGTGTCACATTTCTGGTAGAATTGTGGTGGGATAGTGTTGGAAGAGTCCTGGCCCATATTGATATAGGCATCAAAAGAGGCATCTGAAAAAGGTATTTGGTCCTTGCATATGCAGATCAGGGGTCTAATCCCTGTTTGATGTCTCCTTTCCCAAATTGGTTTGCTCTGGATGTAGCCTGTACCGGGCTGGCTGCGTTCAGGAAATGTGGCCTAACCAGGGGGGGGCTTAAAGGTACCGTACTTCTGCCACCAGAAAGGTAAGTTTAAACAAAAATACTTCACTGAATGTGGAGTGGGGAGGTGCAGGGGTGCTCCGCTTGGCACCACATTAAAACCACAGGCCGCAACTGGCCAATGCTCGCCTCACCTCCCGATTACTGTCTCGACAGCTCCCCATCTCCTTTTTGGACCACACCTATTCTCACCCCCCCTCCGCCCCTCCCCTCCAGACCTACTGGTGATGCAACGGCCCCAAATTCAAATGTTCTTTGCCGACGAGCTGCAGGTGTTAGACCCGCAGATGTCTGAAGTAAATGAAACCCGGGCCTACCCGGACTGCCACTGCAAAACAATTTCTAGACCATTGATTTTTAGCATCAGACAAGATGATTTGCAAGAACAAAAGCAAAATACTGTGGATGCTGGAAATCGGAAATAAAAGTGCTGGAAATACTCAGCAGGTCAGGCCGCATCTGTGGAGGGAAACAGAGTTCATGTTTCAGGTCGATGACCTTTCGTCAGAACAGATTTGCAAGAAGAGTGTTTATGGAAACCAGTAAACAATAAATCAGAAGAGCTAAGAATTGCTTTGTAAAAAATTAACTCCAGCTCCAAAATTGCTTCTCATTAGCCAGATTCTTGCGGTTTGTTTTTTAAACAAAGATAATTAACTTCTGTTAGCAAGTTTTCTCAATTATATAAAGTAATTATTCTCTCCAGTCAAAGATCTTAGCTATAGCTTTCAAAACATGTTGGAAAACTTTCTTCCAGGTTGTTTGCTGTATTCTGAGTTCCTCTGAACATGATTCCAATTTCCAGAATCAGGAATGTCTTAAGATTTTTTTATTTAGATAAGTGTGCATGTGAGGCTGCTTGCAGCTGTGTTATCTCATCTGCATTTGGTGACAGATTAATTGAATAAAAATAGTTTAGTTGGACTTTGACTGAAAACTCAATAACATTTAATAGTTTTACTGGAATCCTGCAATAGAGATGTAAACAAAGCTGAAACATCCAGATATACTGATGTTTTTCCCATGAAAGCACATCTCTCAATAAACACTCCACATTAACGATATGTTGATGAGAGTTTACCTTGCCTGGTTGACCTACAGTTAGAATGTTGTTTTGATGTATATAGTACATGTTAATGTTTTAATGTGCTGTAGATTCAGGAACACTGAATACATGCAAGTGGATGTTTATCACAAGCTGCTTGTTTCAGCTAATTAGTCAATTTATATCTACCACAGTGGGATAATTTGATGCACAATAGAGATTATAGCAAATATAAAGTTGATGAATAGAACTACATAAGTTTACAGCACTAAAAGCCACTCGGCCTTTTGTGCTTGTGCAGGCTCTTTGCAAGAATAATCCAATAAACATCACTGCTCAGCAGTCTCCCCGTAGTCTTGTGTCTTCCTCCCCTTCAAATATGTATTTACATGTTCCTTATGTACTTTAGATGCAACTGGGTGACATGATAGCATTTATCTTTACAGAAAGCTAATAGTCTATTATGACAATATTAACTCAGCATGAATGATTGCCATACTGCAGCATCAATTAACAAGAAATAAAACCAGGAAATAGGTTCTAAAGAATGGCTTTATCCAAAACATTCTGGATGATGATCTGTACGTGTGCTTCCAGCACATTTCAGACTTTTAGCATTTATAGATTTTCTTTTTATCTCTAATATCACTTTTCTAGTACTCTATGTAGACGTACATTTGGATCAGTTGGAGAAATATAAATTATGTTTTATTTCATGTATGCTCCACATGATTCCAAGAATGTCTGTGTAATATATGAAAGCTTGTAAAGCTCTGTGAAGAACTGGTTCCTCCCGGAGATTAACCTTTGTTTTGGTAACACGGGCCAGTATTTTTCCGTTGTCGTGAGTGCGGGTTTGGAGGCGGGTCAGCAGTAAAAATGCGAGTGTGTCGGGAACGCGCCATCAACCTGCCTCCTCGCACCTTTAACTCAGGCACGTTTGCCAGCTCGCCACAGACCTGAATGGCAGAGTCACGTGAACCTATTAAGCTCATTAAATCCTTGTTGTGAGACCCTTAACAGGGATTTCAACCAGATCTTTTGATTTTCACTAGATGACCATGAGAATCACACAGCCCGGGAACCACATCTGTCAACCTGAGGTGGATGCTCAGTGGCCATTGTGCAAGGTCATTAATGCAGAGCATAGAAATCCAAATAACTACTCCCACATAACACCTGCTTACTTGCCTGAGGGAAAGTCTGTTGCTGATTCCATTTTCAATCCAGATTTAGGAGCCTACAGTTTTCAAGTCTTTTGTTTAGGATCTGTTCCTCCCCCCAATGGTAAAAATTGGACTATTGAATATAAAAACACAGAACTACATCACAGCTTGCAAAAAGAGCTGGGCAGGAAAGGGTTAATTCTTACATTGCAGCCAAACCATCAGACATCATGAAGGAATATGATACAGGATATCTGCCATCGACCTAAATCACCAGACAATGGTAGCAGACGAGACATTCACACCTTCAATGGTTTGCTGTCTGAAAAGATACAGGAACATTCATATATTCATTTACCTTAAGAGATTACATTGTTTAAAGAATGTACCCTGGATCTTGGCTCCTGAAAGTCTGGTATCAGGGTAGGCCGAGACAATGGACTGGACCCTGAGCCACGCGGATATGAATACTAATAGAAAACCAACCTTGTAAACGACCTCATAATAATCATGACTCTAGATGGGGAACAATTAGCCATCAAGAGTTCACATTTGATGCGGCCATCATATTCAATCTGTTCCAAGATTACAAGTTGGTTTTTGGTATAAAGAGGACCACTTTTGAAGGTGTCACACTCACAATAAATGGTTAGATTGAGTACTGTGTGTAATGAGCAAGTGTGACCTTAGCTCCTTTATTACAATTCCAGAGTGCAGGTACCTCGTGGGTGGCCTGGTTATATACTGTGCTCCCAAGGGATGCTGGAATCCCTTGGGACTCCAACAGGTGGGCCCTCTGGTGGTCAGATGTGATGCAGGTTACAAAGGGTTAAATACATAACATCACTCCCCTGTGAAGTCAACAGTACACTTATTTACAAGGTGAGACGATCTGGGGCTTTGCGCTCCTTTGTCGATCGTCTCAGTCAAATGCTGGTGTAGGTGGGTTGGTCAGTTCTTCACTGGGCTGTTGGGCAGCCGGCCTTGCCAGGCTGCTGGGGATGATGAGTTTGGTTTCATGGTTAACTATGATGTCAATTGCCACTTGTGTGTGTGTTGGAAGGTCAAAGTTGGTGGGGTCCTCCGGGTTGTTCGTAGCTTTTGGTGAACCGCAATTTGATTTGGTCCAAATGTTCTCTGTGCGTTTGTCCGTTGGTCAGTTTGACCTGAAACACCCTGTGACCGTGCTGGCGAGCGATTTGCGACCATGTCCATAATTGAGCACAAACACAGGATCATTGATCCCAATATCATTTGACAAATTTGTGCGGTCATGGTACACACTTTGTTGATGCCGCTTGCCCTCCACGTGATCATGGAGATCAGGGTGGACAAGAGAGAGCCTTGTTTTAAGTGCCCTTTTCATGAGCAGCTTGGCTGGGGGAACCCCGGTGAGTGAGTGGGGTCTGGTGCGGAAGCTGAGCAGCACTCGGGACAGCCGGGTCTGCAGGGAGCATTCCGACACACATTTCAGGCTTTGCTTGATGGTCTGAACTGCCTGTTCTGCCTGGCAGTTGGATGCGGGCTTGAACGGGGCAGATGTGACATGTTTGATCCCATTGTGGGTCATGAATTCCTTGAATTCTGGTGAAGCACGTCCCATTGACGCTGACTAGAACATCAGGCAAGCTGTGCATGGCAAACATGGCTCTTAGGCTTTCAATGGTGGCCGTGGATGTGCTTACAGACATTATTGCACATTCAATCCATTTTGAGTAAGCGTCCACGACAACCAAGAACATTTTTCCCAGGAATGTGCATGCGTAGTCTACACGGATCCTGGACCACGGTTTGGATGGCCATGACCACAAACTTAGCGGTGCCTCTCTGGGTGCATTGCTCAGCTGAGAGCAAGTGTTGCACTGGCGCACACGCATGACTCTAAATCTGAGTCAATGCCAGGCCACCACACGAGAGATCTGGCTATGGCTTTCATCATTACGATGCCTGGGTGGGTGATGTGCAGTTTGCAAATAAATGTGTCTCTGCCTTTCTTGGGCAAGACCACGTGATTGCCCCACAAAAGACAGTTCACCTGCAGGGACAACTCGTCTTTGCACCTGTGAAACGGCTTAATCGCTTCCTGCATCTCCACTGGGACACTGGAGCAGCTCCCATGGAGGACACAGTTTTTTACCAAGGACAGTAACGGATCCTGGCTGGTCCAGGTCCTGATCTGGTGGGCCGTAACGGGGGACTTCTCATTCTCAAATGCCTCCATGACCATGAGCAAGTCCGCTGGTTGTGCCATTTCCATCCCGGTGGTGGGCAATGGTAGCCGACTGAGAGCATCTGCAGTTTTCTGTGCCTGGTGGCGGATTACATAGTTGTATGCTGACAGCGTGAGCGCCCATTTTTGGATGCCGACAGAGGCATTGGTATTAATCCCTTTGCTCTCCGAGAATAGCGATATGAGCGGCTTGTGGTCAGTTTCAAGCTTAAACTTGAGGCCAAATAAGTACTGGTGCATTTTTTTTACCCCGTAAACGTATGCCAGAGCCTCTTTTTCAACCATGCTGTAGGCCCTTTCGGCCTTGGACAAAATCCTGGATACATACACAACGGGTTGCAAAATCCCCAATTCATTAGCCTGTTGTAACACACACCCGACCCCGTATGACTACGCATCGCAAGCTAACACTAATCATTTACATGGGTTATAAAGGACAAGCAGTTTGTTAGAACATAATAAGTTTCTGGCTTTCTGAAAGGCAGCCTCTTGTGAATTCCCCCATACCCAGTCGTCTCCTTTGCGCAGTAGCTCATGTAGGGGTTCTAGCAGGGTGCTTAACCCAGGTAGGAAATTACCGAAATAGTTGAGGAGTCGCAGGAACGACCACAGCTCCGTCACGTTCTGTCATCACGGCGCATTCTTGATGGCCTCCATCTTGGCGTCAGTGGGTCTGATGCCATCTGCAGTGATTCACCTTCCTAAGAACTCGACCTCTGGCGCCAGGAAAACACACTTCAAGCATTTCAACCTGAGACCCACGTGATCCAACCTGCTAAGAATCTCCTCCAGATTCTTCAAGTGCTCCATGGTGTCCCGACCTGTAACCAATATGTCGTCCTGGAAGACCACTGTGCAAGGAACCAACTTTAGCAGGCTCTCCATGTTCTGCTGGAAGATCGCTGCAGCCGACCAAATCCCGGATGGGCACCGGTTGTAGATAAACATACCTTTGCGCGTGTTGATGCAGATGAGGCCTTTCGAAGACTCCTCCAGCTCCTGTGTCATGTAGGCCGAGGTCAGGTCCAGCTTGGTGAATGTCTTCCCTCCAGCCAGCGTCGCAAATAGGTCATCTGCCTTGGGTAGTGGGTACTGGTCCTGCCGCGAAAAATGGTTAATCATTACTTTATAGTCCCTGCAAATTCTAACCATACGGTCCTCCTTGAGGACAATCGGACTGGCCCAGTCATTGAATTCCACCGGTGCGATGATGCCTTCGTGTTGCAGCCTGTCCAGTTCAATTTCCACTTTTTCACGTATCATGTACGGTACTGCCCGAGCCTTGTGGTGGATGGGCCATGTACCGGGAACCAAATGGATCTGCACGTTCGTCCCCGAGAAGCTTCCAATGCCTGGCTTGAATAACGATGGGAACTTGCTTAGAACCTGGGTGCATGAAGCGTCGTTGAGGGACGAAAGTGCTCAGATGTCGTCCCAGTTCCAGCCGATTTTCCCCAGCCAGCTTTTGCCAAATAACATGCGGCCATCCCCTGGCACAATCCATAGCAGGAGTTCGTGTACTGCTCCATCATAGGAGATTTTGACTTCAGCGGTGCCAATTACAGGGATTAGTTCCTTGGTGTAAGTCCTTAGTTTGGTGTAAATGGGGCTGAGCTTGTGCCTGTGTGCCTTCTTTCCCCACAGCCTGTCGAAGGCCTTTTTACTCATTATAGACTGACTTGCCTCCGGGGCCAGCTCCATAGATACTGGAATGCCGTTCAGTTCAACTTTCAACATAATAGATGGGCATTTCGTCGTGAACATGTGTACCCCGTACACTTCTGCCTCCTTCAGTGCGAGTTTCTAATTCAGTCTGATCAACTGTGGATCGATCATCCTCTGCAACATGGTGGTTTGCAGGGTTTGCAGGGTTTGCAGCTCGCCTGCACATTCATTGGAGGTATCCCATTGTTCTGCAACCATTGCACGCATAGTGCTTAAAGTGGCATTGATTGGGCCGATGATCACCTTCGCAGTGCCAACAGGGTGTTAACTGTCTCGCATTAGCAGATGATGGCGGACTCTGGGTCAATTGAGTTTGGACCACAGCAGCCGGCGTGTACGTTCTGCCCTGTACATTTCTGCTCAAAACTGACGTTACTTTATGCACAGTACTGGCCGAAACTTCTTTGTTCTGCGAAATCTGCTTAGTGTTGTTGCTGGTGGATATAAATGCCTGGGCTATCGTTATGGCTTTACTCAGATTCGGAGTTTCTACAGTCAACAGTTTGCGAAGGATCGTGTCATGTCTGATGCCCAGTACGAATAAATCTCTGAGCATTTGTTCTAGGAATCCCTCAAACTCACAATGTCCTGCTAGGCGCCTTAGTTCGGCGACATAGCTCACCACTTCCTGGCCCTCCGATCGTTGACACGTGTCGAACCGATATCTCGCCATCAAAACGCTTTCCTTAGGATTTAGGTGTTCCCGACCAGCATGCACAATTCTTCATAGAATTTCTCTTTTGGTTTTGCCGGAGCTAGGAGGGATTCTTCATGAGGCCATAGGTTGTTGCCCCACAGAGAATTAGAAGGATCGCCTTTCGTTTGGTGGCGTTCTCGGCCCCTTCTAGCTCGTTGGCCACAAGGTATTGGTCGAGTCTCTCCATTAAGGTCTCCCAATCGTCCCCTTCTGAGAACTTCTCCAGGATATCGACTGTTCTTTGCATTTTTGCGCGGTTGTTCGTTACCTCGTCGCCAATTGTTACACTCATAATAAATGGTTAGACTGAGTACTGTGTATAATGAGCAAGTATGACCTTAGCTCCTTTATTAAAATTCCAGAGTGCAGGTACATCGTGGATGACCTGCTTATATACTATTTCCCAAAGAATGCTGGGATCCCTTGGCACTCCAACAGGTGGGCCCTCTGGTGGTCAGGTGTGATGCAGGTTACAAAGGGTTAGATACATAACAAAAGGCAAGTAGCAGCAGAACACAACAGTACAGAAACAGAAGCCAGCCAATCTTTGGGACACAAGCTGCAACCAAGGAAAGGGCCTACAGTCAATCTCAGAAGACAACCGAGAAATTGGTGATTGTATGTTTTATTCTAGCCAAATCATAGAAGGGTTTTGTGTTTGGGTCTGGGTAACTTTATATGTAACAGTCAAATTGCGTACGAGTTTAATTTTGTCACATTGTGCCAATGCAAATGACCTTTTCGTAGGGGTTTGTACTCTGGGTTTGTTTCAGATGTCATTTTTCTATTTCTGCATAACAAGACACTCCTCTCCAACTCTCCTTCCACACTCCTACATGAACACTCAAATGCGATGTGGCCAAGGCTGTTTTGAAGATCTCCACTTGAAATGAGTCATCGATGATGACATCAGACCCGCACCTTATAATAGGGTTGGGAAATGCGCATGATAGGGGCCATTACGCTAAAGACGCTCTGAGGAGCAGGTTAATCAATCCATCACAGTACCGACCTGCTATGCAGCCCACATGCACCCAACCTGACTCAGTTGGGAAATTTACAGTCATTAGGTTATTTTGCCAAGTTTTGACTTCAGACCATGTTATTATGTTACTATGTGACGAAATACCGCAGTTGCCATATATAGTTGTGTGTATAAGCAGGGGCGAAATTCGTGTCGTTTACACCTCCCATTAGTGCTAATGGGGCACAAATGGCTTGTCGCCTGTGACACGGTGCCGCTATCAACTCCTGTGAAATTCCACGAGAGTTAGTAGTGGTGCTAACCGGTAACGCTCCACTGTTGTCGGTCGTGCCCCAGGCCGCTGCGCTGGTGATGACAACATCACTGTGCACTGCGACCCGTTTTCACCATGGGCGATGTCTGCACCAGCTTCGCGCAGTGCGTACCAGGCTTCAGTACGCTCGCGGGGCGAGAAATTAAAGGGGCGATGTGGCATTGACATAGCGCAGGAAGTCCCGCCTCGCAGCTGTTATTGCCCCCATTCGGGATGATACGCAATTTCGCCCTCAGCATCTTTTACTGATGACTACTAAAATTAATGGTGATAATTCAATGGTGTTGAAGGTTAAAGATAATGTAAAAATTTAGTGCCTTAACGCCTCCAGTTAGCACTTGGTGGGGGTGCTAATGGGATGCTGAGGTAGTAGCGCTGTGGTGAGGCGAATCCAGCGATGCATGGCAAATCCAGCCACCCATAGAGCTGCCGCTATGAGTTAACGCTGGGGTAGATTGTGACGTCAGTGAGTGTGCAACGCTCACTGGATGCCCAAGCTGCAAAATTCATTGTCGCCCCCTGCCTTAGCGCCTCGCCCCAACAGCGACAGGGAGTGGAGGTATCAAGCAGGCAGATGCCGGCTACTTAATGTGATCATGAGTAATGAGTCACAGCTGTCAGGTTAGTGCTATTTCTCTGCTTCCTTGTCAGTTTGAAATTGTGCAACAGTTGCACAGTCATTTAAAGGTTGTTTAGTCTTTGGCGTATTGTGGCTACTAAAAGTTAGTGACATTTTTATTCTCACAACATATCAAAGTGCGACACCAGAATGAAGTTCTGCAACATCAATGAACTTCCCCTTTAAGAACTAGAAAGACCCTGTGGCAATGACGACTTGCAATTAAACTGCAGCTGATATTGCTTTGTCCTTTGAGTGTAACGCCACTAAGCCAGGGCATTAGCACTTAATTTAAAACTCCAATCCTTTCTTTGAGCAATAAGACTTAATTTTGCATGCAGCATGATTCATTAGCGCCTGACGCTAAATCTCAAACTTTTTTAAAGTTACCATCTATTCCTGGGCTATAATGAATTTCTTCCCCAATATGTATTTTACTAGAGTATCTACTTACCTGTGCCAATTGTATGATAACAGAAACTAAAACAATGTAATCATTTTCATCTAGTTATTATCATATGGCGGGGGGGGGGGGAGGCACTTCAGTGCTGTGGCAGGGCAGGAGCCTGAGGGGTTCAATCATGGAGTTGAGGGAAAGATGGGCACGGATTTGGGAGCTGACAACATGTTCAAGGACTTTAGAGAGGAAAGGGATATTGGAGATGAGGCGGTCGTTTGCAATCACACACCAAGTCCCGTTCACCCATCACCCCTGTGCTCACTGATCTACATTAGCTCCCAGTCCAGCAATGTCTCCAATTTAAAATTCTGTTCATGGCTTCAAGCTTCCTTATTTCTATAACATCCTCCAGCTCTACAAACCACCTGCAAACCCTCCATTCCATTAGACTTTAGCTACCTGGGCCCTATCTCCACAATTCCCTCCCTCAACCTCTTTACCTCTCTATCCTCCTTAAAACCCACCTCTTTGACATGTTCAAATATCTCCCTATGTGGCTAGATGCCAAATTTTGGTTGATAAGGGTTCTGTGAAATGCCTTGTGATGTTTTACTATGTTAAAGGTGCAATATAATTCACCATCATCATAGGCAGTCCTTCGAAATCGAGGAAGACTTGCTTCCACTCTTAGCATGAGTTCTTAGGTGGCTGTACAGTCCAATACGAGAACCACAGTCTCTGTCACAGGTGGGACAGACAGTCATTGAAGGGAAGGGTAGTCTCCTGGGGAGCCTGGTTTGCCGCACACTCCTTCTGCTGCCTGCGCTTGATTTCTGCATGCTCTCGGCGATGATACTCGAGGAACTCAGCGCCCTCCCAGATGCACTTCCTCCACTTAGGGCGATCTTTGGCCAGGGACTCCCAGGTGTCAGTGCGGATGTCACACTTTATCAGGGAGGCTTTGAGGGTGTCCTTGTAACATTTCTGTTATGTATGAATAAAGAGTCTGACAAGATACTGTGAGCTCAAAGTAAAGTGTGACTGTAGTCTTTTATTGCAGGTCTCCAGAGTGCCTCTCCAGCCTGTGAAGCCTCCTTTATTATTAGTGCTCCCAAGGGATTGTGGGATTTCTTGGGACTCCAGGGGATGAGCCCTCTGATGGCTACACTAGGTGTACACAGGTTTACATATATAACAACATTCCCCCGCAAAGTCAATAGTGTAACTATTTACAAGGTGAGTCGATCTGGGGCCTTCCTTTCCCTGGTTGATTGTCATGGTGCAAATGCTGGTTTTGGTGAATCATTTGTTGGGCACTCACTGGGCTGCTGTGCAGCTGGCCTTGCTGGGCTGCCTGGTGGTGGTGAGACCTGCTGGGCTGCTGTGGGTGATGGGTTCTGCTTTGTGGTCAACCACGGTGTCAGTTGCCACTGGTGTGTATGGTGGGGGTTCAAAAAAGGTAGGGCCCAATGTGGGTTGCTCTGGATAGTCCGCGAATCTGAGTTTGATTTGGTTCAAGTGTTTCCGGTGGATGAGTCCATTTGAAAGTTTGACCCGAAACATCCTACTCCCCTCTTTGGCCACAACAGTGCCGGGAAGCCACTTGGGACCTTGTCCATAGTTCAACACAAATACAGAATCATTGACTTCAATCTCGCGTGACACATTTGCGCTATCATGATATGTACTTTGTTGAAGCCACCTGCTCGCTACCTGTTCATGTAGATCAGGGTGGACTAACGAGAGCCTTGTCTTAAGTGCCCTTTTCATGAGCAGTTCAGCGGGTAGAATCTCAGTGAGCGAGTGGGGTCTTGTGCGGTAGCTAAGCAGGACTCAGGATAGGCGAGTGCAGTGAGCCTTCAGTTACCCTCTTCAAGCTCTGCTTAATGGTTTGCACTGCTCTCTCTGCCTGACCATTGGATGCTGGTTTGAACGGGGCAGATGTAACATGCTCGATCCCATTGCGGGTCATGAACTCTTTGAACTTGACACTGGTGAAACATGGCCCGTTGTCGCTCACAAGGACATCAGGAAGGCCTTGCGTGGCAAATATTGCCCGCAGGCTTTCAGTGGTGGCAGCGTACCTGCTTGCCGACATTATCTCACATTCAATCCATTTGGAGTACGCATCTACAACCACTAGGAACATTTTACCCAAAAACAGGCCTGCATAGTCGACATGTACCCTGGACCACAGTTTGGAGGGCCAAGACCATAAACTTAGTGGCGCCTCCCTGGGTGCATTGCTTACTTGCAAGCATATGTTACATTTGTGCACGCAGGACTCGAAGTCCGCATCGATACCGGGCCACCATACGTGAGACCTGGCTATCGCTTTCATCATTACAATGCCTGGGTGAGTACTGTGGAGATCACTGATGAAAGTGTCACTGCCCTTCTTGGGGATCACTACCCGATTACCATACAGAAGGCAGTCTGTCTGTATAGACATTGCATCTTTGCGCCGCTGGTACAGCTTTATCGCTTCCTGCATTTCCACTGGGACATTGGACCTGCTCCCGTGAAGGACACAATTTTTTACGAGGGACAGTAAGGAGTCCTGGCTCGTCCAGGTTCTAATCTGTCGGGCTGTGACGGGTGATTGCTCACTCTCGAATGCTTCCATTACCATATCTGCGGGCTGTGCCATTTCCAACCCCGTGGTGGGCAATGGCAGCCTACTGAGAGCATCAGCACAGTTTTCTGAGCCCGACCTGTGGCGGATGGCATAGTCGTATGCAGGCAATATGAGCGCCCATCTCTGGATGTGGGCCAATGCATTCTTATTTATCCCCTTACTTTCAGAAAAAAGGGATATCAGTGGCTTATGGTCAGTTTCAAATTCAAATTTGAGCCCAAACAGATATTGATGCATTTTCTTTACCCCATAAACACACGCTACCACTTCTTTTTCAATCATGATGTAGGCTCTCTCAGCCTTAGACAGACTTCTGGATGCATAAGCAACCGGTTGCAATTTCCCAGATTCATTTGCTTGTTGCTATACACACCCGACCCCGTACAATAACACATCACATGCTAGTACCAAACGCTTACATGGATCATCCAACACAAGCAATTTGTTTGAGCATAACAATTTTCTAGCTTTAACAAAGGCATTTTCTTGGATTTTACCCCATACCCATTCGCCTCCTTTACACAGTAAGGCGTGCAGGGGTTCTAACAGTGTGCTGAATCCCGGTAAGAAGTTACCAAAGTAGTTCAAGAGTCCCAGAAATGTCCGCAGCTCCTTCACGTTCTGTGGTCTCGGTGCATTCTCGATTGCCTCCGTCTTCAAATCGGTGGGCCTGATGCCTTCCACCGCGATTCTTCTCCCCAGGAACTCCACTTCAGGCACCAGAAAAACGCGCTTTGAGCGTTTTCACCTGAGCCCCATGCGGTTGAGTCGACGAAGAACCTCCTCCACATTCTGCAGATGCTCGACTGTGTCCCGACCTGTCACCAAGATGTCGTCCTGGAAGACCATAGTGCGTGGGACCGACTTCAGTGAGCTTTCCATGTTTCTCTGCAATATCGCCGAGGCTGATCGAATTCCAAATGGGCATCTGTTGTAAATGAAGAGACCTTTGTGCATGTTGATGCAGGTGAGGCCTTTCGATGATTCCTCTAGCTCTTGCCGAGGTCAAGTCCAGCCAGTGTCGCAAAATGGTCATCAGCCTTTGGTCGTGGGTATTGATCCTGCAGGGAGAAACGATTGATAGTTACTTTGTAATCGCCACAGATTCTGATGGTGCCATCTCCCTTGAGGACTGGAACAATCGGACTGGCCCACTCGTTTAATTCAATTGGCAAAATGATGCCCTCTCATTGCAGCTGGTCCAGTTCGATCTCCACCCTCTCTCTCATCATGTACGGTACTACTCTTGCCTTGTGATGGATGGGTCGCGCCTCCGGAATCAGGTGAATCTGCACTTTTGCTCCTTGAAACTTCCCGATGCCTGGTTCGAACAGCGAGGGGAACTTGTTTAAGACCTGACCTGGGCACACGAAGGTCATCAGCAGACGAGAACGCTCGGACGTTGTCCCAGTTCCAGCGTATCTTTCCCAGCCAGCTCCTGCCGAGCAGCGTGCCATCATAGGAGAGCTTTACAGTAGCACTGCCTATTATGGGAATAATTTCCTTTGTGTAAGTTCTTAGTTTAGTGCGAATGGGAGTCAGGACTGGCCTTGAGGCCTTGCTGCATCACAATTTATCGCAAGTTTTTTTGCTCATAATAGACTGACTGTCACCCGTGTCCAGCTCCATTGACACCGGGAGTCCATATAATTCAATCTTCAGCATTATCGGGGGACAATTCATCGTGAATGTGTGCACCCCATGTACCTCTGCCTCCTCAATCTGAGGCTCTGGTTTGTCGTCATCTGCCGTGGATCTGTCCTCCTCTGCAACATGGTGGTTTGCAGGATTAGCAGGGTTTGCAGCTCGCCTACGCAGATGTTGGAGGTGTCCCATTGTTCCACAGTCCTTGCAAATGTACCCTTTGAAGCGGCATGAATGGAAGAGATGATCACCCCCGCAGCGCCAACAAGGTGTTAATGGCCTTGCATTCATCACCTTTGATGGTGGACTCTGCGACATCTGCAGACGTGCAGCTGCAGGCATGTAGGGCCTGCCCTGTACATAGAAATTTGTGAACAACATCACTTTGTTCACAGTACTTGTAGCAGCACTCGTGTGCTGAGAGATTTGCTTAGTATTGTCACTGGTGGCAATGAACGCTTGGGCTATCACTATGGAGTTACTCAAGGCTCAAGGTTGGGGTCTCTACAGTCAAAAGTTTGCGAGGTATCACTTCATGGCCAGTGCCAAGTGCGAAGAATTCCCTGAGCATGTGCTCCAAATGTCCTTCAAATTTGCAATGTACTGCAAGGCGTCTCAGCTCGGCGATATAGCTCGTTGCTTCCTGGCCTTCAGACCTTTTGTAGGTGTAGAACTGGTACTTCGCCATCAGAACGCTTTCCTTCGGGTTCAGATGCTCCCAGACCAATGTGCACAAATCATCGTGCGATTTCTCTGTGGGATTCGCTGGAGCAAGCAGGTTTTTCATGAGGCCATACGTTGGTGCCCCGCAGACGGTGAGGAGAATCGTCCTTCGTTTGGCAGCGTTCGCTTCTCCTTCCAGCTCGTTGGCCACAAAGTATTTGTCACATCGCTCCACGAACGTTTCCCAAACATTTCCCTCTGAAAATTTCTCAAGGATGCCCACTGTTCTCTGCATCGTTGAGTTCATCATCTGTATCTCATCGCCAGTTGTTATGCATGAATAAAGATTCTGACTAGATACTGTGAGCTCAAAGTAAAGTGTGACAGTCTTTTATTCCAGGTCTCCAGAATGCCTCGCCAGCCTGTGAGGCCTCCTTAAGTACCAGTGCTCTGAAGGGATTGTGGGATCCTTTGGGACTCCAGGGGATGAGCCCTTTGGTGGCTACACAAGGTATATACAGGTTTACATATACAACAGTTTCCTCTGCCCACCTTTGGCTCGTTTGCCGTGGATGAGTTCCGAGTAGAACGCTTGCTTTGGAAGTCTCGTGTGGCATGCGAACTATGTGGCCTGCCCAGCGGAGCTGATTAAGTGTGGTCAGTACTTCAATGCTGGAAATGTTGTCCTGGATGAGGATGCTGATGTTGGTGCATCTGTCCTCCCTAGGGATTTGTAGGATCTTGTGAAAACATCGTTGGTGGTATTTCTCAAAAGTAGTAATCTCAGGATTGCTACCAGTGCCACGTGCTAGTCAGAGCAGGAATCGCAGGAGAGCTCAGATGAATACGTGGCTTGAGGAGTGGTGCAGAAGGGAGGGATTCAAATTCCTGGGACATTGGAACTGGTTCTGGGGGAGGTGGGACCAGTACAAACCGGACGGTCTGCACCTGGGCAGGACTGGAACCAATGTCCTTGGGAGAGTGTTTGCTAATGCTGTTGGGAAGGAGTTAAACTGATATGGTAGGGGGATGGGAACCTATGCAGGGAGACAGAGGGAAGTGGGATGGGGGTAGAAGCAAAAGAGAGAAAGAAGAAAAGTAAAAGTGGAGGGCAGAGAAACCTAAGGTAAAAAGGAAAAAGGGCCACATTGAAGTAAAATTCTAAAGGGGAAAAGTGTGTTAGAAAAATAAGCCTGAAGGCTCTGTGCCTCAATACGAGGAGTATTCGGAATAAGGTGGATGAATTAACTGCGCAGATAGCAGTTAACGGGTATGATGTAATTGGCATCATGGAGACATGGCTCCAGTGTGACCAAGGCTGGGAACTCAACATCCAGAGGTAGTGAACATTTAGGAAGGATAGACAGAAAGGAAAAGGAAGCGGGGTGGCATTGCTGGTTAAAGAGGAAATTAATGCAACAGTAAGAAAGGACATTAGCTTGGATGATGTGGAATCGGTATGGGTGGAGCTACGGAATACCAAAGGGTAGAAAACGCTCGTGGGAGTTGTGTACAGACCACCAAACAGTAGTAGTAAGGTTGGGAACAGCATCAAACAAGAAATTAGGGATGCATGCAATAAAGGTACAGAAGTTATCATGGGTGACTTTAATCTACATATTGATTGGGCTAACCAAACTGGTAGCAATGCAGTGGAGGAGGATTTCCTGGAGTGTATTAATGATGGTTTTCTAGAACAATATGTCGAGGAACCAACTACAGAGCTAGCCATCCTAGACTGGGTGATGTGTAACGAGAAAGGACTAATTAACAATCTTGTTGTGTGAGGCCCTTTGGGGAAGAGTGACCATAACATGGTAGAATTCTTTATTAAGATGGAGAGTGACACAGTTAATTCAGAAACTAGGGTCCTGAACTTAAGGAAAGGTAACTTCGATGGTTTGAGGTGTGAATTGGCTAGAATAGACTGGTAAATGATACTGAAAGGGTTGACGGTGGATAGGCAATGGTAAACATTTAAAGATCACATGGATGAGAACTTCAGCAATTATACATCCCTGTCTGGAGTAAAAATAAAACGGGGAAGGTGGCTCAACCGTGGCTAACAAGGAAAATTAAGGATCATGTTAAATCCAAGGAACAGGCATATAAATTGGCCAGAAAAAGCAACAAAACTGAGGACTGGGAGAAATTTAGAATTCAGCAGAGGGGGACAAAGGGTTTAATTAAGAGGGGGAAAAGAGAATATGAGAGGAAGCTTGCCGGGAACATAAAAACTGACTGCAAAAGCTTCTATAGATATGTGAAGAGAAAAAGATTAGTGAAGACAAATGTAGGTCCCTTGCAATCGGATTCAGGTGAATTTATAATGGGGAACAAAGAAATGGCAGACCAATTGAATAAATACTTTGGTTCTGTCTTCACGAAGGAAGACACAAATAACCTTCCGGAAGTACTAGGAGACCGAGGGTCGAGTGAGAAGGAGGAACTGAAGGATTTCTATATTAGGCGGGAAATTATGTTCGGGAAATTGATGGGATTGAAGGCCGATAAATCCCCGGGGCCTGATAGTCTGCATCCCAGAGTACTTAAGGAAGTGGCCCTAAAAATAGTGGATGCATTGGTGATCATTTTCCAACAGTCTATTGACTCTGGATCAGATCCTATGGATTGGAGGGTAGCTAATGTAACACCACTTTTTAAAAAGGGAGGGAGAGAGAAAGCAGGTAATTATAGACCAGTTAGCCTGACATCAGTAGTGGAGAAAATATTGGAATCAATTATTAAGGATGAAATAGCAATGCATTTAGAAAGCAGTGACAGGATCGGTTCAAGTCAGCATGGATTTATGAAGGGGAAATCATGCTTGAAAATCTTCTGGAATTTTTTGAGGATGTAACTAGTAGAGTGGATAAGGGTGAACCAGTGTATGTGGTGTATTTGGACTTTCAAAAGGCTTTTGACAAGGTCCCATACACGAGATTGGTGTGCAAAATCAAAGCACATGGTATTGGGGTAATATACTGACGTGGATAGAGAAATGGTTAGCAGACAGGAAGCAGAGAGTCGGGATAAATTGTTCCTTTTCAGAATGGCAGGCAGTGACTAGTGGAGTGCCGCAGGGCTCAGTGCTGGGACCCCAGCTCTGTACAATATACATAAATGATTTGGATGAAGGGATTGAGTGTAATATCTCCAAGTTTGCAGATGATACTAAACTGTGTGGCGGTGTGAGCTGTGAGGGGGACGCTAGGAGGCTGCAGGGTGACTTGGACAGGTTAGGTGAGCGGGCAAATGCATGGCAGATGCAATATAATGTGGATAAATGTGAGGTTATCCAATTTGGAGGCTAAAACGCGAAAACAGAATATTATCTGAATGGCGGCAGATTAGGAAAAGGGGAGGTGCAATGAGACCTGGGTGTCATGGTTCATCAGTCATTGAAAGTTGGCATACAGGTACAGCAGGCGGTGAAGAAGGCAAATGGTATGTTGGCCTTCATAGCTAGGGGATTTGAGTATAGGAGCACGGAGATCTTACTGCAGTTGTACAGGGCCTTGGTGAGGCCTCACCTGGAATATTGTGTTCAGTTTTGGTCTCCTACTTTGAGGAAGGACGTTCTTGCTATTGAGGGAGTGCAGCGAAGTTTCACCAGACTGATTCCCGGGATGGCAGGACTGACATATGAGGAGTGACTGGATCAACTAGGCCTTTATACATTGGAGTTCAGAAGGATGAGAGGGGATCCCATAGAAACATATAAGATTCTGATGGGACGGGACTGGTTAGATGCGGGTAGAATGTTCCCGATGTTGGGGAAGTCCAGAACCAGGGGACACAGTCTTAGGGTAAGGGGTAGGCCATTTAGGACTGAGATGAGGAAAAACTTCTTCACTCAGAGAGTTGTTAACCTGTGGAATTCCCTGCCGCAGAGAGTTGTTGATGCCAGTTCATTGGATATATTCAAGAGGGAGTTAGATAGGGCCCTTACGGCTAAGGGGATCAAGGGGCATGGAGAGAAAGCAGGAAAGGGGTACTGAGGGAATGATCAGCCATGATCTTATTGAATGGTGATGTAGGCTTGAAGGGCCGAATGGCCAACTCCTGCATGTATTTTCTATGTTCCTATGTTTCTATGTTTCTCCAGCAACTTGAGGTGTCTACTGTACATGGTCCATGTCTCTGAGCCAGACAGGAGGGTGGGTATTACTACGGCCCTGTAGACCATGAGCTTGGTGACAGTTTTGAGGGCCTGGTCTTCAAACACTCTTCTTCTCAGGCGGCTGAAGGCTGCACTGATGCACTGGAGGTGGTGTTGGATCTCGTCGTTAATGCATGCTATTGTTGATAGGAGGCTCCCGAGACAAGTGAACTGGTCCGCGTTGTCCAGGGCTGCGCTGTGGATCTTGATGTCTGGGGGAGCAGTGTTGTGCGGCCAGGACAGGCTGGTGGAGGACCTTTGTCTTATTGATGTTTAGCGTAAGTCTATGTACTGGAGTTCAGCATCTGTGTGTGCACAGACGCAGCTGTCGTCCGCGTACTGTAGCTCGACGACAGAGTTTGGAGTGGTCTTGGACTTGGCCTGGAAATGGCGAAAGTTGAACAGCTTCCCACTGGTTCTGTAGTTTAGTTCCACTCCAGCTTGTCAACTGTGAGGTGGAGCATGGCAGCGAGGAAGATTGAGAAGATGATTGGGGCGATGACGCAGCCATGTTTGACCCCGGTCCGGACGCGGATTGGGTCTGTGATGGATCCGTTGGTAAGGATCACAGCCTGCATGTCGTTGTGGAGCAGGCGGAGGATGGTGACATACTTTTGGGGGCATCCGAAATGGAGGAGGACGCTCCATAGACCCTCGCGGTTGACAGTGTCAAAGGCCTTTGTAAGGTCGAAGAAGGCCATGTATAAGGGCTGGCACTGTGCCCTGCATTTTTCCTGCAACTGTTGCGCTGCAAAAATCATGTCTGCTGTGCCCCGGAGGGGACAAAATCTGGACTCCGACTCCGGGAGGAGCTCCTCGGCCACGGGGAGAAGACGGTTGAGGAGGACTCGAATGACGACTTTCCCAGTGGTTAATAGCAGGGAGATTCCTCTTCAGTTGCCGCAGTCGGACTTGACCCCTTTTTTAAAGATGGTCATGATCACTGCATCTCTAAGGTCTCCCGGCAAGGTCTCCTCCCTCCAGATGAGAAAGATGAGATAATGTATCCGCACCAACAGTGCTTCTCTGCCCTACTTCAGTGCCTCAGCAGGGCTCCCATAGCCTTGTTATTTTTTAGCTGTCTTCTGTCTTTTTCTACCTCGTGCAGTGTTGGGGTTTTACTGATGTGGTGGCGGGTAGCATACTGCGGGATGGAGTAGAGAACACTCGAGTCAAAGCTAAAGTCTCGATTGAGGAGATCTTTGAAGTGTTCCTTCCAGCGGGTCCTGACTGCCTCGGTGTCCTTGATGAGTGTTTCCCCGTTCTTGGCCAGCAGTTGGGTGGGGCCTTGGATGTTTGGCCCATCGGTGGCCTTGACTGCGATGAAGAATTCTCGCACATCATGGCTGTCAGCCAGCTGCTGGATATCCTGTGCTTTCTCCATCCACCACCTGTTCTTTAGGTCCCGGGTTTTTTGTTGGACGGCCTTTAGCCGTCTGTAATACTGCTTTGCTGCTCCCGAATTGGGTAGCTGTTTAAGGCTTAGAAATGCCCTGCACTTGCAATCTATTAGCTCTTGAATCTTCTGATCATTCTCATCAAAGCAGTCTTGATGTTTCCTGGTTGAGTGACCGAGCGTCTCTTTGCAGTCCCTGGTTATGGAAGCCTAGAGGGCAGACCAAGCGCTGTGGGCATTCTGCATCTCCGGGTCATCAAGGCACGCCAGGTTAGCTGTGAGGCGCTGACTGTAAAGGGCTCTCTTAGCTGGGTTCTTAAGTGCCCCGGCATTCACTTTTTTGTGACACTGCTCCTGCTGCCCCCTTCGCTTTGGGGCTATGTTGATGTCAATGATGGATCGGATTAGGCGGTGGTCCGTCCAGCAGTCATCAGCTCCTGTCATGGCACGGGTGATGCGTACATCCTTGCGATCCCTGGCTTAGACAATGATATAGTCGAGCAGGTGCCAGTATTTGGAGCGAGGGCGTTGCCACGATATCTTCATGAGATATTTGTATTTGTCCCTCTGTCAGAACAATGTGTTGGTGATGACAAGTTAATGCTCTAGACATTTTGACAGGAGCAGGGTACCGCTGGAGTTGGCTTTCCCTACCCCCTTTCTGCCAATCACGCCTCCCCAGAGATCTGTGTCCCTGCTGTCCCTGGCGTTGAAGTCGCCGAGGAGGATCAGTTTGTTGCCCGTGGGGATGCAGGTCAGGGACTTTTCGAGGTTGGAGTAAAAACCCTCTTTGGCTTCATCTGTTGCATCGAGCGTTGGGGCATACACACTGATGACTGTGGCGCACTGGTTCCGGGATAGGGTGAATCGAAGAGTCATGAGGTGTGCGTTAGCCCCGCAGCGGAAGTCTTTGAGGCGGTCGACCAGTTAGTTTTTGATGGCAAAGCCGACTCTGTGGCGGCGGCGTACTTCCTCTGGTTTCCCTTTCCAGAAGAAGGTGTAACCTCCACCTTGTTCCTTGAGCTGGCCGTCCCCTGCCCACCGGGTCTCACTTAGAGCGGCGATGTCAATATCAAAGCGTCTAAGTTCCCAGGCAACTATGGCGGTGTGGCGTTCCGGTCGTCGCTGTTGGGGTTTTCCATGAGGGTCCTGACATTCCAGGTCCTGAACTTCATGTTGGAGGAGTGGAAGATGCCTGTGCGTGATTTCTTTTGATGTGTGGTGGTCGTTGCACTCCTGCTACCATACGGGCTTAGCTGAGCAAGGTCTTGGTCCAGTGACAAGGGGGTCCAAGACGACTGGAGACCAGGCATTGGTGTATGAGCCTAGTTGCCTACGGCAAGATGTTGGCCGCAGGATCGGCGCTGGGTAGCGCTCTTGATGGTAGGTGGTTCAAGGTTTGTTTAGGGGTAGGCATTAGGGGGGGCAATGGTAAACTGGGGTTCAGAATTGGGGGGCAGGGGGGGATCACAGCCATTGTACTCACCATGTGCTGAAGGAGAAGAGGAGGCCAGGCCATCAGTGAGGAAGGAGAGGTCCAGATGGGGGGGTGTGGGAGGAGGTGGAGGTCTGATAGCCAGGTCCAGCCGCCCAGTCGCCGCAGGAAGTCCAGCCGGGAGGCCCAGGTCGCTTCAAGTCGTCCAGTCACCGCAGGAAACATAGAAACATAGAAAATAGGTGCAGGAGTAGGCCATTCGGCCCTTCGAGCCTGCACCGCCATTCAATGAGTTCATGGCTGAACATGCAACTTCAGTACCCCATTCTTGCTTTCTCGCCATACCCCTTGATCCCCCTAGTAGTAAGGACTACATCTAACTCCTTTTTGAATATATTTAGTGAATTGGCCTCAACAACTTTCTGTGGTAGAAAATTCCATAGATTCACCACTCTCTGGTTGAAGAAGTTTCTCCTCATCTCGGTCCTAAATGGCTTACCCCTTATCCTTAGACTGTGATCCCTGGTTCTGGACTTCCCCAACATTGGGAACATTCTTCCTGCTTCTAACCTGTCTCAACCCGTCAGAATTTGAAACGTTTCTATGCGATCCCCTCTCATTCTTCTGAACTACAGTGAATACAAGCCCAGTTGATCCAGTCTTTCTTGATATGTCAGTCCCGCCATCCCGGGAATCAGTCTGGTGAACTTTCGCTGCACTCCCTCAATAGAAAGAATGTCCTCCCTCAAGTTAGGAGACCAAAACTGTACACAATACTCCAGGTGTGGCCTCACCAAGGCCCTGTACAACTGTAGTAACACCTCCATGCCCCTGTACTCAAATCCCCTCGCTATGAAGGTCAACATGCCATTTGCTTTCTTAACCGTCTGCTGTACCTGCATGCCAACCTTCAATGACTGATATACCATGACACCCAGGTCTCGTTGCACCTCCCCTTTTCCTAATCTGTCACCATTCAGATAATAGTCTGCCTCTCTGTTTTTCCCACCAAAGTGGATAACCTCACATTTATCCACATTATACTTCATCTGCCATGCATTTGCCCACTCACCTAACCTATCCAAACCACTCTGCAGCCTCATAGCATCCTCCTCGCAGCTCACACTGCCACCCAACTTAGTGTCATCCGCAAATTTGGAGATACTACATTTAATCCCCTCGTCTAAATCATTAATGTACAATGTAAACAGCTGGGGCCCCAGCACAGAACCTTGCGGTACCACACTAGTCACTGCCTGCCATTCTGAAAAGTACCCATTTACTCCTACTCTTTGCTTCCTGTCTGCCAACCAGTTCTCAATCCACGTCAGCACACTACCCCCAATCCCATGTGCTTTAACTTTGCACATTAATCTCTTGTGTGGGAACTTGTCGAAAGCCTTCTGAAAGTCCAAATACACCACATCAACTGGTTCTCCCTTGTCTACTCCACTGGAAACATCCTCAAAAAATTCCAGAAGATTTGTCAAGCATGATTTCCCTTTCACAAATCCATGCTGACTTGGACCTATCATGTCACCTCTTTCCAAATGCGCTGCTATGATATCCTTAATAATTGATTCCATCATTTTACCCACTACCGATGTCAGGCTGACCGGTTTATAATTCCCTGTTTTTTCGCTCCCTCCTTTTTTAAAAAGTGGAGTTACATTGGCTACCCTCCACTCCATAGGAACTGATCCAGAGTCTATGGAATGTTGGAAAATGACTATCAATGCATCCGCTATTTCCAAGGCCACCTCCTTAAGTACTCTGAGATGCAGACCATCAGGCCCTGGGGATTTATCTGCCTTCAATCCCATCAATTTCCCCAACACAATTTCCTGACTAATAAGGATTTCCCTCAGTTCCTCCCTCTTATGAGATCCTCTGACCCCTTTTATATCCGGAAGGTTGTTTGTGTCCTCCTTAGTGAATACCGAACCAAAGTACTTGTTCAATTGGTCTGCCATTTCTTTGTTCCCGATTATAAATTCACCTGAATCTGACTGCAGGGGACCTACATTTGTCTTCACCAATCTTTTTCTCTTCACATATCTATAGAAACTTTTGCAGTCAGTTTTTATGTTCCCTGCAAGCTTCTTTTCGTACTCTATTTTCCCCCTCTTAATTAAACCCTTTGTCCTCCTCAGCTGAATGCAAAATTTCTCCCAGACCTCAGGTTTGCTGCTTTTTCTGGCCAATTTATATGCCTTTTCCTTGGATTTAACACTATCCTTAATTTCCCTTGTTAGCCACGGTTGAGCCACCTTCCCCATTTTATTTTTGCTACAGACAGGGATGTACAATTGCTGAAGTTCATCCATGTGATCTTTAAATGTTTGCCATTGCCTATCCACTGTTAACCCTTTAAGTATCATTTGCCAGTCCATTCTAGCCAATTCACGCCTCAAGCCATCGAAGTTACCTTTTCTACATTAACTATGTCACTCTCCATCTTAATAAAGAATGTTATGGTCACTCTTCCCCCAGCGGCCTCGCACAACGAGATTGCTTATTAGTCCTTTCGCATTACACATCACCCAATCTAAGATGGCCAGCTCTCGAGTTAGTTCCTCAACATATTGGTCAAGAAAACCATCCCTAATACACTCTAGGAAATCCTCCTCCACCGAATTGTTACCAGTTTGGTGAACCCAATCAATATGTAGATTAAAGTCACCCATGATAACTGCTGTACCTTTATTGCATTCATCCCTAATTTCTTGTTTGATGCTGTCCCCAACCTTACTACTACTGTTTGGTGGTCTGTACACAACTCCCACTAGCGTTTTCTGCCACTTGGTATTCCGTAGCTCTACCCATACTGGTTCCACATCATCCCAGCTGATGTCCTTTCTTACTATTGCATTAATTTCCTCTTTAACCAGCACTGCCACCCCACCTCCTTTTCCTTTCTGTCTATCCTTCCTAAATGTTGAATATCCCTGGATGTTGAGTTCCCAGCCTTGGTCACCCTGGAGCCATGTCTCCGTGATGCTAATTTCACAATACCCGTTAACTGCTATCTGCACAGTTAATTCGTCCACCTTATTCCGAATACTCCTCGCATTGAGGCACAGAGCCTTCAGGCTTGTCTATCTAACACACTTTGCCCCTTTAGAATTTTGCTGTAATGTGGCCCTTTTTGCTTTTTGCCTTAGGTTGCTCTGTCCTCCACTTTTACTTGTTTTTAATCTTTTGCTTCTGCCACCATTCTACTTCCCTCTGTCTCTCTGCATAGGTTCCCATCCCCCTGCCATATTAGTTTAACTCCTCCCCAACAGCACTAGCAAACACTCCCCCTAGGACATTGGTTCTGGTCCTGCCCAGGTGCAGACCGTCCAGTTTGGACTGGTCCCACCTCCCCCAGAACCGGTTCCAATGTCCCAGGAATTTGAATCCTTCCTTTTTGCACCACTCCTCAAGCCACATATTCATCTGAGATCTCCTGTGATTCCTACTCTGACTAGCACGTGGCACTGGTAGCAATCCTGAGATTACTACTTTTGAGTCCTACTTTTTAATTTAGCTCCGAGCTCCCGAACTTCGTCTTGCAGGACCTCATCCTTTTTTTACCTATCTTGTTGGTACCTGTATGCACCACGACAACTGGCTGTTCACCCTCCCTTTTCAGAATGTCCTGCACCCGCTCCAAGACATCCTTGACGCTTGCACCAGGGAGGCAACATACCATCCTGGAGTCTCGGTTGCGGCCGCAGAAACGTCTATCTATTCCCCTTACAATTGAATCCCCTATCACCATGTTTAAATCTTCTCCGTTTTCATTCCATTTTTCATAACTGATTGGCCTTATATTCACAATTTAGCTGGTTGCGCAGTACTCTTCCTGTATGTTACTTTTAGCACATCCTAATGTATCTGAACTTCCAGAAACCACACAGAAGAAAATTGTGTTTTTCTCCAAATGATTGGCTGACATCTTAATGCTAAATTAACATTAGTTATCATTAGTTCAGATGAATATGTGGCTTGAGGAATGGTGCAAAAGGGAGGGATTCAAATTCCTGGGACATTGGAACTGGTTCTGGGGGAGGTGGGACCAGTACAAACCGGACGGTCTGCATCTGTGCAGGACCGGAACCGATGACCTAGGCAGAGTGCTTGCTAGTGCTGTTGGGGAGGAGTTAACCAAATATGTCAGGGGATGGGAATCTATGCAGTGAGACAGAGGGAAGTAAAAAGGTGGCAGAAACAATAGGTAGGAAGGAGAAAAGGAAGAGTGGAGGGCAGAGAAATCAAGGGCAAAAATCAAAAAGGGCCACATAGAAACATAGAAACATAGAAAATAGGTGCAGGAGCAGGCCATTCAGCCCTTCTAGCCTGCACCGCCATTCAATGAGTTCATGGTTGAACATGAAACTTCAGTACCCCCTTCCTGCTTTCTCGCCATACCCCTTGATCCCCCGAGTAGTAAGGACTTCATCTAACTCCCTTTTGAATATATTTAGTGAATTGGCCCCAACCACTTTCTGTGGCAGAGAATTCCACAGGTTCACCACTCTCTGGGTGAAGAAGTCTCCCCTCATCTCGGTCCTAAATGGCTTACCCCTTATCCTTAGACTGTGACCCCTGGTTCTGGACTTCCCCAACATTGGGAACATTCTTCCTGCATCTAACCTGTCTAAACCCGTCAGAATTTTAAACGTTTCTATGAGGTCCCCTCTCATTCTTCTGAACTCCAGTGAATACAAGCCCAGTTGATCCAGTCTTTCTTGATAGGTCAGTCCCACCATCCCGGGAATCAGTCTGGTGAATCTTCGCTGTACTCCCTCAATAGCAAGAATGTGCTTCCTCAAGTTAGGAGACCAAAATTGTACACAATACTCCAAGGCCCTGTACAACTGTAGCAACACCTCCCTGCCCCGGTAGTCAAAAACCCTCGCTATGAAGGCCAACATGCCATTTGCTTTCTTAACCGCCTGCTGTACCTGCATGCCAACCTTCAATGACTGATGTACCATGACACCCAGGTCTCGTTGCACCTTCCCTTTTCCTAATCTGTCACCATTCAGACAATAGACTGTCTCTCTGTTTTTCCCACCAAAGTGGATAACCTCACATTTATCCACATTATACTTCATCTGCCATGCATTTGCCCACTCACCTAACCTATCCAAGTCACTCTGCAGCCTAATAGCATCCTCCTCGCAGCTCACACTGCCACCCAACTTAGTGTCATCCGCAAATTTGGAGATACTACATTTAATCCCCTCGTCTAAATCATTAATGTACAATGTAAACAGCTGGGGCCCCAGCACAGAACCTTGCGGTACCCCACTAGTCACTGCCTGCCATTCTGAAAAGTACCCATTTACTCCTACTCTTTGCTTCCTGTCTGACAACCAGTTCTCAATCCACGTCAGCACACTACCCCCAATCCCATGTGCTTTAACTTTGCACATTAATCTCTTGTATGGGACCTTGTCGAAAGCCTTCTGAAAGTCCAAATATACCACATCAACTGGTTCTCCTTTGTCCACTTTACTGGAAACATCCTCAAAAAATTCCAGAAGATTTGTCAAGCATGATTTCCCCTTCACAAATCCATGCTGACTTGGACCTATCATGTCACCATTTTCCAAATGCGCTACTATGACATCCTTAATAATTGATTCCATCATTTTACCCACTACTGAGGTCAGGCTGACCAGTCTATAATTCCCTGTTTTCTCTCTCCCTCCTTTTTTAAAAAGTGGGGTTACATTGGCTACCCTCCACTCGATAGGAACTGATCCAGAGTCAATGGAATGTTGGAAAATGACTGTCAATGCATCCGCTATTTCCAAGGCCACCTCCTTAAGTACTCTAGGATGCAGTCCATCAGGCCCTAGGGATTTATCGGCCTTCAATCCCATCAATTTCCCAAACACAATTTCCTGACTAATAAGGATTTCCCTCAGTTCCTCCTCCCTACTAGACCCTCTGACCCCTTTTATATCCGGAAGGTTGTTTGTGTCCTCCTTAGTGAATACTGAACCAAAGTACTTGTTCAATTGGTCTGCCATTTCTTTGTTCCACTTTATGAGTTCCCCTGATTCTGACTGCAGGGGACCTACGTTTGTCTTTACTAATCTTTTTCTCTTTACATACCTAAAGAAACTTTTGCAATCCGCCTTAATGTTCCCTGCAAGCTTCTTCTCGTACTCCATTTTCCCTGCCCTAATCAAACCCTTTGCCCTCCTCTGCTGAGTTCTAAATTTCTCCCAGTCCCCAGGTTCGCTGCTATTTCTGGCCAATTTGTATGCCACTTCATTGGCTTTAATACTATCCCTGATTTCCCTTGATAGTCACGGTTGAGCCACCTTCCCTTTTTTATTTTTACGCCAGACAGGAATGTACAATTGTTGTAATTCATCCATGCGGTCTCTAAATGTCTGCCATTGCCCATCCACAGTCAACCTCTTAAGTATCATTCGCCAATCTATCCTAGCCAATTCACGCCTCATACCTTCAAAGTTACCCTTCTTTAAGTTCTGGACCATGGTCTCTGAATTAACTGTATCATTCTCCATCCTAATGCAGAATTCCACCATATTATGATCACTCTTCCCCAAGGGGCCTCGCACAATGAGATTGCTAATTAGTCCTCTCTCATTACACAACACCCAGTCTAAAATGGCCTCCCCCCTAGTTGGTTCCTCGACATATTGGTCTAAAAAACCATCCCTTATGCACTCCAGGAAATCCTCCTCCACCGTATTGCTTCCAGTTTGGCTAGCCCAATCTATGTGCATATTAAAGTCACCCATTATAACTGCTACACCTTTATTGCATGCACCCCTAATTTCCTGTTTGATGCCCTCCCCAACATCACTACTACTGTTTGGAGGTCTGTACACAACTCCCACTAATGTTTTTTGCCCTTTGGTGTTCTGCAGCTCTACCCATATAGATTCCACATCATCCAAGCTAATGTCTTTCCTAACTATTGCATTAATCTCCTCTTTAACCAGCAATGCTACCCCACCTCCTTTTCCTTTTATTCTATCCTTCCTGAATGTTGAATACCCCTGGATGTTGAGTTCCCAGCCCTGATCATCCTGGAGCCACGTCTCCGTAATCCCAATCACATCATATTTGTTAACATCTATTTGCACAGTTAATTCATCCACCTCATTGCGGATACTCCTTGCATTAAGACACAAAGCCTTCAGGCTTGTTTTTTTAACACCCTTTGTCCTTTTAGAATTCTGCCGCACAGTGGCCCATCCTGTTCCCCGCCCCGGGCCTCTCCGCCCCCCACCCCCCCCACCCCCCCATCTCCCCTCCGTCTCCTGCCTCTGCCTCCCTTTTGTCTCCCTCTGTCTCCCTGCATTGGTTCCCATCCCCTGCCATATTAGTTTAACTCCTCCCCAACAGCACTAGCAAACACTCCCCTGAGGACATTGGTTCCGGTCCTGCCCAGGTGCAGACCGTCCGGTTTGTACTGGTCCCACCTCCCCCAGAACCGGTTCCAATGCCCCAGGAATTTGAATCCCTCCCTGCTGCACCACTGCTCAAGCCATGTATTCATCTGTGCTATCCTGCGATTCCTACTCTGAATAGCACGTGGCACTGGTAGCAATCCCGAGACTACTACTTTTGAGGTCCTACTTTTTAATTTAGCTCCTAGCTCCTTAAATTCGTTTCGTAGGACCTCATCCCTTTTTTTACCTATGTCGTTGGTACCAATGTGCACCACGACAACTGGCTGTTCTCCCTCCCATTTCAGAATGTCCTGCACCCGCTCCGAGACATCCTTGACCCTTGCACCAGGGAGGCAACATACCATCCTGGAGTCTCGGTTGCGGCCGCAGAAACGCCTATCTATTCCCATCACAATTGAATCCCCTATCACTATCGCGCTCCCACTCTTTTTCTTGCCCTCCGGTGCAGCAGCGCCAGCCACGGTGCCATGAACTTGTCTGCTGCTGCCCTCCCCTGATGAGTCATCCCCCCCAACAGTACTCAAAATGGTGTGTCTGTTTTGCAGGGGGATGACCACAGGGGACCCCTGCACTACCTTCCTTCCACTGCCCTTCCTGTTGGTCTTCCATTCCTTATCTGGCTGTGGACCCTTCTCCTGCGGTAAGACCAACTCACTACACGTGATATTCACGTCATTCTCAGCATCGTGGATGCTCCAGAGTGAATCCACCCTCAGCTCCAATTCCGTAACGCGGACTGTCAGGAGCTCGAGGCGGATACACTTCTCACACACGTTGTCGTCAGGGACACCAGAAGTGTCCTTGAGTTCCCACATGCTACATGCCACATTACAACATAATTCTAAAGAAACAAAGAGTGTTAAAAAAACAAGGCTGAAGGCTCTGTGTCTCAATGCGAGGAGCATTCATAATAAATGGATGAATTAATTGCCCAAATAGCTGTTAACGGATATGATGTAATTGGGATTACGGAGACATGGCTCCAGGGTAACCATGGCTGGGAACTCAACATCCAGGGGTGTTCGTTATTCAAGAAGGACAGACAGAAAGGAAAGGAGGTGGGGTAGCGTTACTGGTTAAAGAGGAGATTTACGCAATAGTAAGGAACGCCATTAGCTTGGATGATGTGGAGTCTAACCGGGTAGAGCTGCGAAACACCAAAGGGCAGAAAACGTTAGTGGGAGTTGTGTAAAGACCACCAAACAGTAGCAGTGAGTTTGGGAATCGCATCAAAAAGGAAATTAGGGATACGTGCAATAAAGGTACAGCAGTTATCATGGGTGACTTTAATCTACATATAGATTGGGCTAACCAAACTGGTAGCAATACTGTGGAGGAGGATTTGCTGGAGTGTATAAGGGATGGTTTTCTCGACCATTATGTCGAGGAACCAACTCGAGAGCAGGCCATCCTAGACTGGGTCTTGTGTAATGAGAGAGAATTAATTAGCAATCGTGTCGTGTGAGGCCCCTTGGAGAAAAGTGACCACAATATGGTAGAATTCTTCATTAAGATGGAGAGTGACACAATTAATTCAGAAACTAGGGTCCTGAACTTAAAGAAAGGTAACTTCGATGGTATGAGACGTGAATTGGCTAGGATAGACTGGCGAATGATACTTAAAGGGTTGACGGTAAATAGGCAATGGCAGACATTTAAAGATCACATGGATGAACTGCAACTATTGTACGTCCCTGTCTAGCGTAAAAATAAAATGGGGAAGATGGCTCAACTGTGGCTAACAATGGAAATTAGGGATATTGTTAAGTCCAAGGAAGAGGCATATAAATTGGCCAGAAAAAGCAGCAAAACTGAGGACTGGGAGAAATTTAGAATTCAGCAGAGGAGGTCTAAGGGTTTAATTAGGAGGGGGAAAATAGAGTATGAGAGTAAGCTTGCAGGGAACATAAAAACTGACTGCAAAAGCTTCTATAGATATGTGCAGAGAAAAAGATTAGTGAAGACTAATGTAGGTCCCTTGCAGTCAGAACCAGGTGAATTCATAATGGGGAACAAGGAAATGGCAGACCAATTGAACAAATATTTTGGTTCTGTCTTCACTAAGGAAGACACAAATAACCTTCCAGAAATACTAGGGGATGGAGGGTCTAGCGAGAAGGAGGAACTGAGGGGACTGAGGGAAATCCTTATTAGTCAGCAAATGGTGTTAGGGAAATTGATAGGATTGAAGGCCGATAAATCCGCAGGGCCTGATAGTCTGCATCCCAGAGTACTTAAGGAAATGGCCTTAGAAATAGTAGATTATTGGTGGTCATTTTCCAACATTCCATGGACTATGGATTAATTCCTATGGATTGGAGGGTAGCTAATGTAACCCCACTTTTGAAAAAAGGAGGGAGAGAGAAAACGGGGAATTATAGACCGGTTAGCCTGACATTGGTAGTAGGGAAAATGCTGGAATCAATTATTAAAGATGAAATAGCAGTGCATTTGGAAAGCAGTGACAGGATCTGTCCAAGTCAGCATGAATTTATGAAGGGGAAATCATGCTTGACAAATCTTCTGGAATTTTTTGAGAATGTAACTAGTAGTGTGGATAAGGGAGAACCAGTGGATGTGTTACATTTGGACTTTCAAAATGCTTTTGACAAGGTCCCACACAAGAGATTAGTGTGCAAAATTAAGGCACATGGGATTGGGCTAATATATTGACGTGGATATAGAACTGGTTGGCAGACAAGAAGCAAAGACTGGGAATAAACGGGTCCTTTTCAGAATGGCAGGCATTGACTAATGGGGTACCGCAAGGTTCAGTGCTGGGACCCCAGCTATTTACAATATATACTAATGATTTAGATGAAGGAATTGAATGTAATATCTCCAAGTTTACAGATGACACTAAACTGGGTGGCAGTGTGAGCTGTGAGGAGGATGCTAAGAGGCTGCAGGGTGACTTGGACAGGTTAAGTGAGTGGCAGATGCAGTATAATGTGGATAAGTGTGAGGTTAACCATTTTGGTGGCAAAAACTGGAAGGCAGATCATTATCTGAAAGTTGATCGATTAGTAAAAGGGGCGGTGCAACGAAACCTGGGTGTCATGGTACATCAATCATTGAAAGTAGGCATGCAGGTACAGCAGGCAGTAAAGAAAGCAAATGGCATGTTGGCCTTCATAGATAGAGGATTTGAGTATAGGAGCAGGAAGGGCTTGCTGCAGTTGTACAGGGCCTTGGTGAGACCACACCTTGAGTGCAGTTTTGGTCTGCTAATCCGAGGAAGGACATTCTTGCTATTGAGGAAGTGCAACGAAGGTTCACCAGACTGATTCCCGGGATGGCAGGGCTGACATATGAAGAAAGACTGGATCGACTAGGCTTATATTCACTGGAATTTAGAAGAATGAGAGGGGATCTTATAGAAGCATATAAAATTCTGATGGGATTGGGCAGATTAGATGCAGGAAGGATGTTCCCTATGTTGGGGAAGTCCAGAACCAGGGGTCACAGTCTAAGGATAAGGGATAAGCCATATAGGACCAAGATGAGGAGAAACTTTTTCACCCAGAGAATTGTGAACCTGTGGAATTCTCTACCACAGAAAGTTGTTGAGTCCAGTTCGTTGAATATATTCAAAAGGGAGTTCAATGTAGCCCTTACGGCTAAAGGGATCAGCGGGTATGGAGAGAAAGCAGAAATGGCATACTGAAGTTGCATGATCAGCCATGATCATATTGAATGGTGGTGCAGGCTTGAAGGGCCAAATGGCCTACTCCTGCACCTATTTTCTATGTTTCTATGTTTCTATGTTTACATGAGTTCATAGAGAACATCTGGTGTAAAAGATTAAATTTAAAAACAAGTTGCTACAATATGCATAAGGAGAAATATAAGTATAGTGAAGATGTAAAAATATTAAAAAAAATTTCCGTTTTTAGAAATCTGGGTGTAACTCTAAACATTGGCCCTGAATTTGCAGTCAGTCTGATGGCATACTCTCAGAGTACGGCATTATACCACCTTTGAAATTGACCTCATGTGCTAAATCATGATCTTGCGATATCCGAATAGACAGATGATTTACTGCAACTTTCAAGTCCTCGTTGAAAAGGAAAATTTAGGCTAATTGCCCACCTACTGCACATCTATTACGTTGGAGAATTTCACGGCTAGTGCAAACAGGCGCAGGAGCCTGTTTGCACAGTATAATAGGAGGAGGGATGAGGAAAGTTTATAATAATTAAAAAGGAACACTTAAAAGAACCTACTAGGCAGCTGTAAAGGCTCGGTTTGAGGGATGAGATCATTTTAATCTTTTTTTTAACCTTGCAGTGTCTGCCAATAAATAACTATACTTACTCCAAAATATTCCCTGTGCTTTTAAAAGCCAAGTAGTGTACTTGTGAAATAAATCTAATTCGTATCACAACATGTAATTTACAAGTTGTAACACATGGGACTGTCTATGTTTCCGGATTGGCTCGTGCAAGGAGCAGCACCCCACGTGATCCCAGTTATGCTTATGCACAACGGTGCACCGCTGGGTTCTGTGGGCCACTGCACACAACTCTGCAGCATTTCAAAGCAAGTTTTCATTTGGGGCTTCGCTCAAGGTAAGTGCGGATTTCGATGGGAGGTCGGCTGTGTATTCTTTAGCTACGCTGCCCACTGCAATTTCAGGGCCATTATTGTTTATTTTAAAGATAATGAATAGAAATTCTGTTTACTTAAAATTTCCACTGATTGAATTTTTCTATAACGTTTACAGCAGAAATCTGGCAATTAGGCTTTTGAGTGCAGTAATGTTAATTATCTTGCCACTCATTTGTTTAACAGGTGTGCATCTTCTGCTTGTGCAGATTGTACTGAAAGTTATGTTTAAATGAATTACTAGGTTACTTCTATCTTTCTTTGTGCTTGTAATGATTCATTTAAGCATTCAAACCTTGAGTTTTGATTTCCCACCAGGGAGAATGAAGGATGCCGCTGAGCAACGCATCTTTGTTTTCAAGAGTTGACAGCTCATCTGTTTAAAGTGACCCTGAGCTGACCATTGCTCAGATGATTAAAGTAACACAGGGAAGTTCTATTTATAAACTTGATGCTAGTTAGTGAGGTGGGTGGTTAGTTCTACGATGGAGCCTGTGGTCTTGGCCAACCTTCTCCCACCAAGGTCAACAATGAACCAGTTAATATACCAACTGCTGGAAAATTGATATTGAACAGATACTCTGCCAAAGAGTTGGTTGCATCACAATTAAATTAACTACAGATCTGCAAGTTAGCAAACTGATTTTATGTTAACTTTCCCCAGCAGAAATCTGTCACACTTTCTCTGAAAGCTAATTAAAAAGTCTGTAATGAGCAACAGCACAATTACTTTTTAAAAATGTCATTAGCAACTTCACTGACCAATTTTCGGACATTGCTACAAGTTTGAGTCTTGTGCTAGACATTGTCGAAATTACTTGTCACTCCTGTAAGAGATCTGACCGTCTTACATTTAGGGTGTGCCCAAACTGCCCATTATCTAACTATACGATAGCATAACCTGCTGATGAAACATTAATGTCCACTTGTAATCAGAACTGAATATTCATGTCTTCACACATGCACCTCGCCAATGACTTTGTCACCTCCAGACTTGACTATTCCAAAGCTGTCCTGACCGGACTCTCCTCTTCCAGCCTCTGTATCCTATGGCAACAACAACTTGTATTAGGTGAGGCAGCCATCGGGGTAGCAGCTCCCTAGGGAGCTCCCCTGCTAAACAGCTCCTCGGCAACTTTCCAGCCTCAACCTCCCCCTCCCACTGTCTAAACTTCCCAAGCCCCAGCCCTAGCCCTAATAGAGGTTAAAAGGGGCTATTAAACACTTAAATCCCCACTCTAACCCCAACCCCGCGAATCCCAAAGTTCGGGCCTACCTCAGGCCTCCCGCCACACTGCACATCGGCGACTCAATGCGATTTGGGCCATCCGGCTGTACCTCCTGCAGCGACTGGACGACTCAGCATGACCTGGGCCTCCCGGCAGGACCTCCTACGGTGACTGGATGTGACCTGGGCCTACTGGCTGGACCTCCTGTGGCGACTGGACGACTCGACGCGACCTGGGCCTCCGGGCAAGACCTCCAAGTTTGCAGATGACACTAAACGGGGTGGCGGTGTGAGCTGTGAGGGGGACGCTAAGAGACTGCATGGTGACCTGGACAGGTTAGGTGAGTGGGCAAATGCATGGCAGATGCAGTATAATGTGGATAAATGTGAGGTTATGCACTTTGGGGGCAAAAACGCAAAGACAGAATATTATCTGAATGGCAGCAGATTGGGAAAAGGGGAGGTGCCACGAGACCTGGGTGTCATGGTTCATCAGTCATTGAAAGTTGGCATACAGGTACAGCAGGCTGTGAAAAAGGCAAATGGTATGTTGGCCTTCATAGCTATGGGATTTGAATATAGGAGCAGGGAGGTCTTACTGCAGTTGTACAGGGCCTTGGTGAAGCCTCACCTGGAATATTGTGTTCAGTTTTGGTCTCCTAATCTGAGGAAGGACGTTCTTGCTATTGAGGGAGTGCGGCGAAGGTTCACCAGACTGATTCCTGGGATGGCTGGATTGACATTTGAGGAGAGACTGGATCAACTGGGCCTTTATATATTGGAGTTTAGAAGGATGAGATGGGATCTCATAGAAACATACAAGATTCTGACGGGACGGGACAGGTTAGATGCGGGTAGAATGTTCCTGATATTGGGGAAGTCCAGAACCAGGGGACACAGTCTTAGGATAAGGGAAAGGCCATTTAGGACTGAGATGAGGAGAAACTTCTTCACTCAGAGAGTTGTTAACCTGTGGAATTCCCTGCCGCAGAGAGTTGTTGATGCCAGTTCGTTAGATATATTCAAGAGGGAGTTAGATATGACCCTTATGGCTAAGGGGATTAAGGGGTATGGAGAGAAAGCAAGAAAGGGGTACTGAGGGAATGATCAGCCATGATCTTATTGAATGGTGGTGCAGGCTCGAAGGGCTGAATGGCCTACTCCTGCACCTATTTCTATAGATTTACAGATCAAAATTCCATAGATTCTAGAATGGTCCCAGTGGTTTGGAAGGTAGCAAATGTTATGCTGCTGTTCAAGAAAGGAGGGAAAGAAAAACAGGGAACTACAAGCCAGTTAGCCTGACGTCAGTCATTGGGAAAATACTGGTATCCATTATTCAGGAGATTTTATGAGGATGTGTCTAGCAGGGTAGATAAAGGGGAACCAGTGGATGTAGTATATTTGGATTTCCAAAATTCTTTCAATAAGGTTCGATATAAAAGGTTATTACACAAGATAAGGGCTCATGGGATTGGAAGTAATGTATTATCATTGATAGAGGATTGGTTAATGGACAGAAAATGGAGAGTAGAGATAAACTTTTAGCACATCCTAATGTATCTGAACTTCCAGAAACCACACAGAAGAAAGTTGTGTTTTTCTCCAAATGATTGGCTTACATCTTAATGTTAAATGTACATTAATTATCATTAGTTCAGATGAATACGTGGCTTGAGGAATGGTGCAAGGGAGAGGGATTCAAATTCCTGGGACATTGGAACCAGTTCTGGGGGAGGTGGGACCAATACAAACCGGACGGTCTGCACCTGGCTGGTTGTAACTAGTGGGGTGCTGCAAGGATCAGTGCTGGGGCCTCAGCTAGTTACAATCTATATTAATGACCTAGATGAAGGGACGAGTGTAATGTATCCAAGTTTGCTGACGATAAAAAGCTCGGTGAAACAGTAAGCTGTGAGGATAACATAAAGAGCTGGATTTAAGGCTTATCTGTTTTCAGGATGAAAACGGAGGAGGGGCAGGAAAGTTACCGGCCGGGAATGGTTTGCGCTTTAGAAAGAAAGTTTGGGCATCTGGGCCCAGCACCAGGGTGCGCAGTGCGAAGGGAGGCATTGTGTAACTTTCGAGGCACAAAAATGGGAAACTCACGAACTAAAGTGACAGGTCATGTGAGTGAGGGCTTAGGAGAGGGAGGGGGGAAAGAAACTTAAAAAAAACACACAAAAACATTCCCAAAACATTGCCCATGCCACCACAACTCAAATATCTAACAAAATTAAGAGAACATACACTCGCACTTACCTTTACAGCACTTTACCTTCCTCACCGCCACCGGACCGCACTGGTTTCCCTCACGACCTTCTGAAGCGTGATTCCAGGCGTACGGGTCAGGTTCGAGTCAAAACTCGGAGGGTGTCACAACAAGAGGTGTTGCACACCCGGCGCAGTTCTTCTCAGCGCACAACAAAACCCGACCCAAGGATCGCGATCGGACGCAGGAGACCTTTCGCCCCATTTCACGTCGCTCCGGGACGAAAGCCGGAGCTCAAGGCACCGGAAAATCTATCCGGAAGAGTCTGCAAATGGATGTAGATAGACGAAGTGAGTGGGCAGTGGAATTGAGGTTGATGATCAGCCATGATCTTATTGAAAGGTGGAGCAGGCCCAAGGGGCATATGACCGACTCCTGCTCCTATTTGTTGTGTTCTTATGTTCTTATCAAGTCTACTGGTCATTGTAGATGGTGTAAGGGCACTGTGAAGTGCTCTCTATGGAGTGCAGGGGCAAATCGTTAACATTTGAAGCACGATTCAGGAGTGGGAAATCATCCTATAGGAGGCTAATATAGGGGCATATAACAGTAGAGGCTGTAAAGCTATCTGGAAAAAGGTGCCAGACTAGAAGGAAACTGTTAAGGCGAGAAATGGGATTGAAAATGTACAAACATATCTTGTCATATATAGAAACTCACATATATGTAGACAGACACTGTTGCCAATCAAAAAACCTTCAGCAAACACAACACACAAGGAAGTAATGATCATGGCTGTGAAATAGCACACCAAGATTAGAAACATAGAAAGTAGGTGCAGGAGTAGGCCATTCGGCCCTTCGAGCCTGCACCACCATTCAATATGATCATCGCTGATCATGCAACTTCAGTACCCCATTCCTGCTTTCTCTCCATACCCCTTGATCCCTTTAGCTGTAAGAGCCACATCTAACTCCCTTTTGAATATATCTAACGAACTGGCCTCAACAACTTTCTGTGGTAGAGAATGCCACAGGTTCACAATTCACTGAGTGAAGAAGTTTCTCCTCATCTCGGTCCTAAATGGCTTACCCTTTATCCTTAGACTGTGACCCCTGGTTCTGGACTTCCCCAACATCAGGAACATTCTTCCTGCATCTAACCTGTCCAATCCCATCATAATTTTATGTTTCCATGAGATCCCCTCTCATTCTTCTAAATTCCAGTGAATATAAGCCTAGTCGATCCAATCTTTCTTCATATGTCAGTCCTGCCATCCCGGGAATCAGTCTGGTGAACCTTTGCTGCACTCCCTCAATAGCAAGAATGTCCTTCCTCAGATTAGGAGACCAAAACTGCACACAATACTCAAGGTGTGGTCTCACCAAGACCCTGTAAAACTGCAGTAAGACCTCCCTGCTTCTATACTCAAATCCCCTAGCTATGAAGGCCAGCATGCCATTTGCCTTCTTTATTGCCTGTTGTACCTGCATGCCTACCTTCAATGACTGATGTACCATGACACCCAGGTCTCGTTGCACCTCCCCTTTTACTAATCTGTCACCATTCAGATAATAATCTGCCTTCCTGTTTTTGCAACCAAAGTGGATAACCTCACACTTATCCACATTATATTGCATCTGCCATGCATTTGCCCATTCACCTAACCTGTCCAAGTCCCCCTGCAGCCTCTTAGCATCCTCCTCACAGCTCGCACTGCCACCCAGCTTAGTGTCATCTACAAACTTGGAGATATTACATTCAATTCCTTCATCTAAATCATAATGTATATTGGAAATAGCTGGGATCCCAGCACTGAACCCTGCGGCACCCCACTAGTCACTGCCTGCCATTCTGAAAAGGACCCATTTATTCCCACTCTTTGCTTCCTGTCTGCCAACCAGTTCTCTATCCACGTCAATGCATTACCCCCAATACCATGTGCCTTAAGTTTGCACACAAATCTCTTGTGTGGGACTTGTCAAAAGCCTTTTGAAAGTCCAAATACACCACATCCACTGGTTCTCCCTCATCCACTCTACTAGTTACATCCTCAAAAAGTTGTAGAAGTTTTGCCAAGCATGATTTCCCTTTCATAAATCCATGCTGACTTGGACCGATCCTGCCACTGCTTCCCAAATACGTTGCTATTGCATCTTTAATAATTGATTTCAACAACTTCCCCACTACCGATGTCAGGCTAACCGGTCTATAATTCCCCGTTTTCTCTCTCCCTCCTTTTTTAAAAAGTTGGGTTACATTGGCTACCCTCTAATCCATAGGAACTGAACCAGAGTCTATAGAATGTTGGAAAATGACTACCAATGCATCCATTATTTCTAGGGCCAATTCCTTAAGTACTCTGGGATGCAGACTATCAGGCCCTGGGGATTTTTCAGCCTTCAGTCCCTTCAATTTCCCTATCACCATTTCCTGACTAATAAGGATTTCCCTCCGTTCCCCCTTCTTGATCCCCTAGTATTTTCGGGAAGGTTATTCGTGTCTTCTTTAGTGAAGACAGAACCAAAGTATTTGTTCAATTGTTCTGTCATTTCCTTGTTCCCCATTATGAATTCCCCTGATTCTGACTGCAAGTGACCTATATTTGTCTTCACTAATCTTTTTTTCTTCACATATCTATCGAAGCTTTTGCAGTCAGTTTTTATGTTCCCTGCAAGCTTACTCTCGTACTCTATTTTCCCCCTCCTAATTAAACCCTTAGTCCTCCTCTGCTGAATTCTAAATTTCTCCCAGTCCTCAGTTTTGCTGCTTTTTCTGGCCAATTTATATGCCTCTTCCTTGGATTTAACACTTTCCCTAATTTCCCTTTTTAGCCACGGTTGAGCCACCTTCCCTTTTTTATTCTTGTGCCACATAGGGATGTACAATTGTTATAGTTCATCCATGTGATCTTTAAATGTCTTCCATTGTCTATCCACCGTCAACCCTTTAAGTATCATTCTCCAGTCTATCCTAGCCAATTCGCGTCTCATACCGTCAAAGTTTCCTTTCTTTAAGTTCAGGACTCTAGTCTCTGAATTAAGGGTGTCACTCTCCATCTTAATGAAGAATTCTAAAATAGGAGAACCTAGAATAATGCAGCTGAGAAAAATGGAAGACTGGCTATAATTATTTTACACACAGTTGAAAATTGCAGTGCATTAATTAGATCTCATGCACTATTGCAGGTTTTCTGTAAGCAAGATAATTCATGTTAAGGTCAGCTATGCATATGTCCTGCTGCCTAACAGACGGCATAAAATATTCCTTCATTCATTGCATATTTATTTCCTCTTTACAGAAAAAGGCCACCTTCAATGCAGGCGCAGATTCACTCCCCTGGAGAACTTCAGATGGGTGGAGTGATTCAGCAGGCCAAACCTTTACCCCCGCAAAAGTATCATCATGGGTTACTTGCAAGTTGGAAGAAAGGAACATACTCCAGGTTATATAATTTTAATAGCATTCTTTATGAAAATATGTTTTGAGAGGTGTAAAGCATTGAATTGTTTTGTTGTGAAACATGCCTTGTAATGCTCACTGTGTGCATTGATTAATCAAATGCCAGGAGCCCAGGGATATTGGGCTCAATTTTCCTCTTCATTTGAGCAGTTTTTTTGGCGCCGCTGTTTTTTTTGGCGTATTAATCTCTTTCACAGTTTTTCCCTGTGATCTGCGCCGCCGTAACTGACTTAGTTATGATTTTTCTATGCCAGTTTTTTTTGACGTCTGGCATTTTTTTCTCGAAGTTCGGCGTATCTGGCCACTCCCGCAAAACCTTCTGGTGAGTTAAGAAAACCAGCGCACATTCACAAATGTGCGCTGAAAGACGCCATTGTTTTTAAATCAAAGAATAATAAATTTCAACTTTTTTTTAACCTGTCAACGTAGAAGTATAAATTTGTTGGTTTCAGAAGTTCTCTCATTTTTTTTACTCACTCACACGCCATCACTGAATGACTTGAAGCAGGGCTGAAGGGTCGTAGCTTTGGCTGGCAAGATCGGCTCTGCGTCCGGATACAGCGGCTCGGGGCTCGGCTACAAAACAAGCCATGGGGGCGGGGGAGATGAGAGAGGGAGAGCGAGGTGCCGATTGGAAGGTTTGGAGCCAGGGGAGCGAGGTGCCTTCAGCACTGAAGACTGCAATGAGTGGGGGTGGGGGGAGGGAGAGAGAGAGGAGAAGACACAAGATTCCAATTAGTAAAGGGGGGGCGGCGGAGAGAGGAGAAGTTACAAGAACTTTGAGTGTGGTCCATCCATACAGACCTTGGGGAGAGAGAGAACTGTGCACTGGTCCTGCCTGCCTGTTTTCTGCAGTTTTGAGCTTCTTTCAAAGGTTAAATTTAAGTATCGGGGCAGTACTGACAATGCCATACCTTGTGCGATTCTTCTGCATCATGGTGCTATGTAGGAGTCAATTGATTCGACTTCATCGCTTCAGGTACATCATAGCCCATAGGGTGCTGGGTAGGACGCCATACCCACCTCAGGTATATCAAGACAGGCATCTGTACCTCCACCTAGATGATGCAGACTGTGTCAGAAGGCTGCGTTTCTGCAAAGAAGTTGTAAGTGAGATCTGTGAGTTGGTCAAAGCAGACCTGCAACCTAGAAGCATCAGGAGGACTGCTTAGTCAGTTGAAGTGAAGGTTACACAGCTGCACTTTTAATCTATGCCTCCGGATCATTTCAAGCTACAACTGGCGATATGTGCGCCATCTCTCAACATGCAGCATGTAAGGGGGAGATGGGAAGGCTTCCTCTCCCACAAGCGGGCCCACTGATATTGAGCGTCGATGCTCGTCCCAGCCCACGTAGCAATTCTCGAAGTTAGCAGACAGAGACAGATGGCAAAGTATAACGATCTTTGTTACGAACGTCCGGGAACACCTCTTATCACAGTCGCCTGTGAGTGGAGATGTTCTCCGAACAGCACAATCATACAACTTTTATACATTTCAAAACCCCTCTGTTCCCGGACAAGACCTCCCTAGATTTCTAATTGAACTACCTTATCAGTGCTACTTCTCTAATTGGACTACCTTATTAGTGCTACTTTGGATTGACAGGCCAAGACCCTCGTGACCACTTTAGGCTGTGACTAGAATGACTTCATTAGGTCGGAATTTGTTATACATTTCCTTGGTGCCTGTGAGTCACCTCAAGCCTCTTCGCAAGGTCTTATCAATGTTTGTTTAGGTTCTCACATCGTATCCTGTCGGAATATTATTGAATTGATAACTTCTGGAGCCTTGGTACAAGGCCGACGAGGGGCCTTTTACCTCCTTATGGGCCATTGCAGGAACCAGCACTTTAACCCTTGTCCCGCTGGTACTCCTAATGCCAAATTTCTCTTACAATTCCCCCCTTTTGGCCCTTGGCTATACGCCAAGCTGGCCATATTTCCCGATAACTATCTCCCTGTAGGCGAGTTCCAGATAGGTTCGTTCACCTGGGTGGCCATCTCCCAAGCTTCGGGACCTCCTGAAACCTTCCCACAGAGTTATATAAGGTAAGTCCTTCCTGTAGGACTGCTTAAATTTTCATCCCTTATGGCCTTAATCATAGTGCGTGCCCTGACGTATCGTTTGACCTGTTTAATTCGTGCACATGTTAATCCCATCATTACCATCAGAACCAGGCCCTGTATTACTATAAGTACATGTGATATTATTTTTATCCATGGGTGAATTTGATTATCAAGTCCAATGTCCCACAGCTTTGAGTACCAGGGCTGATCAGCCAGCATTGCGTTAGTGTCTCTCTGTAAGTTGTCTATTTCTTCCATCAGCAGGATATACTGTCATCTTTGATTCTGGATTCCTTGCACCAGACGTAATTGTTCCTCATTTAATTCCGGTATTGTTCCGTGGATGATTTCCGTTGTCTCGGGATGTATATGGTTAAGTTGGCTGCCCCCGTGCTCACGCACCACTCTCCGTTCCCTTGCGGGGCAGTGATGGTCTCCAGATCGTGTTCAAGAGGAGTAATACTCAGCATACTTCCGTTTATCTGGTGGAATCCGCAATCATCATTCGTCATTCGTGGCGTACCTCGACATAAAACCACTTGGTTATTTTTATAACAGTCGGTTATGGTAATGCCTCTGGTACTATTGTTAACTTTAATCACCTGCCTGGCAGGCTGATGGTAACGTAACCGAGTTTGGTTTCTCACTTCACCGATATTATCGATCTGGTATAAGGGATCTCCCTTTGTTACATCATACTGTGGTATGGACAACACAAATCCGATCATATTCACCCGCCCAGTAATACATCTGAATTTTGGCACCCATGCGTGGCTATTCCTTCGTACCTCACATGTGTTATTCACCTTTTTATCTAGAGTCCAATTATTAATTATACTGTTTGGGATCCAATCTGGTATGTCCCCATTTTGGAGTTGCTCCAAGTTATGTTGTACCTCACTTAATATCCAGGCCCCATACCAGGAGCAAACTATCTCAGCTTGTAATCGTTTACTTATAGCGTTTCCCATTGCATGGATCAAATTTATTGTCTTGGCATGTTTCTGCAAGCTATGGGCCACCTGTAACAGTTCCCCTTCCGCGCCATCTCCCAACCGCGCTTGTAGGACTTGGTTATCCATGTCCCTCCCCAGCACACCCCTCAAGATTTGCGTCAAGGTATTGACCCTATCGTCTATTGCATGCAGGTCTATGGTATTCACTGTTGCAAGTCCCGCAGCGTAACCCGTGCCCAGCATTTCCAGTATATCCCTCTTCGTTCGACCTCGTTCTATGGTATTGAATCTCATGGTTGTGGATTCCGGGCCTTCAAGGATTCTCTGAGTTAGATTCTGGTACAGACTTATAGTCTCATTCCCACAGAAGCTAGGAAGAATGATACCCATTAGATTTAGGTTAAGTAGTCGCTGACGCATCCTAATTATATCCTTTCTTTAGATTCTTTTATTACTAGCCCCCCTTTGGCTTCAGTCTTTATGGACGGGCTTATGGGGGGACTTGCGTGGCTGTGCTGGGAAGATTTGTTGTCCCCAGGGTGGTTGTTGGAGCAGTGGTAGGGCTTCACACTCCATCCGCCCCCCTTTTTGCTCCGTTCTGTTCCCACCCTTCTGTTTCTCTTGCGGGGTGGATTTAACGGCTTGTTTTGCAGCTTCGTCCGCCCAGGCATGAGCTTCTAGAACTGAAATTCCATCCAGTTGGATTTCTGCGCCCTTCCCCATACTGGCGCCCATAGCATCAGCAGCCTGCTGCATTACAACCTTACTTAATACACTATACATAGCCATGCATTAAAATAAGTTCTGTCCTTGCTCCAGTCCTTGACTGCTGGGATGCATATTTCGGCAGTTAAATTAAACAAAGCTAGTTCATGTAGTTGTGTCTTTCCTGCGTGTGCTATATCTCTCGTAGTCCATCTGTATTATCCAGTGCTTGCATGGGCCTTAAGGTTCCCAGTATCCTGAGTCTCCAGAGTCGAAGTAGCCGCTGCGGTCCCATCTCGGTGAGTGTTTTATCTGCAAATTTTAAACAGATAGCCTGGTCGTCACCAGGTGTTAGGTTCTGGTCTACTCATCTTTTATCCATGCATGTTGAGGTCACTCTGTGAAATCGGAGGTAAGGGTTAGGTTGGGTTTGTGGACTACACTTATCCACCGTGGGCTCTATTGCCATAGGTGATGGTGCTATGGCTGCGCACTGCACTATCCGTCTGGTCCCATTTTAAAAAAAAAATCTCTTCCAGCTTATTTATCTTAGCCTTTAACTCTTGACCAGCTAGTTCTGTTTTGTTTGAATATCTTTCTTTTATTTGTATCAGGCGAGTATTATTACATAGGCTAGTTCTGTTTTTATTTTTATTCTGACTATCCCACCATTTCCTCTATCTGTCAGGTGAGCCTTTTTTATTCTATTTAGAAATCCAAATTAATAATGTCCAGTATAAAACAGCTGTCAATGGAAAGGGTTAACTCCTTTAGAGGTTTGTAAGAAAGCCTGATGTCATTATGTGACTTCACGTAATCATCCGAAAAATTCTCTTTATTTAAAAATTGATTTAAAACAAGACCACACATTTTTAATAGCTGTTTTGTTTAGACTGTTCGGGACTTTTCTTGATAAACAACGTCCATCAATGGAGAGTGTCTTTTACCTCTTCAAATTCTTTTTTTTTCCAATTAAACCAATTCTTTTCACAGCCGATATCAACTAGTATGTCTTTTTCCATCGCAAACACCCCTTTTTTTTTGTCAGCACCTATTTAGTACGTTACGTCTTTTTTTTTCAGATCTCCTTTCTTCAAATTTGGTTTTGTATTTTACACGGAGGGCTGCTTTTTGTTATCTCAAATTCCAGTTTCAAGGTCGTTACAAAGTCTCTTCTAAACTGCTAAAGCTTGCTGTTTTCTGCTCAACAAACCTATCCTTTGTGCATTTCCTAGCTCCATAACTACAGAATAAATCCACACCTGCGTTTCTAACTTAAAATGTCTTAAAACTTCTCACATACAGGACAACACAACAAAGGGTTAAAAAACTTTCACTCTGTTTGGAAAACATGAAAAGTTCATTCCGCAGTCAAAAAATCACACAGGGACTCTCACTCAATGACAGACATTCATTCAACAAAGCTTATTAATTGGTTGGCCGATTCTAATTTTGGATCCATTTGTCACTTAAGATAGTCATTATCAGCTTTTTTATGGCCTTACGTAAATACGCAAGTTGCAATTAATGATTGGTTTTATTCGCCTTTTTACTAGCCGTGTTACCCACCTTCTTCGGGTTATGAGGGTCTTGGGTACTCCCTTAAATTCATGTCAGGTATGCAGGACGCTATTTATATGTCTTCCCTTGGCGCCATGCACTCGTACCACTGCACGCTTTTGGGTCAATATATCCCGTCACTGCTCAGGGACGTTGTCTCTATTCCCTCTCGTCCCAGCACCGTGCGCTCGTACCGCTTCGGGTCAATAGACCTCCCTCTCCCTCTATATCTTCCCTTGCGTCGTACCCTGATCGCACTGCCATGCTACCTCCACGCGCGCATTTTAGGATGCACCTTTTGACCCCCTTTTTCCCCTACATCGTCTTTGTCCTCCGTCTCCGTCCCTCCAGGACTCACTACAGATGGTTCTTTTGTACGGATGTCCTTCCCTTGTGGTTTACAATGCCACAGCTCGAACTTGAAGGTGGTAAATTAAAACATACTCACCCCAACAGCTGGGTCATTGTTCCATTCGGGAAGTCCGTACCCTGCTCGCAGCGCCAAATGTAAGGGGGAGATGGGAAGGCTTCCTCTCCCACGAGCGGGCCCACTGATATAGAGGGTCGACGCTCGCCCCAGCCCATGTAGCAATTCTCGACGTTAGCAGACAGAGACGGATGGCAAAGTATAACGATCTTTATTACGAAAGTCCGGGAACACCTCTTATCACAGTCGCCTGTGAGTGGAGATGCTCTCCGAACAGCACAATCATACAACTTTTATACATTTCAAAACCCCTCTGTTCCCGGACAAGACCTCCCTAGATTTCTAATTGAACTACTTTATCAGTGCTACTTCTCTAATTGGACTACCTTATTAGTGCTACTTTGGATTGACAGGCCAAGACCCTCGTGACCGCTTTAGGCCGTGACTAGAATGACTTCATTAGGTCGGAATTTGTTATACATTTCCTTGGTGCCTGTGAGTCGCCTCGAGCCTCTTCGCAAGGTCTTATCAATGTCTGTTTAGGTTCTCACATTGTATCCTGTCGGAATATTATTAAATTGATAACTTCTGGAGCCTTGGTACAAGGCCGACGAGGGGCCTTTTACCTCCTTATGGGCCATTGCAGGAACCAGCACTTTAACCCTTGTCCCGCTGGTACCCCTAATGCCAAATTTCTCTTACACAGCACATGACTCCATTCGCCAGGTCAAGGCTGCACTGTATGCGTGTAGTAATGACTTCATAAAATTCCCCATGACCGCCCAAGCAATCCATGACAGGGCTGTGGGCTTCTCCAGGATTGCTGGCTTCCCAAAGGTACATCATCATAGGCAGTCCCTTGGAATCAAGGAAGACTTGCTTCCACTCTTAACATGAGTTTTTAGGTAGCTGTACAGACCAATATGAGAACCACAGATGGGACAGATAGTCGTTGAGGGAAGGGGTGGGTGGAACTGGTTTGCTGCATGCTCTTTCTGCTGCCTGCATTTGATTTCTGCATGCTTTCGGCGATGAGACTCAAGGTGCTCAACGCCCTCCCGGATGCGCTTCCTCCACTTAGGGCGGTCTTTGGCCAGTGTCTCCCAGCTGTCAGTGGGGATGTTGCACTTTATCAGGGAGGCTTTGAGGGTGTCTTTGTAATGTTTCTGCTGCCCACCTTTGGCTCGTGAAGGAGTTCCGAGTAGAACGCTTGCTTTGGGAGTCTCGTGTCTGGCATGCGAACTCCATTGGCTACCCAGCGGAGCTGATCAAGTATGGTCAGTTCTTCAATGCTGGGGATGTTGGCCTGGTCAAGGATGCTGATGTTGGTGCATCTGACCTCCCAGGGGATTTGTAGGATCTTGCAGAGATATCACCTCCAGTGCGCCAGTGCAGCCTTCGGCCGCCTGATGAAACGAGTTTTTGACAACCAGGCCCTGAAAACTGCCACCAAGCTCATGGTCTATAGGGCTGTAGTAATACCCACCCTCCTGTATGGCTCAGAAACATGGATCATGTACAGTAGACACCTCAAGTCGCTGGAGAAATACCACCAACAATGTCTCCACAAGATCCTACAAATGCCAAAGGTACAGGGCTGCACTGATTGTACCTACATTGCCTTGCGAGCACCTTTGGAGGATTCCGAGATGTACAGCAACAGAAAAGGCCTCCACTCCATTAATGTGCAGCTCGTGTGTGACGACATGCATCATACCATGTCAGTCAAGACAAGATACCCTGGCAGCACTGATGATGCGTTCATCCTGCACGACAGCGTTATATCTGCCATGTTTCAGCAGCAGCCAGAAGGGCAGAGCTGGCTACTGGGAGACAAAGGGTACAGCCTCGCCACCTGGTTCATGACGCCCCTACGCGTAACCTGAACGGAAGCTGACTGTCAATACAACATGTCGCACATTGCGACGCGCAACATCATTGAGAGGACCATTGGCATCTTGAAACAGCATTTCTGATGCCTGGACCATTCCAAGACTAATCCTCTGAGATTATCGGTCAGTTCATTGTTGTGTGCTACATGCTGCATAACTTAGCCATCATGAGGCAGCAGCACCTGTTAGTGGAAGACCCACCTGCAGTGAGAGTGGCTGATGATAATGATGTGGAAGACGCAGGTGATGAGGAGGAGGAGGAGGAGGACAACGAGGATAAGGAAGCCATGCAAGTGCCTGACGCCATAGCATGACGGTGGAGGAGAGCAGGCCATCGTGCCCCTTTAACAATTGCTCGAGCCTTACGCCAGCAGCTCATCCGTGAACGCTTTACTGATGCCTGAGGGCTCAGCGACAACTATTCCACATGGACATGTTTGTTGTTTGGAGCTGCTCCGTAATGTTGTGTTGTGTTAATGGAACATGATTCAGTTTTAATGTAAAATATATTTTATTCAAAAGTTTACAATGTACTTAACTTAACTTTAATAAAAATTATTCTTGTATCAAACTTTACTTTAATATCACTCTTTAAGATCACTTAAAAACTTTAAGATCACTTAAACTTGTAAATTTACATAACTTACACAAAACTTTTAATTTGAGAACAGTTACAACAGCTACAATAATAACGTCAACAACAACAACAACAGCAGCTGCAGCCAAGAAAGACTGCACCCATCTCTCATCCCCCTTACTCGAACACCGACCGCTGCACTTGGGCTTGGACTCTCCATCACCCCTGCCCGCAGGCGGTGGCGCAGTGTTTCTGGGCTTGGTACCAAGCTTATTCTTTCTAAGATCTCGGATACTGCGCACTTCTTGAGGGTTGGGGGGATGTTGGCATCAGGTGTCAATGTGGAGGGCCCAGGCGGCAAGTTGGAGGGCCCGGCTTGGGACTCTTCAGAGGCTGGTGTGGGGATTGGAGTGTGAGTGACAGTTAATTCTGTCAATGGGCGCGGGGTCTGGGCATATTCCCTTATTGCAGCAGCTAACTCCAACATGCCGTCCCTCATGCACCCAGACAGTGTCTCAACCACCTGCAACATTCCCTCCCTCATGTTGAGCAAAATTGTCTGAACTACCCTGCAACATTCCCTCCCTAATGGCCAATTACGTGGTTTGCACTACCTCTGTCATTCCTTCCCTCATAGCCACTCTTCCCTCAATGATTGTCCCTAATATCGTTCCCATTTCTCGTGTCATTGCTGTTACTTCTCCCGACAGTCCAGCTACCTTATCACTCACCCCACTGATGGTGTCCAGGACTGATCGGGTAAGGTCAATGCTCTTCGCACTCAATGACATCATCTGAACCACATCTGTTACATCCTGCATCTCAGATGGGCGTGGTCCAGCTCTCCTTCCCCTCCTCCCCACGGGTGTGGCTCGCACCCCAACATTGGGACCCGTAGCCTGGGATGGTGGGGCCCTAGGTGTGCCTCGCTCTCCCCACCATTGAGAACCGCAAGCTCGGAAGGTGGGGCCCTGGGTGTACCTCGCTGCACCCCACCACTGGGACTGGCAATCTCAGAAGGAGTTAAACTACGGAATGTCCCACTAACACTCAAACCACTAGTCACAGAAGGGGCTGTCACCTCCATGAGTGGCACCTCCTCCAAAGTCAGTACAACAGTGGGAGCTTCATCCAGCTCCATCCCCTCCCCCTCCCCCTCACCCCCATGTTTTTGGTCTGGAGGGTTGGATTGGAAGATGTTCTCCTCTTCAGGCTCTTTCTCATCTGAATCTTCTTCTGCATTGTCAGGGTTGGCCTCAAGTTCTGCAAAAGATAACAGAACAGTCAAATGGTTAGAAGCAGAGGAGGGGGCAGGGTGGGTGGAATGAGTAGGCTCACACGTTGAAGGCCAGGCAGCAGGCTGATAAGAAGGACCACGATGAATTTGCCGACCTTACCCTCTCCCGTAAGTGTGAGCCCAGCTTGTGCAGTACTGATTGCTTTTCTCCAGGCAGGACCCATCAAAGCAGTGACCTCTCTTCCAAGGGTGTCAGTCGGTGCAGATTTACTGGGCCTCTTCATGTTCGAGTTCTTTCCCTTTTATTATGTGCCACCTTCTCTGCAAAGATGAAAATGAAACTTTTTAGGGAGGGTGTCTTTCTGCTGGTGGGAAATATACAGCTGGTCACATTTACAATTGCAATTCCATTTAATAAATGAAAATATTACTTACACTAACTACTTGACCAAGGTCCTGCCATTTCTTTTTACTCTGGCCTCCGAATCTCATGGTGGTCACCACTGCGCAGTAATTTTCTGCAACTTGGTTCCAGCGTTTTTTCATTTCTTTGGGGGAACTTTTATGTGACCTCTGCTGGTGTCCAGCTCCTGCCATCTGTTCTCAATCACAGTAACTGGTGCCTTCACTTCTTCCTGTAAGAAATTCTTCCTTGCACTACGTTGCATCTTGTCTTGCTCCAGCTGCGATGTTTCCAATGCTCTCAAAGCACTCTTTCTCACACACTCAACTGGCTCTTTAAAAATAGCCGATTGCCAAATCCGAGCTGTACTGAGCATGCGCTTCCATTGGAACGATGTCAAAAACATAACATTTTTTTCTGCCCATGCGCAGAAGGTGCGGTTTCGTTTTTTGGCACAGACAGCAGGCTCCACCCCCCCGAGGCGACTGGACATGCTGTGCGGTGCCAAATTCGAATTATACATCAGGGAAACTTTGGCAAATTATTTCTGGCCTCGAAAAATGTGCGTAACTCTGGCAATACGCCAGAAAACGGGCTTGGGAAAAATTAAGCCCCTTAAGCTGGGCCATCTCGGCAACATACATCATCATCATTTGAAGCACACACTAGTCAGAGACATATACTGGAGGGCTTTAGTCATTTAGAAATAGAAATACAGGGTGATGCACTTCTATAAGTGCTTGGCAAGGATAGAGATATTAGCTAAAGAAGGGCTGGTTGTTTCCAGCAGAGAAATAGAATTACCATGGGCTCTGCTTTGTCACTTCATGATTTTGATCTCACCGGACCATGGATGGATCCATCAGTTGCATCCTTACACCGCACGATCTTAATAGGTGGCACACATAATTGAGTGATGTCGTGCAGCAAGCACTCTCTGTGCTGCAGACTGCCATTGAGTATTTGACTGCATCAGTGATACTTGCAAGGATGATTTCTTCAATGTTCCAACTGAAGCTTTTGAGTTCACAGTCGATGACAGATTCACTGTGCTTGAAAACCATGAGCGAAGGTATTTAGAGCCCATGCAGCTTTTCAAAAGACTCATATACACTTTAAACAATAATCCTAAAAGGCAAAATTCAACTTCAGCGGGGGCGCAAAGCGGGTGGTAGTGGATTGGCCTCAGTTATACATTGTGTCCAATTATTCTTTCTATTGACTTCAATGGAAAGGAGTCAGGTGAGGTGCATAAGGGGTGGCCAATTTGCTACAGCACCTTTTGCCACCTTACTGTAGTTGAATTTTAGTCCCATTGATTCATAGCATTTTACACCATAAGAAGCCCACTGTGCTTCCATTTTAAAATCTCATGTTGAAATCCTTCCATGGGCCCTACCTATCTCTGTAACTTCCTACAGCCTTACAACCCTTCAACAACTTTGCGTGCCTCCAATTTTGGTCTCTTGTGCATTCCCCACTTCCTTCACTCCACCACTGGCAGCTGTACCTTCAGATATCTAAGTCCTAAACTCTGGAATTCCCTCCCTAAACCTCTGCCTCTTCACCTCTCTCTCTCTCCTGTTTTAAGACCCTCTTTTAAACCTACTGCTTTGCCCAAGCTTTTGGTCACCTGTCCTAATGTTTCCTTCTTTGGCTTGCTGTCAATTTTTGTCTGATTACACTCATGTGAAACGCCTTGGGATGTTTTACTATGTTAAAGGCGCTATATAATTACAAGTTGTTGTTGGCATTCCGTGTTCTAACAATGGAAAAAAATAAATCGAAAAGCCTCTCAGTTTGTTCATTTGATGATCCATGCACATTTACTCACCCATCAACGGAAATAATTTTTCCTGATTCACTTTATCAAAACCATTCATAATTTTAATTATATCCATTGGATCACTTCCTAACCTTTTTTGTTCTAATGAAAAGAGCTCAATTTTCTCTAGTTGCTCCTCATAACTTAAGTTTATATAAAGGCTGCAAGTATTTATAGCTCCTGTGTGACCATGTACCTTTAAGTAGCCACATCCCTTTAAATTTCAGCTGGAGCCTTTCAAGTGCAATTTCCAACTTCTTTACCTTTGGCAAGAATCCAACAACAGACCAGGAGAGTCCTATGATTAACTCATTAAGCTGAACTCAGAAAATCCCAGGAGTTTGGCACAGCAGAAACGTAAAAAATAATCATTTTTGAGACATGAGCAACACTGGCAAGTCTGGACCGTGAGACGAGAGTATCAGTGAGTACATTGTAGCTTTAAAGGATCTATCTATTCACTGTCATTTCGGAAACTTTCAGGACCGAGCGTTGCGTGACCGCTTTGTTTGTGAGATGAAAAATGAAGCCAGCAGAAGAAAGTTGTTGACAACACCTAACTTGACTTTTGATTTAGCTTGTCAGACAGCTATGTCGATGGATATGGCCGACTAATACTCCCGTGAATTTCACACCATTTCCAGTCGTCAGGCAACCGAGGTGAATCGTCTGCAGGTTAAAAGTAAAAGGCAGTTAGGCTCCAAGGTCTCAGCAACTGGCAAGGGTAACAGAGCATTGAAGTCATGCCATCGGTGCCTGCGAAAACACATTGCTCAAAGCTGTCCATATGTGAAGGCAGAGTGTTTCTTCTGCAAGAAAACAAGGCATGCCGACTAAAGAGTAAATCAACGTTCAAGGCTCTAAGTAGAAATCGCCAGTCACGACATAGGATTGAAGAGAAGCAACAGGATGAGGAGGTTCTGGGGATACACGTCATCAGGAGTACGAGGGCATCGTACAGTGATTCGTGAAGTATCGTCATCCAAGCAGATGTTGCAGGAACCAGGATACCCATGGAAATCAACTCTGGTGCATCCGTGAGCATAGTACTGGAATTGTTATATCTCGACAAGTTGAGTGATATTCCAGTGGAGAAGTCGTAGATAGAGCTGCGAGGCTACTCAGGAGAACAAATCCCTGTTGTAGCACATATCACCGTACCAGTGAAATACAAGGATCAGTTTCAGAGCTTGCCTCTCTTAGTAGTGGCAGGAGACAAGCCTGCCTTGATATGTAGAAATTGGTTTGGATCACTGAAGCTGGATTGGAACGAAATTTTTCGTGTTGAAACGAGATTTGCATCGAAGGATAATGTCATCAAGCAATATCCGAAGGTGTTCCGTGAAAAAGAAGTCCGATCCAAGGTTCCAAGACAAGTGTCAGAGTACAGAAGGACGCTAGACCAGTTTACTGCAAGCCATGTCCTGTACCATACGCACTCAAGGAGAGAGTTGAGCGAAAACTCAAAAAAACTAGAGACTGAGAACATTGGGCTGGATTTTCGGTGACTTTGTGACTGGGTTTTCGCCGCGATTTGCCCCTCTGCAGCGAAAACCTGGTCGGCAGGATCCTCGGGCACCTTTTTGCGGCGGTGCTTCCACTTATCACTGGGGTGAAGAGCGCCAACGTGAAATGACATGTAATGCTGTGGATTGCATTACTGTTGTACTTTTGGCTGTCTCTGGACCCGTACTCTGCACCCAGAATACAAACTGGGTCAAACCTGTCAGTGCAGCCCTGCCAGCAGCGTTAAATATGAAGACCTTCAAAAAAGATAATTTAAAGTTTTTATTTTTAAATTATTTTTCAGCGATTTAGTAGGTAAGGGTTCTGTAAAGGTTTTTTGAATGTTTTTTGCAATTTTTGTTTTTGTTTTTCCTCGTTAGGGTTACCGGCCCCGGACTAAAGTTACCTAAACTCGCGGTTTGCACCGCGAATCCTCGTGCAACGCCATCTTTACCGATTGGCACAGATGTAAAGGCTGAATGTTCGGCCTAAAAACGGTAGCGCAGCGAAAATGGTAATTTTGGCGAAAAATTACCGAAAATCCGAAAATCCCGCCCATAATCTCCAAGATAGATCTAAGTAATTGGACTACACCCATTGTTGTTGTACCTAAGTCAGATGATAAGGTAAGGTTGTGTGGTGATTCTAAAGTAACCGTAAACAAGGTTCTAGAGGGTAATCTACCCAATACATTGCCAAATGTAGAAGATTTGTTCACAATGCTGAGAGGTGGCCAGATCTTCTCAAAATGAGATCCGACAAATACTGAATTACAACTTGAGCGAGATGAGAAGTCATGCTTGACTATAAATACGCATCTAGGCCTATATCAATTGAATAAACTACCATTTGGAATATCTTCCACCCCTGCCATAATCCAAGGGGTGATGAACCAGATTTTGCAAAGCCTTTAATGGATAGTATGTTACTGAGATTACATACTAATTTCAGCACCAAACAGGTAAATCCATAATAACATATTGAATGACGTCCTCAAACGGCTAGAGAAGCACGAGTATGAGTGTCTGCTTGCAAGTGTGAGTTATTTCAAAACTCATTGGGGTACTTAGGGCACAGAGTAGACAAAGATGGTTTACATCCAACTAAGGGAAAGCTGGATGCAATCAGAAATGCAGCCACTCCCTTGAATGTAACTGAACTTCGATCATATTTGGGTCTTTTGAACTATTATGGGAAGTTCCTACCAAATTTGGCTACAGCGTTACATCCACTGAATGAGCTGTTAAAAAAACAGGTCCATTGGAAGTAGACAGAAGAATGCGACGCAGCATTCAAAGAGTGTAAAAAACAGTTGGTAGAGAGTACTGTGGTGTATGGAGAAAGAGTCAGACTGAACACTGTGAGTTCAAAGTAAAGTGTGACCGTAGTCTTTTATTGCAGGTCTCCAAAGTGCCTCTCCAACCTGTGAGGACTCCTTAAGTACAGGTGCTCCCAAGGGATTGTGGGATCCCTTGGGACTCTTGGGGATGAACCCTTTGGTCGCTGTACAGAGTAAATACAAGTCCACATATATAATAACATTCCCCCCCAATGTCAATAGTGTAACTATTTACAATGTGAGTCGATCTGGGCCCTTCTTGCCCTGGTTGATCGTCTTGGTGTGAAACCTGGTGTTGTTGAATCATTTGTTGGGCCTTCGCTGGCTGCTGTGCAGCTGGCCTTGCTGGGTTGCCTGGTGTGTTGGGCCCTGAAGACCTGCTGTGGATGATGGGTTCTACTTCGTGGTCAACCGTGGTGCCGGTTGCCATTGGTGTGTTTGTTGGGCGATCAAAAAAGGTGGGGTCGAAAGGTGGGTTGCTCAGGATAGTCCGTAAATCTGAGTTTGATTTGGTCCAAGTGTTTCCAGTGAATGAGTCCATTTGAAAGTTTGACCCGAAACACTCTGATCCCTTCTTTGCCACGACAGTGCCTGGAAGCCACTTTGGACCTTGTCCATTATTTAGTACAAACACAGAATCATTGACTTCAATCTCGCGTGACACATTTGCGCTGTCATGGTATGCACTTTGTTAAAGCCGCCTGCTCTCTACTTGTTCATGTAGATCAGGGTGAACTAACGAGAGCCTTGTCTTAAGTGCTCTTTTCATGAGCAGTTCAGCAGGTGGGATCCCAGTGAGTGAGTGTGGTCTCGTGCGGTAGCTAAGCAGGACTCGGGATAGGCGAGTCTGCAGTGAGCCTTCAGTTACCCTCTTTAAGCCTTGCTTGATGGTTCGCACTGCTCTCTCTGCCTGACCATTGGACGTTGGTTTAAAGGGGGTAGATGTGAGATGTTTGATCCCGTTACGGGTCATGAATTCTTTGAACTCAGCACTGGTAAAACATGGCCCGTTGTCACTCACCAGGACATCGGGTAAGCCGTGAGTGGCAAACATGGCCCACAGGCATTCAGTAGTGGCAGTGGACGTGCTAGTCGACATTAACTCACATTCAATCCACTTGGAGTACGCATCTACAACCACAAGGAACATTTTACCCAAGAACGTGTCTGCATAGTTGACGTGTACCCGAGACCACGGTTTGGAGGGCCAAGACCATAAACTTAGCGGCGCCTCCCTGGGTGCATTGCTTAACTGTGAGTACGTATTGAATCTGTGAATGCAGGACTAATTCCACATTGATACTGGGCTAACACACGTGGGATCTGGCTATCGCTTTCATCATTACGATGCCTGGGTGGGTACTGCGAAGGTCATTGATGAAGGTGTCTCTGCCCTTCTTGGGAACCACTACTCGATTGACCCACAGAAGGCAGTCTGCCTGTATAGACATTTCATCTTTGCGCCGCTGCAACGGCTTTATCTCTTCCTGCATTTCCACTGGGACACTGGACCAGCTCCAGTGAAGCACACAGCTTTTGACTAGAGATAATAAGGGGTCCTGGCTTGTCCAAGTTTTGATCTGCCGGGCAGTGACAGGTGATTGCCATCTCCCAAATGCTTCCATAACCATGGCTAGATCTGCAGGCTGTGCCATTTCCACCCCCGTGGTGGGCAATGGCAGCCTACTGAGAGCATCGGCGCAGTTTTCTGTGCCTGGCCTGTGTCGGATGGCATAGTTGTATGCGGACAACATGAGCGATCATCTCTGGATGTGCGCCGATGCATTGGTATTGATCCCTTTACTCTCGGAAAACGGGGAAAAAAGTGGCTTATGGTCAGTTTCCAATTCGAATTTTAGCCCAAACGGGTATTGATGCATTTTCTTTACTCCATAGGCACATGCTAACGCTTCTTTCTCAATCATGCTGTAGGCTCTCTCAGCCTTAGACAGACTCCTGGATGCATAAGCAACCAATTGAGTTTCCCGAAATCATTAGCTTGTTGCAAGACACACCCGACGCCATATGACGACGCATCACATGCTAGTACCAAACGCTTACATGGATCATACAACACAAGCAATTTGTTTGAACATAACAATTTTCTCGCTTTTAGAAAGGTATTTTCTTGGCTTTTGCCCCAAACCCATTCACCCCCTTTTCGTAGTAAGACATCTAGTGGTTCTAGCAGGGTGCTGAGATCCGGTAAGAAGTTACCAAAGTAGTTCAAGAGTCCCAGAAACGACCGTAGCTCCATCACGTTCTGTGGCCTTGGTACGTTCTCGATTGCCTCCGTCTTCGTGTTAGTGTGCCTGATGCCGTCTGCCGCAATCCTCCTTCCCAGGAACTCCACTTCAGATGACAGGAAAATGCACTTCAAACGTTTTAACCTGAGCCCCATGTGCTTGAGTCGACTAAGAACCTCCTCCAGGTTCTGCAGATGCTCGACTGTGTTCCGACCTGTGACCAAGATGTCGTCCTGGAAGACCACGGTGTGTGGGACCGACTTCAGTAAACTTTCCATGTTTCTCTGGAATATCGCCACCACTGATCAGATTCCAAATGGGCATCTGTTGTAAACAAAAAGATCTTTGTGCGTGTTGATGCAGGTGAGGGCCTTCGATGATTCCTCCAGTTCCTGCATCATGTAGGCTGAAGTCAGATCCAGCTTCGTGAACCTCTTTCTTCCCGTCAGCGTTGCAAAGAGGTCTTTGGCCTTTGGTAGTGGGTATTAGTCCTGCATGGGAAAACGATTGATAGTTACTTTGTAATCGTCACAGATTCTGACAGTGCCGTCTCCCTTGAGGACTGGGACAGTAGGACTGGCTCACTCACTGAACTCGATCAGTGAAATGATGCCCTCTCTTTGTAGCCAGTTTAGCTCGATCTCTACCCTTTCTCTCATCATGTACGGTACTGCTCTCGCCTTGTGATGGATGGGTCGTGCCCCTGAAGTTAGGTGGATCTGCACTTTCGCTCCTTGAAATTTCCCGATGCCTGGTTCGAACAGCGAAGGAAATTTGTTTAAGACCTGGGCACACGAATTGTCGTCAGCGGGCGATAGCGCTCGGATGTCATCCCAATACCAGCGTATCTTTCCCAGCCAGCTCCTGCCGAGCAGCGTGGGACCATCGCCCGTTACCACCCAGAATGGTAGCTTGTGCACCGCTCCATCGTAAGAGACCTTTACGGTAGCACTGCCGATTACAGGAATCAGTTCTTTTGTGTAAGTTCTTAGTTTCATGCGAATTGGAGTCAAGACGGGTCTTGAGGCCTTGTTGCACCACAACCTTACGAAAGTCTTTTTGCCCATGTCCAGCTCCATTGACACCGGGAGTCCATTTAGTTCAACTTTCAGCATTATTGGGGTCAATTCGTGGTGAATGTGTGCACCCCATGTACCTCTGCCTCCTCGGTCTGAGGCTCTGGTTCATCGTGATCCTCCTCTGCAACATGGTGGTTTGCAGGTTTAACAGGCTTAGCAGCTTGCCTGCACACTCGTTGGAGGTGTCCCATTGTTCCACAGCCCTTGCAAACGTATCCTTTGAATTGGCATGAATGGAAACGATGATCAACCCCGCAGCGCGAACAAGGTGTTAATGGCCTTGCATTCATCACCCTTGATGGTGGACTCTGAGACATCTGCGGACGTGTAGCTGCAGGTATGTGTGACCTACCCTGTACGTTATGATTCTAAAACAACATCACTTTGTTCACAGTACTTGTAGCAGCACTTGCGTGCTGAGAGATTTGCTTCGTATTGTCACTGGTGGCTATGAATGCCTGGGCTATCGCTATGGCCTTACTCAAGGTTGGGGTCTCTACAGTCAAAAGTTTGTGAAGTATGGTTTCATGGCCAATGCCAAGTATGAAAAAGTCTCTGAGCATGTGTTCCAAATGTCCTTCAAATTCGCAATGTCCAGCAAGGCGTCTTAGCTCGGCAACATAACTCGCTACTTCCTGGCTTTCAGACCTTTTGTCGGTGTAGAACCGATACCTCGCCAGCAGAATGCTTTCCTTTGGGTTCAAATGCTCTTGGACCAGTGTGCACAAATCGTCTACGATTTCTCCGTGGGTTTCACTGGAGTAAGCAGATTCTTCATGAGGTCATACGTTAGTGCCCCACAGATGGTGAGGAGGATTGTCGTTCATTTGGCAGCGCTCTCTTCCCCCTCTAAGTTGTTGGCCACGAAATATTGGTTGAGTCGCTCCACAAAAGTTTCCCAATCATCTCCCTCTGAAAATTTCTCCAGGATGCCCACTGTTCTCTGCATCTTTGGGTTTGTTGTTGTGTATGGAGAAAGAGTCAGACTGAACACTGTGAGCTCAAAGCAAAGTGTGACCTTAGTCCTTTATTGCAGGTCTCCAGAGTGCCCCTCCAACCTGTGAAGCCTTCTTAAGTACCTGTGCTCCCAAGGGATTATGGGATCCCTTGGGATTCTTGGGGATGAACCCTTTGGTCGCTGTACAGAGTAAATACAAGTCCACATATATAACAAGTACCATATTAGTTTATGATAAGAACATAAGAACATAAAAAATAGGAGCAATAGTCGGCCATTTACCCCTCGAGCCTGCTCCGCCATTCAATAAGATCATGGCTGATCTGATCCTCACCTCAACTTCACTTCTTCGCCCACTCCTCATAGCCCTTAACTCTCGTACCGTTCAAAAATCTGTCTATCTCCACCTTAAATATATTCAATGACCCAGCCTCCACAGATCTTTGGGGTAGAGAATTCCAAAGATTCATGACCCTCTGAGAGAAGAAATTCCCCCCTATTTCAGTTTTAAATGTGCGACCCCTAATTCTGAAACGATGCCTCCTAGTTCTAGATTCCCTGATGAGGGGAAACATCCTCTCTGCATCTACCCTGTCAAGTCCCCTCAGAATCTTATACGTTTCAATAAGATGACCTCTCAGTCTTCTAACGTGTCGATATCGTATCTAAGGAGATCAAGCTAGCATGTGACACCTCTGCTTATGGAGTTGGGGCAGTGATCTCTCATGTTAATGGGGTGGAGAGACCAACTGCTTTTGCTTCACGCACTCTCAGTGCCAGTGAGTGTAATTATGCGCAGATTGAAAGAGAAGCTTAATTTTGGGGTCAAGAAGTTCCACAAATACTTGTTCAGTCGTAAGTTCACCTGTCTCATTACACAGGACCAGGTCTAAGATAGCTTGCTCCCTTGTAGGTTCTGTAACATACTGTTCTAAGAAACAATTCCGTATGCATTCTATGAATTCCTCTTCCAGGCTACCCTGTGCGATTTGAGTTGACCAATCGATATGTAGGTTAAAATCCCCCTGACCATAAGCCCCGGACAGCAATCCTCCATCCAAAGTCTCAGTTTCAACCTTAGCTGCAGCCCGAATGCAGAGATGGGCTTTGATTTTGTAAGCATATGCGTATGACATGGCAACCTGGACATAGCATCAGCTGATCATAGTAATGCCATCCCATCACGAGTTACATTCAATAGGGAAGATGTGTTCTATTTTTCATACATTGATGAGCTGCCAGTCACAACTGAAGAGATTGGTAGAGCAACCAAACATGACCCAGTTATGTCAACGGGGTCAGAGAAAGTTATTCATCCATACTTCCTTCGTAGGAATGAATTATCAATGGCTAAAGATTGTATCGTGAGGGGTGCAAGAGTAGTTATTCCAAATATTTCAGGTCAAAATTATTGGGAGATCTTCATGACCAGCACCTGCGAATGTGCTTGACCAAGAGTTTTGCACGCAGTTACTATGGTGGTGAGTTCTAGATAAAAAATAGAGTCATCATCATCATCATAGGCAGTCCCTCGGAATCGAGGAAGACTTGCTTCCACTCCTGAAGTGAGTTCTTTGGTGGCTGAACAGTCCAATACGAGAGCCACAGACTCTGTCACAGGTGGGACAGATAGTCGTTGAGGGAAGGGGTGGATGGGACTGGTTTGCTGCACGCCCTTTCCGCTGTCTGCGCTTGATTTCTATATGTTCTTGGCATTGAGACTCGAGGTGCTCATTGCCCTCTCGGATGCACTTCCTCCACTTAGGGCGGTCTTGGGCCAGGTACTCCCAGGTGTCAGTGGGGATGTCGCATTTTATCAGGGAGGCTTTGAGGATGTTCTTGTAGCATTTCCGCTGCCCACCTTTGGATCGTTTGTCCTGAGGGAGCTCCGAGTAGAGCGCTTGCTTTGGGAGTCTCGTGTCTAGCATGTGGACTATGTGACCTGCCCAGTGGAGCTGATCGAGTGTGGTCAGTGCTTCAATGCTGGGGATGTTAGCCTGAATGAGGACGCTGATGTTGGTGTGCCTGTCCTCCCAGGAGATTTGTATGATCTTGCGGAGACATCATTGGTGATATTTCTGCAGCAACTTGAGGTGTCTATTGTACATGGCCCATGTCTCTGAGCCATACAGGAGAGCAGGTATTACTACAGCCCTGGAGACCATGAGCTTGGTGACAGTTTTGAGGGCCTTGTCTTCAAACACTCTTTTCCTCAGGCGGCCGTAGGCTGCACTAGCGCATTGGAGGCGGTGTTGGATCTCGTCGTAGATGCCTGCTTTTGTTGATAGGAGGCTCCCGAGATATGGGAAGTGCTCCATGGTGTCCAGGGCCGCGCCGTGGATCTTGATGACTGGGAGGTAGTGCTGTGCGGTGAGGACAGACTGGTGGAGGACCTTTGTCTTACGTATGTTTAGCGTAAGGCCCATGCTTTTGTATGCCTCAGTAAATACGTCGACTATGTTCTGGATTGCAGCCTCTGTATGTGTGCAGACGCAGGCGTCGTCCGCGTATTGTAACTCGACGACAGAGGTTGGTGTGGTCTTGTATCTGGCCTGGAGATGGTGCAGGTTGAACAGGTTCCCACTGGTTCTGTAGTTTAGTTCCACTCCAGCGGGGAGCTTGTTGACTGTGAGGTGGTGCATAGCGGCGAGAAAGATTGAGAAGAGAGGCGATGATGCAGCCCTGTTTGACCCTGGTCCGGATGTGGATTGGGTCTGTGATGGATCCGTTGGTAAGGATCACGGCCTGCATGTCGTTGTGGAGCAGGTGGAGGATGGTGACGAACTTTTGGGGGCATCCAAAATGGAGGAGGACGCTCTATAGACCCTCATGGTTGACAGTATCGAAGGCCTTTGTAAGGTCGAAGAAGGCCATGTTTAAGGGCTGGTGCTGTTCCCTGACTTTTTCCTGTTGCTGTCGCGCTGCAAAAATCATGTCCGTTGTGCCCCATGGGGACGAAATCTGCACTGTGACTCTGGGAGGAGCTCTTCAGCTATGGGAAGAAGACAGTTGAGGAGGACTCTAGCAATGACTTTCCCAATGGCTGATAGTAGGGAGATTCCTCTGTAGTTGCCGCAGTCTGACCTGTAAGTCAGTCAGCCAGTCAGAGTACATCGTTAGTCAATGTACAACATGTCAATCGGTAAGCAAGAAACCACCATCAGTACCATTGCAGCTATGGAAATGGCCTCCCAGGGTGTGGCAAAGGTTACATATTGATTTTGTTGAGCTAGAAGGACAGCAATTGCTCATTGTGATTGATCACCATTCAAAGTGGTAGAGGTGTTTCGGATGCAGAAAATAACAACAAATAAAACACTAGACAATTTATGAAGATTGTTTTCTTCATATGGCCTCCCAGAAGAAATTGTGTCTGAAAATGGCACATAATTTTGTTCAGAAGAACTTGCACAGTTCAAGAGCAGAAATGGTGTGAAACAGACCAAGATTCCACCATACCACCCTAATTCAAATGGTGCAGCAGAACACATACAAATTGTAAAAGGTGCCCTCATCAAGAAAATGTTGGATCCAAATCCAAAGAAATAGTTGGACCACAAATTAGCAAATTTTCTAATTACTTATCGTAATACTGCTCATACAACTACTGGTAGAACACCAGCAGAGTTGTTTCTCAAATGACAGCCACAAACCAGGTTCTCGTTGTTAAAGCCAAACTTGGCACAGTCAGTCGAAGAGAAACAATTAAGATTGAAAGAGAATCATGATCGAGATAGAGTGAGAGAGAGAAGTGTGAAATTGAATCAGGAGGTGAGAGTGAAGAACTATCACCATAAATGGTTAAAGTGTTTACCAGGAAGAGTAAAGAAGATATGTGGCCCTCACACATGGTCAAGATATTTGATCATGGAAAGGTTAGGATGCCCACATTGATCATATTTTACCTACAGATGTGGAAGGAGTTGAAAGTTGGAATTATTCGATAATTTCTGTTGAGTCAGATAGCCTTGTTACAAGTAGAGCACCATTTTCAAATCCTACATCAGAAACAAGTCCAAGAGAAAGTCAGAATTTAAGTCTGAGTCCGAGTCAGGCAGACAAACAGTCTGAAGTTGTGGAGAATCCAAAGGTAGATAAAGGGTTACCCTTGGAGGAAAACTCACCTCAGGCTCAGCTTAGAATGAGTCGAAGCTCAACACCATGTTTGAAATGTTCTGTTTGAGAGCAAAGGTACCCTCTTCGAAACAGAAAATAAGTGGTTAAGTTTGATTTGTAAATATGGCAAAATAAGTCCATGGGCTAGAACCTCCACTTTTTTTGCATGCTTAACACCCACTTAACACCCATTTTACCACTGAAATGTCGCATAATGTCCATATATCACCATTTTGGCACAAAATGGAAACTGGCGGGCATTTTTCAGAAATTTATTGCCGAGCGTTACTTTCCCCATGTGCTTAACGCCGAGAAAAAATATTATCGCCCGGCCACTTTTTTGGGGCGGAATCAGCAAAATGGGCGAATTCAACGCCCATAATATCACCCAGCACTACTTTCCACACAGAATTAACGCCAAGATTCAATATTAACGCCCACCCACTATTTTTTGTTGTAAAGAGCATAATTACCCAAACTAGCGGCTATGGAGATCGCCCATTGTCAATTTCACCACCTCGCACACATTTCGCCCACAATATCGTTCGCCCAAAAAAACGGCCACAAAAAGTGGAACTAACCGGAACAAATCACAGCGTTATGGACGCCATGTTCTACATCACATGTCGCATCATTTAAAAGGCTGCTGTGCTTCAACCTCGGCAGAGTTTGTATGTACTCTGCAGGCCGCTGGAGTTGATGTGAGCATCTGTAAAAACATCTTGACCATACTGTGACCGATTGGAATTGAAGAGGTGTCTTCATCGGGACATTCTTTGCTTGAGCAATCGGTGGAAAACAGAGAGCTACTGCAATGGGGCCTGACCTTTCTCACCCTCTCTTGGTGACCAAATACTTGCAGCAGACTCGACATCGCCAAAACAATGCTCCACTGCATTCTGTGCCCAATGTAAGAAGTGACAGACAGATGAAGAGGACCAGATGTTACACCCCCCGCAAGTACAAGGAGAAGCATTCTTACCTCGACTTGCCCGACACCACCTGCCTTCAGAGACTGCGCTTCCACAAAAAGGTTATCACTGAGGTATGCCAGCTGATAAGGCGAGATTTATAGCTTGCAAGCAGGTCATCACAGAAACGTGGTTGCGGGGTGGCCAAGACTGGGAATTAAACATACAGAGGTATCTGACAATTCGGAAGGATAGACAAGAAGGGAAAGGAGGTGGGGTAGCTCTGTTAATAAAAGATGATATCAGGGCAGTTGTGAGAGATGATATTGGCTCTAATGAACAAAATGTCGAATCATTATGGGTGGAGATTAGAGATAGTAAGGGGAAAAAGTCACTGGTGGGCGTAGTTTATAGGCCCCCAAATAATAACTTCATGGTGGGGCGGACAATAATCAAGGGAATAATAGAGGCATGTGAAAAAGGAATGACAGTAATCATGGGGGATTTTAACCTACATATCGAATGGTCAAATCAAATCGCACGGGGTAGCCTGGAGGAGGAATTCATAGAATGCATACGGGATTGTTCCTTAGAACAGTATGTTACAGAACCTACAAGGGAGCAAGCTATCTTAGATCTGGTCCTGTGTAATGAGACAGAAATAATAAGCGATCTCCAAGTAAAAGACCCTCTCGGAATGAGTGATCACAGTATGGTTGAATTTGTAATACAGATTGAGGATGAGGAAGTAGTGTCAGAAACGAGCATACTATGCTTAAACAAAGGGGACTACAGTGGGATGAGGGCAGAGTTAGCTAAAGTAGACTGGGAACACAGACGAAATGGTGGCACAATTGAGGAAGAGTGGAGGACTTTTAAGGAGCTCTTTCATAGTGCTCAACAAAAATATATTCCAGTGAAAAAGAAGGGCGGTAAGAGAAGGGATAACCAGCCGTGGATAACCAAGGAAATAAAGGAGAGTATCAAATTAAAAACCAATGCGTATAAGGTGGCCAAGGTTAGTGGGAAACTAGAAGATTGGGAACATTTTAAACGACAGCAAAGAATGACTAAGAAAGCAATAAAGAAAGGAAAGATAGATTACAAAAGTAAACTTGCGCAAAACATAAAAACAGATAGTAAAAGCTTTGACCGATATATAAAACGGAAGAGAGTGACTAAAGTAAATATTGGTCCCTTAGAAGATGAGAAGGGGGATTTAATAATGGGAAATGTGGAAATGGCTGAGACCTTAAACAATTATTTTGCTTCGGTCTTCATAGTGGAAGACACAAAAACCATGCCAAAAATTGCTGGTCACGGGAATGTGGGAAGGGAGGACCTTGAGACAATCACGATCACTAGGGAGGTAGTGCTGGACAGGCTAATGGGACTCAAGGTAGACAAGTCCCCTGTTCCTGATGAAATGCATCCCAGGGTATTAAAAGAGATGGCGGAAGTTATAGCAGATGCATTCGTTATAATCTACCAAAATTCTCTGGAGTCTGGGGAGGTACCAGCGGATTGGAAAGCAGCTAATGTAAGGCCTCTGTTTAAAAAAGGGGGCAGACAAAAGGCAGGTAACTATAGGCCGGTTAGTTTAACATCTGTAGTGGGGAAAATGCTTGAAGCTATCATTAAGGAAGAAATAGTGGGATATCTAGATAGGAATAGTGAAATCAAGCAGACGCAACATGGATTCATGAAGGGGAAATCATGTTTAACTAATTTACTGGAATTCTTTGAGGATATAATGAGCATGGTGGATAGAGGTGTACCAATGGATGTAGTGTATTTAGATTTCCAAAAGGCATTCGATAAGGTGCCACACAAAAGGTTACTGCAGAAGATAAAGGTACGCGGAGTAAGAGGAAATGTATTAGCATGGATCAAGAATTGGCTGGCGAACAGAAAGCAGAGAGTCGGGATAAATTGGTCTTTTTCGGGTTGGAAATCGGTGGTTAGTGGTGTGCCACAGGGATCAGTACTGGGACCACAACTGTTTACAATATACATAGATGACCTGGAAGAGGGGACAGAGTGTAGTGTAACAAAATTTGCAGATGACACAAAGATTAGTGGGAAAGCGGGTTGTGTATAGGACACAGAGAGGCTGCAAAGAGATTTAGATAGGTTAAGCGAATGGGCTAAGGTTTGGCAGATGGAATACAATGTCGGAAAATGTGAGGTCATCCACCTTGGAAAGAAAAACAGTAAAAGGGAATATTATTTGAATGGGGAGAAATTACAACATGCTGCGGTGCAGAGGGACCTGGGAGTCCTTGTGCATGAATCCCAAAAGGTTAGTTTGCAGGTGCAGCAGGTAATCAGGAAGGCGAATGGAATGTTGGCCTTCATTGCGAGAGGGATGGAGTACAAAAGCAGGGAGGTCCTGCTACAACTGTACAGGGTATTGGTGAGGCCACACCTGGACTACTGCGTGCAGTTTTGGTCACCTTACTTAAGGAAGGATATACTAGCCTTGGAGGGGGTACAGAGACGATTCACTAGGCTGATTCCGGAGATGAGGGGGTTACCTTATGATGATAGATTGAGTAGACTGGGTCTTTACTCGTTGGAGTTCAGAAGGATGAGGGGAGATCTTATAGAAACATTTAAAATAATGAAAGGGATAGAGAAGATAGAGTCAGAGAGGTTGTTTCCACTGGTCGGGGAGACTAGAACTAGGGGGCACAGCCTCAAAATATAGGGGAGCCAATTTAAAACCGAGTTGAGAAGGAATTTCTTCTCCCAGAGGGTTGTGAATCTGTGGAATTCTCTGCCCAAGAAGCAGTTGAGGCTAGCTCATTGAATGTATTCAAATCACAGATAGATAGATTTTTAACCAATAAGGGAATTAAGGGTTATGGGGAGCGGGTGGGTAAGTGGAGCTGAGTCCATGGCCAGATCAGCCATGATCTTTTTGAATGGCGGAGCAGGCTCGAGGGGCTAGATGGCCTACTCCTGTTCCTAATTCTTATGTTCTTATGTAAGTACCATCAGTACTGCACTGTCCATCGAGGTCAAAGTCACCGCGGCATTGTTGTTCTATGCCTCGGGTTCTTTTCAGGCCAGAGCTGGCGACATTTGCGGACTTTCTCAGCATGCCACACATTGCTGCATTAGACAGGTCACTGAAGCCCTGTATGCACACAGGATGGACTTGATCAGCTTCCCTATGACCAGGGAGACACAGAGTGAGAGGGCTCTAGGATTCTCCAGAATTGCAAACTTCCCCAAGGTGCAGGGAGCAATAGACTGTACGCGATGCAGGCACCTTTTGAGGATGCTGATGTTTTCAGGAACTGCAAGGGATTCCACTCCCTGAATCTCCAACTGGTTGTCGACCACCAGCAAATTGAGTGAATGCTCAATTTCCGGGCAACATCCATGATGCTCACATCCTCCGTGAGAGCACTGTATCTGACTTGATTAACAATGAGTCACAAGGTCAATGTTGGTGCTTGGTGACAAAGGATATGGCCTCGCCACCTGGCTGATGACCTCCCCCTGCTTGACACCCACACCGAGGCCGAGAGGCAATACAACAAGAGCCACAGAGCAATTCGCAATATCGTGGAGAAAACCATTGGAGTGCTGAAGCAACGCTTTAGAAGCCTGGACAATTGGGCTGGCCCACTTGCTGAATTCCACTGGGGAGATGATGACCTCGATTTCCACTCTCTCCCTCATCATGTGAGGTACCGCTCGTGCCTTGTGGTGAATGGGTCGTGCCTCTGGGACCAAGTGGATCCGCACCTTCACCCCAGAAAAGTTTCCAATATCTGGCTCAAAAAGGGAAGGAAATTTGTTAAGAACCTGGGTACATGAGGCCTCATCGGCATGTGATAGCGCTCGGATGTCATCCCAGTTCCAGCGGATTTTGCCCAGCCAGCTCCTTCCAAGCAGTGTGGGGCCATCGCCCGGGACAATCCAGAGTGGCAGTTCGTGCACCGTGCCCTCGACCATGGCGCTGCCCAGGACAGTGATAAGCTCTTTGTTGTACGTTCTCAGTTTCGTGTGGATGGGCTCAGGGCTGATCTGAGTGCCTTGTTGCACCACAGTCTCTCAAACATCTTTTTACTCATGATGGATTGGCTAGCGCCAGTGTCCAGTTTCATGGCTACGGGTAAGCCATTCAATTTTACGTTTAGCATTATAGCTGGACATTTCGTCGAAAATGTGTGCACCCCGTGTACTTCAGCATCTGTCTCCTCTCTCTGAAATTCGAAATTGCTTTGATCCACCAGGGACCGATCTTCCTCTGGCACGTGGTGGTTAGCAGGTTTTGCAGAGCTTGCAGCTCGAAGCTCGTTGGAGGTGCCCCATTGTTTCACAGCTCTTGCAAACATACCCTTTGAAGCGGCATGAATAGGCTGAATGGAAGCCTCCACAATGCCAACAAGGTGTGAAATGCCTTGCATTCATCCTTTGTTGCGGACTCTGAGTCATCTGGATCACCTGAGGCCTGCTGGCAGTTGCAGACTCGTGGTTTCTGCCCTGTACATTTCTGCTCGCAAACACAGTTCCAGTTAATTTATGAACATTGCTAGCACTTGTGTGCTGAGAGATTTGTTTGGTGTTATCACTGGTGGACATAAACGCCTGTGCTATCGCAATGGCTTTACTGTGGGTCGGTGTCTCTACAGTCAAAAGTTTTCGTAGGATGGTCTCATGGCCAATGCCCAGTACAAAAAAGTCTCTGAGCATCTGCTCCAGGTAGCCATCAAACTCACATTGTCCTGCAAGTTGCCTTAGCTCGGCGACGTAGCTCACCACTTCCTGACCTTCAGATCGCTGGTACATATAGAATCGATACCTCGCCATCAGCACGCTCTCCCTCTGGTTAAGATGCTCCCGAACCAGTGTACACAGCTCCTCATACAACTTATCTGTGGGTTTCACCGGAGCCAGAAGATTCTTCATGAGGCTGTAGGTCGGTGCCCCGCAGGCAGTGAGGAAGACCGCTCTCCTTTTTGCAGCGCTTCCTTCTCCATCCAGTTCGTTGGCTACAAGGTACTGGTCTAACCGTTCAACATAGGCTTCCCAGTCCTCACTCTCCAAGAACTTCTCCAGGATGCCCACAGTTTACTGCATCTTTGCATTGGATTCGTGCACTCATCGCCAGATGTTGTGTTCCTGACACAGATGAGACTGCACACAGGGAGGGTAAATTAACAGTGACCTCAGTCTTTATTAAGACACTCCAGAGTGAGTAACAGGCCTTAGGGGCCGGCTTATATTCAGTGTTCCCAAGGAATGCTGGGATCCCTTGGGACTTCAGAGGATGCACTCCCTGGTGGCGGAACATGGGAATGCATGCTTTACAGATACACAACAAAATCAAAATGACAATATCAACTATTCGCCCTTGTGCATTCCCTTATTGTCTATTTTTTGTGTGCCTTTTCCGACTCTAATTCTCCTATGTAGTGCTCCCCCAGTGGCTGCAACATGGCTGGGGAAGGCTGCTGATTTTTTGTGGGGGAGACTGCAGATGGCCTTGTAGGATGACTTCAAACAGCTCTGGACCTAGAGGTCTGGCTGTAGAGTGCACCACCTTGGCATGGGTGGCAGCAATATAGGCTGGCTGACTGATAGGCAGCAGCAAGGGCAATGGCAGAATGACGGTGGTGGAAGTAGGAATGCTATCATTCTGGGAAAGGACAGCAGGTTCTTGCTCCACAGATCCACTGCCACTCCCCAGGGTGCCGCCTCAGCATTTCTAGCAATCTATAGATTGCTGGACTCCTGCGACATCCTGCAACCTTACCTTACGTGTGTCCTTTGGTTACCAATCCTTCTGCCCCTGGAAGCAGTTTTTACTTATTTACTCTATCGAAACTATTCAAGATTTTGTACACCTCATAACATTCTCTGCTCTAAGGAGAACATTCTCTAGTCTCTCCATGCAACTGAAGTCTTTCTTCCCTGGTACCATTCCAGTAAATCTTCTCTGCATCTGCTCTAAATCTTCGACATCCTACCTAAAGTGTAGTGCCCAGAAATGACCACAATACTCCAGCTGGGGCTTAACCAGTGCTTTATAAAGGTTAGCAAAATGTCCTTGCTTTTGTACTCTGTGCCTCTATTTATAAAGCTTAGGATCCGGTATGCCCTTTAACAACCTTCTCAACGTGTGTACGTATAACTCCCAGGTGTCTCTGTTCCTGCAACCCCTTTAACATTGTAGCATTTAGTTTATAGAATCTTAGAATCATAGAATGGTTACAGCACAGAAAGAGGCAATACGACCCGTCAAGCCCATGCCAGCTTTCTGCAAGAGCACTTCAGTTAGTCCCACTCCCCTGCCCTTTCCTTGTAGCCCTGCAATTGTTTTTCCTTCAGGTATCTATCCAATACCCTTTTGAAAGCCACGATTGGATCTGCCTCCACCACCCTCTTAGGCAGCACATTCCAGATCCTAACCGCTCGCTGCATAAAAAAGTTTTTATTCATTTTGCATTTGGTTCTTCTGCCAATCACCTTTAATCTGTATCCTCTGGTTCTCAACCCTTCTGCCAATGGGAACAGTTTCTCTCTATCTACTCTGTCTCGATCCCTCATGATTTTGAACACCTCTATCAAATCTCCTCTCAACCTTCTCTGCTCTAAAGAGAACAACCCCAGGTTCTCCAGTATACCCACGTAACTGAAGTCCCTCATCCAACCCTATTAGCTGTCCAAACTGGCTTAACTGGTCAAAACGGGTGTAGGTGGCTGGTAATGCCCCCTTTTGAACAAAACTAAACTAAACTAAAAAAATCATAACAAACTCACTTACACTGGCACAAATTGAATGTGCAAAATGGGGATTTTTAAGATACTCCAGAAAAATCAAGTTGCTCCAATAAAAACGGAGCAACCTGTGCAATTTTTGGCCTTCAGTAAGTACTGTCTCATAATATAGTAATAACAACAAAACAATAAAAATTATGCCTACACCTGAGTAAGGCAGACTGCATTCGCAGGCTGAAATTTACAAAGGAGATCATCACAGAGATCTGCCAGCTAATCAGGGCAGACTTACAGCCAAGAAGTGGCAGGAGGACTGTGAACTGAAGGTCATTGCAGACTTGCCTTCTATGCTTCTGGCTCATTTCAAGCACCAACTGGGGACATATGCTGCATCTCACAGCACACCACATATTGCTGCATTTGACAGGCTGCTCTGTATGCCAAAAGGGACCATTTCATCAAACATCCCTCTGGCCACACAGGCAATGCGAGACAGGGCTGTGGGGTTCTACAGAATTGCTGGCTTCCCCAAGTTCAGGGTGAGATCGACTGTAAACACATTGCCTTGAGAGCAACTTTGGGCGAATCCAAGGTTTATCACAACAGGGAAGGGTTCCACTTCCTAAACATTCAGCCCATCTGTGACGATATGCATTGGATCCTGGCAGTGGATGCGAAATATCTAAGTAGCATCCATGATGCTTTCATTTTACGTGAGAGCGCTATATCTGTGAAGTTTCAGGAGCCACGGGTAGCTCAGCTGCACAGGGGGGAGGGACAAAGAATAAAAGAGCTATAGTAGTAGGGGATTCAATAGTTAGGGGAATAGAGAGGCATTTCTGCGGCCATAGACCTGACTCCAGCTGCCTCTCTGGTGCCAGGGTCAAGGATGCCACAGAGCGGATGCAGGGCATTCGGTGGGGAGAGGGTGAACAGCTAGAGGTCATGGTCCATATCGGGACCAATGACATAGGTAGAAAGAGGGAGGAGGTCCTGCAGGCAGAATTTATGGAACTAGAAGAAAAATTAAAGGGTTGGACCTCAATGGTAGTAATCTCTAAGGAGGGCTTTAAATTCCTGAGGCATTGGGACTGCTTCTGGGGGAGATGGGACCTGTACAAACCGGATGGGTTGCACCTCAACAGCGCCGGGACCAGTATCCTCGTGGGGAGTTTTGCTAGTGCTGTTGGGGAGAGTTTAAACTAGCTTAGAAGGGGGATGGGAACCTGAGAAAAAATTCAATAGGGAAGGAAGTAAAGCTGAAATTGCTAAGCAAGAATGTAGAAAGTGAATTTGTAATACAGAGGAAACAAGGGTTAGTAACATAAGAACATAAGAACATAAGAAATAGCAATCTGAGTGAGCCATACGGCCCCTCGAGCCTGCTCCACCATTCAATAAGATCATGGGTGATCTGATCATGGACTCAGCTCCACTTCACCGCCCACTCCCCATAACCCTTTATCCCCTTATCGTTTAAGAAATTGTCTATTTCTGTCTTAAATTTATTCATTATCCCAGCTTCCACAGTACTCTGAGGCAGCGAATGCCACAGATTTACAAAAGATTTTCTCCTCATCTCTGTTCTAAATGGGCGGCCCCTTATTCTAAGATCATGCCCTCTAGTTCTAGTCTCCCTCATCAATGGAAACATTCTCTCTGCATCCACCTTGTCAAGCCCCTTCATAATCTTACACATTTCGATAAGATCTCCTCTCATTCTTTTGAACACCAATGAGTAGAGGCCCAACCTACTCAACCTTTCTCATAAGTCAACTCCCTCATCCCCAGAATCAACATAGTGATTCTGAACTACTCCAAAGCAAGTATATCCTTTCGTAAATATGGAAACCAAAACTGCACACAGTATTCCAGGTGTGGTCTCACCAATACCTTATGTAGCTATAGCAAGACTTCCCTGCTTTTATACTCCATCCCCTTTGCAATAAAGGCCAAGATACCATTGGCCTTCCTGATCACTTGCTGTACCTGCATTCTATCCTTTTGTGTTTCATGCACAAGTACCCCCAGGTCCCACTGTACTGTGGCATTTCGCAATCTTTCTTCAATTTAAATAATAACTTGCTCTTTGATTTTTTTCTGCCAAAGTGTATGAATTCACACTTTCCAACATTATACTCCATCTGCCAAATTTTTGCCCACTCACTTAGCCTGTCTATGTCCTTTTGCAGATTTTTTTGAGTCCTTCTCACACATTGCTTTTCCTCCCATCTTTGTATTGTCAGCAAACTTGGCTACATTACACTTGGTCCCTTCTTCCAAGTCGGTGATATAGATTGTAAATAGTTGCGGTCCCAGCACTTATCCCTGCGGCACCCCACTAGTTACTGGTTGCCAACCAGAGAATGAACCATTTATCCCGACTCTCTGTTCTCCGTTAGTTAGCCAATCCTCTATCCATGCTAATATATTACCCCCAACCCCGTGAACTTTTATCTTGTGCAGTAACCTTTTATGTGGCATCTTGTCAAATGCCTTCTGGAATTCCAAATACACCACATCCACTGGTTCCCACTTTATCCACCCTGTTTGTTACATTCTCAAAGAACTCCAGCAAATTTCTCAAACATGACTTCCCCTTCATAAATCCATGCTGACTCTTGTCTGAAGAATTTTTCTTTTCCAAATGTCCTGCTACTGTTTCTTTAATGATGGACTCCAACATTTTCCCAACCACAGATATTAGGCTAACTGGTCTATAGTAAGTAGTAATCAAGGTCATCCTATGATACATGATATATACTTCAATGCAAAGAGTATAGCGAGCACAGGTAGACACTTGGGAGTATGACATTATAGCCATTACAGAGACATGACTGAAAGAGGGGCCAGTTTGGCAGCTCAGTATTCCTGATTACAGGATTTTTAGACAAGACAGAGAGTGGGGTAAAAATGGATCGTGGGTCATGGTATTGATTAAGGAAATTATTACAGCTGCGAGGAAGGATGATATGTTAGAGGGATTATCAAATGAGGTCATACGGGTCGAACTGAAAAATAAAAAAGGAGCGATCACACTGCTGGGCGTGTATTATCGAGCCCCAAACAGTGGGAGGGAGATAGAAGAGGAAATATGTAGACAAATTTCTGTGAAATGCAAAAACCACTGTGCAGTAATAGTTGGGATTTCAACTATCTTAATTTTTGATTGGGACAGATATTGGGCTAGATTTTCCACTTTTGGGCTTATCGCCCAAAAATGGGCATTACTTCCGGTGTGGGCAGTAAAAAAGGGTTTTCAGATCGCTGGCTTCTCGCCCATTCTCAAAGCACCTAGTCTCCATTATTGAAAATGGCCGTTACCGCGAGCGATATGAAAGCATTAAATCTCTCTGACCTTCTGCCGTAAAGTGTCGCCGTCCTTAGCAACGGCATGGCAACGCTCGATTCCCGCGATTCAGGAGGTCAAGGGTCATCATGACATGCTCAGAAGAGGAGACAGAGAGAGAGGGAGCTGAGAGGGACTGAAAGCGTGTGTGGCTGTGGTGTGTGCTTGTTTGGCTGTTATGGGAGGCACGAGGGAGATTCACCAGCAGCAAAAAGCCTACTAAACACCAAGAACATAGTTGGCACTGAGTTTTTGTCCAACAAATAAGATATAACTTGGAAGGGATGGAGGAGCTGGTAGCCAGGAACACTGGTGGCAGAGGGCTCCCAGTGGTCCCGGAGCGCATCACTGCACCCCAAGGTGCCGCACCCCCATTGCCAACCACACATGAGAGCCAGCAGCAACATCTTGCTTCTGGCCCAGAGCACGTTCCCACCTCAGGACCGTCCTCTCCCGTATCCATCCAAGCAGTGTTGCGGCCATCACCCCCACCCCCCACCACCCCCAAAGAAGCATCGCCAAAGGAGCTCCTCGGCCAGGCGGCTTGGAGTCAGGAGGGAACGAGGTAGAGGTGGGGAGGAGAAGCGGGGGTCGGGGGGGTGGGGGGAAGGGAAGGGTTGGTTTTTACAGAAATACTGATGATTTCAGACAAATGTTCGGTTTAAATGTGTTTTATTTAACAAAACCTTGTTGCTCATTGGCTAAGATAGCTGCACCATTACATGCTGGTGATTCCTTAACATCAATGGGTATAATCACACTTAATTTCAATCAACAAACTTTAACTGTCACCAAGGTGATGCCCACCATTGATGTATGACCTGCACACCCAGCAGTGTGTCAGCCTTGTAAATAACACCAATGTTCTTTCAGGCAAAGCGATCATTGATGAGCTCCGAATGTAAGGCTCTTGCAGCTATCATGCCACCATGGGCCCTTTCATGCAGTCTACAGTGGGGCTGGGGCATGGCTTCAGCATCAGCCTGATTGTCTGGCCCGATGTCAACGTCCGCCTACTCAACCTCCTCTTCCTCTCTCTGGTGAGGTGGACTGTCAGACTCATCAGGCAATTCTTGTCCCCTCCTGATAGCCAAGTTGTGCAGCATGGAGCACACCACCACGAATTGAGCTACCTGCTCAGGGTGGTGTTGGAGCTCGCCTCCTGAGTGGCCCAGACATCTAAAGCACTGCTTAAGCACGCCAATGGTTTTCTCCGCGATTTTGCGAGTGGCTCTGTGGCTCTCATTGTATTGCCTCTCGGCTTCGGTATGGGTGTCACGCAGGGGGGTCATCAGCCAGGTGGCAAGGCCATATCCTTTGTCACCAAGCATCCAGCATTGACCCTGTGACTGATTGTTAAGCAAGTCAGATACAGTGCTCTCACGCAGGATGTGAGCATTATGGATGCTGCCTGGAAATTGAGCATTCACTGCCAGTATAATTTGCTGGTAGTCGACAACGAGTTTGACATTCAGGGAGTGGAATCCCTTGCGGTTCCTGAAAAACTCTGTACTTGAAAAGGTGCCCGCATCGCGATGTACATACAGCCTATTGCTCCCTGGGGAAGTTTGCAATTCTGGAGCAACCTAGAGTCCTCTCACACTGTGCCTCCCTGGTTATAGGGAAGCTGATTAAGTTCCTCCTGTGTGCGTACAGGGCTTCAGTGACCTGTCTAATGCAGCAATGTGTGGAAAGCTGAGAAAATCTGCAAATGTCAACAGCTGTGGCCTGAAAATAACTCGATCCGTAGAACATAGAAACATAGAAACATAGAAAATAGGTGCAGGAGTAGGCCATTCGGCCCTTCGAGCCTGCACCGCCATTCAATAAGATCATGGCTGATCACTCCCTCAGTACCCCTTTCTTGCTTTCTCTCCATACCCCTTGATCCCCTGAGCCGTAAGGGCCATATCTAACTCCGTCTTGAATATATCCAATGAACTGGCATCAACCACTCTCTGCGGCAGGGAATTCCACAGGTTAACAACTCTCTGAGTGAAGAAGTTTCTCCTCATCTCAGTCCTAAATGGCCTACCCCTTATCCTAAGACTGTGTCCCCTGGTTCTGGACTTCCCCAACATCGGGAACAATCTTCCCGCATCTAACCTATCCAGTCCCGTCAGAATCTTATACGTTTCTATGAGATCCCCTCTCATCCTTCTAAACTCCAGTGAATAAAGGCCCAGTTGATCCAGTTGAGACCTCACTAAGGCCCTGTACAACAGCAGTGTCGCAGTGACTTTGACCTCGACAGACAGTGCAGTAGTGATGGTGCTGGCAAGCTGCAGATCTCCCCTTCTCAGCTGGCATACCTCAGTGATAACCTCTTTGTGGAAGTGCAGTCTCCGAAGGCAGGTGGTGTCAGGCAAGTTGATGTAAGATTGCTTCTCCCTGTATTTGCGGGGGGTGTAACGTCTGGTCCTCCTCATCAGTCTGGCACGTCTTACATTGGGCACATAATGCAGTAGAGCGTTCCTTCGGCGATCTTGAGTCTGCTGCATGTAATTGGTCATCAAGACAGGGTGAGAAAGGACAGGCCCCATTCCACCAATTGGTTACAAACAATGAATGTCCTGACAAAGACACCTATTCAATTCCAATCGTTCACAGTACAGTCAAGATGTTTGTGCAGATGTTCACATCAACTACAATGACCTCGAGAGTACATCCGAAATCCCCCGAATTTGAAGCACAGCAGCCTTTTTAAATGATGCGACATGTGATGTAGAACATGGCGTCCATAACACTGTGATTAGTTCTGGTTAGTTCCACTTTTTGTGGGCGTTTTTTTGGGCAAGCGATATTGTGGGCGACGTGTGTGCGAGGTGGTGAAAGTGACGCTGGGCGATCTCATGGCCGCTAGTTTCAGTGAATTTGCTCTTTACGACAGAAAAAGTGGGCGGGCGGTATTATTAAATCTCGGCATTAAATCAGTGTAGAAATTAACGCTGACGATATTATGGGCATTGATTTTGCCCATTGTGATAATTCCGCAAAAAAAAAATGGATGGGCGGTATTATTTTTTCCCAGCGTTAAGCCCATGGGGAAAGTAACGCTCGCTGATAAGTTTCCAAAAAATGCCCATCAGTTTCCATTTTAGAAATATAGAAACATAGATCATTCACCTCAGTACCCCTATCCCACTTTCTCTCCATACCCCTTGATTCCTTTAGCCATAAGGGCCATATCTAACTCCCTCTTGAATATATCCAATGAACTGGCATCAACAACTCTCTGCGGTAGGGAATTCCACAGGTTAACAACTCTCTGAGTGAAGAAGTTTCTCCTCATCTCAGTCCTAAATGGCCTACCCCTTATCCTAAAACTGTGTCCTCTGGTTCTGGACTTCCCCAACATCGGGAACATTCTTCCTGCATCTAACCTGTCCAGTCCCGTCAGAATTTTATATGTTTCTATGAGATCCCCTCTCATCTTTCTCAACTCCAGTGAATAAAGGCACAGTCGATCCAGTTTCTCCTCATATGTCAGTCCTGCCATCTGGTGAAGCTTCACTGTACTCCTTCAATAGCAAGAACGTCCTTCCTCAGATTAGGAGACCAAAACTGAACACAATATTCCAGGTGAGGCCTCACCAAGGCCCTGTTCAACTGTAGTAAGACCTCCCTGCTCCTATACTCAAATCCCCTAGCTATGGAGGCCAACATACCATTTGCCTTCTTCACCGCCTGCTGTACCTGTATGCCAACTTTCAATGACTGATGTACCATGACACCCAGGTCTCATTGCACCTCCCCTTCTCCTAATCTGCCGCATTTCAGATAATATTCTGCCTTCGTGTTTTTGCCCCCAAAATGGATAACTTCAAATTTATCCACATTATACTGCATCTGCCATGCATTTGCCCATTCAGCAAACCTGTCTAAGTCATTCTAAAGCCTCTTAGCATCCTCCTCACAGCTCATACTGCCACCCAGCTTAGTATCATCTGCAAACTTGGAGATATAACACTCAATTCCTTCATCCAAATCATTAAAGTATAATGTAAATTGCTGGGATCCCAGCACTGAGCCCTGCGGCACCCCACTAGTCACTGCCTGTCATTCTGAAATGGATTTGTTTATCCTGAGTCTCTGCTTGCTGTCTGCCAACCAGTTTTCTATCCACATCAGTACATTACCCCCAAACCATGTGCTTCAATTTTGCACACCAATCTCTTGTGTGGAACCTTGTCAAAAGCCTTTTGAAAGTCCAAATACACCACATCCACTGGTTCTCCCTTATCCACGCTACTAGTTACATCCTCAAAAAATTCCAGAAGATTTGTCAAGCTTGATTTCCCTTTCATAAATCCATGCTGACTTGGACAGATCCTGTCACTGCTTTCCAAATGTGCTGTTATTTCCTCTTTAATAATTGATTCTAACATTTTCCCCGCTACTGATATCAGGCTAACCGGTCTATACTTACCCGTTTTCTCTCTCCCTCCTTTCTAAAAAAGCGGTGTTACATTAGCTACCCTCCACTCTATAGGAACTGATCCAGAGTCGATAGACTGTTAGAAAATGATCACCAATGCATCCACTATTTCCAGGGCCACTTCCCTAAATACTCTGGGATGCAGACTCTCAGGCTCCGGGGATTTATCGGCCTTCAATCCCATCAAATTCTCTAACACAATTTCCCGCCTAATAAGGATATCCTTCAGTTCCTCCTTCTCACTAGACCCTCGGTCCCTTATAACTTCCGGAAGGTTATTTGTGTCTTCCTTCGTGAAGACAGAACCGAAGTATTTCTTTGTCCCCCATGATAAATTCATCTGATTCTGACTGCAAGGGACCTATGTTTGTCTTCACTAATCTTTTTCTCTTCACATATCTATAGAAGCTTTTGTAGTCAGTTTTTATGTTCCCGGCAAGCTTCCTCTCATACTCTATTTTCCCCCTCTGAATTAAAACCTTTGTCCCCCTCTGCTAATTCTAAATTTCTCCCAGTCTTCAGGTTTGCTGCTTTTTCTGGCCAATTTATCTGCCTCTTCCTTGGATTTAACACTATCCTTAATTTCCCTTGTAAGCCACAGTTGAGCCACCTTCCCCGTTTTATTTTTATTCCAGACAGGGATGTACAATTGTTGAAGTTCATCCATGTGATCTTTAAATGTTTGCCATTGCCTATCCACCATCAACCTTTTAAGTATAATTTGCCAGTCTATTCTAGCCAATTCACGTCTCATATCATCGAAGGTACCTTTGCTTAAGTTCAGAACCCGAGTCTCTGAATTAACTGTGTCACTCTCCATCTTAATAAAGAATTCTACCATATTATAGTCACTGTTCCCAAAGGGCCTCGCACAACAAGATTGCTAATTAGTCCTTTCTCATTACACATCACCGAGCCTAGGATGACCAGCCCTCTAATTGGTTCCTCGACATATTGGTCCAGAAAACCATCCCTAATAGACTCCAGGAAATCCTCCTCCATCGTATTGCTACCAGTTTGGTTAGCCCAATCTATATGTATATTAAAGTCGCCCATGATAACTGCTGTACCTTTATTGCGTGCATCCCTAATTTCTTGTTTGATGCTGTCCCCAACCACACTTCCACTGTTTGGTGGTCTGTACACAACTCCCACTAGCGTTTTCTGCCCTTTGGTATTCCGCAGCTCCACCCATACCGATTCTACATCATCCAAGCTAATGTCTTTCCTTACTGTTGCATTAATTTCCTCTTTAACCAGCAATGCTACCCCACCTCCTTTATCTTTCTGTTTATCGTTCCTGAATGTTGAATACCCCTGGATGTTGAGTTCCCAGCCTTGGTCACCTTGGAGCCACGTCTCCGTGATGCCAATTATAACATATTCATTAATTGCTGCCTGTGCAGTTAATTCGTCCACCTTATTCCGAATACTCCTTGCATTGAGGCACAGAGCCTTCAGGCTTCTCTTTTTAACACACTTTGCCCTTTTAGAAGTTTGCTGCAATGTATCCCTTTTTGATTTTTTGCCTTGGGTTTCTCTGCCCTCCACTTTTACTTTTCTTCTTTCTATCTTTTGCTTCAGCCCCTATTTTACTTCCCTCTGTCTCCCTGCATAGGTTCCCATCCCCCTGCCATATTAGTTTAAACCCTCCCCAGCAGTACTAGCAAACACTCCTCCTGGGATATTGGTTCCGGTCCTGCCCAGGTGCAGACCGTCCGGTTTGTATTGGTACCATCTTCCCCAGAACCGGTTCCTGTGTCCCAGGAATTTGAATCCCTCCCTTCTGCACCACTCCTCAAGCCACGTATTCATCTGAGCTATCCTGCGATTCCTACTCTGACTAACACGTGGCACTGGTAGCAATCCTGAGATTACTACCTTTGAGGTCCTCCTTTTTAATTTAACTCCTCGCTCCTAAATTCAGCTTGTGGGACCTCATCCCGTTTTTTACCTATATCATTGGTACCTATATGCACCACGACAACTGGCTGTTCAACCTCCCTCTTCAAAATGTCCTGCACCCGCTCCGAGACATCCTTGATCCTTGCACCAGGGAGGCAACATACCTTCCTGGAATCTCAATTTTGGCCGCAGAAACGCCTATATATTCCCCTTACAATAGAATCCCCTACCACTATAGCTCTCCCACTCTTTGTCCTGCCCTCCTCTGCAGCAGAGCCACCCAAGGTGCCATGAACTTGGCTGCTGTTGCTCTCCCCTGATGAGTCATCCCCTTCAACAGTACCCAAAGCGGTGTATCTGTTTTGCAGGGGAATGACCGCAGGGGATCACTGCTCTTCCTGTTGGTCACCCATCCCCTATCTGGTTGTGTACCCATTACCTGTGATGTGGCCAACTCACGAAACATGCTATTCACGACATTCTCAGCATCACGGATGCTCCAGAGTAAATCCACCCACAGCTCCAGTGCCGCAATGCGGTCTGTCAGGTGCTGCAATCGGATACACTTCCCGCACATGTAGCCGTCAGGGACACTGGAAGCGTCCCTGAATTCCCACATAGCAGAGGAGGAGCATAACACGTGTCCGAGCTCTCCTGCCATGACTTAACCCTTAGATTAACTTAATTTTGCAACAACAATGATCAAGGTTACCTGCTGATAAAAGAAAGAAAAAGAAAAAGCTACTCACCAATCATCAGCCAATCACTTACCCCCTTGGCTGTGACGTTACCTTTTGATTTCTTTCTACTTCTTTGTTTACCTTCTGCCCCTGCACCTGCACTGGCTGGCCTCTCTGACTGCCTCCTCGATCTCCCACTGGGCCTTTATAGGCCTCTCCAATGCTGCCCCGGATTCCCGCCTCTCCGACTGCCTCCTCGATCTCCCGCTGGGCCTTTATAGGCCTCTCTGATGCTGCCCCGGACTCCTGCCTCTCCGACTGCCTCCTCAACACTGCCGCTGGGCCTTTATAGGCCTCTCTGACACTGCCCCAGCTAAATGGGCGATATTTGGGCATTATATGTAATTTCAGTGGAAAATTGGGCTTTAATTGGGCATTTGGCATGCAAAAAAAGTGGAGGTTCTAGCCCATTGTGTGAGGGTTATAGAGGGTGCGTAATTCCTAAAATGCCTTCAAGAGAACTTTTTTAGTCAGTATATAACAAGCCCAACATGGGAGAGGGAGATTCTGGATTTAGTTTTGGGGAATGAGGGTGGGCAGATGGAAGAGGTATCAGTGGGAGAGCACTTGGGTGCTAGTGACCATAATTCAGTCAGATTCAAGGTGGTTATGGATAAGGACAATGATAAACCAGGAATAAAAGGCTCAAATTGGGGAAAAGCTAACTTTGCTAAGTTGAGAAGTGATTTGGCCACAGTGGACAGGAAACAGCATTCAAGGATGAGATCTGGAGAGCTCAGGCCAAACATGTGCACTCAAAGAAAAAAGGTGGGAATAAAAATTCTAGAGCCCCCTGGATGTCTAGGTACTTACAGGGGAGGATAAAGAAAAAAAGGGAAGCTTATGTCATATACCGATGGCTAAATACTGTAGAATCTCTGGAAGAATATAGGAAGTTCAGAGGTGAAATTAAAAACGATATTAGGAATGCTAAGAGATAGCATGAAAAATTCTTTCAAGTAAAATCAAGCAAAACCCAAAGAGGTTCTATAAATATATCAAGAGTAAGAGGATAACTAAAGAAAGGGGAGACCCTATTAGAGACCATGAGGGTAATCTGTGTGTGGAGGAGGAAGATGTGGTATGCTTCTTAATGAATACTTTGCAACTATTTTCACAAAGAAAAGGGGCAATGTAGATACTGCTATCGAGGAGGAGTGTGAAATTCTAGACGAAATAGACATAGTGAGAGAGGAGGTATTGGGGGGTTTGGCAGCTTTGAAAGTGGATAATTCCTCAGGCCCGGATGAAATGCATCCCAGGCTGTTGAGCGAAGCAAGAGAGGAAATAGCAGAGGCTTTCCAGTCTTCTTTGGATTCAGGCATGATGTCATAGGTCTGCTAATGTGGTACCCTTGTTTACGAAGCGAGAAAGGTATAGGCCGAATAATTACAGGCCTGTCCACCTAGCCTCAGTGGTGGGAAAATGATTGGAAAAAATCCTGAAGTACAGGATAAATCTACATTTAGAAAGGCAATGATTAATCAGGGACAGTCAGCATTGATTTATGAAGGGAAGATCGTGTTTGACTGACCTGATTGAATTTTTCGAGGAGGAAACCAGGAGGGTCAATGAGGGTACTGCGTATGATGTCGTGTATATGGACTTTAGCAAAGCTTTTGATCAGGTCCCACATGGCAAACTGGTCAGGAAGATAAAAGCCCATGGTATCTAGGGCAAAGTGGCTAGTTGGAACCAAAATTGGCTTAGAGGTAGGAAGCAAAGGGTAATGGCTGATAGATGTTTTTGTGACTGGAAGGATGTTTCCAATGGGGTTCCGCAGGGCTCAGTACTGGGTCCCTTGCTTTTTGTGGTAAACATCAATGATCTAGATTTGAATAAAAGGGGTATGATTAAAACTTTTGCCGATGAAACTAAAATTGGCTGTGTGGTTAATAATGAAGAGGAAAGTCATGCACTGCAGGAGGATATCAATCGACTGGTCAGGTAGACAGAACAGAGAAACATAGAAACATAGAAAATAGGTGCAGGAGTAGGCCATTCAACCCCTCGAGCCTGCACCGCCATTCAATGAGTTCATGGCTGAACCTGCAACTTCAGTACCCCATTCCTGCTTTCTCGCCATACCCCTTGATCCCCCTAGTAGTAAGGACTAATCTAACTCCTTCTTGAATATATTTAGTGAATTGGCCTCAACAACTTTCTGTGGTAGAGAATTCCACAGGTTCATCACTCTCTGGGTGAAGAAGTTTCTCCTCATCTTGGTCCTAAATGGCTTACCCCTTATCCTTAGACTGTGACCCCTAGTTCTGGACTTCCCCAACATTGGGAACATTCTTCCTAAATCTAAGTTGTCTCAACCCGTCAGAATTTTAAACGTTTCTATGAGATCCCCTTTCATTATTCTGAACTCCAGTGAATACAAGCCCAGTTGATCCAGTCTTTCTTGATATGTCAGTCCCGCCATCCCGGGAATCAGTCTGGTGAACCTTCGCTGCACTCCCTCAATAGCAAAAATGTCCTTCCTCAAGTTAGGAGACCAAAACTGTACACAATACTCCAGGTGTGGCCTCACCAAGGCCCTGTACAACTGTACTAACACCTCCCTGACCCAGTACTCAAGTCCCCTCGTTATGAAGGCCAACATGCCATTTGCTTTCTTAACCGCCTGCTGTACCTGCATGCCAACCTTCAATGACTGATGTACCATGACACCCAGGTCTCGTTGCACCTCCCCTTTTTCTAATCTGTCACCATTCGGATAATAGTCTGTCTCTCTGTTTTTACCACCAAAGTGGATAACCTCACATTTATCCACATTATACTTCATCTGCCATGCATTTGCCCACTCACCTAACCTATCCAAGTCACTCTGCAGCCTCATAGCATCCTCCTCGCAGCTCACACTGCCACCCAACTTAGTGTCATCCGCAAATTTGGAGATACTACATTTAATCCCCTCATCTAAATCATTAATGTACAATGTAAACAGCTGGGGCCCCAGCACAGAACCTTGCAGTACCCCACTAGTCACTGTCTGCCATTCTGAAAAGTACCCATTTACTCCTACACTTTGCTTCCTGTCTGCCAACCAGTTCTCAATCCACGTCAGCACACTACACCCAATCCCATGTGCTTTAACTTTGCACATTAATCTCTTGTGTGGGACCTTGTCGAAAGCCTTCTGAAAGTCCAAATACACCACATCAACTGGTTCTCCCTTGTCCACTCTACTGGAAACATCCTCAAAAAATTCCAGAAGATTTGTCAAGCATGATTTCCCTTTCACAAATCCATGCTGACTTGGACCTATCATGTCACCTCTTTCCAAATGCGCTGCTATGACATCCTTAATAATTGATTCCATCATTTTACCCACTACCGATGTCAGGCTGACCGGTCTATAATTCCGTGTTTTCTCTCTCCCTCCTTTTTTAAAAAGTGGGGTTACATTGGCTACCCTCCACTCCATAGGAACTGATCCAGAGTCTAAGGAATGTTGGAAAATGACTGTCAATGCATCCGCTATTTCCAAGGCCACCTCCTTAAGTACTCTGGGATGCAGTCCATCAGGCCCTGGGGATTTATCGGCCTTCAATCCCATCAATTTCCCCAACACAATTTCCTGACTAATAAGGATTTCCCTCAGTTCCTCCTTCTTACTAGACCCTCGGCCTCCTTTTATATTGGGAATGTTGTTTGTGTCCTCCTTGGTGAATACCAAACCAAAGTACTTGTTCAATTGGTCTGCCACAGTGGCAAATGGAATTTAATTTGGAGAAGTGTGAGGTAATGCACTTGGGGAGGGCTACTAAGGAAAAGGTATACACATTAACTGCTAGGCCACTTAGAAATGTAGATGATCAAAGGAACCTTGGCGTGTTTGTCCACAGATCCCTGAAAGTAGCAGGCCAGGTAGATAATGTGGTTAAGAAGGCATAAGGAATACTTGCCTTTATGGGCCGAGGCATAGAATACAAGAGCAAGGAGGTTATGCTTAAATTGTATAATATACTGGTTAGGCCACAGCTGGAATACTGCGTACAGTTCTGGTCGCCGTATTATAGGAAGGACGTGATTGCACTGGACAGGATGCGGAGGAGATTTATGAGGATGCTGCTTGGAATGGAGAATCTTAGCTATGAGGACAGATTGTATAGGCTGGGTTTGTTCTCCTTGAAACAGAGGAGGTTGAGGGGAGACCACATTGAGGTGTATAAAATTTTGAGTGGCCTGGATATAGTGGATAGCAAGGGCTTATTTCCCTTGGTGGAGGGGTCAGTTACGAGTGGGCATAGGTTTAAGGTGGTTGGTGGAAGGTTTAGAAGGGATTTGAGGGGAAGCTTCTTCACGCAAAGGATTGTGGGGGTCTGGAATCCCCTGCCTGGAAAAACTCTCACCACATTTAAAAGGTGCTTGGATGTGCACTTGAAGTGCTGTAACCTACACTGTTACGGACCTAGAGCTGGTAAGTGGGATAAGACTGGATAACCTCTTGTTGGCTGGCACAGGCATGATGGTAAGTACATCATGGAATCTAATACAGCCAGAGTGATCTCCTGGACTAGTTTCAATCACCTGGATGGGTTAGAGAGGAATTTTCCCAGATTTTTTTCCCAAAATGGCCTGGGTTTTTATCTGTTTTTTTGCTTCTAAATAGTTGAGGACCCAGTCCCGATCCCTGCGGCACCCCACTAGTCACTGTTTGCCAACCGGAAAATGACTCATTTATTCCGACTCTCTGTTTTCTGTTCGTTAGCCAATTCTCTATCCATGCTAATATATTGCCCCCAACCCCGTGAGCATTTATCTTGTGCAGTAGCAACCTTTTACATAGCACCTTATCGAATGCCTTCTGGAAATCCAAATACACTACATCCACTGGTTCCCCTTTATCCACCCTTTTCGTTACATCCTCAAAGAACTCCAGCAAATTTGTCAAACATGATTGCCCTTTCATAAAACCATGCTGACTCTGCTTTTCCAAATGTCATATTTTTGGTAGGTGAGTGATTGCGGCGGGCAGGGGGAGTCATCTATTGAGAATTGTATGGGGCTAGTGATGCAGTTGGTAGGAGACGGCATTTGAAGATGCATTTATTGACCTTGACCACTCATCTGAGGTCATGAAGCTTCTTTGGGCACTGGAGCCAGATGGTTGGGGCAACACTGTTGGTCTCCTGGTCCCTGTGTGTAGAGGACCTCTCTTGCAGTGTTGACCCCCTGCTCAAAGCTGGAGTGTAGTGTGCAAGACCCTGGGTTCCCCTTCCCTGGCTTGACTGCATATTTTTACTCGTTTTTATTTTTTCATTTCAGAAGGAGATATCTCTTGACAAGAATTGATTTATTAAACATTTCAGAATGAAGTGTTTCCATACTAATTTTGCCTTTCCCAGTCTGGCTTGTGTTAGTGTTGAAGCACCTTTCCCATTTTTTTTTGGTGCAGAAGGGAATTCAGCTTTAAATGCTGAATGCTCCCATTTGGGAATTTGTTTTACTATTTTATTTCAGAGGCAGTTAAGCTGTAAGGTGTAAAAACTGCATATTTTTACTCGTTTTTATTTTTTCATTTCAGAAGGAGATATCTCTTGACAAGAATTGATTTATTAAACATTTCAGAATGAAGTGTTTCCATACTAATTTTGCCTTTCCCAGTTTGTCCTTCTTGTTACTGCCATTTTAAGAAAAAGAAGAGATTTTAAGAATCCTACAATGATTTCTGAAATCACAGTCTCGAAGGCACGCCACATTAGAACCTACTGCCAGGACCAACACCACCAGAACAGCGATCCACGGTGAGCTAAGTGCTGGGCTAATGTTATTTAGTTTCCAGCGACAATTTTTCAATTATCCTAATGCCACGATTTTAGGTGGTCATTAACCCCACGTCAAGGTGGCAGCAGCTTTTGTTACGGTCACACCTCGGCCTGTATCTTTAGTCATCCAGGGAGCTTCATCTTTGGATGCCCTATCTTTCCCCCTCATGGAATGTGTCTAATCTGTACCTGAACTATCTCCTATTTGAAGTGCTCCCATTGCTCATTTACCGTTTTACCTGCCAATCTTTGATTCCAATTCACCTAGACCGGATCCCTTTTCAACTCACTAAAATTAGCCTTCCTCCAGTTGAGAATTTTCACGCTTGATTTTTCCTTATCCCTTTCCATAACTATGCTAAAGCTAATGATATTGTGATCACTGTTTCCCAAATGCTCTCCCACTGAAACATGCTTCACTTGCCCCACTTCATTCCCCATAACTAGAGCCAGCACTGCTTCCTTTCTCGTTGGACTGGAAACATACTGATCAAGACCGTACTCTTCTTCCCCTTTACACTGTTATTTCCACAGTTTATATTAGGATAATTGAAGTCCCCCATTATCACTCCTCTAAAGTTCTTGCATCTGCCTGCAAATTTGCTCCTCTATCCCCGTCCCACTATTTGATGGCTTATAGTCATGTAATATAATAGCTTCTCTATTGTTCCTTAATGCTAATCAAACAGATCTTGTCTTTGAATCCTTAAGTACATCATGCCTTTTTTGTACATTTTCTAAAATTTAATTTGTATCATACCTGACTAGTGATTCAATGCATTCTGTTCCTGCATTATACAACTATGAAAAAGAATCATGTTTCAATGGATAATTTATGTTTGCTTCCTTCCCCCCTTCCATCTGAACAAAATAAGCCTTAAGTTCACAGCATGTATTAGTACAATTTTCCCCCAGCCACACTTCAATTATCAAAAAAAAAATGATGTCACTCCAAGCCAATCACAGCTAGCCATTACCACTTGGGAGCCAACTTATTTATTTGACAGCATGTTTGACAGCAGTCCTGGGTGGCCTGCAGTATTTCTCTAAGGGAAATGAAGCCAGTAAGATCAATTCTGCTACAACAAATTCACTTTTTGTCAAAAAAGATTGTCAATAAACATTTTACAGTTGCATTTCTTTGTTGTATACACCACTCCTGCATTGACTGCCTTGTATAAAATAATAATTTAGGCCCGTGTTCTAAGGATACTTTTTCAATAAAATTGTTTTTTAATGAAGAAGTATGCCCACAGAGCATATAAACACATGTTAACTGTTGTGAAATACACAGGAATACAACCTGAATCTAAATTTTGAATGCAATCAGTTTCTCAATGTAGCAAAGTAAGAATTATACATTATTCAGAGATTTGTTTTGCCACTCAGCATGGATAGCTTACATATTAAATAAAAAGAAATCTGGGTAAGAGGCACATTTTTGCAAGCATCCAGAGGGCCTCGTAAACTGTGAGAATAAAACTTAAATGATTTAGAAGTATCCTCAAACTCTGGATTGAAGATTGAACTCACTCCCTGACATCTGTTATTTAGTATAATATTTATGTTATTTTAATTTTGAAATGACAACTTCTGCTAATTACTGTTGTTGGGAATTTGTGAGGAAGGGACTGATCTGATATATTAACCTATCCTTCTCTTTCAGATGCTGACTAACCTGCAATTGCAGCATTTTGGGGGATTATTCCAAGTTCTCACTGTACTGTGACAATGACAAGATGATACTGGACAGATTACTCCGTCCCAGTATAGGAAAAGTGGTCTGAAAATTATTTTTTCAACAATCCTACTGAATTTGGGAAAACCGAAAGTATTAATGCTAAGAACCACGGGACTAATGACAGCAGTCTTAGAACAAAGGACCTTTCAGAGCTAACAACTGGTTCCAATTAGTGGTCAGAACTAGGTACACAAAGCTTTTCAACGGGGAATGGATGGTTCTGTTGTTAGACCAACAATGACCTGAAAGAGAGCAATCCTTCTCTTGTACTGTCTTGTTGCTATTATTTAAGGCTGGAGAAATGAAAAGGAGTTACCACATATGAGCAAGTCCAGTTTCAGTCCAGTAATTCAAATTTGTCCATTATAAGTTCTTATAATGTACAAAATAGATAAAGGTTCACGGGGTTGGGGGTAATATATTAGCATGGATAGAGAATTGGCTAACGAACAGAAGACAGAGAGTAGGGATAAATGCTTCATTCTCGGGATGGCAATCAGTAACCAGTGGGGTGCCGGAGGGATCAGTGCTGGGACCCCAACTATTTACATTCTATATTAACAACTTGGAGGAAGGGACTGAGTGTAACGTAGCCAAGTTTGCCGATGATATAAAGATGGGAGGAAAAGCAATGTGTGAGGTGGACACGCAAAATCTACAAAAGGACATAGACAGGCTAAGTGAGTGGGCAAAAATTTAGCAGATGGAGTATAATGTTGGAAAGTGTGAGGTCATGCACTTTGGCAGGAAAAAATCAAGTTATTATTTAAATGGAGAAAAATTGCAAAGTGCTGCATTACAGCGGGACTGGGGGTACTTGTGTATGAAACACAAAAGTTAGTATGCAGGTACAGCAAGTGATCAGCAAGGCCATGGAATCTTGGCCTTTATTGCAAAGGGGATGGAGTATAAAAGCAGGGAAGTCTTGCTACAGTTGTACAGAATATTGGTGAGGCCACACCTGGAATACTGCATGCAGTTTTGGTTTCCATATTTACAAAAGGATATACTTGCTTTGGAGGCAGTTCAGAGAAGGTTCACCAGGTTGATTCCGGGGTTGAGGGGGTTGACTTATGAGGAAAGGTTGAGTAGGTTGGGCCTCTACTCATTGGAATTCAGAAGAATGAGAGGTGATCTTATCGAAACTAATAAGATTATGAGGGAGCTTGACAAGATGGATGCAGAGAGGATGTTTCTGCTGATAGGTGGTACTAGAGGGCATGATCTTAGAATAAGGGGCCAGCCATTTAAAACTGAGATGAAGAGAAATTTATTTTTCAGAGGGTTGTGGATCTGTGGAATTTGCTGCCTCAGAGAGCTGTGGAAGCTGGGACATTGAATAAATTTAAGACAGAAATAGACAGTTTCTTCAATGATAAGGGTATAAGGGATTATGGAGAGCTGGCAGGGAACCTGAGTCCATGATCGGTTCAGACATGATCGTATTAAATGGCGGAGCAGGCTCCAGGGGCCACATGGCCTTCTCCTGCTCCTATTTCTTATGTTCTTATGTCCTTATGTATCTAAGGGGTTGCCACTAAAACAGGAATCACCTTTATTGTATTGGTCAGATTAGAATCGGTAAGGAAGGGGATCTTACTTTGTAAAATTAAACATATAAAAGATTGGCCCAGAATTTCCTTGTTGTCTTCAGCACTTACACTGCAGTGATGCTATTATTTCGCTGAAAAGGTTGAGGAAATTTTCCTTTTAGCACATCATCATCATCATCATCATCATAGGGAGTCCCTCAGAATCGAGGAAGACTTGCTTCCACTTTTAAAATGAGTCTTTAGGTGACTGAACAGTCCAATACGAGAACCACAGTCCCTGTCACAGATGAGACAGATAGTCGTTGTGGGAAAGGGAGAGTGGGACAGGTTTGCCGTACGCTCTTTCCGCTGCCTGCGCTTGATTTCTGCATGCTCTCGGCAATGAGACTTGAGGTGCTCAGCATCCTCCTGGATGCACTTCCTCCATTTAGGGCGATCTTTGGCCAGGGACTCCCAGATGTCAGTGGGGATGTTGCACTTTATCAGGGAGGCTTTGAGGGTGTCCTTGTAACGTTTCCTCTGCCCACCTTTGGCTCATTTGCCATGAAGGAGTTCCGAGTAAAGCGCTTGCTTTTTAGCACACTACGCCGCTGATGCACTGTTATTGCGCTAAACAGAAATATCCTCCATCTTTAGTTAACAGTGCAAAACTCATCAAAGCACATCAGGACTCATTTACATAGCTGCACTGTTGAAGTACATGGAAGTTTCCTTGGTTTGCACCACTATTGCACTTGGTGTAATTTTCCAACCAAAAAACCAATCTAACCCTTGCACTTCGGACAAGTGTAAGTGAGAAGATACTGAGCTGAAGAGCTTCACTTACTGGTTGCAGACTTCCAAGGAACCTTTTTCAAATCCATCATATTTTTAATTACTGACACCTGCACTTCATTTTACGAGATTTTTTCTTTTGCCAGATAAACATTTTGGGACCCCTGACTTCCCCCATCCCCAAATCCACACTCAGATTGACTTGGGACAAGGGATAGCTTTTCCCATGAGTATATCACTCTATGCCATCATAATGGAGGATGATTGCAGCAGCAGCATGTCGAGGTCAGAAGCAGAGTATCACAGCAGAGGACAACAGTTCACCAGGTATGACGCTTCCTAATGTGTGCAGAGGCAGCGTTGGGTCCATGCAAGCTGTGGAATTACACCAGGCCCCGAACCGATAAGGGGCTCCGAGCAGACCCAGTGAAAGAACACCTATGCAATGATAATAGCTGATCCATGATCATTTTGTCAACTATTTATATATTACCTATTACAAACATGCTTTTTAATAATCGTACATTGCAGTTTTGACACCAAATTGAGCATGTCGTATTTAGTATCATTGTCTAATAAAATGTAGGGTTCTCAAACCAAACTTTTGCATGGGGCCCCAACAAGGCAAACATTCCTGAACAAGTGTAGGGGTCGCATAGATCTTATGAGAACCTGCCTGAGGAGCTGTGCATCTGATGGTTGCGCCTCTCCAAGGATGCCATTGTGTGTCTCTGCCAACTTCATCATGCAGCTTTTCAAACTCCATCCACTGCCACAAATGCTCTGTCCATGCCAATTAAAGTGACACCAGTCCTCAACTTTTATGGTTCTGGCTCCTTTGAGGCTGTCACATGGGGCTCTGGCTCCTTTGAGGCTGTCACATGGTGTCTGTGCAATATTAACCAGGGAGCTGTCAGGACATGCATCCATGCAGATGATAGATGCTTTTTTTCATAGAGCAGCCAAATCCATCCACTTTGGCATCACCCCCAGGCACTAGAGACACAGAGCCAGAGAAGTCTGCAGGATAGTTGGATTGCCGAGGGTTCAGTGTGCTACAATGGCATGCAAATGGCACTGAAAATATCAATCAAGCTGACATGTAAATAGGAAGGGGTTCCATTTCCAAGATATCCAGCTTGTATCCTCATTCACTGCTGCAGGTGGCATCAGAGGGAAGATTCTGCAAGATGTCTTGATCGACTAATTGACTGCAGTGGCAGCACCTCAGCCTCACCTTCTTCTACGGATCGTATCAGACGACACCAGCTGTTTGGTTCAGCAGGACCTTGCCAGGAATCCTCACGTGTAAAGAAATCCAATACCTATTGGATAATTTATTTCCTGACTTACTGTAATGTTCAAAAAGTAACAAATCATGAGACAAGCGCCTGAGGCATTACAAACATATCTTCTTTTGCAAGCTAATGTGGTGGAACGTTTTGTGTGTGCTCCTCCTGGCACCACAGAAATCTTTTAAAAAAGCAAAAATTTACCTTTTCTGAGCAATCCTAGCTGTCCATTTAAGGACCACTAGTTAGACCACTCAATGTCTGGAAAAACTGAGACCAGCATAAATTTCATATGCTCCCCCAAGTAGCATAGAGCCCCGATTTGCAAATTTAAACAGCCTGCTGCTTGTTTTGGGTGGGAGAGCTGTCACCATTTAAGAACATAAGAACATAAGAATTAGGAGCAGGAGTAGACCATTTGGCCCCTTGAGCCTGCTCCGCCATTCAATAAGATCATGGCTAATCTTCGACCTCAACTCCACTTTCCTGCACTATCCCCATTTTCCTTGATTCCCTTAATATTCAAAAATCTATTGATCTTTGTCTTGAATATACTCAATGACTGAGCCTCCACAGCCATCCGGGGTAGAGAATTCCAAAGATTCACCATCCTCTGAATGGAGAAATTTCTCCTCATCTCAGTCCTAAATGGTCGACCACTTATTCTGAGATTGTGACCCCTGGTTCTGGACTTCCCAGTCAAGGGAAACATCCTCCCAGTATCTACCCTGTCAAGCCCTGTAAGAATTTTGTATGTTTCAATGAGATCACCTCTCATTCTTCTAAACTCCAGAGAATGTAGACCTAGTCTACTCAATCTCGCCTACGACAATCTCCCCATCCCAGGAATCAGCCCCGTGAACCTTCGTTGCACTCTTTCAATGGCAAGTATATCCTTCCTTAGGTGAGGAGACCAGGCTGGGAGTTGAATTTCGGCTCCTCTCTGCTCCATTTTTCGCACCGGAGCGGCGGCAATGGCAGTGGTGAGGAGTTCTGGCCAGGCAGTCAGCCTCCAGCGGATAGAGTAGATATGGAGAAACTATTTCTACTGGCAGGAGGGTTGGTAACCAAAGGCTCCAGATTTAAAATAATTGGCAAAATAATTGGCAGATCCTCGGATCTGGTTTTGCGGCGGTGCGGAGCAGCACCACCGGAAGAGCTGCGCCGGTGTGCAGCGCTCCTGGTTGTGACATCGGCGCGAGTTTTGACTCTTGCTCGATCCGTATGCCCCAAAGTGCGCCCCACTGTGACCGCTTGGGAAATCAGGATACTGACAGCGGAGAAGTAAGTCATAGACGCCCAAGGTAAGTGTGATTGTTTTGTCTTTTAATTTTTTTTGTGATTTATGTTGTGGTGGGGTTTCCCCCCCATGTCCACCGCCCACTCCCCCCCTCCCCCATGCCCAGGCATCTCTCACAGCGTTCCTGGCCTAACCCTTTAGCTCTGGAGTTTCCCATGCTAGCACCCAAGAGAGGTATACAACACTTCCTTTAGCGATGCGCCCCCTGACTCAGGGCCTAGCTGCCCAATGTTACTGTTCCTGGACGCAAACTTTACTGCTCCATTGCCATTACCGCCCCAAATCCGGCCTCAAAACTGTACACAATACTCCAGGTGTGGTCTCACCAGGCTCTTTTTATTCATACTCAAATCTTCTTGTAATAAAGGCCAATTTCAAGGACTGCCTGAAAATTTAATCTTGCGGGCAAATGAGTGTCCTAGATCTCCACTAGATTGTCCTCTAGCTATCAGCTGAAAATGCCCTCTCTAATTCTTGGAGGTCCTACCTTAACTTGACTATCCATTTACTACTAATGTGCTTATAAGAAGTATTTTTATTGCCCTTTACGCTTTTTACTCATTCTCTCTAACGTTCCCTTTCAGCTTTTCTAATAACCCAATTTGTAGCTTTCCCACATTCCGTAGATTTATCCTGACTTTCATTTTTATTGACTGCCCTGTAAACTGTAAATACTTTATTTTTAAGTTTCAATTTTCTTTTCCTTTTGAATGTTACTGTTGAATCTGATTCCAGCACGCTTTCAGGCATTGCATTCCAGATCATAACAACTCGCTTTGAAAACAATGTTTCCTCATCTCCCCTTGGCTTTTTTGCCAATTATTTTAAATCTGGAGCCTTTGGTTACCAACCCTCCTGCCAGTAGAAATAGTTTCTCCATATCTACTCTATCCAAACCTCTGATGATTTAAATGACTACTTTGAAAAAGTAGTTAACTTATTTTTACACTTGACTGGAACTTGTTCTCCCTCCCCTCAGTTTTCTAATAGTTCTTATAAGGATCTTTCCTGCCGAATAATGCCAGTTCTGATGAAAGGTCCAGGTCCACACCCAAAATGTTCATTTATAATTAGGTGTGTGTGTCTTTCCCTTTGCAGAATATGGGCCAGTGATGATGAACGTGTGTAATAAGAACATTAAAAAGTTACAGCTGAGAAAAGACTCTTCATCAAGCGCAGTTCTTTAGTATTTCACCTCATCTAGTCCAGCATTCAACTTCATCTTGCAGTCACCTAAAATCTTTGATTCCATTACCTTAATTGCTAGATTATTCCAAATACTTTAATCTCCTTTAGGTAAATAGTTATTTTTTTAAAGATCTGTTTTAAATTTGCGTTTCACTAATTTAAATTGAATGTGGGTTATCTTGGTGAAAACAGGCGCTAAATAGGTGCTGTGCTAATAAGACAAACTTGTTCGAATGTCTGGTTTTCAAATTCAGATGGAGGGTGAGAAATTTGGATCTTAAACCAGCGTACTAAGCTTAAATAAAGGAGACTATGAAGGTATGAGGGCAGAGTTGGCTAAAGTGGACTGGGAAAACAGATTAAAATGTAGGATGGTTGATGAACAGTGGCATACATTTAAGGAGATATTTCACAACTCTCAAGAAAAATATATTCCAGTGAGGAGAAAAGGGTGTAAAAGAAAAGATAGCCATCCGTGGCTAACTAAAGAAATAAAGGATGGTATCCAATTAAAAACAAGGGCATACAAAGTGGCCAAAACTAGTGGGAGGACAGAAGATTAGGAAGCTTTTAAAAGCCAGCAAAAAATGACTAAAAACAAATTAAGAAAAGGAAGATAGACTATGAAAGCAAATTAGCACAAAATATAAAAACAGATAGAAAAACTTTCTATCGATATATAAAAAGGAAAAGCGTGGCTAAAGTAAATGTTGGTCCCTTAGAGAACAAGACCAGGGAATTGGTAATGGGGAACATGGAGATGGCAGAAACTCTGAACAAATATTTTATATCAGTCGTTACGGTAGAGCATACTAAAAATATCATAACAGTGGATAGTCAAGGGGCTATGGGGGGGAGGAACTTAACACAATCACAATCACTAAGGAGGTGGTAATCAGTAAGATAATGGGACTAAAGGCAGATAAATCCCCTGGACCTGATGGCTTGCATCCTAGGGTCTTAAGAGAAGTAGCGGCAGGGATAGTGGATACATTGGTTGTAATTTACCAAAATTCCCTGGATTCTGGGGAGGTCCCAGCAGATTGGAAGACTGCAAATGTAACACCTCTATTTAAAAAAGGAGGCAGACAAAAAGCAGGAAGCTATAGACCAGTTAGCCTAACATCTGTGGTTGGGAAAATGTCGGAGTCCATTATTAATGAAGCAGTAGCAGGACATTTGGAAAAGCATAATTCAGTCAGGCAGAGTCAGCATGAATTTATGAAGGAAAAGTCATGTTTGACAAATTTGCTGGAATTCTTTGAGGATGGAACGAACAGGGTGGATAAAGGGGAACCAGTGGAATTGGTGTATTTGGACTTCTAGAAGACATTTGACAAGGTGCCACATAAAAGGTTACTGCACAAGATAAAAGTTCACGAGGTTGGGGGTAATATATTAACATGGATAGAGGATTGGCTAACTAACAGAAAACAGAGAGTGGGGATAAATGGTTAATTCTCTGGTTGGCAATCAGTAACCAGTGCGGTGCCACAGCGATCAGTGCTGGGACCACAACTATTTACAAGCTATATTGATGACTTGGAAGAAAGGACTAAGTGTAACCTAGCCAATTTTGCTGACGATACAAAGATGGGAGGAAAAGCAATGTGTGAGGAGGACACAAAAAGTCTGCAAAAGGACAAAGACAGGCTAAGTGAGTGGGCAAAAATTTGGCAGATGGAGTATAATGTTGGAAAGTGTGATGTCATGCAGAAAAAGAATCAAAGAGCAAGTTATTATTTAAATGAAGAAAAATTGCAAAGTGCTGCAGTACAACGGAAACTGGGGGTACTTGTGCATGAAACACAAAAGGTTAGTATGCAGGTACAACAAGTGATCAGCAAGGCCAATGGCATCTTGGCCTTTATTGCAAAGGGGATGGAGTATAAAAGCAGGGAAGTCTTGCTATAGTTATAAAGGGTATTGGTGAGGCCACACCTGGAATACTGCGTGCAGTTTTGATTTCTGTATTTACGAAAGGATATACTTGCTTTGGAGTCAGTTCAGAGAAGATTCACTAGGTTGATTCCAGAGATGAGGGAGTGGACTTATGAGGAAAGGTTGAGTCGGTTGGGCCTCTACTCATTGGAATTCAGAAGAATGAGAGGTGATCTTATTGAAACGTATAAGATTATGAGGGGGCTTGACAAGGTGGATGCAGAGAGGATGTTGCCACCGATAGGAGAGACTAGAACTAGGGGGCATAATCTTTGAATAAGAGGCCATCCATTTAAAACTGAGATAAGGAGAAATGTTTTCTCTCAGAGGGTTGTAAATCTGTGGAATTCGCTGCCTCAGAGAGCTGTGGAAGCTGGGACATTGAATACATTTAAGACAAAGATAGACAGTTTCTTAATCGATAAGGGATTAAGGGGTTATGGGGAGCGGGCAGGAAAGTGGACCTGAGTCCATGATCAGATCAGCCATGATCGTACTAAATGGCGGAGCAGGCTCGAGGGGCCTTATGGCCTACTCCTGCTCCTATTTCTTATGTTCTTATGTATTTTAGCATACAATTTTGATCCTAATTGCTGATTCGCATAATTTGAACTTGCCTTGAGGCGCTAAACCAGAAACCTGCAGGTTTAGCACTCAAGCGCTGATTAGAAGCAATTTTCATGGAGCAGTAGATGTGGGCTCCACGCACCCACTTCCACTGGCTGACACACAGCGGCACGTATCAGAATGGCTCAGGGACCGAGTGAGAGGGCAAACTAATTAATTCTCGGACGCAGCACTGGAGGAGAAGGTCCAGAGGAGGAAGGATGTCCTGCACCCATAAGGGGCGGGGGGGTGGGGGTGGGAGGGGGAGAAGCGGGGAGGGGAAGGAGGACCCCACCTGGCTCTCCTGTCCCTCTCTCATACAGCAGCTAGTGCTGCTTTGCCTCGTGCCCATGATCAAGCATTCCCTTTCTCCTGGTGACTCTTACAAGGTGTCCAATAAGGTAGAGTAGCACAGTACTCATTCTTTTTAAGTGAAGTTTCAGAAAATCTCCAGATAAATATTGCTAAGAGTGTTGGCGTGGTCTTGACAAACTGTCTCAGAATGTCTGTCGATGTATCTCAAAAGTTCACTTCAGACTTCCAGCAGCATGTGAACAGTGAAAGCTGAGCATGGCTTTAAGTAGCACTCAAAATCCTCAGTAACGACTTGTTTACTCCTATTCAGTTGGTTGCTGTTGGAGAAGGCGTTAGTTTAAGCGCTCGCCACCAAAATGCCATGCAGCCTCTTTAATGAGCAGTAGCAGACAATTTAATTAGAAATTAGCCCCTTAACATCCCTCCGGGCAGCTGTCCCTAATGCGCTCTCAACTCCTTTACCAAGATGGTACCTTGTGCTAAACCATAAACTGGCGTTGCAGATCAAGACCCCATCTTGGCCACCTCAGAGGCACTTTAGTGCCTAAAGTATCTGGGGAAAATCACCCCAATGTTCTCTTATCCTACTGGCCTGGCTGACAAAATAATGTTCTGGGTTCACCTTATCTAGGCTCCTTAATAATTATAGACCTCAATGAGATTCCTCCTGACCCTTCCCTTTAGACTACAGAGCTTCTCTAATCTTTCTCCATAGCTCATCAGCTTTATCAGTTGGGACAGTTATTGTTGCTTTATTCCACATCCTTTTTAATGTACGTATGTACCTTCTTAAGTTTGGCAACCAGAATCTGACACAATATTCTAAGTAAGATCTGATCATGGCATAATGAAGCCTCACTTTGATCTTGTACACACATACTGCATTGTTCTGACCATGTATCCCAACGTTCTCTTTTCTTTTTTCATTGCTTTTTCATATTATCTTAATCTGCAACCTCAGTTCTTACTGAATGAAGAGAACAGCTGTCATCATTAAACCATCTCAGAAGTGATCCAAGGTTTCTGCTTTTTGATCAAGTATCATTTAGCCGCTCTCATGTACCTTTTTCAGCATGTATCTCATAAACATTACTGATCAGTTGTATCTGGCTTTGAGTTGTTGAAAAAAATAGTACTTCTCTTGATAAAAGGGCTGAAAGGGTTCAAGAGAACTAAAATATGAAATCATCTTGCATCATGATAATTCAGCTGCACTGAAGGTGACTGTGAACCTGGGGCCGCACCATACATCTAACTGAGAAAGGCTTTAACAGAAATATAAATGACGTTCAGGAACTGGAATGCCAGGTCACTCATGGAAACACCCAAGAACTATTTTTTTCTGGTGTGAAAGCAGGTCATCCTATACCCCGAGGGACTGCCTAATAGTAATAGCAATGAACTCTCTCAAAGATAGTGTAAGCTGCAGTTCAAACATGATAGACTTTTAAGTCACAGGAACACAGTTGCCACAATTTAGTTATTTCCTCTTTGAACACTCCTTTCTCCTCCCTATTCATTGTGAGTATCAAGGGAAGAGCTAGTGCAAGCTCACATCACTGGATAGAGATTGTCATGTTTGTAACTACAATGTAACACCACTGTATTACTCAACTTAGATGCACACCTTGACCACAAGGGGTGAACTTGTGGGAGACACTCCTCACCTGATCACACAGGTATATGAAGGGAGATCCCACGCAGGGTCATCTCTTCTGGAGTCCCGTGATAAAGAGCTAAGGTCACAGAGTGGCCTTGTCCCTGGAATGTGCCTCATGTGGTTTCATGCTGTAGAGTAAGGACTTTACATTGGCGACGAGAAACGGGAATTCACGACCCACGAGAATGGCCACCGGAGCACAGAGGAAAGGTACTGTGTTGGGGAAGACTTGGACGATTTTGTCGAGAGGCTTCAGCAAAGCAACGTAACGTAACTAAAGACTGGCTAGGGGATGCAGCGGTCGACAAGCGACGGGCTCATCTCCTGACCATCTGCGGGCCAAAGACTTATGCGTTCATGAAGGACTTATTAGCACCCGAAAAGCCGTCGGACAAAACCTTTGAGGAGCTCAGCAAATTAATTGGGGAGCATCTCAAACCGGTGAGCAACATACACATGGATCGACACAGATTCTCCACCCACCGATGCCGTGAAGGACAGAGCATACCGGACTTTGTAACAGACATCCGGCGTTTGGCCAGCCTCTGTAAGTTCACAGACACCTGCAGGGGGAGATGCTAAGGGACTTCTTCATCGAGGGTATCGGTCATGCGGGAATTTTTCGCAAGTTAATTGAGACCAAGGACTTGACCTTGGAAGCGGCAGCGTTGTTAGCTCAAACTTTCATGGCAGGGGAGGAAGAGACGAAAATGATATACGCGCGCAATTCTGCCTCTAATGCGGCGATGGATCAGGGCGTCAATATCATAAATGCTACTCAGAGCCCCACAGGCAGGCAGGGGCAGTCCGACATTTACCAGGCAGCAACAGATCCCAGAGCAGGATCTCAACAGAGACAATGGCAGGCTGAACGGACGTTCACGCCATCACAGTGGACAATGCGGCCCGGAATGGGGCCATTGACACCCACTAATAAGGTACTTAAGAGCAGTCAAAGGGACAGTCAGCATGGAATTCCTGGCCATAGTCCCTTTGTCCCCAACAATGGAAACTTTAACTCATGCTGGAGGTGTGGGGGAAAACACTCAGCTAGATCTTGCAGATTCCAACATTTTGTCTGCAGAAACAGAAATCTCAGTGGCCATTTAGCTCGAATGTGTAGAAAACCTGCAACCGGACTGATATATGAGACAGAGGGACCAGGAGAGGGTTTTGTGAGGCAGGATGACTTTTGGCACAAATCGATGGATGCCGACATTCAGCAGGGTCAAGAATCTGCAGAACCTGGAGGAGGTTCTTAGTCGACTCAACCGCATGGGGCTCAGGTTAAAATGCTCGAAGTGCATTTTCCTGGCACCTGAAGTGGAGTTCGTGAGAAGGAGGATTGCGATGGATGGCATCAGGCCCACCAACGCGAAGACGGAGGCAATCGAGAACGTGACGGAGCTGCGGTCGTTTCTGGGACTCCTGAACTACTTTGGTAACTTCTTACCGGGTCTCAGCATATTGTTAGAACCACTGCATGTCTTACTACGAAAAGGGGACGAATGGGTTTGGGGCAAAAGCCAAGAAAATGCCTTTGTTAAAGCAAAAAATTGTTATGCTCAAACAAATTGCTTGTGTTGTATGTTCTATGTGAGCATTTGGTACTAGCATGTGATGTGTTGTCATATGGCGTCGGGTGTGTATTGCAACAAGATAATGATTTCGGGAAACTGCAACCAGTTGCTTATGCATTCAGGAATCTGTCAAAGGCTGAGAGAGTCTACAGCTTTATTGAAAAAGAAGCATTAGCGTGTGTCTATTGGGTAAAGAAAATGCATCAATACCTGTTTGGGCTAAAATTCGAATTGGAAACTGACCATATGCCACTTATATCCCTGTTCTCTGAGAGTAAAGCGATAAATACCAACGCATCAGCCCGCATCCAAAGATGGGCGCTTTCATTGTCTGCATACAACTACGCCATCCGCCACAGGCCAGGCACAGAAAACTGCGCCGATGCTCTCAGTAGGCTGCCATTGCCCACCATGGGGGTGGAAATGGCGCAGCCTGCAGATCTTGCCATGGTTATGGAAGCATTTGAGAGTGAGCAATCACCCGTCACTGTCCAGCAGATCAAAACTTGGACAAGCCAGGACCCCTTATTATCTCTGGTCAAAAGCTGTGTGCTTCACGGGAGCTGGTTCAGTGTCCCAATGGAAATGCAGGAAGAGATAAAGCCGTTCCAGCAGCGCAAAGATGAAATGTCTATACGGGCAGACTGTCTTCTGCGGGGCAATCGAGTAGTGGTCCCCAAGAAGGGCAGAGACACCTTCATCAATGACCTTCGCAGTACCCTCCCAGGCATCGTAATGATGAAAGCGATAGCCAGATCCCACGTGTGTTGGCCCAGTATCGATGCGGACTTAGTCCTGCATTCACAGATGTAATACATGCTCGCAGTTAGGCAATGCACCCAGGGAGGCACCGCTAAGTTTATGGTCTTGGCCCTCCAAACCGTGGTCTAGGGTACACGTCGACTATGCAGGCCCGTTCTTGGGTAAAATGTTCTTTGTGGTTGTAGACATGTATTCCAAGTGGATTGAATGTGACATAATGTCGGCTCGCACGTCTGCTGCCACCACTGAAAGCCTGCGGGCCATGTTTGCCACACATGGCCTACCCAATGTCTTGGTGAGCAACAACGGGCCATGTTTTACCAGTGCTGAGTTCAAAGAATTCATGACTTGTAACGGGATCAAACATGTCACATCTGCCCCATTTAAACCAGCGTCCAATGGTCAGGCAGTGAGAGCAGTGCAAACCATCAAGCAAGGCTTGAAGAGGGTAACTGAAGGCTCACTGCAGACTCGCCTATCCCGCGTCCTGCTTAGCTACTGCACGAGACCACACTCACTCACTGGGATCCCACCTGCTGAACTGCTCATGAAAAGAGCACTTAAGACAAGGCTCTCGTTAGTTCACCCTGATCTACATGAACAGATAGAGAGCAGGCGGCTTCAACAAAGTGCATACCATGATAGCGCAAATGTGTCACACGAGATTGAATTTAATGATCCTGTATTTGTATTAAATTATGGACAATGTCCCAAGTGGCTCCCCGGCACTGTCGTGGCCAAAGAGAGGAGCAGGGTGTTTTGGGTCAAACTTTCAAATGGACTCATTCACCGGAAACACTTGGACCAAATCAAAATCGGATTCATGGACTATCCTGAGCAACCCATCTTGGACCCTACCTTTTTTGATACCCCAACATACACACCAGTGGCAACTGGCACCACGGTTGACCACGAAGCAGAACCTATCATTCTCAGCAGCTCAGCAAGGCCCAACACACCAGCAAGGCCAGCTGCACAGCTGCCCAGCAAGGGCCCAACAAATGTTTCAACAACACCAGCTTTCACACTGAGATGATCAACCAGGGCAAGAAGGGCACCAGATCGACTCACATTGTAAATAGTTGCACTATTGACTTTTGCGGGGGAGTGTTGTTATATAGGTAAACTTGTATTTACTCTGTACAGCCACCAGTGGGCTCATCCCCTGGAATCCCAAGGGATCCCATAATCCCTTGGGAGCACAGGTATTTAAGGAGGCTTCACAGGTTGGAGAGACACTCTGGAGACCTGCAATAAAAGACTAAGGTCACACTTTACTTTGAGCTCACAGTGTTCAGTCTGACTCTTTCTCCATTCACTACACTATAAGTAAATGATTTAAACATTTTGTGAGACTTAGTGAAGATATAAGAACAGACCTGACCTGAAACGTCATGGTGAGTGAATTCAGAGGAATATTGTTGCATGCAACAGATTAAATTAGACATAGTAAAATAACTACTATATTATTAATGAATATATATGAAAACTGTGACTTGATAAGAATTTACTTAAATTGGGTATTAGCATAATTGATAGGAAGATTTCTTGTGTTTACTATTTGTAGTGAAATCACAAAACATGGTTGTGCTGGCAATACTGATTGGAGAAAATGTTACCTTGGATATTGACACAGCAATCAGAGGAAATCTTCCTGTTTTCTTACATAAAGATTTCCTTATAAGATTTTATTATAACTTATTTGGGACATTACTGACATTTACTTTACCCAAAATGCAGACTGATCAATCTAATAAAATCAGACTTTATTTTTTGTGATTATGATGGTCCAATCCTGGCTAATTATATTGCTCTGACTACACATAAAGACTGTAAGCCCCAATTATTTTAAACCTTGTTTTACCTGCGTGAAAGACAAATTGCAAAACTGTTTGGGAAAGATACTTTTTTGAAAGGGTTATTGCCTCTGACTTACCCCATTGATCTCCAGAACAATTAGATAATATGTCCACATGATGAGCAGCAATCAATAGAGAAATACAGCCTTTATTTAGACAGAATTTGTTCTAGCCAGCAGGCATCGATCAAATGTGATAATTAAATATTATCTCCAGATTCATCTCAGATAGACCTCAGAATAATCCCAATCAATCTCACAGGTAGTATCACTCTGATTCTGAGTATATATTAACTGCACTGCATGCAGATGACAGGCAACTTAACCTCATGAATTATAATTGCTGCTTATATAAATTTCATTTGAAACTTTTGTGTAGACTACGGGTAAATTACAGAAATACCCCAGGATATGGCTTTACAACAGTCTTATTCTGGAGTTACCTTAATGTTAATGCTTTCCAAACTGAAATTTGATTTTTAATGTTTCATACGAAAATAATTATTTTAAACTGTCCGTACCTTCTTAATGAGAGCCTGTGTTAGTCCTCTTCTAGGTAAGCTGTACTGCACTAACATGATATCTCAGTGCCAAGCGAATGCTCATAGTATACTATAAATTTTAGACTACCTCTTGAAGGTGGTCTCATCCTCTTGTCTTTAGTGCAGCCAGAAGTTAAATTACAAGCCGAATCCCCAATTTATTGTGTCGCTTTTCATTGATGTGCATCTGAGACCACTTAGCATTGACACGAATGATAGGAAAATAGGCCCATTAGAAGGCCTGAATCATCCTTATCGCCATTTTCAAAAGCGTCTCCAATGCAGAGGGTACTCAAAACTGTACAGAATATTCTAAATATGCCCTGACAAATCATCTGTCTAGCGTAAGAATAATTCATTTTTATATATAAGGATAAATTGAACAATCTTGCAATTCTAGTAGAAAGTTGTGCTAGAAAGTTGCATGGTCTAAAGAATCAGCGTTACAGTGTTCTAGCTCTATTTCTGACCTTCCTTCTTGTCGATTACAACTCCCGGATGAGAGTCGTTGAATTTACCATATAATCAAACAGGAGCTGCATCCCATGTTGATAGGTTCACAATGACTGTATAAGAATCAATAATCGCACCAAATCCTTATTCTTTTTTATTGGTATTAATAGACATTCCTTCAAGATAAACAGATTTCATGCTCCCCCTTTTATATTTTCATTACCTTACATCTGTGCACTTTAAAATCCACCTATCTTTCCTTAGCCCACCCACTTGATCGATTTAAATCCTTTAAATGGTATCAAGCAGCTATTATATGCAGCTTGGGGGTCATCAGAAAATGTTAGAACATTTCAAGAAATACTTACCTGCATATCATTTATGAATAGCGTGAAGCACAGAAACCAGAACAGATCCTTATAGACCTCCACTAATACTGCCCTGCAGCCAAGGCTTTACTTCATTTATCATTACCTTCTGCTTTCTTTGTTAAGCCAGCTTTCCACCCAGTTAGCTGATTTACTATTAAATATAAATATGAGCCTTAATTTTTATAAGCCTTAACTATGGAACTTTATTAAATTCGTTCTTAAAATTATATTCACTGGATTGCCCTTGTTTACCAATTTAGTTAATTCCAGCAGGTTTGTGAAGCACAACCAATTCCTTTTAAATTAATGCCCACTATTTGTTAAGACCACAGCACTCTTTGGGAGAGAATTGATAGCCTCTGATAAAACGTCTTCAGCATTTTCCTTACAATAAACGAGAGACTAACTGCCAGATAATTCCTGTGTTTACAGTGCACTCCTTATGGGAATTTTGGGATAGCATTCATTGGCTGGGAATGTCCTTGGAGCTGCTCCTTCTCGACCACCGTATTTTGGTCGAAGTGCATCTCGGGCCATTAAGCAGCATGGAGCATCAAGAATCCAAATTTGAAGAATTTTCTGCAGAATCATTGCTTGCTGGCTTTGAGATTCCTGGAAAGAGGTAAGTGAATGTTTTGTCTGCTCCTAATAGCCGGAGGCCACGAGACCCAGAAAAGTAGGTATCTTGCATTTTTTTCTGTTTCATTGTGGTTCAGGAGTGCTTCCCCAGGCCCCACAGGGAAACCTTGGGCCTCTGTTACCCTGGGCTTTCCTCCCAGGCTTTCCCCCCACTCTGCCACCACCCTCCCAATCACTTACCTTAGTGTTGGGGACCCTCCAATTGGATCCTCCACGGCTGCCTCCTGCCACCTGTAATCCCGCTCCTGCTCACTGCCCATGTAATGCTTCCTGCCGGCTTCTGGTAAGAGGCTGACACTGATCATGGAGATGAGGCTCGGGTGTTAAAATCTCCTGGGCCTCATGCTGCAGAGGGCCAGATGGCTTCCTGTCTGCCTCTGCCCCTAGCCGCACCGATTATCCCCACCTGGTGTCAGCCCTCCTCAGGACTAGATTTTCCCTTTTTTTTGCATGCTTAACGCCCACTTAACGTCCATTTTACCGTTGAAATGACGTATAACGCCCATATATCGCCCATTTAGCCACAAAATGGAAACTGACGGGCATTTTTCAGAAACTTATCGCCGAACGTTACGTTCCCCATGTGCGTAATGTCGGGAAAAATTAATACCACCTGCCCACTTTTTTTGGGCGGAACATCAGAATGGGCGAAATCAATGCCCATAATATCGCCCAGTGTTAGTTTCCGCACGGAATTAACGCTAAGATTCAATAATACTGCCCGCCCACTTTTTTTTGTTGTAAAGATCACATTTGCCGAAACGGCCATGAGATCGCCCAGCGTCACTTTCACCACCTCGCACTCATATCGTCCAAAATATCACTCACCCCAAATACTGCCCGGACAAAGTGGAACTAACCGGAACTAATCACTGCATTATGGATGCCATGTTCTAAATCACATGTCGCATCATTTAAAAGGCTGCTCTGCTTCAACCTCGGGGGAGGTTGGATGTACTCTGGAGGTCTTTGGAGGTGATGTGAACACCTGTACAAACATCTTTATCATACTGTGAACGATTGGAATTTAATCGGTGTTTTCGTCGGGACATTCCTTCTTTGTGACCAATCGATGGAAAACAGAGAGCTATTGCAATGGGGCCTGTCCTTTCTCACCCTCTCTTGATGACCAATTACATGCTGCAGACTCGAGATGGCCGAAGATGCGCTCCACAGATTTATGTGCCCAATGTAAGACATGCCAAACTGAAGGACCAGACGTTACACCCCCCGCAAGTACAGGGACAAGCGGTCTTACCTTGACTTGCCTGACACCACCTGCCTTCGGAGACTGCGCTTCCACAAAGAGGTTATCACTGAAGTATGCCAGCTCATAAAGGGAGATGTGCAGCCTGCCAGCCCCATCAGTACTGCACTGTCCGTCGAGGTCAAAGTCACCGCGGCACTATCGTTCTACACATTGGGTTCTTTTCAGGCCTCTGCTGGCGACATTTGCGGTCTGTCTCAGCATGCCATACATTGCTGCATTAGACAAGTCACTGAAGTCCTGTACGAATGCAGGAGGGACTTGATCAGGTTGCCTATGACCAGGGAGGCACAGAGTGAGAGGGTTCTAGGATTCTCCAGAATTGCAAACTTCCACAAAGTGCAGGGAGCAATAGACTGTACGCACATTGTGATGTGGGCACCTTTTCAGGATGCAGAGGTTTTCAGGAACCGCAAGGGATTCCATCATCATAGAAGATGCCTGTGCGTGAATTTTTTTTTAATGTGTGGTGGCCGTTGAACACCAGCCACCACATGGGCTTGACAGAGCTAGGTCTTGGTCCAGTGGCAAGGATTACCCAAGACAACTGGAGACCAGCTCTGCTGCACGGACCTAGTGCGCACACGTATTGCAGTGTGGGCTGATCCGTGCTGCCCCCGAGTCACTGGCCCTGAACTCGTGCCTCCCCTGGGCCCCGATCACCTCCCTCGACAGTCTCTCGCTGCTCCTTCGCCCTGACCTCGCCGCTCCTGCTGTACCACTCCCTGAATGTCCAACTGGTTGTCGACCACCAGCAAATTATAATGGCAGTGAATGCTAAATTTCCGGGCAGCATCCATGATGCTCACATCCTGCGTGAGAGCACTGTGTCTGACTTGTTTAACAATCAGCCACAAGGTCAATGCTGGATGCTTGGTGACAAAGGATATGGTCTCGCCACCTGGCTGATGACCCCCCTGCATGACACCCACACCGAAGCCGAGAGTCGATACAATGAGAGCCACAGAGCCACTTGCAATATCGTGGAGAAAACCAATGGAGTGCTTCAGCAGCGCTTTAGATGTCTGACAGATGTCTGGAGGCGAGCTCCAATACCACACTGAGCAGGTAACTCAATTCGTGGTGGTGTGCTCTGTTATGTATTTAACCCTTTGTGACCTGCATGACACCTGACCACCAGAGGGACCACCTGTTGGAGTCCTAAGGGATCCCAGCATCACTTGGGTGCGCAGTATATAAGCAGGCCACCCACGAGGTACCTGCACTCTGGAGTCTTATTAGAGGAGCTAAGGTCACACTTGCTCATTGTACACAGTACTCAGTTTCATCCTTTATTATGAGTGTACCAATTGGCGACGAGGTAACGAACAACCGTGCGAAAATGCAAAGAACAGTCAGTATCCTGGAGAAGTTCTCAGAAGGGGGCAATTGGAAGGCTTTCGTGGAGAGACTCGACCAATACTTTGTGACCAATGAGCTAGAAGGGGACGAGAATGCCACCAAACGAAGGGCAATCCTTATAACTGTCTGTGGGGGCAACAGCCTATGGCCTCATGAAGAATCTCCTGGCCCCGTCAAAACCAACAGAGAAATCCTACGAAGAATTGTGTACGCTGGTGCGGGAGCACCTAAATCCTAAGGAAAGCATTTTGATGGCGAGATATCGGTTCTACACGTGTTAATGATCGGAGGACCAGGAAGTGGCGAGCTATGTCATAAGAACATAAGAGCATAAGAATTAGGAACGGGAGTAGGCCATCTAGCCCCTCGAGCCTGCTCTGCTACTCAACAAGATCATGGCTGATCTGGCCGTGGACTCAGCTCTATTTACCCACCCGCTCCCCATAACCCTTAATTCCCTTATTGGTTAAAAATCTATCTATCTGTGATTTGAATACATTCAATGAGCTAGACTCAACTGCTTCCCTGGGCAGAGAATTCCACAGATTCACAACCCTCTGGGAGAAGAAATTCCTTCTCAACTCGCCGAACTAAGGCGCCCCACAGGACATTGTGAGTTTGAGGGATTCCGAGAAGAAATGTTCAGAGACTTTTTTGTACTGGTCATTGGACATGAGACAATCCATCGCAAATTGTTGACTGTAGAAATTCCGAATCTAAGTAAAGCCATAACGATAGCCCAGGCATTTATGTCCTCCAGCGACAACACCAAACAGATTTCGCAGAGTAAAGAAGTTTCGGCCAGTACTGTGCATAAAGTAACGTCGGTTTCGAGCAGAAATGTACTTGGCAGAATGTACACGCCGGCTGCTGCGGCCCGACCTCAGTTGACCCAGAGTCCGCCATCAATCGTTAATGCGATGCAGTTAACACCTTGTTGGCGCGGCGAAGGTGATCATTGGACCCATCAATCCGCTTTAAGCACTATGTGTGTAATGGTTGCAGAACAATGGGACACCTCCATCGAATGTGCAGGCGAGCTGCAAACCCTGCAAACCCTGCAAACCACCACATTGCAGAGGAAGATTGATCCACTGTGGATCAGGCTGAATTGGAGACTCGTACTGAGGAGGCAGAAGTGTATGGGGTGCACACATTCACAAGAAATGCCCACTAATAATGTTGAAAGTTGAACTGAATGGTATTCCAGTGTCTATGTAACTGGACACGGGGGCAAGTCAGTCCATAATGAGTAAAAAGGCCTTCGACAGGCTGTGGGGCAAAAAGGCACACAGGCCCAAGCTCAGCCCCATTCACACCAAACTAAGGACTTACACCAAGGAACTAATCCCTGTAATTGGCAGTGCAGAAGTCAAAGTCTCCTATGATGGAACAGCACATGAACTCCTGCTGTGGATTGTGCCAGGGGATGGCCCCACGTTGTTTGGCAGAAGCTGGCTGGGAAAATTCCGCTGGAACTGGGACGACATCCGAGCGCTTTCGTCCCTCGACGATGCCTCATGTACCCAGGTTCTGAGCAAGTTCCCATCGTTGTTCGAGTCAGGCATTGGAAGCTTCTCGGGGGCGAAAGTGCAGATCCATTTGGTTCCTGGTACGCGACCCATCCACCACAAGGCACGGGCGGTACCATACATGATGCGTAAAAAAGTGGAAATTGAGCTGGACAGGCTGCAACGTGAAGGCATCGTCGCGCCGGTGGAATTCAACGACTGGGCCAGTCCAATTGACTCGGTACTTAAGGAGGATGGCACGATTAGAATTTGTGGGGACTATAAAGTAACGATTAACCATTTTTCGCTGCAGGACCAGTACCCACTACCCAAGGCAGATGAGCTATTTGCAACCCTGGCTGGAGGGAAGACGTTCAGCAAGCTGGACCTGACCTCGGCCTACATGACGCAGGAGCTGGAGGAGTCTTCGAAAGGCCTCACCTGCATCAACATGCACAAAGGTCTGTTAATCTATAACCGGTGCCCGTTTGGGATTCGGTCGGCCGCGGCTATCTTCCAGCGGAACATGGAGAGCCTGCTAAAGTCGATTCCTTGCACAGTGGTTTTCCAGGACGATAGATTGGTTACAGGCCAGGACACCATGGAGCACTTGAAGAATCTGGAAGAGGTTCTTAGTCGGTTGAATCGCGTGGGACTCAGGTTGAAACGCTCAAAGTATATTTTCCTGGCATACGTCATCGAGTTCTTGGGAAGAAGAATCGCATCAAATGGCATCAGACCCACCGACGCCAAGACGGAGGCCATCAAGAACGCGCCACGAGCACAAAACGTGATGGAGCTGCGGTCGTTCCTGGGACTCCTTAACTATTTTGGTAATTTCCTACCTGGCTTAAGCACCCTGCTTGAACCCCTACATGTGCTACTGCGCAAGGGAGACAACTGGGTCTGGGGGACTTCACAAGAGGCTGCCTTTAAGAAAGCCAGAAATCTGTTGTGTTCAAACAAACTGCTTGTCATATATAACACTTCTAAACGATTAGTGCTAGCTTGCGATGCGTTGTCATATGGGGTCGGGTGAGTGTTACAACAGGCTAATGAATCGAGGATTTTGCAACCGGTCGATTATGCATCCAGGAGTTTGTCCAAGGCCGAAAGGGCCGACGGCATGATTGAAAAAGAGGCTCTGGCGTGCATCTATGGGGTGAAAAAAATGCACCAGTACTTATTTGGCCTCATGTTTGAGCTTGAAACTGACCACAAGCCACTCATATTGCTGTTCTCTGAGAGCAAAGGGATTAATACCAATGCCTCTGCCCGCATCCAAAGATGGCCACTCACGCTGTCGGCATACAACTATGTAATCCGCCACAGACTGGGCACAGAGAACTGCACAGATGCTCTCAGTCGGCTGCCATTCCCCACCACCGGGGTGGAAATGGCACAGCCAACGGGCTTGCTCATGGTCATGGAGGCATTCGAGAATGAGAAATCCCCCGTTACGGCCCGCCAGATCAGAACCTGGACCAGTCAGGATCCTTTACTGTCCTTGGTAAAAAAAACTGTGTCCTCCATGGGAGCTGGTCCGTGTCCCAGTAGCGATGCAGGGGACGATTAAGCCGTTCCACAAACGCAAAGACGAGTTGTCCCTGCAGGCGGACTGTTTATTGCGGGCAGTCGCGTGGTCTTGCCCAAGAAAGGCAGAGATACGTTCATATTTGAACTGCACAGCACCCAAGCAGGCATTGTAATGATGAAAGCCATAGCCAGATCCCATGTGTGATGGCCCAGCATCGACTCAGATTTAGAGTCAGGCGTGCGCCAGTGTAACACTTGCTCTCAGCTGAGCAATGCATCCAGAGAGGCACCGCTAAGTTTGTGGCCGTGGCACTCCAAACCATGGTCGAGGATCCACGTAGACTATGCGGGGCCATTTCTCGGCAAAATGTTTTTGGTTGTCATGGATACTTACTCAAAATGGATTGAATGTGTAATAATGTCTGTAAGCACGGTCCACGACCACTATTGAAAACCTATGAGCCATGTTTGCCACGCACGGCTTGCCTGATGTCCTAGTCAGTGACAATGGGCTGTGCTTCACCAGTGCTGAATTCAAGGAATTCATGACCTGCAACGGGATCAAACTCGTCACATCTGCCCTGTTCAAGCCCGCATCCAACGGCCAGGCAGAACGAGCAGTTCAGATCATCAAGCAAAGCTTGAAACGAGTGTCGGAAGGCTCCCTGCAGACCCGACTGTTCCGAGTTCTGCTCAGCTACCGCACCAGACCCAATCGCTCACTGGGGTTGCCCCAACCAAGCTGCTCATGAAAAGGGCGCTTAAAACAAGGCTGTCTCTTGTCCACCCTGATCTCCATGATCACGTGGAGTGCAAGCGGCAGCAACAAAGTGTGTACCAAATTTGTGTGAGCAAATTTGTCACGCAATATTGAGATCAATGATCCCGTGTTTGTGCTCAATTATGGACATGGTCCCAAATGGCTCACTGGCACGGTCACAGCCAAAGAGGGGAGTAGGGTGTTTTGGGTCAAATTGGCCAATGGAAAAATGCACAGTAAACATTTGGACCAAATCAAATTGCAGTTCACCAACAGCTACGAACAACCCAAAGAGGACACCACCAACTGTGACCCTCCAACACACACACAAGTGGCAACTGACATCATGGTTGACCATGAAGCCGAACTCATCATCCCCAGCAGCCCGGCAAGGCCGGCTGTCCAACATTCCAGTGAAGAACTGACCAACCCACCCACACCCGCATTTGTACCAAGACGATCGACAAGGGAGTGTAAAGCCCTAAATCGTCTCATCTTGTAAATAAGTACACTGTTGACTTCACGGGGGAGTGATGTTATGTATTTCACCCTTTGTAACCTGCATGACACCTGTCACCAGAGGGCCCACCTATTGGAGTTTCAAGGGATCCCAGCATCCCTTGGGAGCACAGTAAATAAGCAGGCCACCCACGAGGCACCTGCACTCTGGAGTCTTATTAAAGGAGCTAAGGTCACACTTGATAATTGTACACAGTACTCAGTTTCATCCTTTATTATGTGTGTACCATGCTCCATGCTACACAACGTGGCTATCAGGAGCGGACAAGAATTGCTTGAAGAGTCTGACAGTCCACCTCACCAGAGAGAGGAAGAGGAGGACGAGGAAACGGATGCTGACATCGGCCCAGACAATCAGGCTGATGCCAAAGCCATGCCCCCGCCCCCCTGTAGACTGCATGAAAGGGCCCGTGATGGCATGATAGCTGCAAAAGCCTTACGTCAGGAGCTCATCAATGAGCACTTTGCCTGAAAGAAAGTTGGTGGTATTTACAAAGCTGGCACACTGCTGGGTGTGCAGCTCATACACCAATGGTGGGCATCACCTTGGTGCCAGTTAAAGTTTAAGTTGATTGAAGTTAAGTGTAATTATACCCTTTGATGTTAAGGAACCACCAGCATGTAACGGTGCAGCTATCTGAGTCAATGCGCAACAAGGTTTGTCAAATAAAAAACATTTAAACCAAACATTTGTCTGAAATCATAACTATTTCTGTCAAAACCAAACCTTCCCCCCCCCCCCACCACCCGCTTCTCCTCCCCACCTCTACCCCTTCCCCTTCCCTGCCTGACTCCAAGCCGCCTGGTCGAGGAGCTCCTCAGGCGATGCTTCATTGGCGGAGGGCGGGGGCGGGTGAGATGATGGCCGAGGCACTGCTTGGACGGATATGGGAGAGGACGGGCCTGAGTTGGGAATGTACTCCGAGCCAAAAGCAAGATGTTGCTCCTGTCTCTGATGTGTCATTGGCAATGGGGGTGCGGCACCTTGGGGTGCAGTGCCGTGCTCCGGGACCACTGGGAGCCCTCTGCCACCAGTGTTCCTGGCTACCAGCTCTAGGGCCTCTTCCATCCCTTCCATGTTATTTCTTATTTGTTGGACAAAAACTCAGTGCCAACTATGTTCTTGGTGCTTAGTAGGCTTTTTGCTGCTGGTGAATCCCCCTCGTGCCACCCACAACAGCCAAACAAGCACACACCACAGCCACACATGCTTTCGGTCCCTCTCAGCTCCCTCTCTCTCTGTCTCCTCCTCTGCAAATGTCATGACCTCCTGAATCGCGGGAATCGAGTATTGTCATGCCATTGCTAAGGAAGGCGACACTTTACGACAGAAGGTCAGAGAGATTTACCGCTCCAGCCCATTTCATATCGCTCGTGGTAACGCCAATTTCAAAAATGAAGAGAAGGTGCTTTGTGAACGGGTGAGCAGCTGACGATCTGAAAACCCATTTTTACCGCTCACACTGGAAATAATGCCCATTTTTGGGCGTTCTGCACAAAAGTGTAAAATCTAGCCCATAGTCTCTTGTCAGTTCTTAGTTAACCTGATTCCTAATGGCATACGTTTAACTGGTAACTGTATGACATTTAATATGGGAGGCGTTGAGGTTGTCCTTGTAACATTTCCTCTGCCCACCTTTGGCTCGTTTGCCACGAAGGAGTTCTGAGTAGAGTGCTTGCTTTGGGAGTCTCGTGTCTGGCATGTGAGCAATGTGGCCTGCCAAGCGGAGCTGATCAAGTGTGGTCAGTGCTTCAATGCTGGGGATGTTGGCCCTCAAAGCATCCCTGATAAAGTGCAATATCCCCACTGACACCTGGGAATCCCTGGCCAAAGATCACCCTAACTGGAGGAAGTGCATCTGGGAGGGAGCTGAGCACCTCGAGTCTCATCACCGAGAGCATGCAGAAATCAAGCGCAGGCAGCGGAAAGAGCGTGCGGCAAACAAGTCCCACCCACCCTTTCCCTCAACGACTATCTTTCCCACCTATGACAGGGACTGTGGTTCTCATATTGGACTGTTCAGGCACTTAAATACTCATTTTTAGAGTGGAAGCAAGTCTTCCTCGACTCCGAGGAACTGCCTATGATGATGATTTAATATGGGTGTGGAAGTTATGGCTCATCATTATAGATACGAGTAAAATAAATGAAATACTCATATATTCTAAATAATAAACTTATCAGCTATAAATATTACAGGAAAACATTTTATTCAGAATTCTATCAGAAAGTATTGTGAACACTAATGCTGCTTCTTATTATTTTTCTAATGTTCGAACATTTTGAATTAAACTTTGCATATCATTTATTTTCAAAATTATTACAATACTCATTTTAAAGCAACATTACATTTTCCTACATTACACAGTCACTTTACTTTAAATGTAGTTCATTGGCTATAAAGCATTTGAGATGTCCTGAAGTCATCAAAGACTCTATATAAATGCAAGTTATTTCTTTCAACATGTAAAAAGAATGACTTTGGTCAATATAAGTAGAGCAGTTGAAGAATATGGGAACAAAACATTAACGTCATGGAATGAACTGGCTGAGATTGAAGTTGAAATATTAGTTCTTCTCTATTAAACTTCTCTCAATGTGGCTTCGCGCACACCCCTCTTGAGATGTGTCAGCATATGTCAGCAATACATTGCCTTCTGAGACACCACAAACAAAAACTGAAGACTGAATTTATCTTACTTTGCTAATCATTTCATTACACAATTTGAACAAATCCCATTAATACTGCCACAAGTGGTCCAATTACCTCTTAGAAAGCTTCCTGCTTCCGAGTGAGCTTTTGTCAACTGTGTTTTTCCTTTTGTACTGCTACCAAGTTATTTAACCTATATAATAAAAACAGTGAAAAGAGATACTAACCTTTTGACTTTTCAGTTTCTATCCTGCATGAAAGATCTAAGTTATAACCAATTATTGAGTCCCCAAAGCATTAGATCGTCAATAGCTGTATTGGACAACAGCCTTGTCCTGTGGATCTACGGGTCATTTCCTGTGAGTTGTGAGAAGATTATGAAGTTCTCTTTCAGAACAGCTGGGTCTCTTTCTCACTTATATCATTGCACTACATAACTATAAGTGGCTGTTCACATCATTCTGTACCCTGTCAGCTCCTCTTTAAACTTTTACACTGTACGCTGTATACCTTATTTACAGATTTTGATAAATTGGCTTTCATGTCAATTTATTAGGTTAAAAAGAGAAGAATTCAATTACCTTATCGACGATATGATGTTGTCATTGCATCGCCATCATTACATGTGAATTTTGAATTTTCAAAATTTAAGTTTAAAAAATAAATCAATAATTGCATTGCATAAATGTACATTGCAGCTGATATGATATTTCCAGAAGTGTGAACTTTCTTATTAAAGAGCAAATCAGACAGCAACTTCCAGCAACCACACATGCATAGTTCAACGTAGAAATCAGGAAGCTGTTGTCTGAGTTGTCCTGCTCCTCCAGAAGCTGTGATATACCAGCATCTCAGCGAGAGACTCATATTGAAACACATGGAAGGGTGTGAAGTTGTAGTACACTGTACTTACATGATAGATACTCACTAAACACACCAGAAAAAGTTAGGACTTGTCCATTCCAGTGTAAGTAGATTTTAACGGCATGGTAAGTCTTAATTACTGCCAAACAACCTTTCTGGCATGGAAAATTAACTTTTACAATCATGGAATCGCATTCATTCAGATTTTATTAATTGTTGGAGGTTTTAAAAAATAAAAACATTTACATTTTATTTAACTTTTTATATCTGTCCCTTTTGTCTCTCTTAATCCCATGTTTCTTTCCCTCTCTTTATTTCACTTTCTCTCCATGATTTGGTGTTGAATTAACTATTCTAACTTACACTTCCTGGTCCAGCCTCTGCACCCCTCACTAAGAATTCTTCAATCTAATTAGTTAACTAGATACACAGTTGGCTTGTCATAGAATAGAATCATAGAAATTTACAGCACAGAAGGAGGCCATTTCAACCCATCGTGTCCACGCCGGCCGATCAAGAGCTATCCAGCCTAATCCCACTTTCCAGTTCTTGGTCCGTAGCCCTGTAGGTTCCATCACTTTATGTGTACATCTAAATATTTTTTAAATGTGGTGAGGCTTTCTGCCTCTACCACCTATTCAGCTGGTGAGTTCCAGACACCAACACCCTCTCCAACACCCTCTGGGTAAAGAAATTTCCCCTCATATCTCCTCTATACCTCCCCCCAATTACTTTTGTTATGTAATGATGTGTGTGTCGTCCCAGTACCTTAAATGTAATGTAAGTACTATGCCACACCACAGAGGGCGCTGCGGTGGGAAACCCTGGTAGTACCTGTAACAAGGACTATATAAGGCTGACCACCACACCTGGGAGGCACTCTGGAGCTGAATAATAAAGGACGAAGGTCACAGCAGTTAGACTTACACCAGACCGTGTGGAGTCAGTGATTTGTGTGCTACATACACCACATTGGCAACGAGGAAGCAGACGAACTCCACGCAACCATGGCTACTCTGGGCTCGCTAAAGGATTTTACCGTGGGCAATGATTGGGAGGCCTTTACGGAAAGGCTCGAGTACTACTTCACAGCAAATGACCTGACGGAGGACACATACGCAATGAGAGAGAAGAGTAAGGCGATATTGCTCTCCAGTTGTGGCGATGAGGTTTACTGTCTCGTCAGGGATTTGCTGGCACCTGGGAGTGCCAGGGACAAGTCATACGAGGAGCTGACTGAACTCATTCGTGACCAGTTGAAACCGAAGGAGAGCATCCCCACGGCCAGATACAAATTTTACTGTCACTGCCGATCTGAGGGCCAGGATGTCACCAAATATGCTGTGGACCTCAGGAGACTCGCGGCGCCGTGTGATTTTGGGGCACACCTTGACGAGGCTTTGCGGGACGTTTTTGTTATGGGGATTGGCCACGAGGGCCTCCTTCACAAGCTGCTGGCCACGGAACCCACAGCCACTCTGACAAAGGCCATCGCCATCAGCCGGGCATATATGACCTCGACTTGCAGCACCAAGCAAATGATCCACACAATCTCGAACCCGGCAGGCACTGTCCACAGGATAGCGCCCACCACGGACAGAACTGTAGAATGTGGCTCTACCCGGGGCAGAGAGCACAGACCTCGGGGTCCTGGAACTCAGAGTCCGCCGAGGGGGGCCAATCAAGCAGCACCATGCTGGCGTTGTGGAGGAAGCCATGGGGCTCACCGGTGCAGGTTTGCGGAATACACGTGCAATGCCTGCCACGTTAAAGGCCACCTTCAGCGTATGTGTAAAATAAATCACACTCACCGTGTGGCTGAGGAGATGGGGGATGATCCACTGTTCAGCGAGGAGCAGGTAGAAGAAGATGAGCTGCTTGGACTGTATACGTGCACTGACGATTCGCCCCCAGTGATAAGTGAAGTAAAAATCAACGGAGTCCCAGTGAGTATGGAAGTGGACACGGGCTCGGGTCCGTCGTTGATGAGTCGGAGAACTTTTGATAAACTGTGGATTAACCCAGCTGCACGACCCAAGCTGGTCCCGGTCACGGCGAAGCTGCGTACCTTACACCAGGGAACTAATACCTGTTCTTGGCAGAGCGATGGTGCAGGTATCCCAAGGGGACGAGACGCACGCTTTACCTTTGTGGGTCATTGCAGGCGATGGGCCGACACTCCTCGGCCGGAGGTGGATGGGGACGGTCCGTGGGAGCTGGGAAGACTTCATTCCTCCACAGGCTGCTGCTCCCTGGGGTGCTGCCGTGCCCCGGGTCCCCAGAGAGCAGCGCCGACCGAGCTGGAGCTGCAGCCTCAATCCACCCAAAGGCAAGCCCCAGGCCCGGACCTCACACAGAGACCCTGCAGCCCCAGCCCCCACAGGCAAGTTCCAGGCCCGGATCTCACACACCGATCCCGCAGCCCCAGCCCCCACAGGCAAGCCCCAGGCCCGGACCTCACACAGAGACCCTGCAGCCCCAGCACCCACAGGCAAGTCCCAGGCCTAGACCTCACACAGAGACCCTGCAGCCTCAATCCACCCACAGGCAAGCCCCAGGCCCGGACCTCACACAGAGACCCTGCAGCCCCAGCCCCCACAGGCAAGTTCCAGGCCCGGATCTCACACACTGATCCCGCAGCCCCAGCCCCCACAGGCAAGCCCCAGGCCTGGACCTCACACAGAGACCCTGCAGCCCCAGCACCCACAGGCAAGTCCCAGGCCTAGACCTCACACAGAGACCCTGCAGCCTCAGCCCCCACAGGCAAGTCCCAGGCCCGGATCTCACACAGAGACCCTGCAACCTCAGCCCCCACAGGCAAGCAGCTCTGCATAGAGGGGCCTAGTGGGGGGTGGGGGGTGAGCAGGCGGGGTGCTGAGGGATCCAGGGGCTGGCGGTTCGGAAGGGCCCTGCAGAGGAAGAGGCCATTGGGCGGGCCCCGCCGAGGAGCTGGTAGCGTCGCGCGGCGGCGGCCATGGCAGCCGCAGGGGAGGCCGCGGGGGACGCGGCAAGTGCGGCCGCTGGAGCGGCCACGGCGGCTGCAGGAGAGGCGGCAAGTCAGGTGGCAGCGGAGGGGAGCGGAGGCTGTGACGGCGGAGGGCATTCGGAGCGGTGGAGAAGAAGATGGCGGCGGCATCGTGTCGGAGCTGCAGAGCATCAAAGATTGCGGCGCCCAAGGAGAAGCCTTGTGGAATCCTCCTGCATCAAAGATGGTGCCTTAAAGAGGAAATGCACCCGGGAGTCTTAAAAGGGCCTTACAAAGAGATGGTTCCCACAAAGGACTTCTGTTTGGCAGAGCGAGTCTAAAATGAGCTATGTTAATGTGAGATAGTGTATTTATAATAAGAATTACTTTTTTTATGCTGAATGGCCACTGTATTTGTGTAAAATAATGGATGAAGTACAATTAATGATAACAGCTGACAAGGAAATCAAGGTTCCGCCATCAGTCAATAACCAGTTAATGTACCAGATAATATGTACCATACTAACGCACTGTCTATGCCCACCTGCCTTCCGTTGGACAAGTGAGATGTTATGTAATGATGTGTGTATCGTTGTCCTGCGTCCAGGTGGGGGGGGGGGGGGTGAAGGTGATGTTATATAATGATGTGTGTATCGTCCCAGTACCTTAAATGTAATGTAAGTACTATGCCACACCACAGAGGGTGCTGCGGTGGGAAACCCTGGTAGTACCTGTAACAAGGACTATATAAGGCTGACCACCACACGTGGGAGGCACTCTGGAGCTGAACAATAAAGGACGAAGGTCACAGCAGTTAGACTTACACCAGACCGTGTGGAGTCAGTGATTTGTGTGCTACATACACCACAACTTTAAATCTATGCCCCCTAGTTATTGACCCCTCTGCCAAGGGAGTGCAGCAGCTCAGAGTGGGAAACTGAGAGATTGGTAAGTGGGAGAGTTCGGTGTAGTGGGGGCAGGAGGTGTTGCTTTGCCTTGTTTTTCCTAACTTTTTCCGCAGAGTGGTGGCATACCTGAGCAGGAGCAGACCAAGGCCCGAGAGTAGGGATAAAAGCCGCAGCAGATCTGCAACGTCAAGGAATCTAATACGGCCAGTGTGATCTCCTGGACTAGTTTCAATCACCTGGTTGGGTCGGAGAGGAATTTTCCCAAATTTTCCCCCAATTGACCTGAGCTTTTATTTGTTTTTTTGCCTCTCCCAGGAGATCGAACGGCTCCGGGTGGGGAGAACTCTGCAGTGTGACATCACAGGTGAGGCAGGTAAGTGATTGGTAGTGATTGTGGGCTCAGTTTTTCTTTTAAATTAACATTTAGCATGTAATTAAATTCTGAAAATGAACCTTTATTTATTTAACTAATTGAATAAACTATACAGGGTAAATACTTTGATTAACGCTAAACTATTTAATAAAATAAAATAATGGGAGAACAGGAGATGTGTTGCTGCTGCAATATGTGGGAGCTTCTGAATGTTTTGGCCCAGGGCCACTACATTTGCGGTAAGTGACTGCGGCTCGACGAACTTCGGCTCCGAGTTGAGGAGCTGGAGTCCGAGCTGCAGAGATTGTGAGACTTCAGGGAGGGAGAAAGTTACTTGGATCTCTTGCTCCAGGAGGCAGCTGCACCCTCTAGATTAAACACTTTAGAATTGACATGTGATTAGGGACAGGAGGGTGTGACTGTGAGTGAGGTAGGTATGGGGATCCAGGAGGTAGTATTGCAGGAGCCTCAGTCCCTGCACTTGTCCAATAGATCTGAGGTTCTTGCAACCCTTGAGGACAAGTGTGCAGATTGCTGGGTGGATGAGCAGACTGACCAAGGCACCGTGATGCAGAAAGCTATTCAAATGGGGGGAGTAAAGAGGAAGGTGGTTTTTAGTAGGGGACAGTATAGTTAGGGGGATAGATAGGGTTCTCTGCAGCCGAGAGTGTGCGTCCCAAAAGCTGTGTTGTCTACTCGGTGCCAGGGTAAAGGACATCTCCTCCGGGCTGGAGAAGAACTTGGAGTGGGAGGATCCAGTTGTCGTGGTACACGTAGGTACCAATGACATAGGTAGGACTAAGAAAGAGGTTCTGCTGAGAGAGTTTGAGCAGCAAGGGACTAAATTGAAAAGCAGAACCACAGAAGTAATAATCTCTACATTATTACCTGAGCCACGAGCAAATTGGCATTGGGTCAATAGAATCAGGGAGATGAATGCGTGGCTCAGAGGTTGGTGTGGGAGAAGTGGGTTTCGATTCGTGGGGCACTGGCACCAATACTCGGGAAATAGAGCTGTTCCGTGGGGATGGACTATACCTGAACTATGCTGGGACCAGAGTTCTAGTGAATCGAATAACTAGGGAGGTAGACAGGGATTTAAACAAAATAAGGGGGGGGGGGGAGGTTGGTGGGGGGTGGGTGCGGGAGGAGGGTCCTAGTGGAGAGAAATCTAGAATGCTTAAGAGAAAAGAAAAGAAAGCAATGCAAGAAAATGATTGTGGTAAGGATAACCAGATTATATCAGGAAGGAACAGAGCATACAAATAAAAGAGTACACTAACAAATAGGGTCCAGTTAAAAAAAATAGCGATAAGACAAATCGAGCTACAGTACAAAATAATGTTAAGATGTCTAATAATGTTAAAAAGACAAATCTAAAAGCACTGTCTCTGAATGCACGAAGCATCCGTAAAAGGTAAACAAATTAACAGCGCAAATAGATGTAATCGGATACGAAATAGTTGCAAGTATGGAGGCATGGTTGCAGGTTGAACAGGGTTTGGAACTGAATATCCAAGGATATTCGATATTTAGGAAGGACAGGCAAATAGGAAAAGGGGGTCGTCTGTCGTTGTTATAAAGGATGGAATATGAGCAATAGTGAGAAAGGATATTGGCTCAGAAAATCAAGATGTAGAATCAGTCTGGATGGAGCTAAGGAGCACCAAGGGGCAGAAAACATTGGTGGGAGTTGTCTATAGACCTCCAAACAGCAGTGGTAATGTAGGGGAAGGCACGTAGGGGAAGGAAATTGGAGATGCATGTAACAAGGGTACTACAGTAATCGTAGGTGAGTTTAATCTACATATAGACTGGTCAAAGCAAATTAATAATAATACTGTGGCAGATGAATTGCTGGAGTGTGTACGAGATGGTTTTTTAGACCAGTATGTTGAGGAGCCGACTAAGGAACAGGCTATCCTAGATTGGGTATTGTACAATGAGAAGAGGTTAATTAACAGTCTTCTTGTGCGGAGTCCTTTAGGGAAGAGTGACCATAACATGATTGAATTCTTTATTAAGATGGAAAGTGAAGTCGTCCAATCTGAAACTAGAGTCCTAAATCTAAACAAAGAAAACTATGAAGGTATGAGGAATAAATTGGCTATGATAGATTGGGAAGATTGATTAAAAGGCATGACGGTGGATAGGCAATGATTAACATTTAAGGAACGAATGCATGAATTGCAACAGTTATACATTCCTTTCTGGTGCAAAAACATAAAAGGAAAAGTGGCTCAACCATGGCTAACAAAAGAAATTAAGGATAGTATTAATCCAAAGAGGAGTCATAGAAAGTTGCCAGAAAAAGTAGCAAGCCTGAGGATTGGAAACAGTTTAGAATTCAGCAAAAAAGGACCAAGAGATTGATTAAGAGGGTAAAAATAGAGAATGAGAGTAAACTTGCAAGGATCATAAAAACCGACTGCAAAAGTTTTTACAAATATGTAAAAAGAAAAAGATTAGTGAAGACAAATATAGGTCCTTTACAGTCACAAACGGGAGAATGTATAATGATGAACAAAGAAATGGCAGGACAATTAAATAAATACTTCAGTTCTGTCTTCACGGAAGAGGACACAAATAACATCCCAGAAATGCTAGGGAACCAAGCGTCTAGTGAGCAAGAGGAATTAAAGGAAATGATTATGAGTAAGAAAATAGTGCTGGAGAAACTAATAGGACTGAAAGCCAATAAATCCCCAGGGCCTGATAATCTGCATCCCAGAGTACTAAAAGAGGTACTCATGGAAATAGTGGATGCATTGGTTGTCATCTCCAATATTCGATAGATTATGGAGCAGTTCCTGCAGATTGGAGAGTGGCACTATTTAAAAAAGGAGGGAGAGAGAAAACAGGAAGCTACAGATCAGTTAGCCTAACATCAGCAGTAGGGAAAATGCTAGAATCTATTATAAAGGATGTGATAACAGGACACTTAGATAATATCATCAGGATTAGACAAAGTCAACGTGGATTTATAAAAGGAAAATAGTGTTTGAGAAACCTACTGGAGTTTTTTGAGAATGTAACTGATGGATTAGATAAGGGAGAACCAGTGGATATAGTGTATTTGGATTTTCAGAAGGCCTTTGATACAGTCCCACATAAGAGGTTTGTTATGTATGGAGAAAGAGTCAGACTGAACACTGTGAGCTCAAAGTAAAGTGTGACCTTAGTCTTTTATTGCAGGTCTCCAGAGTGCCTCTCCAACCTGTGAAGCCCCCTTAAATACCTGTGCTCCCAAGGGATTATGGAATCCCTTGGGACTCCAGGGGATGAGCCCTCTGGTGGCTGTACAGAGTAAATACAAGTCCACAAATATAACAAAACTCCACCCCCCAAAGTCAGTAGTGTAACTATTTACAATGTGAGTCGATCAGGGGCCCTTCTTGCCCTGGTTGATCGTCTCGGTGTGAAAGCTGGTGTTGTTGAATCATTTGTTGGGCCCTCACCGGGCTGCTGTGCAGCTGGCTTTGCAGGGCTGCCTGGTGTGTGGGACCTGCAGGGCTGCTGTGAATGATAGGTTCTGCTTCGTGGTCACCCGTGGTGCCGGTTGCCACTGGTATGTATGTTGGGGTATCAAAAAAGGTAGGATCCAAGGTGGGTTGCTCAGGATAGACCATGAATCTGAGTTTGATTTGGTCCAAGTGTTTCCAGTGAATGAGTCCATTTGAAAGTTTGACCCAAAACACCCTGCTCCCCTCTATGGCCATGACAGTGCCGGGAAGCCACTTGTGACCTTGTCCATAATTTAATACAAATACAGGATCATTGATTTCAATCTCGCGTGACACATTTGCGCTATCATGGTATGCACTTTGTTGAAGCTGCCTGCTCTCTACTTGTTCATGTAGATCAGGGTGAACTAACGAGAGCCTTGTCTTAAGTGCTCTTTTCATGAGCAGTTCAGCAGGTGGGATCCCACTGAGTGAGTGGGGTCTCGTGCGGTAGCTAAGCAGGACATGGGATAGGCGAGTCTGCAGTGAGCCTTCAGTTACCCTCTTCAAGCCTTGCTTGATGGTTTGCACTGCTCTCTCTGCCTGACCATTGGACGCTGGTTTAAAGGGGGCAGATGCGACATATTTGATCCCATTATGGGTCATGAATTCTTTGAACTCAGCACTGGTAAAACATGGCCCGTTGTCACTCACCAGGATATCGGGTAAGCCGTGAGTGGCAAATATGGCCCGTAAGCTTTCAATAGTGGCAGCGTACATGCAAGACAACATTATCTCACATTCAATTCACGCCTGTACAACCACAAGGAACAGTTTACCCAAGCACGGGCCTGCATAGTCGACATGTACCCTAGACCACGGTTTGGAGGGCCAAGACCATAAACTTAGCGGCGCCTCCCTGGGTGCAATGCTTAACTACGAGCATGTATTACATCTGTGAATGCAGGACTCGAAGTCCGCATCGATACCGGGACACCACACGTGGGATCTGGCTATCGCTTTCATCATTATGATGCCTGGGTGGGTACTGTAGATTGATGAAGGTGTCTCTGTCCTTCTTGGGTACCACTACTTGATTGCCCCACAGAAGGCAGTCTGCCTGTATAGACATTTCATCTTTGCGCCACTGGAATGGCTTTATCTCTTTCTCCATTTCCACTGGGACACGTGAAGTACACAGCTTTTGACTAGGGATAATAAAGAGTCCTGGCTTGTCCAGGTTTTGATCTGCCGGGCAGTGACGGGTGATTGCTCACTCTCAAATACTTCCATAACCATGGCTAGATCTGCGGGCTGCGCCATTTCCATCCCCGTGGTGGGCAATGGCAACATACTGAGAGCATTGGCGCCGTTTTCTGTGGCTGGCTTGTGGTGGATGGCATAGTTGTATACGGACAACGTGAGCACCCATCTCTGGATGCAGGCCGATGCATTGGTATTTATCACGTTACTCTCGGAAATCAGGGATATAAGTGGCTTATGGTCAGTTTCCAATTCGAATTTTAGCCCAAACAGGTATTGATGCATTTTCTTTACCCCATAGACAGATGCTAACGCTTCTTTTTCAATCATGCTCTGGCTCTCTCAGCCTTAGACAGACACCTGGATGCATAAGCAACTGGTTGCACTTTCCCGAAATCATTAGCTTGTTGCAATACACACCTGACGCCATATGACGACGCATCACATGCTAGTACCAAACGCTTACATGGATCATACAACACAAGCAATTTGTCTGAGCATAATAGTTTTCTCGCTTTTACATATGCATTTTCTAGGCTTTTGCGCCAAACCCATTCGCCCCCTTTTCATAGTAAGACATGCAATGGTTTTAGCAGTGTGCTGAGACCCGGTAAGAAGTTACCAAAGTTGTTCAAGAGTCCCAGAAACGACCGCAGCTCCATCACGTTCTATGGCCTTGGTGCGTTCTCGATTGCCTCTGTCTTCGTGTTAGTGTGCCTGATGCCGTCTGCCGCAATCCTCCTTCCCAAGAACTCCACTTCAGGTGCCAGGAAAACCCACTTCGAGCGTTTTAACCTGAGCCCCACGCGGTTGAGTCAACTAAGAACTTCCTCCAGGTTCTGCAGGTGCTCGACTGTGTTCTAACCTGTGACCAAGATGTTGTCCTGGAAGACCACGGTGTGCGGGACCGACTTCAGTAAACTTTCCATGTTTCTCTGGAATATCGCTACCGCCGATCGGATTCCAAACGGGCATCTGTTATAAACAAAAAGACCTTTGTGCGTTTTGATGCAGGTGAGGGCCTTCAATGATTCCTCCAGTTCCTGCATCATGTAGGCTGAAGTTAGATGCAGATTCATGAATGTTTTTCCTCCCGCCAGCGTTGCAAAGAGGTTGTCAGCCTTTGGGAGTTAGTATTGGTCCTTCAGAGAGAAATGATTGATAGTTACTTCGTAATCGCCACAGATTCTGATGGTGCCATCTCCCTTGAGGACTGGAACAATAGGACTGGCCCACTCGCTGAACTTGATCGGTGAAATGGTGCCCTCTCTTTGCAGCCGGTCTAGCTCGATCTCTACCCTTTCTCTCATCATGTACGGTACTGCTCTCGCCTTGTGATGGATGGGTCGCGCCCCCAGAATTAGGTGGATCTGCACTTTTGCTCCTTGGAATTTCCCGATGCCTGGTTCGAACAGCGAAGTAAATTTGTTTAAGACCTGGACGCATGAAGTGTCGTCAGCGGGCGATAGCGCTCGGACGTCGTCCCAGTTCCAGCGTATCTTTCCAAGCCAACTCCTGCTGAGCAGCGTGGACCATCGCCCGGTACTACCCAGAGTGATAGCTTGTGCACCGCTCCATGATAGGAGACCTTTATGTTAGCACTGTCGATTACAGGAATCAGTTCTTTAGTGTAAGATCTTAATTTTGTGCGAACTGGCGTTAAGACTGGCCTTGAGGCCTTGTTGCACCACAACCTTTCAAAAGTCTTTTTGCCCATGATGGAATGGCTCGCGCCTGTGTCCAGCTCCATTGACACCGGGAGTCCATTTAGTTCAACATTCAGCATTAGCGGAGGACAATTCGTGGTGAATGTGTGCACCCCATGTACCTCTGCTTCCTCTATCTGAGGTTCTGGTTTGTCGTGATCCTCCGTGGATCTGTCCTCCTCTGCAATATGGTGGTTTGCAGGTTTAACAGGCTTAGCAGCTCGCCTGCACACTCGTTGGAGGTGTCCCATTGTTCCACAGCCCTTGCAAACGTACTCTTTGAATCGGCATAAATGGAAACGATGATCATCCCCGCAGCGCCAACAAGGTGTTAATGGTCTTGCATTCATCACCCTTGACGGTCGACTCTGAGACATCTGCGGACATGCAGCTGCAGGTATGTGTGACCTGCCCTGTACGTTACGATTCAAAAACAATATCACTTTGTTCACAGTACTTGTAGCAGCATTTATGTGCTGATTGATTTGCTTCGTATTGTCACTGGTGGCAATGAACGCCTGGACTATCGCTATGGCCTTACTTAAGGTTGGGGTCTCTACAGTCAAAAGCTTGCGAAGTATGGTTTCGTGGCCAATGCCAAGGACAAAAATTTCTCTGAGCATGTGCTCCAAATGTCCTTCAAATTCGCAATGTCCTGCAAGGCATCTTAGCTCGGCGACATAACTCGCCACTTCCTGACCTTCAGACCTTTTGTACATATCGAACCGGAACCTCGCCATCAGAACGCTTTCCTTCGGGTTCAAATGCTCTTGGACCAGTGTGCACAAATCATCATACAATTGCTCCGTGGGTTTCACCGGAGTGAGCAGATTCTTCATGAGGCCATACGTTGGTGCCCCACAGATGGTGAGGAGGATCGCCCTTCGTTTGGCAGCGCTCTCTTCCCCATCGATCTTTTGGCCATGAAGTATTGGTTGAGTCGCTCCACAAAAGTTTCCGAATCATCTCCCTCCGAGAATTTCTTCAGGGTGCGCACTGTTTTCTGCATCTTTGGGTTCAATATCTGTATCTCATCGCCAGTTGTTGTGCATGGAGAAAGAGTCAGACTGAACACTGTGAGCTCAAAGTGACTTTAGTCTTTTATTGCAGGTCTCCAGAGTGCCTCTCCAACCTGTGAAGCCTCCTTAATACCTGTGCTCCCAAGGGATTATGGGATCTCTTGGGACTCCAGGGGATGAGACTTCTTGTGGCTGTACAGAGTAAATACAAGTCCACATATATATAGCAAGGTTAGTGTGTAAAATTAAAACACATAGGATTGGGGGTAATATACTGGCATGGATTGAAAATTGACAGGAAACAGAGAGTCGGAATAAACAGGTCTTTTTTGGGGTGACGGGCAGTGACTCATGGGGTACCACAGGGATCAGTGCTTGGGCCCCAGCTATTCACAATATATATAATTGATTTGGATGAGGGAACTAAATGTAATATTTCCAAGTTTGCTGATGACACAAAACTAGGTGGGATTGTGAGTTGTGAGGAGCATGCAAAGACGCTGCAAGGTGATTTAGATAAGTTGAGTGAGTGGGCAAACACATGGCAGATGCAGTATAACATGGATAAATGTGTAGTTATCAACTTTGGTAGGAAAAACATAAAGTCAAAGTATTATTTAAATGGTGATAGCTTGGGAAATGTCGATGTACAAAAGGACCTTGTGCACCAGTCATTGAAAGCAAACATGCACATGCAATAAGCAGTTAGGAAGGCAAATGGTATGTTGGCCTTCATTGCAAGAGGATTTAAGTACATGAGTAAGGATGTCTTGGTACAGTTATATAGGGCCTTGAGACCACACCTGGAGTATTTTGTGCAGTTTTGGTCTCCATACCTAAGAAAGGATATACTTGCCATAGAGGGAGTGCAGCGAAGGTTCACCAGACTGATTCCTGGGATGGCAGGACTGTCGTATGAGGAGAGATTGGGTCGACTGGGCCTGTATTCACTGGAGTTTAATTAGGGGGGATCTCATTGAAACGTATAAAATTCTGGAAGGTTTGGACAGACTACATAAGAACATAAGAATTAGGAACAGGAGTAGGCCATAAGGCCCCTCGAGCCTGCTCCGCCATTCAAAAAGATCATGGCTGATCTGGCCGTGGACTCAGCTCCACTTACCCGCCCACTCCCCATAACCCTTGATTCCCTTATTGGTTAAAAATCTATCTATCTGTGATTTGAATACATTCAATGAGCCAGCCTCAACTGCTTCCTTGGGCAGAGAATTCCACAGATTCACAACCCTCTGAGAGAAGAAATTCCTTCTCAACTCGATTTTAAATTGGCTCCCCCGTATTTTGAGGCTGTGCCCCCTAGTTCTAGTCTCCCCGACCAGTGGAAACAACCTCTCTGCCTCGATCTTGTCTATCCCTTTCATTATTTTAAATGTTTCTATAAGATCACCCCTCATCCTTCTGAACTCCAACGAGTAAAGACCCAGTCTACTCAATCTATCATCATAAGGTAACCCCCTCATTTCCGGAATCAGCCTAGTGAATCGTCTCTGTACCCCCTCCATAGCTAGTATATCATTCCTTAAGTAAGGTGACCAAAACTGCACGCAGTACTCCAGGTGCGGCCTCACCAATACTCTGTACAGTTGCAGCAGGACCTCCCTGCTTTTGTACTCCATCCCTCTCGCAATGAAGGCCAACATTCCATTCGCCTTCCTGATTACCTGCTGCACCTGCAAACTAACTTTTTGGGATTCATGCACAATGACCCCCAGGTCCCTCTGCATCTCAGCATGTTGTAATTTCTCCCCATTCAAATAATATTCCCTTTTACTGTGTTTTTTCCCAAGGTGGATGACCTCACACTTTCCGACATTGTATTCCATCTGCCAAACCTTTGCCCATTCGCTTAACCTATCCAAATCTCTTTGCAACCTCTCTGTGTCCTCTACACAACCCTCTTCCCCACTAATCTTTGTGTCATCTGCAAATTTTGTTACACGACACTCTGTCCCCTCTTCCAGGACATCTATGTATATTGTAAACAGTTGTGGTCCCAGCACCGATCCCTGTGGCACACCACTAACCACCGATTTCCAACCCGAAAAGGACCATTTATCCCGACTCTCTGCTTTCTGTTAGCCAGCCAATTCTCGATCTATGCTAATACATCTGACTCCGCGTACCTTTATCTTCTGCAGTAACCTTTTGTGTGGCACCTTATCGAATGCCTTTTGGAAATCTAAATACACCACATCCATCGGTACACCTCTATCCACCATGCTCGTTATATCCTCAAAGAATTCCAGTAAATTCGTTAAATATGATTTCCCCTTCATGAATCCATGTTGCGTCTGCTTGATTGCACTATTCCTATCTAGATGTCCCGCTATTTCTTCCTTAATGATAGCTTCAAGCATTTTCCCCACTACAGATGTTAAACTAACTGGCCTAGTTAGTTACCTGCCTTTTGTCTGCCCCCTTTTTTAAACAGAGGCATTACATTAGCTGCTTTCCAATCCGCTGGTACCTCCCCAGAGTCCAGAGAATTTTGTTAGATTATAACGAATGCATCTGCTATAACTTCCACCATCTCTTTTAATACCCTGGGATGCATTTCATCAGGACCAGGGGACTTGTCTACCTTGAGTCCCATTAGCCTGTCCAGCACTACCTCCCTAGTGATAGTGATTGTCTCAAGGTCCTCCCTTCCCACATTCCTGTGACCAGCAATTTTTGGCATGGTTTTTGTGTCTTCCACTGTGAAGACCGAAGCAAAATAATTGTTTAAGGTCTCAGCCATTTCCACATTTCCCATTATTAAATCCCCCTTCTCATCTTCTAAGGGACCAACATTTACTTTAGTCACTCTCTTCCATTTTATATATCGGTAAAAGCTTTTTCTTTCTGTTTTTATGTTTTGCGCAAGTTTACTTTCGTAATCTATCTTACCTTTCTTTATTACTTTCTTAGTCATTCTTTGCTGTCGTTTAAAATTTTCTCAATCTTCTAGTTTCCCACTAACCTTGGCTACCTTATAGGCATTAGTTTTTAATTTGATACTCTTCTTTATTTCCTTGGTTAGCCATGGCTGGTTATCCCTTCTCTTACCGCCCTTCTTTTTCACTGGAATATATTTTTGTTGAGCACTATTAAAGGAAATTTAGGACTTAGATGAGGAGAAATTTCTTCACTCAGAGGGTGGTGAACCTGTGGAATTCTCTGCCACAGATGGCTGTGGAGGCCAAGGGCCAGAGTTTCCTCGTTTTTTTGTATGCTTAACGCCCACTTAAAATCCATTTTACCACTGAAATGACGTATAATGCCCATATAACGCCCATTTAGCCACAAAATGGAAACTGACGGGCATTTTTCGGAAACTTATCGCCGAGCGTTACTTTCCCCATGTGCGTAATGGCAGGAAAAAATAATACCGCCCGCTCATTTCTTTTTGTCGTAAAGAGAACATTTGGCGAAACTAATGCCCAGGAGATCACCCACCATCACTTTCATCACCTCACACACATATCGCCTACAATATCGCTCGCCCAAAAAAACAGCCAGAAAAAGTGGAACTGTTCTGAACTAAAGCCAGCGGTGTGGCTGCCATTTTTTAAATCGCAGGTCGCTTCATTCAAAAGGCTGCTTCAACTTCGGGGGAGTTTGCATTGACTCTGGAGTTCTTCTCAGGTGAAGTGACCATCTCAACAGACATATTTTCAGACTCTGGACTATTGGGGGTTTACTCTTGGTGTATTTTAGTGAGGAAATTATTGCTTCTGATCAATCGCTATTATACTTTCATTGCAATGGGGCCAGCCATTTCTCAGCTTGCATCGATTAATATGCAGATGCTGCAGAGTGCAGATGGCTCAATGTGTGATGTACATCATTATGTTCCCAATTTAAGACATACAAGAATGAGGAGGAGGGCTCGACCATACACACCCCGCATGTACAGGGAAAAGAGGTCTTACCTTGACGTATCTGACCACACCTGCCTTCGGAGACTACGCTTCCACAAGGTGGTGATCAATGAAATATGCAGCCTGCCATCAGGCCATCAGTGTCAGTCGAGGTCAAGGTCACTGCGGCACTGTCTTTCTACGCGTACGGTTCATTTCAGGCCTCAGCAGTCGAGATTTCTCCTCTGTCTCACCATGCCACCCATCGCTGCATTAGACAGTCATGGAGGTCCTGTACATGAGAAGGATGGACTTTAACAGCTTCCCCATGACCATGGAGGCTCAGAGTGACAGGGCTGGAGCATTCTACTGCATTGCTAAGTTCCCCAGGGTGCAGGGAGCTTTAGAGTGCATTCACATCGCTATGCGGCCAACTTCTCAAGACCCGGAGCGTTTTCGTAACAGAAAAGGATTTCACTCCCTGAAGGTCCAACTAGTTGTCGACCACAACCAGATCATCATGGCAGTGAATGCCAAATGTCCGGGCACTTTCGATGAGGCTCACATCCTGCATGAGAGCGCTGTCTCTTACATCTTTAAGAGTCACCACAAAGGACAATGCTGGATGCTTGGTGATAACCGATATGGCCTAGCCACCTGGCTGATGAGGCCCCTGCGTGACACCCACACCAAGGCCGAGAAGCAATACAACCAGAGCCACAGAGGCACACTCAATGTGGTCCAGAAAACAATAACTGTGCTTAAGCCTGAGCAAGTAGCTAAATTTGTGGTCGTGTGCTCCATGCTGCACAATCTGGCTATCAGGAGGGGCCAAGAGTTGCCAGAAGGGAATGATGCTCCACCTCAGGAGAGAGAGGAAGACGAGGACGAGGGGCTGGACGCTGACTAGGGCCAGACAATCAGGCTGGCTATGCAACTGTGCGCACGACCCCCTCCAGACTGCAGGAAAGGGCCCGTGGTGGCTACATAGCTGCAAGACTCTTACGTGAGGAGCTGATATTTGAACGATTTGCCTGAAAGAATGTTGCTGTGACTGAAAATGCTGACACACTGCTGTGTGTGTGTGCAGCTCAGACATCAAAGGTGGCCATCACCTTGGTGCCAGTTAAAGTTTACGTTGATTGAACGTTTTATTTAAAGTTTTATTTAACGTTTTATTTAACCCTTTCATGTTAAAGAATTGTCGGTGTGTAACAGTCCAGCTATCTGAGACAATGCGCAACAAGGTTATGTTCAATAAAATAAATTTTATACCAACATTCATCTGAAATCATAAGTATCAGAGGCAAAAACACCCAGCCCCTGCCCACACTCCAATTTTGTCCACCTTTGACATCAATCAATGTTCAACATGTCCAGTAACACAGGATACAAAGGCAAAGCAGGAGGGTGGTTCCCTCCCCCATACATTACAACAAATTGCATACACCCAGATGGAGATATAACACAGACATCACCTGCGGACATACACCTCACTTTCCTTCCCCCCTCCCCTTCTTCTCCCCACCTCTACCTCTTCCCCTCCTCGCTCCTCAGCGCCTGGCCGAGGAGCTCCTCAGGCGGTGCCTCATTGCAGGGGATGAAGGCAGAGGCGGTGGTTGCACGGGTACGGGAGCGGGGGCTGCCGAGGGGGCAACATTCTCTGATGCAGAAGCAGGATCTTGATCGTTGCTCTCATCTGTCATTCGCAGTGGTGATGCGGAACCTAGAGGTGGAGTGCCACGCTCGGGGACCACTGGGAGGCCTGTGGCAGCAGTGTTCCTGGCTATTGCAACCAGGGCCTCCGCCATGCATGGAATCCACTCAGTCATTGTGGCCAGCTGTCGGGATATGCCTCCCAATGCTTCGATGTGCTGGTCACCAATGTCTACAGTCCTCCTGGATAACTGTGCCATCTCTCCGCTCTCGTGGTGTTCGTGGACCAGACCTGCCATGTCCATGAGGCCTCCGCGGGGTTGGTGCCGTCTTGGGGATAAATGGGGTGCCTTGTGGTGAGGTGCTTGGGGCCGGTACCTCCAGAGTGGAGGCGGGAATGACCGAAGGACCACTAGATGGCCTTGGGATGGAATGGCTTCTGGAGCGTGGTGAAGCAGGTTCCTCGAAGTCTGCACTCTCATCTGTAGAGAACAGACCCAGCGGATTGACGGGCAACAATCGGAGCTCCTCAACACCAGATGTAGGATCTTCCAGAGAGTCGGGCCCCGCACCCCCACCTTCTGGTCTCTGTGGTCTTGCCTGGGGCAGTGCTGCTGGCTGAGCTGCAAAACAGAAATGAGGTTATTAGAGGAGAAGCGGGTGCTAGGGTCACAAGGTGAGTCCAGCACTACACACAGCATATGCACGACAAAAGCACCACCGCTATCAAAATCATCACAGACATCACATTTCATGACCATCAGCACATTTTCATTGCAATGATTTTCATTCGGCCAGCATTATTTCTAGGACAATTTTAGAAATCATCTATTATATATGATTGTTCGGATATGAGTGGATGTGGCATCTATTGACTTTACATCACACAATGGTGTAAACGTTACTCATGTAGCATCACTTCAGGGTCTGCAGATGCTTCCGTGGCTGTCCGGGTGTGCTTCCCCATGAGTGCAAGCACCTGCTCCTCCATCTCAGTGATGTCGCTGGGGACTGATGGCCCCCCCACCTGTTCGCCTCTGCACGAACCTCGTCGTCGATAACTTCTTCTGTAAAAGATGACAGGACGACATGGCATGAGATCATTGTGTGATATCAATGCTAGATATTGTCACAGAGACTGATAACCCATAACCGACAGATGTAATCATGATTATTATGATAATTATCATTCTTTACCTAAAGACGTGTACTGTAACCACAGGCTTTGAGTAAAACATTCCCGGTAAAAGTGAAAGACCTCACATCTGCTGATAGTCACTCATGACTGTTACAAATCAAATTATATAAATACATAAGTACATGTAAATCAATGTAATACTTATTCTTGCGGATCCCACAAGGTCATTCCATCGTTTGCGGCATTGGTTGCCCTCACGCACCTCGTTGGTCGCTGACGAGACCACCTCTGCTATCTCGATCCATATCTTCTGGTAGGCCTTTGGGGTGGGCTTCCATGCCCTCCCAATGTCAAATCACCCCAGCGTAACTCGACTTCCTGCAGGAGGGAGGCATTTGCCTCGCCCGAGAACCTCCTCACTCTTTTGCACCCTCCAATGTGCTCCTCTCCCACCTCACTGCTCTCTCCAGCGTCAGTCTCTACAGCGTGCTGTGATGCCTCCTCCTCTCTCTCCACTATAGGCCAAATTCGAGCAAATATGTGGTTGGTAACAGCTAATTTTTGTTTCCCTATGTGCTGTAAAGCTCTAAACTCTCCCTCCTTCCAAAATCTGCCACACCACACGCACACACGCCTTCAGTCCCTCTTAGCTCCTTCTCTCTCTGTCTCCTCTTCTGCGCATGTCATGATGACCCTTGACTTCCTGAATCGCGGGAAACAAGCATTGCCATGCCATTGCTAAGGACGGCCACACTTTATGGCAGAAGGTCAGCGAGATTTAATGCTACCGCCCATTTCATATCGATCGCAGTAACACCCAATTTCAAAAATGGAGACTCGGTGAGTTGAGAATGGGCGAGAAGCTGACAATCTGAAAACCCATTTTTACCGCCCATGCTGGAAATAACACCCATTTTGGGCGAAAAGCACAAAAGTGTAAAATCTAGCCCCGAGTCACTGAATATATTGAAGAAGGAGACAGATAGATTTCTAGACACAAAAGCCAGAAGGGGTATGGGGAGAAAGCGGGAATATGATGTTGAGATAGAGGATCAGCCATGATCATATTGAATGCGGTGCAGGCTTGAAGGGCTGAATGGCCTATTACTGCTTCTATTTTCTATGTTTTTATGGGCTCAAATTTGGCCAGTATAGATTTCTGGCGCACTCACCAGAGGTGCGCCGATTTTGTAGAACTCCAAGGGTGCCAAAAATCTTCGGGCCGAGTTTGGCCGCTCCACATATTCTCCTCCACGGTGGTATGTGTGTGGCAACTGGATTCAGGGGCGGAGCCAGGTCCCGGTGCTAAAAACAGCGCCGGGACCTCTGCATATGTGCGCTAGAGTGTGCGTGCATGCGCAGTAGCTCCTAGCCCCCAGAATCTGAGAGTGTGTGATGCAGGCTGTGTGGGAGGGGCCGACACTCGGCGTCCCTATCCCAGGCCGAGTGGCCTGTCACTGCCTTCCCGCACTGAGGGCTAAAAGAGGCAGGTTGGTGGGGAGAAGAGTTTTGATGGGGCGGGGAGGGGAAGAGTTTTCATCCGGCGAGGGTGGAAAGCGCTTTGATCCAGCTGGGGGCGGCGGGGGGGAGGAGAAAGAGTTTTGATCCGCGGGAGGGACGGGGGGAGCGGGGGGAGAAAAGAATCTTCAAAGATTTTCCAGTACTTTAATAACTCGATATCGTTACTAAAAATATACTCAGATTAATCAGGCTGACAACACCTACACCCTGTCCAATCTCGTTGCTTGGGATTTTAAAAAAAAACTAGCATTCCTATCATAACACTGTCATTTCAAAGCTACCTGCGCTGATCTCTTAATTCACCGCAGGGTTTTTCAGAATGTACACTTACTCTGGCCTAACTTAGTTTGGAGTAAGTTTTAGCTGGCTAATCGTGCTTAAATGGCTAAAGTGGCTGGTAACAACACCCCCTTTTCAAAAAAAAATCTAAACGAAAAAAAACCTAACCAACTCACTTACACTGGAGCAAATTAAATGGGGAGTGTTGCGAATTTTAAGTTACTCCAAAAAAATTTAGTTGCTCCAAAAAAAACGGAGCAACTCTTGGGGAAACTTGGGCCCTTTCTGATCCTCTCTATCTAGGCCCCTCATAATTTTATACACCTTAATCAGATCTCCCCTCAGCCTCCTCTGTTCCAAAGAAAACAGACCCAGCATCTCCAATCTTATCTCATAGCCAAAATTCTCCAGTCTTGGCAACATTCTTGTCAATCTCCTCTGCAGCCTTTCCAGTGCAATCACATCTTTCCTGTAATGTGGTGATTAGAACTGCACACAGTACTCTAGCTGCTGCCTGACCAGTGTTTTATAAAGTTCAAACATAACCTCCTTGCGCTTGTATTCTATGCCTCGACTAATAAAGTCCAGTATTCCATATGCCTTCTGAACCACCTTATCTACCTGGCCTGCTACATTCAGGCATCTGTGGACCTGCACTCCAAGATCCCTTTGTTCCCCTACACTTTTCAGTGTTGTACCATTTAATGTGTATTCCCATGCCTTGTTAGACCTCCCCAAATGCATTGTCTCAAACTTATCCCGTATGAATTCCATTTGCCACTGTTCTGCCCACCTGACCAGTGTATTGATATCTTCCTGCAATCCGCAGCTTTCGTCTTCATTATCAGCCACACAGCCTGTTTTAGTGTCATCTGCAATCTTCTTAATCATACCCCCAATATTCAAGTCTAAGGGCTAGAACTTCCACTTTTGGGCTTATCGCGTTATTTCCGGCGTGGGCGATAACAAAGGGTTTTCAGATCGTCGGCTTCTCGCCCATTCTCAAAACATCGAGTTTACATTTTTGAAAATGGGCGTTACCGTGAGCGATATCAAATGGGCTGTCGTGTTAAATTTTTCTGACCTTCTCCCATAAAGTGTGGCCATCCTTAGCAACGGCATGGCAACGCTCGATTCCCGCGATTCCTGCAGTCCATGACATGTGCAGAAGAGGAGACAGAGAGAGAGGGAGCTCAGAGGGACTGAAGGAGTGGTTGGGTGTGGTGTGGCAGCTTTGGGAGGAAGGAGGGAGACTTTGGAACTTCACAGAAAGTAGGCAATCAAAAATTAGCTGTTACCAACCACATATTTGACCGAATTTGCCCTATAATGGAGGGAGAGGAGGAGGCATCACAGCACGCTGTGGAGACTGACACTGGAGAGATCAATGAGGTGGGAGAGGAGCACATTGGAGGGCGCAAAAGAGCGAGGAGGTTTTCGGTGAGGCAAATGCCTCCCTCCTGCAGGAGGTCGAGTTATGCTTCGGTGATTTGACACGGAGGGCATGGGAAGCCCACTCCAAGGGCGTACTAGAAGATATGGTCCAAGATAGCAGAGGTGGTCTCGTCAGCGACCAACGAGGTGCGTGAAGGCAACCAATGCCGCAAATGATGGAACAACCTTGTTGGATTCGCAAGAGTATTACATTGATTTACACGTTCTTATGTATTTATATAATTTGATTTGTAACAGTCATGATTTGACTATCAGCAGATGTGAGGTCTTTCACTTTTACCGGGAATGTTTTACTCAAAGCCTGCGGTCACGGTGTACGTCTTTAGGTAAAGAATGATAATAATCATAATAATCATGATTACATCTATCGGTTATGTGTTGTATCAGTCTCTGTGACAGTACCTAGCAATGATATCACTCAATGATCTCATGCCATGTCATCCTGTCACCTTTTACAGAAGAAGCTATCAATGATGAGGTCCATGCTGAGGCGAACGGGTGGGGGGCCACCAGTCGCCAGCGACATCACTGAGATGGAGGAGCAAGTGCTCGCACTCATGGGGACATACCCTCGCACAGCTACGGATGCATCTGCAGACCCTGAAGTGATGCTACATGAGTAAAGCTTACACTGTTGCGTGCTATAAAGTCAATAGATGCCACACCCACTCATATCCGAACAATCATATATGATGGATGATTTCTAAAAGTGTCATAGAAATAATGCTGGCCGAATGAAAATCATTGCAATGCACAATGTGTTGATGGTCATGAAATGTGATGTATGTGAAGATTTTGAGAGCAATGGTCCTTTTGTTGTGCGTATGCTGTGTGTAGCGCTGGACTCACGTTGTCACCCTAGCATCCCCTTCTCCTCTAATAACCTCATTTGTGTCTTGCAGCTCAGCCAGCAGCATGACCCCAGGCAAGGCCACAGAGGCCAGAAGGTGGGGGCGTGGGGCAGGAGTCGGCGGACGATCCTACTACATCTGGTGCTGAGGAGCTCCGATTGTTGCCCGTCAATCCGCTGGGTCTGTTCTCAAAGGATGAGGGCGCGGACTTTGAGGAACCTGCTTCGCCACGCTCCAGAAGCCATTCCACCCGAAGGTCATCTAGTGGTCCTCCAGATATTCCCGCCTCCACTCTGGAGGTTCTGGCCCCAAGCACCTCTCCACAGGGCACCCCATTTGTTCCCAGGGTGGCTCCAATACCGCGGAGGCCTCTTGGACATGGCAGGTCTGTTCCTCGAGCATGACGTTACAGCGGAGAGATGGTACAGTTGTCCAGGAGGACTGTGGATATTGGTGACCAGCTCATCGAAGCATTGGGGGGCATATCCCAACACCTGGCCACCATGACCGAGTTCATTCCACGCATGGCGGAGTCCCTGGATGCGATAGCCAGGAACACGGCTGCCACAGGCCTCCCAGTGGTCCCAGAGCGTGGCACTCCACCCCTAGGTTCTGCATCACCACTGCGAACGACAGATGAGAGCAAGGATCAAGATCCTGCTTCTGCATCATAGAAACATAGAAACACAGAAAATAGGTGCAGGAGCAGGCCATTCAGCCCTTCTAGCCTGCACCGCCATTCAATGAGTTCATGGCTGAACATGAAACTTCAGTACCCCCTTCCTGCTTTCTCGCCATAACCCTTGATCCCCCGAGTAGTAAGGACTTCATCTAACTCCCTTTTGAATATATTTAGTGAATTGGCCTCAACTACTTTCTGTGGTAGAGAATTCCACAGGTTCACCACTCTCTGGGTGAAGAAGTTTCTCCTCATCTCGGTCCTAAATGGCTTACCCCTTATCCTCAGACTGTGACCCCTGGTTCTGGACTTCCCCAACATTGGGAACATTCTTTCTGCATCTAACCTGTCTAAACCCGTCAGAATTTTAAACATTTCTATGAGGTCCCCTCTCATTCTTCTGAACTCCAGTGAATACAAGCCCAGTTGATCCAATCTTTCTTGATAGGTCAATCCCGCCATCCCGGGAATCAGTCTGGTGAACCTTCGCTGCACTCCCTCAATAGCAAGAATGTCCTTCCTCAAGTTAGGAGACCAAAACTGTACACAATACTCCAGGTGTGGCCTCACCAAGGCCCTGTACAACTGTAGCAACACCTCCCTGCCCCTGTATTCAAATCCCCTCGCTATGAAGGCCAACATGCCATTTGCTTTCTTAACCGCCTGCTGTACCTGCATGCTAACCTTCAATGACTGATGTACCATGACACCCAGGTCTCGTTGCACCTTCCCTTTTCCTAATCTGTCACCATTCAGATAATAGTCTGGCTCTCTGTTTTTACCACCAAAGTGGATAACCTCACATTTATCCACATTATACTTCATCTGCCATGCATTTGCCCACTCACCTAACCTATCCAAGTCACTCTGCAGCCTAATAGCATCCTCCTCGCAGCTCACACTGCCACCCAACTTAGTATCATCCGCAAATTTGGAGATACTGCACTTAATCCCCTCGTCTAAATCATTAATGTACAATGTAAACAGCTGGGGCCCCAGCACAGAACCTTGCGGCACTCCACTAGTCACTGCCTGCCATTCTGAAAAGTACCCGTTTACTCCTACTCTTTGCTTCCTGTCTGACAACCAGTTCTCAATCCACGTCAGCACACTACCCCCAATCCCATGTGCTTTAACTTTGCACATTAATCTCTTGTGTGGGACCTTGTCGAAAGCCTTCTGAAAGTCCAAATATACCACATCAACTGGTTCTCCTTTGTCCACTTTACTGGAAACATCCTCAAAAAATTCCAGAAGATTTGTCAAGCATGATTTCCCTTTCACAAATCCATGCTGACTTGGACCTATCATGTCACCATTTTCCAGATGCACTGCTATGACATCCTTAATAATTGATTCCATCATTTTACCCACTACTGAGGTCAGGCTGACCGGTCTATAATTCCCTGTTTTCTCTCTCCCTCCTTTTTTAAAAAGTGGGGTTACATTGGCTACCCTCCACTCCATAGGAACTGATCCAGAGTCAATGGAATGTTGGAAAATGACTGTCAATGCATCCGCTATTTCCAAGGCCACCTCCTTAAGTACTCTAGGATGCAGTCCATCAGGCCCTGGGGATTTATCGGCCTTCAATCCCATCAATTTCCCCAACACAATTTCCCGACTAATAAAGATTTCCCTCAGTTCCCCCTCCTTACTAGACCCTCTGACCCCTTTTATATCCGGAAGGTTGTTTGTATCCTCCTTAGTGAATACCGAACCAAAGTACTTGTTCAATTGGTCTGCCATTTCTTTGTTCCCCGTTATGACTTCCCCTGATTCTGACTGCAGGGGACCTACGTTTGTCTTCACCAACCTTTTTCTCTTTACATACCTATAGAAACTTTTGCAATCCGCCTTAATGTTCCCTGCAAGCTTCTTCTCGTACTCCATTTTCCCTGCCCTAATCAAACCCTTTGTCCTCCTCTGCTGAGTTCTAAATTTCTCCCAGTCCCCAGGTTCGCTGCTATTTCTGGCCAATTTGTATGCCACTTCCTTGGCTTTAATACTATCCCTGATTTCCCTAGATAGCCACGGTTGAGCCACCTTCCCTTTTTTATTTTTACACCAGACAGGAATGTACAATTGTTGTAATTCATCCATGCGGTCTCTAAATGTCTGCCATTGCCCATCCACAGTCAACCCCCTAAGTATCATTCGCCAATCTATCCTAGCCAATTCACGCCTCATACCTTCAAAGTTACCCTTCTTTAAGTTCTGGACCATGGTCTCTGAAATTACTGTTTCATTCTCCATCCTAATGCAGAATTCCACCATATTATGGTCACTCTTCCCCAAGGGGCCTCGCACAATGAGATTGCTAATTAATCCTCTCTCATTACACAACACCCAGTCTAAGATGGCCTCCCCCCTAGTTGGTTCCTCAACATATTGGTCTAGAAAACCATCCCTTATGCACTCCAGGAAATCCTCCTCCACCGTATTGCTTCCAGTTTGGCTAGCCCAATCTATGTGCATATTAAAGTCACCCATTATAACTGCTACACCTTTATTGCATGCACCCCTAATTTCCTGTTTGATGCCCTCCCCAACATCCCTATTACTGTTTGGAGGTCTGTACACAACTCCTACTAACGTTTTTTGCCCTTTGGTGTTCTGCAGCTCTACCCATATAGATTCCACATCATCCAAGCTAATGTCTTTCCTAACTATTGCATTAATCTCCTCTTTAACCAGCAATGCTACCCCACCTCCTTTTCCTTTTATTCTATCCTTCCTGAATGTTGAATACCCCTGAATGTTGAGTTCCCAGCCCTGATCATCCTGGAGCCACGTCTCCGTAATCCCAATCACATCATATTTGTTAACATCTATTTGCACAATTAATTCATCCACCTTATTGCGGATACTCCTTGCATTAAGACACAAAGCCTTCAGGCTTGTTTTATTAACACCCTTTGTCCTTTTAGAATTTTGCTGTACAGTGGCCCTTTTTGTTCTTTGCCTTGGGTTTCTCTGCCCTCCATTTTTCCTCATCTCCTTTCTGTCTTTTGCTTTTGTCTCCTTTTTGTTTCCCTCTGTCTCCCTGCATTGGTTCCCATCCCCCTGCCATATTAGTTTAAATCCTCCCCTGACAAAAAGGAGGCAAAAGCAAAAGACAGAAAGGAGATGAGGAAAAGTGGAGGGCAGAGAAACCCAAGGCAAAGAACAAAAAGGGCCACTGTACAGCAAAATTCTAAAAGGACAAAGGGTGTTAAAAAAGCAAGCCTGAAGGCTTTGTGTCTTAATGCAAGGAGTATCCGCAATAAGGTGGATGAATTAATTGTGCAAATAGATGTTAACAAATATGATGTGATTGGGATTATGGAGACGTGGCTCCAGGATGATCAGGGCTGGGAACTCAACATCCAGGGGTATTCAACATTCAGGAAGGATAGAATAAAAGGAAAAGGAGGTGGGGTAGCATTGCTGGTTAAAGAGGAGATTAATGCAATAGTTAGGAAAGACATTAGCTTGGATGATGTGGAATCTATATGGGTAGAGCTGCAGAACACTAAAGGGCAAAAATCGTTAGTGGGAGTTGTGTACAGACCTCCAAACAGTAGTAGTGATGTTGGGGAGGGCATCAAACAGGAAATTAGGAGTGCATGCAATAAAGGTGCAGCAGTTATAATGGGTGACTTTAATATGCACATAGATTGGGCTAGCCAAACTGGAAGCAATACGGTGGAGGAGGATTTCCTGGAATGCATAAGGGATGGTTTTCTAGACCAATATGTCGAGGAACCAACTGGGGGGGAGGCCATCTTAGACTGGGTGTTGTGTAATTAGAGAGGATTAATTAGCAATCTCATTGTGCGAGGCCCCTTGGGGAAGAGTGACCATAATATGGTGGAATTCTGCATTAGGATGGAGAATGAAACAGTTAATTCAGAGACCATGGTCCAGAACTTAAAGAAGGGTAACTTTGAAGGTATGAGGCATGAATTGGCTAAGATAGATTGGCTAATGATACTTAAGGGGTTGACTGTGGATGGGCAATGGCAGACATTTAGAGAACGCATGGATGAATTACAACAATTGTACATTCCTGTCTGGCGTAAAAATAAAAAAGGGAAGGTGGCTCAACCGTGGTTATCTAGGGAAATCAGGGATAGTATTAAAGCCAAGGAAATGGCATACAAATTGGCCAGAAATAGCAGCGAACCTGGGGACTGGGAGAAATTTAGAACTCAGCAGAGGAGGACAAAGGGTTTGATTAGGGCAGGGAAAATGGAGTACGAGAAGAAGCTCGCAGGGAACATTAAGGCGGATTGCAAAAGTTTCTATAGGTATGTAAAGAGAAAAAGGTTGGTGAAGACAAACGTAGGTCCCCTGCAGTCAGAACCAGGGGAAGTCATAACGGGGAACAAAGAAATGGCAGACCAATTGAACAAGTACTTTGGTTCAGTATTCACTAAGGAGGACACAAACAACCTTCCGGATATAAAAGTGGTCAGAGGGTCTATTAAGGAGGAGGAACTGAGGGAAATCTTTATTAGTCGGGAAATTGTGTTGGGGAAATTGATGGGATTGAAGGCCGATAAATCCCCAGGGCCTGATGGACTGCATCCCAGAGTACTTAAGGAGGTGGCCTTGGAAATAGCGGATGCATTGACAGTCATTTTCCAACATTCCATTGACTCTGGATCAGTTCCTATCGAGTGGAGGGTAGCCAATGTAACCCCACTTTTTAAAAAAGGAGGGAGAGAGAAAACAGGGAATTATAGACCGGTCAGCCTGACCTCAGTAATGGGTAAAATGATGGAATCAATTATTAAGGATGTCATAGCAGCGCATTTGGAAAATGGTGACATGATAGGTCCAAGTCAGCATGGATTTGTGAAAGGGAGATCATGCTTGACAAATCTTCTGGAATTTTTTGAGGATGTTTCCAATAAAGTGGACAAAGGAGTACCAGTTGATGTGGTATATTTGGACTTTCAGAAGGCTTTCAACAAGGTCCCACACAGGAGATTAATGTGCAATGTTAAAGCACATGGGATTGGGGGTAGTATGCTGACGTGGATTGAGAACTGGTTGTCAGACAGGAAGCAAAGAGTAGGAGTAAATGGGTACTTTTCGGAATGGCAAGCAGTGACTAGTGGGGTACCGCAGGGTTCTGTGCTGGGGCCCCAGCTGTTTACATTGTACATTAATGATTTAGACGAGGGGATTAAATGTAGTATCTCCAAATTTGCGGATGACACTAAGTTGGGTGGCAGTGTGAGCTGCGAGGAGCATGCTATGAGGCTACAGAGTGACTTGGATAGGTTAGGTGAGTGGGCAAATGCGTGGCAGATGAAGTATAATGTGGATAAATGTGAGGTTATCCACTTTGGTGGTAAAAACAGAGAGACAGACTATTATCTGAATGGTGACAGATTAGGAAAAGGGAAGGTGCAACGAGACCTGGGTGTCATGGTACATCAGTCATTGAAGGTTGGCATGCAGGTACAGCAGGCGGTTAAGAAAGCAAATGGCATGTTGGCCTTCATAGCGAGGGGATTTGAGTACAGGGGCAGGGAGGTGTTGCTACAGTTGTACAGGGCCTTGGTGAGGCCACACCTGGAGTATTGTGTACAGTTTTGGTCTCCTAACTTGAGGAAGGACATACTTGCTATTGAGGGAGTGCAGCGAAGATTCACCAGACTGATTCCCGGGATGGTGGGACTGACCTATCAAGAACGACTGGATCAACTGGGCTTGTATTCACTGGAGTTCAGAAGAGTGAGAGGGGACCTCATAGAAACGTTTAAAATTCTGACGGGTTTGGACAGGTTGGATGCAGGAAGAATGTTCCCAATGTTGGGGAAGTCCAGAACCAGGGGTCACAGTCTAAGGATAAGGGGTAAGCCATTTAGGACCGAGATAAGGAGAAACTTCTTCACCCAGAGAGTGGTGAACCTGTGGAATTCTCTACCACAGGAAGTAGTTGAGGCCAATTCACTAAATATATTCAAAAGGGAGTTAGATGAAGTCCTTACTACTCGGGGGATCAAGGGGTATGGCGTGAAAGCAGGAAGTGGGTACTGAAGTTTCATGTTCAGCCATGAACTCGTTGAATGGCGGTGCAGGCTAGAAGGGCTGAATGGCCTGCTCCTGCACCTATTTTCTATGTTTCTATGTAACGGCACTAGCAAACACTCCCCCTAGGACATTGGTTCCGGTCCTGCCCAGGTGCAGACCGTCCGGTTTGTACTGGTCCCACCTCCCCCAGAACCGGTCCCAATGCCCCAGGAATTTGAATCCCTCCCTGCTGCACCACTGCTCAGAGAATGTTGCCCACTCGGCAGCCCCAGCTCCCGTACTTGCGCAACCACCGCATCTTCCATCGTCCCCCCCAATGAGGCACCACCTGAAGAGCTCCTCGGCCAAGCACCTTGGAGCGAGGAGAGGAAGGGGTAGATGTGGGGAGAAGAAAGAGAGGGGGGAAGGAAAGTGAGGTGCATGTGCGCAGGTGATGGCTGTCTTATATCTCCATCTGGATGTATGCAATTTGTTGCAATGTATGGGGACTGGGGATCATGCTCCTGCTTTGCCTTTGTATTCTGTGTTGGGGGACATGTTGAACATGTGATTTATGTCAATGGTGGAAAAAGTGGGGTGTGGGTGGGTGTTGGGTGTTATTTCCTGTGATACTTATGATTTCAGACCAATTGTTGGTTTTAAACTTTTGTTATTGAACATAACCTTGTTGCGCATTGTCTCAGATAGCTGGACCGTTACACACCGGTGATTCCTTACCATGAAAGGGTTAAATACAACTTAACTTCAATCAATGTAAACTTTAACTGGCACCAAGGTGATGAGCACCATTGATGTCTGAGCTGCACACACACACAACAGTGTGTCAGTGTTGTCACTCACAGCAACGTTCTTTCAGTCAAATCGTTCAGATATCAGCTCCTCACGTAAGAGTGGGATTTAACAAATGCCAGTCACACCGCTGCCATTCATCCCGGTTAGTTCCACGTTTTGTGGGCGGTTTTTTGAGCGAGTGATATTCTGGGCGATATGTGTGGGAAGTGATGAAATTGACGATGGACGATCTCAATGACTGCTAATTTGGGTAAATATGCTCTTTATGACAAAAAACAGTGGCCGGGCGTTAATATTGAATCTCAGTGTAAATTCCGTGCGGAAAGTAATGCTGGCCGATATTATGGGCGTTGATTTCGCCCATTCTGCTGATTCCGGTACCAAAAAAAGTGGGAGGGCGGGAATATTTTTTCTCGCCGTTAAGCACATTGGGAAAATAATGCTCCGCGATAAGACTCCTAAAAAAACCCGTCAGTTTCCATTTTGTGCCAAAATGGGCGATATCTTAGTGTTATATATCACTTCAGCGGTAAAATGGGCGTTAAGTGGGCGTTAAGCATGCAAAAAAAGTGGAGGTTCTAGCCCCATGTCATTGATATATACCACAAAAAGCAAGGGACCCAACACTGAGCCCTGCAGAAACCTACTGGCTCCAGCCTTCCAGTCACAAATACACCCATCAACTATTGCTTCATGCCTCTGAGCCAATCTTGGATCCAACTTGCCACTTTTCCCCAGATCCCATGGGCTTTTATTTTCATGACCAGTCTGCAATGACCTAAACAAAAGCTTTGCTAAAATCCATTTACTGTACGTCATACATTAGAACATAAAAACATAAGAAATAGGAACAGGAGTAGGCCATACGGCCCCTCGAGCCTGCTCCGCCATTCAATAAATCATGGCTGATCTGATCATGGACTCAGCTCCACTTCCCCTAATGCTCTCCATAACCTCTCATCCCCTTATTGCTCAAAAAACTGTCTAGTTCTGTCTTAAATTTATTCAATGTCCCAGCTTCCACAGCTCCCCGAGGCAGCAAATTCCACAGATTTACAACCCTCTGAGAGAAGAAATTTCTCCTCATCTCTGTTTCAAATGGGCGGCCCCTTATTCTAAGATCATGCCCTCTAATTCTAGTTTCCCCCATCAGTGGAAATATCCTCTCTGCATCCACCTTATCAAACCCCCTCATAATGTTCTACATTTCGATAAGATCACCTCTCATTCTTCTGAATTCCAATGAGTAGAGGCCCAATCTACACAACCTTTCCTCATAAATCAACCCCTTCATCCCCAGAATCAACCTAGTGAACCTTCTCTGAACTGCCTCCAAAGCAAGTATATCCTTTCGTAAATATGGAAACCAAAACTGCACACAGTATTCCAGTTGTGGCCTCACCAATACCTTATATAGCTGTAGCAAGACTTCCCTGCTTTTATACTCCATCCCCTTTGCAATAAAAGCCAAAATACCATTGGCCTTCCTGATCACTTGCTGTACCTGCATACTATCCTTTTGTGTTTCATGCACAAGTACCCCCAGGTCCCGCTGTACTGCGGCACTTTGCAATCTTTCTTCATTTAAATAATAACTTGCTCTTTGATTTTTTTTTCTGCCAAACTGCATGACCTCACACTTTCCAACATTATACTCCATCTGCCAAATTTTTGCCCACTCACTTAGCATGTCTATGTCCTTTTGCAGATGTTTTGTGTCCTCCTCACACATTGCTTTTCCTCCATCTTTGTATCATCAACAAACTTGGCTACGTTACACTCAGTCCCTTCTTCCAAGTCGTTATTATAGATTGTAAATAGTTGCGGTCCCAGCACTGATCCTGCGGCACCCCACTAGTTACTGATTGCCAACTAGAGAATGAACCATTTATCCCGACTCTCTGTTCTCTGTTAATTAGCCAATCCTCTATCTACACGAATGTATTACTTTCAACCCCGTGAACTTTTATCTTATGCAGTAAGCTTTTATGTGGCACCTTGTCAAATGTCTTCTGGAAATCCACTGGTTCCCTTTTATCCACCCTGTTCGTTACATCCTCAAATAATTCCAGCAAATTTGTCAAACATGACTTCCCCTTCATAAATCTATGCTGACTCTGCCTGACTGAATTTTGCTTTTCAAAATGTCCTGCTACTGCTTCTTTAAGAATGGACTCCAACATTTTCCCAACCACAGATGTTTGGCTAACTGGTCTATAGTTTCCTGCTTTTTGTCTGCCTCCTTTTTTAAATAGGGGTGTTACATTTGCAGTTTTCCAATCTGCTGGGACCTCCCCAGAATCCAGGGAATTTTGGTAAATTACAAACAATGCATCCACAATCCCTGCCACTACTTCTCTTAAGACCCTAGTATGCAAGCCATCAGATCCAGGGGATTTATCTGCCTTTAGTCCCATTATCTTACTGAGTGATTGTGATTGTGTTAAGTTCCTCCCCCACTATAGCCCCTAGACTATCCATTGTCGGAATATTGTTAGTGTCCGCTACCGTAAAGATTGATACAAAATATTTGTTCAGGATTTCTGCCATCTCCATGTTCCCCATTACTAATTCCCTGGTCTCGTCCACTGAGGGACCAACATTTACTTTAGCCACCCTTTTCCTTTTTATATACCTCTAGAAACTCTTGCTATCTGTTTTTATATTTTGCGCTAGTTTACTTTCATAGTCTATCTTCCCTTTCTTAATCATTTTTTTCGTCGTTCTTTGCTGGCTTTTAAAAGCTTCCCAGTCTTCTGTCCTCCCACTAGTTTTGGCCACTTTGTATGCCCGTTTTTAGTTGGATACCATCCTTTATTTCTTTTGTTAGATGGCTATCTTTTCTCTTACACCCTTTCCTCCTCACTGGAAAATAATTTTCTTGAGAGTTGTGAAATATCTCATGAAATGTATACCACTGCCCTCATTGTCATCATCATCACTGTCATAGGCAGTCTCTCGAAATCGAGGAAGACTTGCTTCCACTTTAAAAGTGAGTTCTTAGGTGACTGAACAGTCCAATACGGGAATTACAGTCTCTGTCACAGGTGGGACAGACAGTCATTGAAGGAAAGGGTGGGTAGGAAGACTGGTTTGCAGCATGCTCCTTCCGTTTTTGCGCTTGCTTTCTAGATGCTCTTGGTGATGAGACTCGAGATGCTCAGTGCTCTCCCAGATGCTCTTCCTCCACTTAGGGCGGTCTTTGGCCAGGGACTCCCAGGTGTTGGCGGGTTGTTGCATTTTATCAAGAAGGCTCTTGAAACGTTTCCTCTGCCCACCTGAGGCTCGCTTGCCGTGTAGGAGTTCCGAGTAGAGCACTTGCTTTGGGAGTGCTTGCTTCAACCCTCCTGGTTACCTTCTCGAAAAATTCAATCAAGTTCGTCAGACACGACCTTCCCTTAACAAATCCATGCTGACTGTCTTTGATCAATCTGTGTCTTTCCAAATGAAGATTTATCTCATCCCTCAGGATTTTTTCCAATAATTTACCCACCACTGAGGTTAGGCTGACTGGCCTGTAATTACTCAGTCAATCCTTTTCTCCATTCTTAAACAAATGTACAACATTAGCAGTCCTCCAGTCCTCTGGCATCACACCTGCAAATGATGGTTAGAGGCTCTGCTATTTCATCTTTTGCTTCTCTTAACAGCCTGGGATACATTTCATCCAGGTCTGGGGATTTATCCACTTTCAAAGCTGCTTAGCCCCTTAATATTTCCTCTCTCACTATGTTTATCTCATCTAATATTTCACACTCCTCCTCCCTCATTGCAAAGTCTGCATTGCTCCTCTCTTTTGTGAAAACAGATGCAAAATATTCATTAAAAATCATACCCACATCTTCTGCCTCCAAACATAGATTTCCTTTATGGTCTCTGATAGGCCATACTCTTTCTCTAGTTATCCTCTTGCTCTTAATATATTTATAAAACATCTTTGGTTTTACTTGCCAACATTCCTGCACGTGTTATACTCCTCTAGAGTTTCTGCAGTATTAAGTTCTCAGTATCTGTCATAAACTTCTCTTTTTTTTCTTTATCTTACCCTGTATGTCCCTTGACTTCCAGAGGGCTCTAGATTTGTTAGCCACTGATAGAGAATTCAAACAGGCTGCATTTAGACAGGCTGTGAAAATTCACAGACAACAAGTCAGAGATGCTACGTGAGTGGGAGCATGTTGCATTAAGTCATCAATCAACTTGACATTTTAGGACCCTTGGGTAGCGAGCCAATTAAAAGGTTAAAAGACTATTAATTGAGCCAATAAGGCCAAAGAAGGCGAGTTCTTTTCAGTAAATTGATCCAGGTATAAGTACAGCCATTTTGACCATGTGGTCTCAGAAGGACAAAGACCTGGCTTAAAGCCAGAAGCTTGTTGTTGCTCTCTGCCAGAAATAAAGAAATTAAAACTACAATCGGAGTTCGTATTTCATTGGAAATTAAGAGATCTAACAATTTTGGTGTCACGAACATGATTGCTGAAGAAAGAAACTGAATTTTGGACATCGGACCTACATACTGAGGTAAGGACACCTCTTTTTAAAAGTCCTCGGTCAAAAGTCTAAATTCGCCTCTCCTTCTACGCGATTCCGAAAGCCTCCGGTTTGCGAACCCTCTGGTTGGTAGTCGGCTCGAGATCCCATAGACGTCTAAACTTCGGCGGTGTGTTAGTTAATTAATCACCGACCTATTGATCGGCTAGAAAGCCTACGCCTCGAGACCCCAGTAAAGAAATTATGGCAGCAGGAGATAAGAGCAAAGAATTGCCTACAACTGTTAAAGGTGGGCAAGCACCACCTGAAGTTTCGCTAGATTTAATTCTCGAACAGTTGAAAGAATACATAGAGCAACAATTCAACTTATCTAAAACCTGTATTAAGATCGAACAAAAGTACGGAACCTCCAAAGGACAATGGTCCTTGGACGAAATTAAAAGGGTCTGGGGAAAAACGACCCATATGAAAAATAAAGACCGAACTAGATGGTCCCTAGCGGTTATGGGACAGATTCGAAAGCGGAATGAAATTATAATGCGTTTCCAACATGATCGAGAACTGACCAGTACAAAGGATCAATTGCAAACAGTTTGTGCGCAGCTGCGACAGAAAAAGCTTGAACTTGAAAAGCTGGAAGCGGAAGTTAAAGACCTTAAAGGTGAAATTAAAGAATGGAAAAAATCATTAGGTCAAGAGACAGTAATAGGAAAAGGAAAATGTATTGGTCAATTCCCAGGGTACCCATGTTTGGATAAATTAAAAGCGCAAACCCGAAGACACGACCAAGGAATAGATACGGATTCTGAATCCTCCAACAATACAGTGTCGGAGGATGAAGAATTAGGGGTGCGCTTTGCCCCGTTTAAAAAAAGACGAGTTGCAGTCAAATCAGAAGAGACTGCGGATGAGGGCGGAACCAAAACAACGAAGAAAAGGCTGTATGAGAAATACTTAGTTCATGATCCGGCAGACCCAGAGAAAATTGATAAATGGTCCAAGGAATTGCCCAATCCAAAGAAAGGGGGAGTGAAAACGTGGGACCAATTGGACTGCTTAAGAAATATATATCAACTTCATCCCTGGGACGGAGTGCAAATTTTGACCATAATGGTGCCAAAAACACAGGGAAGAAAATTGCACGACAAGGTAGAAGAAGCTTTGGGGCAGAATGAGCAAAAATTAGACGCAGGATGGGAGGCGATTAAACACTGGCTGCAAGCCTTCAGTCCAGCTAAGACAGACTGGGGAAAAATTGCAGCCTGCCAACAGAAAGGAACAGAGGAGGTCCTGGAGTATGACGAGCGGTTTAGATGCACGTGGCTAGAACATTCGGGTATGAATAATACGGATGAGGAAATGGATGAACAAGTGTTTGGACCCCTGAAAGCAGCTTTCGTGGCAGGTCTAAAGCCAGAACTGTCCAAAATGCTTTAGGTAGTGTTACCGGACTGGGAAGGTAGAGGAACTACCTTTGCAGCATTGGTGGATCGATGTAACCAATTAGATCGGGATATGGGAGCTAAAGTCCGAGCTGTACAGGCTATGGGATGGAAATCCCAAGATTTCAATAAACAGTCATTAGGAAAATTAGTCGGAAAATGTCATTATTGTGGGAAAGAAGGTCACTGGGCCAAGACGTGCAGGGCAAAACAGAAAGGTCGTGGCTGGGGAAGAGGACGCAGCCAGGGATACAATTCAGCCAACAAACCAGGCTTGTCACAAGATAACGACCTCATAGAAGCATTTAAGCGACTGACAATACAACAACAGAAGGAGTTACTTGGAAAAGCAAAAAACGGCTAGAGCCCACCCTGGCACCCCTCCTCGCACTAATACAACAAAGGGGAGATGGGCTATATATAACTGTGAGGGTGGGCGATAAGGATGTGGACTGTCTTTTCGACACAGGGGCGGAATTAACATGCTTACCCCTACAATATGGAGACTTTTTGCCGTTGGATGGTAGGGCACGTACAGCCTATGGAGTTGGGGGCCATAAAATGGAAATTAAAAGGACAACACCGGTACTTATAGGGCTGGGCCCACATGAACTAACCACGCCGGTCTGGATAGCCCAGTAGGTCAACCCCTTTTGGGAATGGACGTTCTAATCCAAATAGATTCATCGTTGCATTTTGAGGATGGTCGGGTGACATGGTCAATTAGAACTTTGAAGAAAGAAGAATTGAAGTAACACCCGATATGGGCTAAAGATAAGAACGATTGTGGCCTACTCCAGATGGAGCCTGCGTCATTTACCGGGACCAAGCCTCCATGCACTAAACAGTATCCCATCAGTCCAACTGCCATCGTGGTAATCTTACCGGTTATTCAGCAATTGGAGAAACAAAGGGTGCTTATTAAAACGCATAGCTCCTCCAATAGCCCAGTGTGGCCGATACAGAAATCTAATGAGATTTGGCGTTTGACTGTCGATTATAGGAAAGCTAACCAGTGTATTGATCAAAAAGCTCCTTTGGTCGCAGATCCCTCCACCATTTTTAATGCCCTCAAACCGGAACATAAATATTTCTCGGTTATAGATATGGCCAACGGATTTTGGTCGGTGCCTCTGGCACCGGAGGTTCGACAGTGGTTTGCTTTCACTGTCCAAGGACAACAGTATACTTGGACCCGGTTACCGCAGGGTTTCCACAACAGCCCTATGGTATTCCACATGGCTTTACAAAGCCATTTGCGAGAATTACCTCCCCTGTCATCCACAGTCATCCAATATGTAGACGATATCTTGCTAGCTTCAAACACGGAGGAACAGCATGAACAAGATTTACGAGCTTTGCTGGACCACCTTCGGCTGAAAGGACATAAAGCCAGCATCGACAAAGCACAAATATCCCAAGAAGAGGTTGTATACCTGGGACAAAAGATTTCACAAGGAAATAGAGAACTTACCCAGGATAGAACTGCAGCCATTCGGGCTGCTAAAAAACCCACCACAATTCAGGAAATAAGGTCTTTTTTGGGATTGTGTAACTTTAACAGAAATTGGATTGACTCCTTCACACAGCTTGCTCAGCCACTGAATGATATTTTAAAGGGGAAACGTGCCTCTAAAGAAGCCATCACCCTCACTAAAGAACAGCAAGAGGCCTTCCTGAGTTTGAAAAAGGCTTTGTGTTCGGCACCGGCTCTGGGAATCCCCAACAGTGGTAAGCCATTTACCCTGTTTGTCCATGAGAAAGAAGGATATATGACAGCTATACTGACACAAGAACATGGAGATCGGCAAAGACCTATTGGCTATTATTCGGCAAAACTGGATGCGATAGCCCTCGGATGGGGAAGTTGCCTAAGTGCCATGGAAGCTACATGTCGAGCGGTAATGACCACTGCGGGTCTAGTCCTCGACCAAAAGCTGGTTGTCAAGTGTCCCCACACTGTACATGCTTTGCTGTCTATGAATAGAATGTCTCAGGTGACGGCAGCAAGATGGACCTGCTGGACAGCAGCTTTGGAAGCTCCTAATCTCCATAACGTCCGGGCCAGCCCGGTTAATCCCGCAACTGTGCTCCCGATGTCATAATCGAGGGAGCAAGAGGGGGGAGAATGTGAAGAGCATGACTGCGTGGAGATTTTAAAAGAAACAGAAGAAGCAGCCTTAGCAGCAGAGGAGCCTCTGCACAACCCAGACCTCATCCTGTTCACAGATGGTTCCTCCTTTGTTGACAATGGTACCAGAAAAGCAGGATGGGCAGTTACAACCTTATATGAGGTAGTGGCAAAAGGATGTTTACCCTCAGGAACGTCAGCACAACAGGCCGAGTTACGGGCCCTGTCAGATGCATTTCGAATAGCAGAAGGACAGACAGCTAATGTCTACACAGATTCGCGTTATGCTTTTGGAGTCGCTCACGACTTTGGTCTGTTATGGCGGAAAAGAGGATTCCTCACTGCTGCTGGTACACCTATCCGAAATGGAAAAGAAGTCCGAGACTTACTGGAGGCCATATAATTACCTCAGGAAGTGTCCATCCTGAAGTGTAAGGCCCATACCAAGGAAAATACCACGGAAGCACAGAGAAATGCCGTAGCTGACTAGGCAGCTAAAGATGCCGCCTCACAGAGCGTTCCTCCAGAAGAACCAACACAGATGTGCAGATTGAAAGCACTCAGGACTCTGACACGAGATCTTCAAACAATGCAAGGCAAATGCTCCAGAGAGGAAAAATGGACATGGATTGAGGCAGGAATTAAGCTATGTGAAGATGGTGTCTGGAGACAAAGAGTTACCGACAAGCCAGTCGCGCCACAAGCACTTATGCCTTTTTTAGCCCAAAAGATCCACTCGTGGGGACACTTGGCCTCACAACAGATGACTGGCTCCAGAAAAGCTGGTGGGGTCGGGGATTTAAAAACCATGCCCAGCTGGTAACAGACTGCTGTGTGGTCTGCCAGAAAAATAATTCTGGACCCATCGCGGTAATGCCCCAACTGAGGCCCCCTGCCCCTGTCGGACCATTCCAGCATCTGCAGGTTGATTATATATCTCTCCCTCCATGCCAAGGATACACTAACATTCTTGTCATGGTCGACAGATTCTCTTGATGGGTCGAAGCTGTCCCAACTAAAAGAGCCACAGCCAATCACACTGCAAAGGTCTTGTGTAAGGATTACATTCCCCAGTGGGGAGTCCCGAGTAGCATTGACTCAGATCAGGGAACACACTTCACAGGTGCTGTCTGCCAAGAAGTCTGTAGGTTACTGATCATTACGTGGGATTTACACTGTCCTTATCATCCACAATCATCAGGACAAGTCGAACGAATGAATCGACCTCTGAAACAACGGCTTGCCAAATATCACCAAGAAGGAACACCATGGCCCCAGGCACTACCAATAGTGCTATGTAGCTTTAGGGCAACCCCAAACAGAACTACAGGTCTAAGCCCATTTGAAATTATAACAGGAAGACCCATGTCGTTGCCAGGAACTATCGATTTACGGAAAGCTGATGTTCATTTAATGAGTAACACTTTGTTATCATACTGTCAGAACTTAACCAATGCTATTAGTTCTGTTTCCCGACAGGTATCGGCAGCTTGGGGTAATCCACCCGAAGGAGGACACGACATCATCCCGGGAGTCTGGGTGTATGTGAAAAAGTTGCATAAAGAACCTTTGGGTGCCAAGTGGGAGGGACCTTATTAAGTGTTATTGACCACCCAGGCAGTTGTTAAAGTCCAAGGAAAGAAAGCCTGGATCCACGCTTCACACATTAAACGAGCACCCGTAACTGAAGCTGAAATCTATTAAGGACAATTACATTTTGCAAAAATGTATAAATTTATTGCATTATTGATTGCAGTTATTCTAGGCATAGGCCTACTTCTTACTTACCGACCCTCTGCACCAAAGGGAAATAGTAGGGTTGCAAGGGAATTACATGTAAATACCTTTTTATATAGGTAACATTTCTAGTTGTTGGGTGTGTGCGCATATTCCTATTCACTCAAAGGGAGGGATTCCCTTGAGGCCAGTTCCCTTGAATATCTCGGAAATGGCTTAGTGGATAATTAATCAAAACAAAACAGGCAATGCATTTCAGGATACGGAAAACTGGGCACGTAAATGGAAGTCAGCAGGTTACAATCTGACTACCTTTGAAGAGGAATACCAACCGTGCTACAATAATTCCAAACGGCCCCCATTTTTTGTTATCACTAATACAACGGGAATAGGAAGACCGGGGGAATCAGTCTGTCTGATTAGAAACATCAAAGGAGGCCAAAATATGGGGTATAGTAACTGCTCCCGGTATTATAATATAATCAAGCCACGGAACCGTCCAAACTGGGCCGATGTGGGAATTTTTAACGTAACGGGGATTCTGAATAAAACAGATGGAAAAGCCTGGACAGGCCCCGGAGTGTTGCTGACAAAGAAACAGCTAACATTCATTGCATATAATGGCACCTATTGAATGTGTGGCCACAAGGCCTACCCTTGGCTGCCCCAGAATTGGACGGGGTCCTGCTTTTTAGCCTACATTGTGCCTTATATATATCATATAAAGTCACTGTCGAACATTTACACCGTCCTAAGAGAGCTATCACAGAAACAGAGAGGTTCTTTGCCATTCTGATCCCCAGGTATGGGACCGCCAGACTGGCAAGGGAATCCATTAACATGGCATCCATTGTGGAACAGGTATCCAATGCTATCTCAGAGGCCCTAGTTAAAATCAATGCAGAAATGGTAGCAATCCGCACAGTAGCCCTACAGAATAGACTGGTCCTTGATTACATCCTGGCTGAAAAGGGAGGTACTTGCGCCTTACTCGGAACTGAGTGTTGCACATATATCCCAGATAGTTCCGAAGAAATTACCTACTTAGCGGAGCATATCCAAAAGGAGGTAGAAAAACTTAAGCAACCCCCATCATTCACTTTGTGGAGTGGAGCCACTGAATGGCTAGGTTCAATAGGAACTTCATTGGTGGAAGGTTTAATTCTATTTGTTGTAATTGTTTAACTTTTATATTGTTTGTTTATGTTGATTAAATGTTGTTGCGACCAGGCGGCTGTAGCTGCTGTCCCGCAGGTGAAACACCTTGCAGGTCCCAGCAGACCATCTGTACATGGCACAGGGGTATGTTATGGTTAAGGGAAGGTTGTTTACTGGTTGAATTAAGATATTGATTTGGATTAAATTGGAATAAGGTTAATTAACCTACTAAAACCAGACTTCCATTGTGGCCACGATGGAACTCGGGTTGATGTAAATTTGTGTGGAAGCTCCTAGTCCGGACATGTGGCGAAACACATCAACAAATTTTAGAAGGAAACTCTATTAACATGTATGAAATTATTTTGTAGAATGTTTAACCAGTGATACCTGATGTTTTATGATTCAGTTTGTGAAAGAATCAAAGGGGGGATTGATAGAGAATTCAAACAGGCTGCATTTAGACAGGCTGTGAAAATTCACAGACAACAAGTCAGAGATGCTACATGAGTGGGAGCATGTTGCATTAAGTCATCAATCAACTTGACATTTTAGGACCCTTGGGTAGCGAGCCAATTAAAAGGTTAAAAGACTATTAATTGAGCCAATAAGATCAAAGAAGGTGAGTTCTTTTCTGTAAATTGATCCAGGTATAAGTACAGCCATTTTGACCATGTGGTCTCAGAAGGACAAAGACCTGGCTTAAAGCCAGAAGCTTGTTGTTGCTCTCTACCAGAAAAAAATTAATTAAAACTACAATTGGAGTTCGTATTTCATTGGAAATTAAGAGATCTAACAGCCACACCCTTTTTCTTTAAAGGAACATACTTGCTCTGTATCCTCAGGATTTCCTCCTTGAATGCCTGCCGCTGCTCTGACACAGATTTACCATCAAATAGCTGTTTCCAGTCCACTTTGACCAAATCCCATCTCAGCTCAGCAAAATTTTCTTTACCCGAATTGAGAACTTTTTTTCCTGGTCCACCTTTTCCATAACTAACCTAAATGTTACTGAATTATGGATTATGGTCACTCGTACAAAAATGATCTCCCACTGATACCTCTTGCACCTGCCCCTCTTCATTCCCCAAAACCAAGTCCAGAACCATCCCCTCCCTTGTTGGGCTTGTTACATACTGGCTCCTGAATGCACTTTAGGAATTCCGCACCCTCTGTACCACTCACATTACTTTTTTTCCCAGTTAATATTAAAGTAGTTGAAATCCCCCACTATTACAGCTCTATCGTTATTGCACTTCACAGCAATTTGCCCACATATTTGTTCTTCTATCTCCCTTTGACTGTTTGGGGGCACATAGTACACTCCCAGTAGTGTGATTGGCCCTTTTTTTGTTCTTCAATTCAACCCATATAGCTCGTTTGATGAGCCCTCTAACATATCATCCCTTCTCACCGTTTCTTTAATTAAACCTTTTTTACCCCCCTCTCTATCCTGTCTGAAAACCCTGTCACCAGGAATGTTTAGCTGCCATACCTACCCTTCTTTCAGCCAAGTTTCAGTAATAGTTATAATATCGTACTGCCAAGTGTCTAGCTGTGCTGTCATCTTATCAGCCTTATTCCTTATACTCCTTGCATTGAAGTATATACCATTCAGTGGTGCTATCTCCCTTGTTGTCTATTCTCCAACTCTTGTTTCCTCTGTTTATTTCAGGTCTTATTTTGCGCTATCTGAGATGTGCTGGGGTCTGAACTAAGCCAGCCGATCAATGTCTGAAGGCTTCCCGAGTGAGTGTTAAATGGCCCATCAGTCCTGATTGCTGGATCGTTGTGGAGACAATGCAGGTGTTGGTCTTTTTTTTTATCCTTTTTTTGGTGTGGAAGCAAGTCATCCTTGTTTTGAGGGACGGCCTATGATGGTCTTGGTCTTGACCTAGCACCTTGCTCTCTTCCCTAGACAACCTGGCTCCACACACAAGAGTCCCTTGGCCTTTCCTAAGAGCACCCAGCTCTGATGTCACTGGCCGCTGGCAGGCAAGTGTTCAAATTAACATTTGAACAGACCCAGCTTCTCTCATCAGTTTCTGTGGGAGAGATCCGCCGTCATGTGTTACTCCCAGCAGCATGTTTCTTCCTAATCCAGACCTGCCATCTTGTGTCATAATATTTCAAAAGTCCTTTCCAGGGTGTACAGCCAACAGGGATATAAACACAACAGTCCAGAGTTGACTTTGTTGACTTACATTCCCTGATCGCTCAAAAATCTGTCTATCTCCGCCTTAAACATATTCAATGGCCCAGCCTCCAACGCTCTCTGGGGCAGAGAATGCCACAGATTTACAGCCCTCTGAGAAAGAAATTCATCCTCATCTCAATTTTAAATGGGCGGCCTCTTATTCTGAGACTATGCCCCCTAGTTTTAGTTTCCCTATGAGTGGAATTATCTTCTCTGCATCGACCTTGTCGAACCTCCTCATTATCTTATATGTTTCAATAAGATCACCTCTCATTCTTCTGAACTCCAATGAGTATAGGCCAAACCTACTCAACCTATCTTCATAAGTCAATCCCCTCATCTCCGGAATCAACCAAGTAAACCTTCTCTGAACAACCTCCTATGCAAGTATATCTTTCCTTAAATATGGTGGCCAAAACTGTACACATTACTCTAGGTGTGGCCTCACCAATACCCTGTACATTTGTAGCAGGACTTCTCTGCTTTTATACCCTACCCCCTTGCAATAAAGGTCAACATTCCATTTGCCTTCCTGATTACTTGCTGTACCTGCATACTCACTTTTTGTGTTTCATACACAAGGACCCCTCGATCCCTCTATACTGCAGCACTTTGCGCAATTTTTCTCCATTTAAATTATAATTTGCTTTCTATTTTTTCTGCCAAAGTGGATGACCTCACATTTTCCCACATTATACTCCATCTGCCAAATATTTGCCCACTCACTTAGCCTGTCTATATCCCTTTGCAGATTTTTTTGTGTCCTCCTCACAATTTGCTCTTCCACCCATCTTTATATCATCAGCAAAGTTGGCTACATTACACTCGGTCCCTTTATCCAACTCATTAATATAGATTGTAAATAGTTGAAGCCCCAGCACCGATCCCTGCGGCACTCCATGAGTTACTGTTTGCTAACCGGAAAATGACCTATTTATCCCGACTCTCTGTTTTCTGTTAGTTAGCCAATCCTCTATCCATGCTAATATATTACCCCAACCCCGTGAACTTTTACCTTTTATATGGCGCCTTCTGGAAATCCATATACACCACATCCACTGGTTCCCCCTTATCCACCCTGCTCGTTACATCCTCAAAGAACTCCAGCAAATTTGTTAAACATGATTTCCCTTTCATAAAACCAGGCTGGCTCTACTTGATTGAATCATGCTTTTCCAAATATCCTGCTGCTCTTTCCTTAATAATGGACTCCAGAATTTTCCAAACGATTGATGTTAGGCTAACTAGTCTATAGTTTCCTGCTTTTTATTTGCCTCCTTTTTTAAGTAGGAGCTTTACATTTGCATTTTTCCAATCCACTGGGACCTCCCCGGAATCCAGGGAATTTTGGTAGATTACAACCAATGCATCCACTATCTCTGCAACCACTTCTTTTTAAGGTCCTAGGATGCAAGCCATCAGGTCCAGGGTACATGTCCGCCTTTGGACCCATTATTTTACCGATTAATGTTTCTTTAGTGATAGTGATTGTGTTAATTTCCTCCCTCCCTATAGCCCCTTGATTATCCACTATTGGGATGTTTTTGGTGTGTTTTACCATGAAGACCAATACAAAATATTTGTTCAACATCTCTACCATTTCCCTGTTGCTCATTATTAATACCCCAGCCTCATCATCTAAGCCACTCTTTTCCTTTTTATGTATCTGTAGATACTCTGACTATCTGTTGTTGTATTTCATGCTAGTTTGCTTTCATTACTATCTTCCCTCTCATTTTTTTTGGTTGTTCTTTGCTGGCTTTTAAAAGTTTCCCAATCCTATGGCCTCCACTAGTCTTGGCCACTTTGTATAACCTTGTTTTCAATTTGATACAATTCCTTCTTTCCTTAGTTAGCCATGGATCGTTATCCCTTCTCCTGCAGTCTTTCCTTCTCATTGGGATATATTTTGGTTGAGAATTATGAACTATCTTCTTAAATGTCTGTCACTGCTCATCAACCGTCCCACACTTTAATCTATTTTCCCAGTCCACTTTAGCCAACTCTGCCTTCATAGCTTTGTAGTCTCCTTTTTTTTAAGCTCAGAATACTGGTTTGAGAATCAACTTTCTCACCCTCCAACTGAATTTGAAATTCAACCATTCTATGGTCACTCATTCCGAGAGGACCTTTTACTAGGAGATTGTTTATTAATCCTGTCTCATTACACTGTACCAGATCTAAGATAGCCTGCTGCCTGGTTCGTTCCGCAACGTACTTTTCAAGGAAACTAGCCTGGATACACTCTATGAACTCTTTCTCAAGGCTACCCTGGCCAATTTGCTTTGTCCAATCATTATGAAGGTTAAAATCGCCCATGATTATTGCCATTTGTTTTTTAAAAGATTCCATTATTTCTTGATTTATACTCCATCCAACAGTGTAGCTACTGTTAGGGTGCCTATAGACTACGCTATTTTTATAGCCCGACTTGCCGAGGTGTTCTCTCACAGGTCGGGGGGGCCACGATGTTCCAGGCCCATTGCTCCAGCTCTGGAACATAGAAACATAGAAAATAGGTGTAGGAGTAGGCTATTCGGCCCTTCGAGCCTGCACCAACATTCAATATGATCATGGCTGATCATGCAACTTCAGTACCCCATTCTTGCTTTCTCTCCATACCCCTTGATCCCTTCAGCTGTAAGGGCCACATCTAACTCCCTTTTGAATATATCTAACGAACTGGCCTCAACAACTTTCTGTGGTAGAGAATTCCACATGTTCACAATTTTCTGAGTGAAGAAGTTTCTCCTCATCTCAGTCCTAAATAGCTTACCCCTTGTCCTTAGACTGTGACCCCTGGTTCTGGACTTCCCCAACATCGGAAACATTCTTCCTGCATCTAACCTGCCCAATCCCGTCAGAATTTTATATGTTGCACTCCCTCAATAGCAAGAATATCCTTCCTCAGATTAGGAGAAGGAAACTGAACACAATATTCAAGGTGTGGCCTCACCAAGGCCCTGTACAACTGCAGTAAGACTGCCCCTATACTCAAATCCTCTCGCTATGAAGGCCAACATGCCGTTTGCCTTCTTCACTGCCTGCTGTACCTGCATGCCAACTTTCAATGACTGATGTACCATGACACCCAGCTCTCATTGCAGCTCCCCTAGATCTAATCTGTCACCATTCAGATAATATTCTGCATTCCTATTTTTGCCACCAAAGTGGATAACCTCACATTTATCCACATTATACTGCATCTGCCATGCATTTGCCCACTCACCAAACCTTTCCAAGTCACCCTGCAGCCTCTTAGCATCCTCCTCATAGCTCACACCGCCACCCAGCTTAGTGTCATCTGCAAACTTGGAGATATTACATTCAATTCCTTCATCTAAATAATTAATGTATATTGTAAATAGCTGAGGTCCCAGCACTGAACCTTGCGGTACCCCACTAGACACTGCCTGTCATTCTGAAAAGGACCCATTTATTCCTACTCTTTGCTTCCTGTCTGCCAACCAGTTCTCTATCCATGTCAACACATTACCCCCAATATCATGTGCTTTAATTTTGCACAATAATCTCTTGTGTGGGACCTTGTCAAAAGCCTTTTAAAAGTCCAAATACACCACATCCACTGCTTCTCCCTTATCCACTCTACTAGTTACATCCTCAAAAAATTCTAGAAGATTTGTCAAGCATGATTTCCCTTTCACAAATCCATGCTGACTTGGACCGATCCTGTCACTGCTTTCCAAATGCGCTGCTATTACATCTTTAATGATTTGTTCCAACATTTTCCCCACAACCAATGTCAGGCTAACCGGTCTATAATTCCCTGTTTTCTCTCTCCCTCCTTTTTTAAAAAATGGGGTTACATTAGCTACCCTCCAATACATAGGAACTGATCCAGAGTCTATAGAATGTTGGAAAATAACCACCAATGCATCCACTATTTCAAGGGCCACTTCCTTAAGTGAAGGTCAGGGTGGATGAGCGGCGAGAGATCATGGCCCCCAACGTGCAAGAACACCACTGCAGGTCGGACTCTAAAAAGAGCTGGATCATATCACTACAACTTCCTGCGTGAGCCGTTCCAAGTTTGTGATGATTTCGAGGTGGGCAACTGGGTGACATCATCAAAACCCAGGTCACCATTTGGAGCGTGGGCAGGAACATCGGCGGGGCCTAGGTACAGCGGAGGAGCCTGAAGGTCGGGGCGGATGAGCGGCGAGAGTTCATGGCTGAGATTTGGCGAGTGATCGTAGCGGAGGTTCGACGAATGTTTGGTGCAGAAGTGCGGTTAGAGATCATGGCGGAGGTACGTGAATGTTTTCAGGCAGAGGAGCAGTGAGAGACCGTGACGGAGATGCGGCGAATGTTTGTGGCGGAGGAGCAGCTAGAGATTGTGGCGGAGGAATGGCGAGAGATCGTGGCAGAGGTGTGCTGAATGGTTTGTGGTGGAGGAGTGGTGAGAAATCATGGCAGAGGTGCAGTAAATGTTTTGTGGTGGAGGAGTGGTGAGAAATCATGGCAGAGGTGCAGTAAATGTTTTGCGGTGGAGGAGCAGCGAGAGATCATGGCGGGATGCGGTAAATGAGGGTATGGACCCAGAAGAGCCGATGGCCCTGGGGCAGCTCGGGCCAGCCCACATTGCGATATATGAGCGCTCTCGGTCCATGCAGCAGAGCAGGTCTTCAGTTGTCCTGGTTAACCCTTGCCACTGGATAAAGGTCTAGCTCTGTCAAGCCCGTGTGGTGGCTAATGTGCAACAGTTACCACACGTTAAAAAAATCTACGCACTGGCATGTTCCACCCCCTTAATTGGAGTTCAGGAGTGGAATATCAGGTCCTTCATTGAAACATCTGTGCACTCATGTGGAAGCAAGTCATCCTCGTTCGAGGGACCGCCTATGATGATGATGATGATAGACTATGCCCACCAGTGACCTTTTCCCCTTATTATTCCTTATCTCCACAAAAAACGGATTCAATATCTTGATCTGCTGAGCCAATATTGTTTCTCACTAACGCACTGTTCTCATTGTTTCTTAACTGAGCTAGGCTCCCTCCTTTCTGTCTGTTCTTCTGAATTGTCAAATACCCCTGAATATTTAGTTCCCAGCCTTGGTCACATTGCAACTATGTCTCCTTATTGCTATCAGATCATATCCATTTGTATCTATTTGTGCCATCTATTTTGTTACAAATGCTGCGTGCATTCAGATAAAGAGCTTTAAATTTATTTTTTTACCATTCTTTTCCTGCTTTGACCTAACTTTCATACACTTTTATATTTATGCATTCTGGCCCTTCCTGTCACGCTCTGGTTTTCATTTCCCCCAGTGCTACCCTGCTGTATTGCCTTCTCATTCTTTAACTTTTTAAACTTCTGCTCACCTGAATCCTCCCCCCCACTAATTAGTTTAAAGCCCTCTCTACAGCCCCAGTTATTCGATTCGCCAGGTTGAAGGAAAGGGTGGTCTCCGGGGAGCCTTTACTGAGGATGTAAAAGGCACGATATTAATACAAATTATTTTTTCTGTCACAAACTTGTCTAGTTGACTATCAATGGCCTTTATTGGTTAATTTATTCCACAACTCTATTAGCCTTTGTCTCTGAAACCTCAGTTGCCTTCTTACTCTTGATTTCTGAATTTTTATCCAATAATCTGTTAATTTTGACTAGTGCTTTTTAATGTAGTGTGATGACATTGGATCTACGTACTGATTATAGACTACATTCATTTAAGGTACTGTATTGAAATGAAACATTTCAGTTTTCAGTACACTGTTGTTTTTAGATGAATTCTCACCAGAATATAATTCTTCACAGGAGTACCTTAACAGCAAGTTTCTCTTTGGGAAATTGTCTATAAAATAATTCAAAAATGTAATTCAGAGTTAATCCAGACATGCTGAAATGTTCATTCTCTTTCTGGAAAAATGACGGATAAAGATGCAGAAGAATCATTGTCCAACACATTTGTCAAATACCATGTATCAGCATATTGCTCAGTGCTCTTTGTGAAATCAACTGGACAGCAGAGAAATGGGGTGGGTGAAAACAGCAATGTCTACACAGGCTTATTGTAATACCCTCAAAATGACAGCAAATTGTGTTAACAAAAAGAAATCCAGAAGGTAATTTAGAAAATGCTTATTTCATTTCCAAAAATAGAGCTTAATTACGCAATACTGTGAAACTAGCACAGAAAATATGATTACCTCGGGGGTTCGGGAATTACATTTTTATGATATGTATTAAGTTACAAATTGGACATTGTAGCTTTCACTTGATGTGCTTTCACTGGTTGTGGGTAATTTGCATTTAATTTGCTGATTTTCAGGAGACATGATACAATCTGCGTTTTAGTGTAAATGAGGGAGGCTATCAAAAATGTAATGGCACCAGTAATGATATTTTCTCTTTAGCTCAGTTTAAGATCCTACTCTACTTGTCATTGAATTGCAGCCTGAATTGTATAGAGACTATTACAACAACTAGGAATTAAATGTGGTTTATTGGACTGTACAGTATAGATTTGAAATTTAAAAATTTTAGAATTCAATTTTTAAAGCATCAGTCTGATGAAAGAGATATTCTAACTTAGAAGTCAGGTTTGCTTGTTTATAAATCTTCTTATTGTCATGACAATATGACATTATTATGTTGTTATTTCCAATATATGACAGTGAATGCTGGAACCATTTAACCTCACACGCAGTCCATCTACTGAGATTGTTTTCTTCTACCTCCAAAATATTGTCCGTCTATGTTCCTACCTCACCTTTACTTTCCATAAAACTTTCATTCTCACTCGTCACCTCCGGAATCAACTTTTTCAGTGCTCTTACTGTTGGCTTTCTGAGCTCCACCCATCACACTTATTCAGAACTCTGCTGTCCATATCATATTGACTCTTAATAGTACGACTTAATATACATGTACGCCCCAACACTCGATGCAACAGATGAGACAAAGAGGGTTTCTACTCCAACCTCGAAAAATCCCTGTCCTCCATCCCCGCGGACAACAAACTGATCGTCCTCGGTGACTTCAACACCAGGGTTGGCAAGGACACAAGCCTCTGGGGAGGCGTGATTGGCAGAGAGGGGTTAGGGAAAGCGAACTCCAGCGGTACCCTACTCCTGACAAAATGTCTAGAACATGAATTTGTCATCACCATCACCTTGTTCCGCCAGAGGGAAAAATATAAGGCACCGTGGCAACACCCTTGCTCCAAACACTGGCACCTGCTCAACTATGTCATCATCTGAGCCAGGGATTGCAAGGATGTGCACATCACTCACGCCATGACAGGAGCTGATGACTGCTGGACGGACCATTGCCTAATCTGATGCGTCATTGACATCAACATTGCCCCAAAGCGGAGGGGGCAGCAGAAGCAGTGCTGACAAAAAGTCAATGCCGGGGCACTCAAAGACCCAGCTAAGAGAGCCCTATACAGTCAGCGCCTCACAGCTAACCTGACGACCCTTGTTGACCCCGAGACGCAGAATGGCCACACCACTTGGTTTGCCCTCCAGGCCTCCATAACCAATGCCTGCAAAGAGACGCTTGGTCACTCAACCAGGAAACATTAGGACTGGTTTAATGAGAATGATCAGGCGATTCAAGAACTAATAGTTTGCAAGCGCAGGGTATTTCTGAGCCTTAAACAGCAACTCAACTCAGGAGCAGCAAAGCAGCATTACAGATGACTAAAGGCTAAGGTCCAACAAAAAATCCAGGACCAAAAGAAAAGGTGGTGGATGGAGAAAGCACAGGAGATACAGTAGCTGGCCGACAGCCATGATGTGTGAGGATTCTTCATCGCAGTCAAGGCCACCTACGGGCCAAACACCCAAGGCCCCACCCCACTGCTGGCCAAGAACAGGGAAACATTCATCAAGGACACTGAGGCAGTCAGGGCCTGCTGGAAGGAGCACTTCGAAGATCTCCTCAATCGAGACTGTTATATATGTATACTTGTATTTACTCTGTACAGCCACCAGAGGGCTCATTCCCTGGAGTCCCAAGGGATCCCATAATCCCTTGAGAGCACAGGTATTTAAGAAGGCTTCACAAGCTGGAGAGGCACTCTGGAGACCTGCAATGAAAGACTACGGTCACACTTTACTTTGAACTCACAGTGTTCAGTCTGACTCTTTCTCCATACACAACAGGGACTCTGCCTTTGACTCGAGTGTTCTCGACTCCATCCCGCAGCATGCTACCCGCCACCAGCTCAGAGAAACCCCAACACTGCACGAGGTAGAAAAAGCCATAAGACAGCTTAAGAACAACAAGGCTATGGGAGCGGATGGAATCCCTGCTGAAGCACTGAAGTATGGCGGGGAGGCACTACCGGCGCAAAATCATGACCTCATCTCTCATCTGGAGGGAGGAGAACATGCCGGGTGATCTCAGAGATGCAGTGATCATGACCATCTTTAGAAAAGGGGATAAGTCCGACTGCGGCAATGATAGAGGAATCTCCCTGTTATCAGAGTCCTCCTCAACCGTCTTCTCCCTGTGGCCGAGGAGCTCCTCCCGGAGTCACAGTGCAGATTGTGTCCCCTTTGGGGCACAACGAACATGATTTTTGCAGCGTGACAGTTGCAGGAAAAATGTAAGGAACAGCCCTTATACATGGCCTTCTTCGACCTTACAAAAGCTTTTGACATTGTCATCCACGAGGGTCTATGGAGCGTCCTCCTCTGTTTTGGATGTCCCCAAAAGTTCGCCACCATCCTCTGCCTGCTCCACGATGACGTGCAGGCCGTGATCCTTACCAACGGATCCATTACAGATTCAACCCACGTCCGGACCGGGTTCAAACAGGGCTGCGTCATCGCACCAAACCTCTTCTCAATCTTCCTCGCTATCATGCTCCACTTCACAGTCAACAAGTTCCCCGCTGGAATTGAACTAAACTACAGAACCAGTGGGAAACTGTTCAACTTTCGCCGTCTCCAGGCCAGATCCAAGACCACCCTAACCTCTGTTGTCAAGCTACAGTATGTGGAAGATGCCTGCGGCTGCGCACATTCAGAGGTTGAACTCCAGGACATAGTCGACGTATTTACTGAGGTGTACAAAAGCATGGGCCTTATGCTAAACATCCGTAACCCAAAGGTCCTCCACCAACCTGTCCTCCACCAGCCTGTCCACTGCCCCCCAGTCATCAAAATCCACGGCGCGGCCCTGGACAACGTGGACCATTTCCCATACATCAGGAGCCAACAAAAGCAGAAATTGATGACGAGAGTCAACACCGCCTCCAGTGCGACGGTGCAGCCTTCGGCCACCTGAGGCCCTCAAGACTGCCACCAAGCTCATGGTCTACAAGGCTGTAGTAATACCCGCTCTCCTGTATGGCTCAGAGACATGGACCATGTACAGTAGACACCTCAAGTCGCTGGAAAAATGTCACCAACGATGCCTTCACAATATCCTACAAATCCCCTGGGAGGTCAGACGACCCATTAGTGTCCTCGACTGGGCCAACATCCCCAGCATTGAAGCACTGACCACACTTGACCAGCCCCGTTGGGCAGGCCATATCGTTCGCATGCCAGGCACGAGACTCCCAAAGCAAGCGCTCTATTCGGAACTCCTTCACGGCAAACGAGCCAAAGGGGGCAGAGGAAACATTACAAGGATGCCCTGAAAACCTCCCTGAAAAAGTGCAACATCCCCACTGACACCTGAGAGTCCCTGGCCAAAGACTGCACTGTGGAGGAAGTGCATCCAGGAGGCCACCGAGCACCTCGAGTCTCATCGCCGAGAGCATGCAGAAATCAAGCGCAGGCAGCGGAAAGAGCACGCGGCAAACCAGTCCCACCCACCCTTTCCCTCATCGACTATCTGTCCCATCTGTGACAGGGACTGTGGTCCTCGTATTGGACTGTTCAAACACATTTTTGAGAGTGGAAGCAAGTCTTCTTTGATTCCGAGGGACTGCCTATGATGATGATGATGAAAAATGGGTACAGATATCATTATGCACATGGTGAACATTCACTGGCTGATGACATCAGTCCATATGAGTGACATGGAGATGGCAGAAACTCTGAACAAATATTTTGTATCAGTCTTTACGATCGAGGACACTAACAATATCCCAACAGTGGATAGTCAAGCGGCTATAGGGGTGTGGGGACGAACTTAACACAATCACAATCACTAAGGAGGTGTTAATCAGTAAGATAATGGGACTAAAGGTGGATAAATCGCCTGGACCTGATGGCTTGCATCCTAGGGTCTTAAGAGAAGTAATGGGAGGGATTGTGGATGCATTGTAATTTACCAAAATTCCCTGGATTCTGAGGAGGTCCCAGCAGATTGGAAAACTGCAAACGTAACGCCCCTATTTAAAAAAGGAGGCAAACAAAAAGCAGGAAGCTATATATCAGTTCGCCTAACATCTGTCATTGGGAAAATGCCGGAGTCCATTATTAAGGAAGCAGTGGCAGGACATTTGGAAAAGCATTATTCAATCAAGCAGAGTCAGTATGGTTTTATTAAAGGGAATTCATGTTTGATAAATTTGCTGGAGTTCTTTGAGGATGTAATGAGGGTGGATAAGGGGGGACCAGTGGATGTGGTGTATTTGGATTTCCAGAAGGCATTCGATAAGGTGCCACATAAAAGGTTACTGCACAAGATAAAAGTTCACGGGGTTGGGGGTAATATATTAGCATGGGTAGAGGATTGGCTAACTAACAGAAAACAGAGAGCCAAGATAAATGGGTCATTTCCGGTTGGCAAACAGTGACTAGTGGGGTGCCACAGGTATCGGTGCTGGGTCCTCAACTATTTACAATCTACATTAATGACTTGGATGAAGGGACCAAGTGTAATGTAACGAAATTTGCTGTTGATACAAAGATTGGCGGGAAAGCAAATTGTGAGAAGGACACACAAAATCTGCGAAGGGATATATACAGGCTAAGTGAGTGGGGAAAAAATTGGCAGATGGAATATAATGTGAGAAAATGTGAGGTTATCCACTTTGGCAGTAAAAATGGAAAAGCAAATTATAATTTAAATGGAGAAAAATTGCAAAGTGCTGCAGTACAGGGGTCCTTGTGCATGAAACATTGAAAAGTTAGTATGCAGGTACAGCAAATAATCAGGAAGGCAAATGGAATGTTGGCCTTTTATTGCAAGGGGGATGGAGTATAAAAGCAGAAAAGTTCTGCTACAACTGTACAGGGTATTGGTGAGGCCACACCTAGAGTACTGCGTACAGTTTTGGTCTCCGTATTTAAGGAAGGATATGCTTGAATTGAAGGCTGTTCAGAGAAGCTTCAGTAGGTTGATTCTAGAGATGGATGGGCCTATACACATTGGAGTTCAGAAGAATGAGAGGTGATCTTATTGAAACATATAAGATCATGAGGGGGCTCTACAAGGTGGATGCAGAGAGGATATTTCTACTCATAGGGGAAACTAAAACTAGAGGACATAGTCTCAGAATAAGGGGCTGCCCATTTAAAACTGAGATGAGGAGGAATTTTTTCTCTCAGAGGCTTGCAAATCTATGTAATTCTCTGCCCCAGAGAGCTGTGGAGGCTGGGTCATTGAATATATTTAAGATGGCGATGGACAGATTTTTGAGTGATCAGGGAATAATGGGTTATGGGGAGCGGGCAGGGAAGTGGAGCTGACTCCATGATCAGATCAGACATGATATTAAATGGCGGAGCAGGCTCGAGGGCCCAAATAGCCTACTCCAGCTCCTATTTCTTATGTTCTTATGTTCTTATTGGCCTGAAAGGGGAGATAGTGTAATAGTAAACATCATATCCAAAATATGTTCTTAAAGTGTATATATAATAGATTTGAATAGTCAATAATATGTTCAATGTAGTTTAATTGTTACCAGCAAGTTCTTTCCACTGATTCATCCTTTAATGATCTGAATGTCAATGTCAATGTCAATGATTATTGCTTTCAGAACCGCAACAAAGACTGGATCTCTGCCAATTGATGTTAAGGTCGAATGGTTTAGCTGCTGACTCAAAGGTAGTAAGAACTGCTGCAAGAATATCAATTTTCTCTGAGTAGCCCATTTCTGCAAATCTATAAAAGTCTGGTCCAAAGTCACTGCAGATGGGTAAACAAACTAAGGTTTGGTTGCTTGGTTCAATCTGAAATGAACCAACCCAGATCGACTGAACCTAAAATAAAAATAATTCTTAAAGAGAACACCGTCCCTTAACAGCAGCAAAAATGAAAATCCTAGTGATAACCGAAAAGAAATACATTTCATTTGCATTGTAGGGTATTATACTAACAATATCCTCCAAAATTTAACTGGGAATGGGAGGAATATGGAGACCAAGGGGGTGATTTTAACCTAACCCGCCCAGCAGGAAATTGACATGATCAGATGTTGTCCATTCTGCACCCCTCCCAATTCTACTTTCCATTGACTTCAATCAACATCAAAATTGAGTAGATTGTAAAACAGGTGGTTGATCCAATCCCGTCAGTTTCTCACTGGCCAGGTTAGATTAAAGTTATTCCCCAAGTTTCCTTGGTGACAATGCCTACACCCTATATTTAACCCGAGCCAATTTTCTCAGACTCAATTCTTCCAAAATAGATTTCCATTGCCCTGCTGGTTGGAACTCTCCAAAACAGCTTTATTTCTTTTTCTTAAGAAGTTCACCAAAACTAAACCTTCACAATTGCTTCTATCTCAAAGCTTTGCCTTTCTTTCTTGCCTCATTTACTATGGAAACAGATGTCAGATTTGGCAGATGAACTTGATGTCTATCTTGGTACAGGCCTGTGAAATCACTATTTATACTAGAGGCTTTTTTATGAGGTGGCACTTAAAGAAATTATGGCCTCCTGTTCAGCTATTTTTTGTTCATCTACTTTGACAGCTGCATGGAGCTGCTGAAGAGAGCTATTAAAATGAACCTCCTGCCCCCACCCCCACCCCCGAAAAAAGAAAACAAGTTCTATGCACATGCACCAGTGATGCATATATACATTGGGCTGGATTTTCTTTTGATTGGTGAGTTAGCAGTGAGGAGGGACTTATATTCACACACCTCTGCAGCTAACCTGCTACTTGTTCCCCTAGGGCCCCTAATTATATATGCAGTATAGGTTAGGAGTAGTACTATTGTTCCTTCTTCTGAAAACACAGCGTCAGTTTCCACATGTACGTTGATGACACCCAGCTCTACCTCACTACCACTTCTCTTGACTCCTCCGTGGTCTCTAAATTGTAAGACTGCTTGGCGATATCCAGTTCTGGATGAGCATAAATTTTCTCCAATTGAGTATTAGGAAGACCGAAGCCATTGTTTTCGGTCCCCGACACAAACTCCGTTCGCAATCCACTGACTTCATCCCTCTCCCTCTCTGTCTGTGGCTGAACCAGACTGTTCGCAACCTTGGTGCCATATTTGACCCCGAAATGAGCTTTCGACCACATATCCGTAGCATAAATAAGACCGCCTACATAAACTTAGGTGAACCAAATCTCGGCTGCCCATGTGCTAACTCGCACCAAGTCCCGCTCACCCATCACCTCTGTGCTCGCTGATCTACATTGACTTCTGGTTAAGCAATGCACTGATTTAAAAATTCTCATCCTTATTTTCAAATCCCTCCATGGCTTTGCCTGTCCCTATATTTCTGTATTTTCATCCAGTCCCACAACTGCCCGAGATGTCTGCGCTCCTCTAATTATGCCCTTTTGAGCATCCTGATTATATTCGCACAACCATTGGTGGCTGTGCCTTCTGTTACCTAGGCCCCAAGCTCTGAAACTCCCTGCCTAAACCTCTCTGTCTCACTACCTCTTTTTCCTCCTTCAAGACGCTCCTTAAAACATGCCTCTTTGACAATTTCTACTTATGCGGCTCGATGTTAAAATTTTTATCTCACAATACTTCTGCGAAGTGCCTTGGGACATTTAACTACATTAAAGGTGCTATATAAATACAAGTTGTTGTTGTTATTGCCGATTTTATGTTGAGAGGGGGGCCAATTGAATGCTGATTAAATGGCGACATATGCGAAGGAACTGCAGCCTCAGGAGGAAAACAGCAGCAAAGAAGTATTCCCAGATTGTCAGCTGCAACTGTGGATGTTTTCGTGGCTGAAGTAAGAGCTAGAAGGGAATAAATCCTGAGAACTAAGGTCAGGAAGCCTCATAAAAGAGTACTTTAGGTCATATGGAAGCAAGTTGCTGAATCTGTCAGTGCAACTTCCACAGCTCCATGAACTGCCACACAGAGCAGAAAGAGGTTCAATTACCTAGAATCTTAGAATCATAGAATGGTTACAGCATAGAAGGAGGCCATTTGGTCCACCTCATAAGAGTGGCCAAGATAAGTTAAGCTTGTTCCCAATGCATATCCACTCACTCACTTCCTGAACTCTCATGCCGTCATCATTTGGGTATCAGGGAAACACCAAGGAGCACCTCTGGAAACATTGGCCAGGAATTTCCTCCCTGTGGTGGTCTTCCGGCCTGCTCCCTCGATACCGCCGGAACTCAAACTATTTCCCGAGTCAGAGCTTATCAGTTATGCATCACAGGCACCACATTAATACTTAAAAGTCGACTTCTGATGATATTAATGCAATTTTAACTACTGATCACTGCAGTGATACTTATTTGCCGGGCCCAGCAGTGAAACCTGCTGACAAGCAGGATCGTGGCCAGAAGAGGCCCAGATAAGTTTGCATTTTAAATTTTTAAGGTTTTTGAAGGCCAGGAGGAGCAGGAGTACTTCCCCCTCGCCTAACTGGCGCCAGACCTCTTCTCATCACTTGCCTTAGTGCCGGCGGTCAATGTTCCTTTTAATTTTATTTTGGGTGCACAACCCCTTTAACAGGCTCTGTGGGAGCTCCAAACAGTTGTGCAGCAGTGCAGCTTAAAAGGAACATTGCCGGGGATTTTTCCCTGGGGTTTCTGATGGTGGTCTACTGCCATGGTAAATCCCGTCTGCAAGCATCCTCGTCATTCCCGCCACGCTCTGGCTGGAGTCCATCCTGGAAAATGGTAATGAAGCCCTAGTTAAAATGGGCCTAGACCTTAAATCAATGCCGTCACGGGTGCTTCCTGCCTCGCCCAGCCACAGCACACTGCACACTGCACACATGCTCTTAGTTAAAATGTAGACATTAGCTCCCCTATAAATAAAGATTTCTTAATTGAAAGAAAGCCAACCTCAATCGCAATGCTTTGACCATAATTCCATTTTTGTGGGATTGCGCCATGACATAATAATGTCAAATTGTAGAATTAAATCAAACATTATAAGATTTCCCAAATTGAATGCGAGATGGGAATATCACCAAAAAATTAGAATAGAGCTCCCCCAATAACTAAGTGAATTTATCCAATGAATAAGTGACCCTTACAGACCAGTCTTGATTAGTGAGCTGTGCTAAATTAGTTGATCTCAACCACAACAACAATAGGGACCTTACTGTAGGGATGATTAAAAAAATCATCCAAGGTTCCCATTCCTGATCATTGTTCAGCATTCCCTACTCAAAGTATGTTGTGTGGCTGTCAGGTTAGGACAGTATTGGGCTTGTCTCTGCTAACCCCTGTGGTTAAATACCCTGCTAATACTCACAGTCAAGGCTCACACATGAATAATTGCAACGGGATGAACTACTGCAAAATGACCAGTACCCATGGAACCATTAACAGCTTTGTAATGAGGAAAGGAGGGGAGAAAATTGGAAAAGAAATTTGGCAAGAAAAATAAACAGGTTCATACTGATCACTAAAATCAAGCCAAGAGTTGTTCCAGGTCCAGGTAATTAAATGAAGGATATATTTATACTGTCGCTGGTTGACTGAGAACAGAAATAGTAGCGGTTCCAGCCAAGCAGTGCTTTGTTTGTACAGTACTCTAACATCTCCGTCCACGGACTCCGGCACTGTTCCAATGAAGCTCAACGCAAACTCAAGGAACAGCATTTCATCTTTTGTTTAGGCACTTTACAGTCTTCTGGACTCAACATCGAGTTCAACAATTTCAGAGCATAACCTCAGGCCACCTTTGGCTCCCTTTTTCTGACTTCTGTCATCACCATTTCAATTCAGCCATCATCCCTTTTGTCTCTCTAATCTCTGCTGCCTTCCACCCTATCACAGACCTTCCCTTTAGTTCTTTCCCCCGGACTCCCTCCCCGTTTCAGTGCTTAAGAATGTGGTCTTTTCGAACAATCGGCAGTTCTGACGAAGGGTCATCGACCCGAAACGTTAACTCTGTTTTTTTCTCCACAGATGCTGCCTGACCCACTGAGATTTCCAGCATTCTCTGTTTTTATTTCAGACTCCAGCATCCGCAGTATTTTGCTTTTGCAGTACCTTGTTTGTAGTGGCTCCTGCCTGCCTTTGATTGGAATTCTGCCAGCCCAGAGAGAGCTCTGCACAATCATTCCGATGCAGCACTCCTTCCCTGGCTATTCAATTTTAAATTTATTGAGAATATTGTTATATAGATTGGGGTTCCCACAATATCGAATACATTCTTTCAGATGATACATTATTTTATGATAATGATACATTAGTTTAAGATGATTGGCAAAAGAACCAAAGGTGATGTAAGATTAAAACTTTTTTATGCAGCAAGTGGTTGGGATCTGGAATGCATTGCCTGAAAAGGTGGTGGAGGCAGACTCAATCTTATCTTTCAAAAGGAGTCCGATAAGATAGACTAGATGGGCTGAATGGCTTTCTTTCGTGCTGTAACCAGTCTATGATTCTATGATTCTTTGATTCTAGATTGCCTAGGCATTCAAGGAGCCCACTCAATTTGACACCACATTGGGGTTATGCTCTATGTGATGCCATGCTCAAATAGTTTCTCCAGATAGACTCAAACGTCTCCCCTTCAGAGTCAGTGCAAGATCCAATAGCAGCCTTGGTTCAGGTGGTAGTACACCCACCTCTAAATCAGAAGGTTCAATCCCCACTCTAACTTATTGCTGCGTGATGCTACACTATTGGAGGTGCCATCTTTTGGATATGATGTTAAACTATTGCCCTATCTCCTCTTTCAGGTCAATAAGAACATAAGAACATAAGAAATAGGAGCAGGAGTTGGCCATTTGGTCCCTCGAGCCTGCTCCGCCATTTAATAAGATCATGGCTGATCTGATCGTGGATTCAGCTCCACTTCTCTACCTGCCCCTCATAACCCTTCATTCCCTTACTCCTTTGCACCTGTCGGGTCAGGACTCTGGGGTCGCTGCCGAGGCCAAAGGGACTCCATGGTTGGCATTTAACCTGCCAAAGGGACTCCAGGGCTGGCCGAGGACAACACAGGAAACCACCCGAAACTACTGCTCAACACACCCGGCTTGCGCTCGGGCCCCCAACGGCGTCCGAGTGTCCGGGCCCCCGGCGGCATCCAGGTCTCTCCCCGGGTACATCCAGCCCACTCCCTAGCGCCGTCCGGGCGTTCGGGCCCCCTCTGGGGATGACTGGTCCTCTACTTCCCCGCGGTGCTCCGGGTGTGATCTGATCAGGGCTTTGTGCAGCTGCAGAGGGCTGGAAGCACCCATGGAGCAGTGCCAAGGGAGTAATCTACAACTGACTTACAGTTTAAACTTTTAATCAACTTTGAATCAAATTGGAATCTACTTTTAAACTTTTTAATCAACTTGAGAAACTTTTTAAACAATTTGGGAAAACTTTTAAACTTTTAAACAACTTGGAGAAATTGGAAAACTTTTTTTTTAAACTTTGGAAGAAACTTTTAAAACATCCCTCGGAACTCCAGCAGTCAACTGACCTTCCTAATGCCTACCTCCAACCAAGCCTCGGGCCAACTACCATCAATGGCGCTACTCGGCCCTGAGCTTGTGGCCAACATCTCGCCGTTGGCAATTAGGCTCATACAGCAGTGCCTGGTCTCCAGTTGTCTTGGATCCCCTTGCCACTGAACCAAGACCTTGCTCAGCTAAGCCCGTGTGGTTGCCGGTGTGCAACGGCCACCCCACGTTAATAGAACTCACGCACAGGCATCTTCCACTCCGTTAACATGAAGTTCTGGACCTGAAACGTTAGGACCCTCATGGACAACTCCAACAGCGACAGGCCGGAATGCCGCACCGCCATAGTTGCCTGGGAACTTAGGCGCTTTGACATCGACATCACCGTCCTAAGCGAGACCCGACGGGCAGGGGAAGGCCAGCTCAAGGAGCAAGGTGGAGGTTACATCTTTTTCTGGAAAGGAAAACCAGAGGAAGAACGCCGCCTTCATGTACTCGGCTTCGCCATCAAAAATAAGCTGGTCGACTGCCTCAAAGACTCCCCCTGTCGGGTCAACGAACGCCTCATGAGTCTTCGACTCACCCTCGCCACAGTCATCAGTGTGTATGCCCCAACACTCGCTGCAATGGATGATACCAAAGAGGGTTTTATTCCAACCTTGAAACATCCCTGTCCCGCATCCCCACGGGTGACAAATTGATCTTCCTAGGTGACTTCAAGGTCAGGATCAGCAAAGACACAGCCCTCTGGGGAGACGTGATTAGCAGAGATGGGTTAGGGAAAGCCAACTCCAGAGACACCCTACTCCTGACTAAATGTCTAGAACATGAACTTCTCATCACCAACATCCTGTTCCGCCAGAGGGACAAATACAAGGCATCGTGGCAACACCCTAACACCGTCACTCCAAACACTGACATCTGCCCGACTATGTCATTGTCCAAGCCAGGGATTGCAAAGATGTGCACATCACCCGCACCATGACAGGAGCTGATGACTGGTCGATGGACCACCACTGAAACCGATCCATCATCGACATTAACATAGCCCCAAAGCAGAGGGGACAGCAGAAGCAGTGCCGCAAAAAAGTTAATGTTGGGGCACTTAAAGATCCAGCTAAGAAAGCCCTATACAGCCAATGCCTCACAGCTAACCTGGCATGCCTTGATGACCCTGAGATGCTGAATGCCCACAGCGCTTGGTCTGCCCTCCAGGCCTCCATAACCAGTGCCTGTGAAGAGACACTTGGTCACTCAACCAGAAAACACCAGGACTAGTTTGATGAAAATGATCAGGAGATCCAAGAACTAATAGATCACAAATGCAGAGCATTTCTGATCCTCAAGCAACAAACCAACAAAAAACCTGGGACCTAAAGAACAGGTGGTGGATGGAGAAAGCACAGGAGATACAACAACTGGCCAACAGCCCCGATATGCGAGGATTCTTCACTGCAGTCAAGGCCACCTACGGTCCAAACTCCCAAGGCACCACTCCACTGCTGGCCAAGAATGGGGAAACACTCATCAAAGACACCGAGGCTGTCAGTGCCCACTGGAAGGAGCACTTCGAAGATCTCCTCAATCGAGACTCTGCCTTTGACTCGAGTGTTCTCGACTCCATCCCGCAGCATGCGACCCGCCACCACCTTAGTAAAACCCCAGCACTGCACGAGGTAGGAAAAGCTATAAAATAGCTCAAGAACAACAAGGCTACGGGAGCGGATGGAATCCCTGCTGAGGCGCTAAAGTATGGCGGAGAGGCGCTGTTGCGTGGATGCATGACCTCATCTTTCTCATCTGGAGGGAGGAGAGCATGCCGGGAGATCTCAAAGACGCAGTGACCGTGACCATCTTTAAAAAGGGGACAAGTCCGACCGCAGCAATTACAGGGGAATCTCACACTGGGAAAGTTGTCGCTAGAGTTCTCCTCAACCGTCTTCTCCCTGTGGCCAAGGAGCTCCTCCCAGAATCACAATGCGGATCTTGTCCTCTACGGAACACAACGGACATGATCTTTGCAGTGCGAAAGCTGCAGGAAAAATGTGGGGAACAGCGCCAGTCCTTACAAAGGCCTTTGACACTGTCAACTGCGAGGGTCTATGGAGCATCCTCCTCCGTTTTGGATGCCCCCAAAAGTTTGTCAACATCCTTCGCCTGCTCCACGACAAGATGCAGGCCGTGATCCTCACCAACGGATCCGTTACAGACCCAATCTGTTGTTTATGCAAGCACTCTAATAACGATTCCACGAGGCAAGGGTATCGTACTTGAACTGTAGTGATCTTCGTCCTTTATTGCAGCTCCTAGAGTGAGGACACCAAGAGGTGAGCTCCCTTCTATACTTAGTTACTTGCAGTGTATAGGTGACCCTTAGGTCTCCAGCAGCAGCATCCTCTGGGTGGTACAGGTATAGTGTATACAGGGTGAAGGTACATTCAGTGGTCTAGTGTTACCGTCCGTACATACATTAACATGTATGCATAACACAATCCATGTCCGGATCGGGGTCAAACAGGGCTGCGTCATCGCTCCAATCCTCTTCTCAATGCCATGCTCCACCTCGCAGTCAACAAGCTCCCCGCACGAGTGGAACTAAACTACAGAACCAATGGGAAGCTGTTTAACCAACGGCGCCTCCAGGCCAGGTCCAAGTTCACCCCAACCTCTGTCGTTGAGCCACAGTACGCGGACAACGCCTGCGTCTGCGCCCATTGTGAGGCTGAACTCCAGAATATAGTCTACATATTTACTGAGGCATACGAAAGCATGGCCTTACGCCAAACATCCATAAGACAAAGGTCCTTCACCAGCCTGTCCTCGCCGCACAGCACTGCCCCCCAATCATCAAGATCCATGGCGCGGCCCTCGACAACAGGGACCATTTTGCATACGTCGGGAGCCTCTCATCAACAAAAGCAGTCATTAATGTGGAGATTCAATACTATCTCCAGTGCACCAGTGCAGCCTTCGGATGCCTGAGGAAAAGAATGTTCGAAGACCAGGCCCTTAAATCTACCACCAAGCTCATGGTCTACAGGGCTGTAGCAATACCCGCCCTCCTGTATGACCCAGAGGCATGGACGATGTACAGAAAACACCTCAAGTCGCTGGAGATATATCACCAACGATGTCTCTGCAAGATGCTACATATCTCCTGGGAGGACAGGCGCACCATATCAGTGTCCTTATCCAGGCTAACATCCCCAGCATTGAAGCATTGACCACACTTGATCAGCTTCGCTGGGCAGGCCAAATAGTTTGCATGCCAGACACGAGACTCCCAAAGCAAGTGCTCTACACGGGGCTCCTTCATGGCAAACGAGCCAAAGGTGGGCAGTGGAAACATTACAAGGACACCTTGAAAGCCTCCCTGATAAAGTGCGACATCATCACTGACACCTGGGAGTCCCTGGTCAAAGACCACCGTAGATGGAGAAAGTGCATCCGGGAGTGCGTTGAGCATCTCGAGTCTCAATGTCGAGAGCATACAGAAATCAAGCGCAGGCAGCGGAAAGAGCATGCGGCAAACCAGTCCCATCCACGCTTTCCCTCAACAACTATCTGTCCCACCTGTGACAGGGACTGTGGCTCTCGTATTGGATTGTTCAGCCACCAAAGAACTCACTTCAGGAGTGGAAGCAAGTCTTCCTTGATTGCAAGGGACTGCCTATGATGATGATGATGATGATTGATACGTCCTTACTATACAGTATAAATGCACACGAGGCCCATGCTTGAGAGAAGGTCAGTCTGTGACCTGTCCTTTATTCCTTAGCACTCAAGTGATGAAGGTGGGTGGAGCTTCCCCTTTTATACCTGAAGGTCCAGGTTAGGAGTGTCTCCCACCTAGTGGTCATTGTTCTCACAGTGTACAACTTAGGTCAGATTATACATGGGTTACAATGCTGGTTGAATACATGACATCACATTCCCCCCAAAGTCTTATTGGGATCACAGGTTGAGTCTCTCTGGTGGTTTACGTTATCTTGTAGAGCGCCTGAGTTGGGGCTCCGGTTGTTGGGCGCTGGCCTGAGTGTCTGCTGTTTGCGGTGCCTCAGGCCTATCCAGACTGCCCACAGTGATTAGGCTCTCCTCCCTTTGGTTCCGGTGTTCGGTCACCTGTGGTGGAGTGAACTCTACATCGTGTTCTTCCTCTGCTTCTTCTATGGGGTTGTTGAACCTCCTTTTTGTTTGATCCACGTGTTTGCGGCAGGTTTGTCCATTGGTAAGTTTAACTACCAGAATCCTATTTTCCTCTTTGGCAATCACAGTGCCTGCGAGCCATTTGGGCCCCGCAGCGTAGTTGAGGACAAAAACAGGATCATTTACATCAATACATCGCGCCCTCGCATTCCTGTCATGGTAGTCATATTGTGACTGTCGCCTGCTCTCGACAATTTCTTTCATGGTTAATTCCATTGCCTGCCATGAAATCCTGGAATGCAGTGCTTGTGAAGCACGGGTCATTGTCGCTGACCAAGACATCCGGAAGACCGTGGGCGGCGAACATTGCCTGTAGACTTTCGACCGTGGCAGAGGCTGTGCTTGAATTTAAAATGACACACTCGATCCATTTGGAGTAGGCGTCTACTACAACCAAAAACATTTTTCCCATGAAAGGACCTGCGTAGTCCACATGGATGCGTGATCAAGGCTTGGCGGGCCATGGCCAGGGGCTAAGGGGGGCTTCCCTGGGCGCATTGCTCAGCTGGGCACACGTGTTGCACCTGCGAGCACAAAATTCCAGATCTGCGACTATCCCTGGCCACCAAACGTGTGACCTGGCAATTGCCTTCAATGGCGACGAGAAACTGGGATTTAAACCACGCGAGCATGGCCACTAGCAGAACAGACAAGAGGTACTCTGTTAAGGAATGGTTGGGACAGAGATTCAACATTGTTAAAGCAGCACACAGTTCTCCAGGCAGACAAGGGCAATTGGGCATGCCCCAACATGTAGTCGAACCCAGAGGGGGAGTTCGACAGAGACAATGGCAAGCTGAATGGCGATTCACGCCATTGCAAGGGACAATGTGGCCAGAAATGGGGCCATCAACACCTGTTAATGGTACATTCAAGGACAATAACAGGGGCAGTCAGGGACGATCAACTGGCAAGGGACCTTTTGTTTCAAACAACATCTCATGTTGGAGGCATGGAGGCACACACTCAGCTGGAGTTTGCAGAGATGAGCAAAATACCTACAGAAATTGCAGAAGTGAACGCTGGGGGAAATCGCTGGAAGCTGAAGTTCAGCGAGTTCATGTGGAGCATATATACAGTTCATACACCAGGACGCCACCGATAATGATGAAAGTGTTCCTCAATGGTATCCCAGTATCAATGGAGCTAGACACGGGGGCCAGCCAGTCCCTGATGGGTATCAAACAGTTCAAAAAGTTGTGGGCGTCCAAGGCCAGGAGGCCAAAATTATCGCCGATTGACGCACAGCTACGAACTTACACAAAGCAGATCATTCTGGTGCTAGGCACGGTAATCGTGACCCACAAAGATTCGGAGAACAGGTTGCCACTCTGGGTTGTCCCAGGGGACGGTCCCGCACTACTCGGGAGGAGTTGGCTTGCTGTCATGAACTGGAAATGGGGCGATGTCAATGCAATTTCCTCTGTGGAGCGAGTATCATGCTCACAGATCCTGGACAAATTTGACTCATTATTTCAACCCGGCATCGGTACTTTCATGGGGGCCAAGGTAGTGATTCACATAAACCCGGACGCCAAGCCAGTGCACCACAAGGCCAGAGCGGTGCCGTACGTGATGCGGGAAAAGATAGAAGGCGAATTGGACCGCCTGCTGAGGGAAGGCATCATCTCGCCAGTCAAATTCAGTGACTGGGCGAGTCCGATTGTGCCGGTGCTCAAGGTGGATGGGTCGGTCAGGATATCTGGTGATTACAAGGCCACCATCAATCGGGTGTCACTCCAAGACCAGTACCCGCTACCGAGGGCGGAGGACCTCTTTGCGACGCTATCCAGTGGCAAACTTTTTTCAAAATTGGACCTCACCTCAGCTTACATGACCCAGGAGCTGGCGAGTGAGTCGAAGAAGCTGACCACTATCACGACACACAAGGAGTTGTTTGAGTACAACAATGTCCGTTCGGGATTCGCTCGGCCGCCGCGATCTTCCAACAAAATATGGAAAGCCTCCTCAAGTCGATTCCAGGGACAGTGGTTTTTCAGGACGACATCCTCATCACGGGTTACGATACTGAAGAACATCTCCACAACCTGGAGGAGGTGCTATGCAGACTGGACCAGGTAGGGCTGCGACTGAAAAAGGCGGAGTGCGTCTTCCTAGCTCCAGAGGTAGAATTCCTGGGGATGAGGGTAGCAGCAGACGGGATCAGCCCTACTGCGTCCAAGACGGAAGCGATCCAGAGAGCACCCAGACCCTGTAACACGATGGAGCTGCGTTCGTTCCTGGGGCTCCTGAACTATTTTGGTAACTTTCTTCCCAAATTGAGCACGCTGCTAGAGCCGCTACACATGCTCCTACGCAAAGGTCGTGAATGGGTCTGGGGGGACAGCCAGGAAAGGGCTTTTAATAGAGCACGCAATTTGTTATGTTCCAACACTGTGTTAACACTATACGACCCATGTAAGAAACTTGTGTTAACGTGCGATGCGTCGTCCTATGGTGTCGGGTGTGTGTTGCAGCATGTCAATGTCAAGGGTCAGTTACAGCCGGTAACTTATGCCTCTAGGAGTCTGTCCCAGGCAGAAAGGGGTTACGGGATGGTAGAAAAGGAGGCGCTCGCATGTATATATGCTGTAAAGAAAATGCACCAGTAACTGTTTGGCAGGAAATTTGAGCTAAAAACAGATCACAAACCCCTAATGTCCCTTTTGGCCGACAACAAGGCCATAAATGCAAACGCATCGGCCCGCATACAGAAGTGGGCACTCACATTAGCCGCCTATGACTATACAATTCGGCACAGACCTGGCACCGAAAACTGCGCCGATGCACTCAGCAGACTCCCACTAGCCACCACTGAGGGGGCTACCGAGCACGCTGCTGAGATGGTCATGGCTGTTGAAGCTTTCAGAAGTGAAGGCTCACTGTGACAGCCCGTCAGATTAAAGTCTGGACAAATAGAGACCCGCTATTGTCTCTAGTCAAGAAATGTGTCCTGAATGGGGACAGGGCAACCACGTACAGGGCATGCCCTGAGGAATTTAAACCATTTCACAGGCGCAGGGATGAACTCTCGATTCAGGCCGATTGCCTACTGTGGGGAAACCGCGTAGTCATGCCCCAGATGGGCAGAGAGGTGTTCATCAGAGAACTCCACAATGAGCACCCGGGCATTGTCATGATGAAGGTGGGTGGAGCTTCCCCTTTTATATCTGAAGGTCCAGGTTAGGAGTGTCTCCCACCTAGTGGTCATTGTTCTCACAGTGTACAACTTAGGTCAGATTATACATGGGTTGAATACATGACAATGATGATGATGTGATGATGTTATTCCCTTATCGCTCAAAAATCTGCCTATCACCGCCTTAAATATAGTCAATGACGCAGCCTCCACAGCTCTCTGGGACAGAGAATTCCTCAGATTAACAACCCTGAGAGAAGAAATTCCTCCTCAACTCAGTTTTAAATGGGTGGCTCCTTATTCTGGGACTATGCCCCCTAGTTCTAGTTTCCCCTATGAGTGGAAATATCCTCACTGCATCCACCTTGTCGAGCCTCCTCATTATCTTATATGTTTTGATAAGATCACCTCTCATTCTTCTGAATTGCAATGAGTATAGGTCCAACCTACTCAACCTTTCCTCATAAGTCAATCCCTTCATCACCGGAATCAACCTAGTGAACCTTCTCTGAACTGTCTCCAATGTAAGTATATCCTTTCTTAAGTACGGAAACCAAAACTGTATGCATTATTCTAGGTGTGGCCTCACCAATACCCTGTACTGTTATAGCAGGACTTCTCTGCTTTTATACTCCATCCCCCTTGCAATAAAGACCAATATTCCATTTGCCTTCCTGATTACTTACTGTACCTGCATACTAACGTTTTGCGTTTCATGGACAAGGACACCCAGGTCCCTCGATACTGTAGCACTTTGCAATTTTTCTCCTTTTAAAAATTAATTTGAATTTCTATTCTTTCTGCCAAAGTGGATAACCTCACATTTTCGCATATTATACTCCATCTACCAAATTTCTGCCCACTCACTTAGCCTGTCTATATTCCTTTGCAGATGTCTTGTGCCCTCACAATTTGCTTTCCCACCCATCTTTGTATCATCAGCAATGTTGGCTACATTACACTCGGTCCCTTCATCCAAGTCATTAATGCAAAACATCCAATGGCATTATTCAAAGGATAGCAGGGGAGAAGTCCTGGGCAACATTTTCCCTTAACCAAATTAACTGATGATCTGGTCATATGGCTCATTTCTGCTTGTGGGCAGAATTGGTCGCCTATAAAACAAGAGTGACTACAGTTCAGAGAAAATAATTTGGCTATAAAATGATTTTGGATATTTCAAGGACATGAAAGGTGCTATACCCTGTATAACTTGTTTCAAAATAATCAAGAACATAAGAAATATGTTATATTTCAATCAGTAAAATGATCATCATGCAGCAACATTAAAAATAATGAACACACAATGCTAAAAGAAACAGAAAATGCTGAAAATACTCCGAAGGTCAGACAGCATATGTGGAGAGAGAAACAGAGCTTATATTTCAGGTTGATAATCTTTTGTCAGAACTGGCAAAAGTTAGAGTTGTAACAGATTTTAAGCAAGTACAGAGGTAGGGAAAGGGGGAGGGGAGGAAAGAACAAAAGGGAAGGTTCGTGATAGGGTGGAAGGCAGGAGCGATTAAATGACAAAAGGAATGATGGTGGAAGGCAAAAGGGGGTGGTAATGGGACAAGTCATTAACGAGACCAGCCAGATAAATACTGTGGCTAAAAGAACAGAGGCTGGGTATTCTGCAGCGAGTGTTTCACCTCGTGACTCCCCAAAGCCTTTCCATCATCTACAAGGTACAAGTCAGGAGTGTGATGGAATATTCTCCACTTGCCAGGATAAGAGCAGCTCCAACAACACCCAAGAAGCTCGACACCATCCAGGACAAAGCAGCCCGCTCGACTGGCACCCGATCCACCACCTTCAACATTCATTCCCTCCACCACTGGTGCACCGCGGCTGTAGTGTGTACCATCTATAAGATTCACTGTGGGAACTCATCGCAGTTTCTTCGGCAGCACCTCCCAAACCCGCAACCTCTACAACCTAGTAGGACAAGGGCAGCAGGTTCATGGGAGCACCATCTCCTGCAAGTTCTCCTCCAAGTTACACACCATCCTGACTTGGAAATATATCGCCATCTCTTCATTGTCACTGGGTCAAAATCCTGGAACACAAGGACTGCAACAGTTCAAGAAGGCGGTTCACCACCACCTTCTCAAGGGCAATTAGGGATGGGCAATTAATATTAGCCTTGCCAGTGATGCCCACATCCTGAAACGAATAAAAAAATAAAAAAATAGTAAAAAAGCAAAAGATGGGTCTAGTGGAGCCATAAATGGCAACAGCAGAACCATTACCAATGCCTGCTGCCTGTAAAAATGGGAGCAGTATTTATGATCTGAAATTGTTGAACTCAGTTTTGAGTCTGGAAGGCTGTAAAGTGCCTAATCGAAAGATGAGGTGCTGTTCCTCGAGCTTCCATTGAACTTCATTACACTGTGGTATTTCAGTACACTACGGTACCCCACTTCGGTGGGTCACCTTACTTAACTTAAACAGAACTCTTCTGAATTCTGTTCCACAGCCCAGATCAGAACCTTCTCTCTCTGTAGACCAGAATCTATTTTTATCCTCTTGCAGCACTTTGCTACCTGACTCCCCATATTTGCCTTTCTGTTTTTTAATAGCCTGACTAGGCAATGATAGCTGATGAGTTCAAATGAATAAGGTTGTTAAAGCAGCAAGTATGAACAATCACTGGAATGTCAAATTAACCTTCATTGTTTACAGCACACTGTTTCAGACGCCCTGTCTGAAAGTTAATCCAGCCATACCTTGCTATAATTTTAACCTCTTGTGAACTAGGTTTAGCTGAATAGTAGCTTTCTAAATATATATTACACAAAGGTACCCCTCTGATGGCATAGTTTGAAATCTTGATATGTAACAGTGCTATAATTTATACCTTCTATTGTTTTTTATCAAATTCCCTTATAATTCAGTCCGACAAATTCAGGAATACGCCTTGTCTAGCCGTTCTATACTTCCTCCAATAATTCTAACTCTTTCCTGTAAAATAGAAACTAAACCTGAACATGTACTCCAAATGTGATCTCACTAAGGCTAGATAAAACTTTAACACCACCTCCTTTGACATAAATGTCACGTATCAATTAATGGGAAATGCACATTCACATTTCTACTAAATCTCATGACTTTTCACTTAATTGTGCTGAATTATATCTGCCACCTCTGCCTATTGATCTAGCTGTACGGGTCCCTTTGCATTGTAGGTCATTGGTTTAGCAATATTGGCCACTGCATCCACTTAGGCAATATTCTATTCTTCAAATCATTTATAAAATTATAATAAACAGTGGCCCCAACAGCAATCCCAGTGGACTCCACAGCCAACCAGCTTCTGAACCATGTACCACCACCAGTTGCAGTCTATCTTCCAGCCACAAGCCAATCCAGACTAATACCTTGCCATCTATTCTATGAACATACATTTTGTGAATCAATCTGTTATGTGGGACAGTGTCAATTGCCTTCCTGAAATCCAGGTAGATAAGTCATTGTATCACTCTTGCCGAATGATTTGACTTCCTCTAAAGCATTCAGTAAATTGGTCAGACATGACCTGCCACTTCTGAGCCAATGATGTCCTTCCAGATGACCTGTTGTACTTTCCCTCATTGAAGTCTTGAGGCTTACAGGTCTGTAATTTGAGGGTTTGTCCCTTACCCATTTTTTAATGATGGATGGCATATTTCCTTCTTTCCAATACATTGTTTTTTTAAATTTTGACTTCAGTGAACTTTGAAAGATAATGGTGATGCAAATTGTGGTTTCCTAAGCCAATTTCAGCAGCAAATTTGGATGGAAATTATCAGAGGCTTGAACCTTACTTTCCTTTGTCTTCCTAAATTTTTACTATGCTTTCCGTTGTGATACACAGGTCCAGAAATTGAATATATATTGCACAGGGTAACTTGTTGGTCTTGGAGCCCAGCTTCATTTCTCATGGGACTCAATTAGTCAGGACTTTCTGTAAACCTCTCTCCTGAATATTTGAAGGATCTAGGATGACCCACATCCTGTGTGCCACACACCAAACACTGAGCATCCATGACAGCCTTTTAAATTCAGGTATGTGGGAGAAAGTGCTTGATTTAAAATTGATAGGATGCATCTTTGTAGACTGACTCCTCCCTAGCTCTTACTCTCTTGGTTCCAACTCCCGTAAATATGAAAAATACTTCTCACTCAGGCAAGGTCTTGTTTTGTCTTAAGTCTCACCCTGCTTGATAGTGTGCAAAATTAAATTTAAGTGAATCTTGTACTGTAAGTTTTATCCCAGTTAAAGATACATTTATGTTTCATGGATTTACAAGGGTGATATATTTAATTGATTCCTTGTGTGTATGTAACCCTTCAAGTTGTAATTTAACATTTCCCTATCTACCATAAATCAGATATGGATAGAATTTACATTTCTAGTTCTATTACAAATGGTCTCAAGGAGGCATTGATTGATATTAATATTTCCAGACATGTTCTTGCATTGGCTGGCATTATGATGAATGTTAACATTTGCCACCCTTTTAGATTGTGTCTAAATTACATTTTATTGCTGGAGGAAAGCTGTTAAAATGTTAACTACTCGTTTGCAGAATTATTTACAGTTTAATGATATCTTTGAGTGATTGGACCTATATTATGGATGGTAACAGAATTCTATCTTTACAGCAGGATAAAAATGTATCTATTTCCGAGAACAAAAACTGGTTTGTAAGCTTTCCATCTTTTTAACTTTATCTATGCAGCAGAATGCTCTAATCAAAGTTGATGGTACCTAATTAATTGGCTTTACTGGAAGTAAAGCAGATTATACCAACACATCTCTTCTGCCCCATACAGTCATGATGCATCACGACACAAGTTCTCTACCCACCCAGAGGCAAAAAACAGATGAAAACCCAATTGGGGAAACAAAATTTGGAAAATTCCTCTCACACCCCATTAGGCGATTGAAACTAGTCCAGGAAACCACTCTGATGCTGACACATTACAGGGTAACTACCTCTTTAGGATCTCCGCCACTATAATGTCTGTAAGCTTGTAATGTTTGTAGTTCCACACTGTGGATGTAGACGTATTGTGTACTGCAAGTGCATAGTTAATCATTAAAAAGAACTAGGCAGTTTCCGGAGACTTCTGAGAGAGCTGCCCCCATGTTAGGAGCTGTGTGTGCTTGTGCTCTGTGAATATATTACATTTGGTGACTGAGATCAGATTTTTCGGATGATTTAAAGCTAAAATTTTGTTGGGGAAGGATTCAGCCAGCCGACAGAGAGACTTTGGAAGTTTCTGTCTTTGGAAAAAAGCTACAAAATCCGAGGTAAAATACAGCACATGGTGTGAACAGCTAGAGATTAAAATGGTAGGTTTATTGGGACATTTGGGTGAATATAGACACAACCGGGAACGTTTTAAAGCGTATGTGGATCGGCTAGAAATGTATTTCACTGCAAATAATATAATCGAAGTTCCAGACAATGCAGGCCAGAACCGGGCTGTGTTGGAACATAAGAAAGCGATCTTCTTATCGGAGGCGAGTCCGGCATTGTACGAAGCCCTTGTAAATCTGCTTGTGCCTGACGAGCCAAAGGACACAATGCTTAAAGAGATTTTAACGAAGCTGGAGCAGCACTATAACCCCAAACCATTAGAAATTGCTCAAAGCTATCATTTTGGGATTTGGAATCAAAAGGCTGATGAAAGTATCGGTGATTACATCATAGCATTAAAAAAGCTATCGATGCACTGTAATTTTGGAAACTTTCAAAACCGAGCATTATGGGATCGTTTGTTTGTGGGGTGAAAAATGATGCGATCAGAAGGAAGTTATTGACGACGGATGACTTGACTTTTGAGATTGCTTGTCAGACAGCGAGGTCGATGAGCATGGCTGAACAATATTCCTGAGAATTAAATAATGGTTACGGTTGTCAGTCAACCGAGGTAAATCATCTGCAGGTTCAAAGTAAAAGATGGGCATGGCCGAAAGTCTCAGAAACTGGAAATTCTACCAGAGCGTCGATGTCATGCTATAAGTGCCTAAAACAACACATTGCTCAAAGTTGTCCATACGTGAAGGCAGAGTGTTTCTTCTACAGAAAGACTGGGCATCTGGCGAAGGCATGCCGACTGAAGGATAAACCAGCTTTTAAAGCTATAAGTCCAGCGTTCAAAGCTTTGAGTAGAAATCCCAAGAGACTACATATCATGGAAGAACAACAACAGGACGAGGAAATCTTAGAGTTATACATCATCAAGAGCACGAGGTTAATGGACAGCGATTCGGGAAGCATCAAAATCCACATAGATGTTGCAGGATTCAAGATAACAATGGAAATTGACACGGGTGCATCTGTAAGTGTAGTACCGGAGTCACTGTACCGCGACAAATTGCGTGATTTTCAACTGGAGAAATCCAAGGTAGAGCTGCGAGGCTACTCGGGAGAGAAAATTCCTGTGGTAGGTCGTATCACCGTACCGGTGAAATATAAAGATCAATTTCAGAACTTGCCTCTAGTAGTAGTGAAAGGAGACAAGTCTGCCTTACTAGGAAGAAATTGGTTGAGCTTACTGAAGCTGGATTGGAGTAAGATTTTCTGTGTGGAAGCAAGATTTTCATCAACGGATGAGGTTATCAAGCAGTATCCGAAGGTGTTCTGCGAAACGGGCAGTCCGATCCAAGGCTTCAAGGCGAGTGTCAGGGTACAGAAGGATGCTAGATCGGTTTACTACAAGCCATGTTCTGTACCGTATGCACTCAAGGAGAAAGTTGAGCAAGAACTCAAAAACTAGAGACTGAGAACATTATTTGTAAGATAGAGCGATGTAATTGGGCTGCACCCATTGTTGTTGTACCTAAGTCCGATGGTAAGGTAAGATTGTGTGGTGATTATAAAGTAACCATAAACCAGGTTCTAGAGGGTAATGTTCCCAATACATTGCCGAATATAAAAGATTTGTTCACAACACTGACAGGTGGTCAGATCTTCTCAAAACTGGATCTTACGAATGCCTACTTACAGCTTGAACTAGATGAGGAGTCCAAGTCATGTTTGACTATAAATACTCATCGAGGCCTATATCAATTTAATAGGCTACCGTTTGGAGTGTCTTCCGCCCCTGCCATATTCCAAAGGTTGATGAACCAGATTTTGCAAGGTATTGAAGGGGTAGTAAGTTATTTGGATGACATACTAATTTCAACAGCAAATAGGCAAATTCATAATAACGTATTGAATGAAGTCCTCAAATGGCTAGAGAAGCACAGAGTACGAGTGCCTGCTCGTAAGTGTGAGTTATTTAAAAACTCAGTGGAGTACTTAGGGTACAGAGTAGACAAAGATGGTTTATATCCAACCATGGAAAAATTGGATGCAATTAGAAATGCACTCACTCCCAAGAATGTCACTGAACTTCATTCATTCTTGGGTCTTTTGAACTATTATGGGAAGTTCCTACCAAATTTGGCTACAGTGTTACATCCACTGAATGAACTTTTGAAAAAACAGGCCCATTGGAAGTGGTCAAAAGAATGCGATACAGCATTCAAGGAGTGTAAAAGTAAATTGGTAGAGAGCACCATGTTAGTTCACTATGATATATCTAAGGAGATTAAGCTAGCATGTGATGCCTCTCCGTATGGAGTTGGGGTTGAAATCTCTCATGTATTAGGTAGTGGGGAGGAGAGACCAATTGCTTTTGCTTCCAGCACTCTCAGTGCCAGTGAGAGTAATTATGCGCAAATTGAAAGGGAAGCTTTGGGAATAATTTTTGGGGTCAAGAAGTTTCACAAATACTTGTATGTTCATAAGTTTACCATCGTTACGGACCATAAGCCGCTAACAGCAATCCTCCATCCAAAGTCCCCAGTTCCAACCTTAGCTGCAGCCCAAATGCAGAGATGGACTTTGATTTTGTCAGCATATACATATGATATTGAATACAGACGATCAGCTGATCACAGTAATGCTGATGCAATGTCTAAATTGCCTTCCCTATCACAAGTTAGGGAAAAAGTGTTTTATTTTTCATACATTGATGAACTGCCAGTCACAGCTGAAGAGATTGGTAGAGCAACCAAACATGACCCAGTGATGTCAAAGGTGTATGAGTATATTGCAAATGGATGGCCAAACCAGCTAACAGACAAAGATACACATCCATTCTTCATTCGTCAGAATGAATTATAAGTCGATAAAGATTGTATCATCTGGGATGCAAGAGAGGTTATACAAAATAAATTCAGGTCCAAATTATTAGGAGACCTCCATGACCAACACCTGGGCATGTGCTTGACCAAGAGTTTTGCACGCAGTTATTTATGGTGGCCAGGTCTTGATAAAGATATAGAGTACATCGTGAGGCAGTGTACGACGTGTAAATCGGTAAGCAAGCAACCACCACCAGTACCATTACAGCCATGGAAATGGCCTCCCATGTTGTGGCAAAGGCTACATATTGATTTTGCTGAGTTAGAAGGACAACAATTGTTCATTGTGATTGATAGCCATTCGAAGTGGGTTGAGGTGTTTCCAATGTGGAAAATAACAACAAGTAAAACATTGGACATTTTACAAAAATTATTTTCTTCATTTGGCCTCCCTGAAGAAATTGTTTCAGATAATGGACCACAATTTCATTCAGAAGAATTTGCACAATTTACGAGCAAAAATGGTGTGAAACATACCAAGATTCCACCATACCAACCTGCTTTGAATGGTGCAGCAGAGCGCACCAAATTATAAAACGTGCCCTCATAAAATAAATTTTAGATCCTAATCCAAGGAAACGACAGTTGTCATTGGATCACAAATTGGCTAATTCTTTGATTACATATCGAAATACTCCTCATATAACTACTGGTAGAACACCAGCAGAGTTGTTTCTCAAACGATAGCCACAAACCAGATTCTCGTTGTTAAAGCCAAATTTGGCACAGTCTGTAGAAGAGACACAATTAAGACAGAAAGAGAATCATGATAGAGGTAGAGTAAAAGAGAGAAGTGTGAAATTAAACCAGAAGGTGAGAGTGAAAAACCATCACCATAAATGATTAAAGTGGTTACCAGGAAGAGTGGTGAAGATATGTGGTCCTCGCACATATTTGGTAAAGATGTTTGATAATGGACAGGTTAGCTTTGTTCATATTGATCATATTTTACCTACAGACATGGAAGGAGTTGAAGGTGGGAATGATTCAATTATTTCTGACTGATCAGATAGTTTTGATACACCTAAATCCTAAATACAATGTACTGGAAACAAATCCAGGAGAGATTCAGAATGAAAGTCTGAGTCCGAGTCAGGAAAACAAAGAGCCTGAAGTTAGAGTGAGTTCAAATGAAAATCAAGGAAATTCTGTGGAAGAAAACGTTCCTCAGGATGAGCCTCAAATGAGTTTAGAAGGTTCTGTTCAAAACAGAAAACAAGTGGTGAAGTTAAATTTGTAAATATGGAAAAAAAGAATGTTTATATCCTGTGTTATGTAGAAACATGAAAGTTATGTATGATGTTTGTTATGATGGCTTCTTTATTAAGGAGGGATAAGTGTAATGTCTGTAAGCTTGTAATGTTTGTAGCTCCACACTGTGGATGTGGACGTATTGTGTACTGCAAGTGCATAGTTAATCATTAAACAGAACTACGCAGTTTCCGGAGACTTCCGAGAGAGCTGCCTCCACGTTAGGAGCTGTGTGTGCTTGTGCTCTGTGAATATATCACAGCCACAGTCAGAAACGAGTCTAGCTCTCTCTTGAAGGAATACAGTGAATCAGCATTCACCACACGAGCTGGCAACCTATTCAACAGGTCTTCTATTCTCTGGGAAAACAAGAACTACCTAACATCAATAGCAAAGTGCTTACTAACAACCTGTCTCAGGTGCAGACCCTGGATACCTATACTGGAGCCATTACCAATATGGCGGGTAATGCATTTCAAGCAGAGAATCGGTGTGCACCGACAACTCAGCACATTGAATGCTTGGATGCTTGCTTTATGGCAGCGACAGCGTCAATGAATTCCTAAGCTGATGTTTGCATTGTGTCTCACAGTACTTGACATTTGTTGAAAATTCTGAGTTTGTGTTGTGGCAGGCAAGCTGTGGCAAGAGCAATGGCGGAGTCACAGTAGTGGGAACAGGAATACTGTCATCCTGAGAGAGGACAGCAGGTTTTTGCTCCACTGATCCACTGCCAATCCCCTGGGGCAGTGCTTCAGCATTCCTAGAAATCTTTTGGAGCACAGATTGCTGGCCTGCTGTGACACCCTGCAAGCCAAGGTCAATGGTGGTAAATCCACCCTTGATGGCAGCAGTCAGAGCTTGGGTGGCTTCAAGCTGAAAGTGCATGGAGCACTCTGAGCTTGGGAGGTTTCAAGCTGAGACTGCATAACGGCGGCCTGAGCTTGGGTGGCATCACACTGAGACTGCAGGTGAACAGTCTGAGCTTCCGCTGCAGCACTAAGATGTTAGATCACTTCCACCTGTGCTGCAATGGAAGCTGCGATATCACCCATCATGCGTGTTATGTCTTTAGATGCTCTGATAATGACTCCACGAGGCGAAGTATTGCACTTGAACTGTAATGACCTTAGTCTGTTCAATATAACTGCAGAGTGAGGATACCACATAGTGGACTCCGTTTTGTACCTGGGTACCTGTGTTGTACAGGTGACCCCTGGGCCTCCATCAGTTGTGCCCTCTGGTGGTGCCAGCATAGTGTATACAGTGTAAACCTTGTTGATGGTACCTCCGGTAAACAAGTCTCCATCTTATGCAACTATACAGTGACTACACAGTGAGTATATCTATAGTGTACATATATAACATCACTCTCCCCCAAGTGTTTTGTGCCAATACCTTTGCACTATGTCCTTTGGCTTGGCTCTCTCCCTGTTAACCCCCAAACACTTATTGCCACAACATTGGGTAGTGGTTACCAGTTGGGATGGTTCGATGATGCAGTGGGACTTCAGTGGGTTCTGGGTGTGATCCATGTGTGTGTCCATGGCTACCATTTCCCCCCCCCACATGTAGATCATGCCGGTGCCTCATCACATTCATATACATTCATATACATTCAAGTCCAGAAAAGGAAATTTGCATTTACATCATTGCATTTGTGGTACAGTTGTAAGGCAAGTACATTTGACTGATGAGATACATTGATGGTACATCTTTGGGATCAGTGCCGGGGTCAGCACCAGTGTGTGAGGACAAACTAGTTCCAGAGCTTCTGGATGGTGTCCAGGCAGCCTAGTGGTGGCGCATTGCCCGGTGCTGGCAGTGGGATCCCGGTTGGCTCGAGTTGCCCGCTCTCGGGGCCTTTGCCGATGCTCCTAGCATCGGGCAGGTTCACAGATGCCTGTGACCTCCCTGTCCTCTCCTTGTGCCCCGGGTCGCTGCTGCTCCCTGAGGAGCAGTCGCCTAGCAGTGCACAGGGAACTGCTGACTCGCTTGCCTGGGCGTTATTTGGTTTAGGATCCTGGCTGGTCCCGGTCCCAATTGGGAGAACCGCCGCGGGTGACCCCTTGCTCCTGGGCATAGCCTTGGTGGCGATGGAATCTGGAGGCTGCGCCTTAGCGCAGTTTGCTCTTTCAGGCTCGTGGTGGTTGGTGCCATTGGGTGCCTGAGAGGTGAAGCCGATCAGGGGCAGGATATTGATACCGGTGCCGTTGCCCTCCTGAGATCACTTGCTCTGCAGCTTGTCTATTTTAGCTGCTTGTGGCCACACTCCGTGGTGCATCACGTTGGTCTCAGGGGCGCAGGCTACAGCAACTGGTAGCCTGCTGGACCGGTGTGCTTCCGATGGATGTTTGTCTGCTACATAATCAGAATACAGTTGAAATCCTGCATCGCACAACGTTTCATTGCTTATTGTAGATAAACTGTAGCTCCGATCGCAATCGCTCGACTTTTCTTTGCTTATTACGTGTATAAAACCCTGATCATCAATTACAAGCTTTACATTTAGCTCACATTTGTTATTACATTGTGTGAGAATGTGGGACTGTCCCTTTAAGTGTGGTAGGTTGTTGGCCTCCTTTAAGAGAGCCTGGTATCTTTATCCCAATCCTCTTCTTCGCTTGGTACCACGTGTTGCTCCATCAGCGCCTCACCTCGTGGTTTGGGTGCCAACTTTCTTCCATCCACGATGTCGACTGCTGTGATCTTCTTCTCCCCGGGTTCTGCCATCAAAGCTGGGAAGTCGCTTTTGGATCCGATTTCCTTCCTCCAGAGTCTTGCCACTGGAGCTTAGAAGGTGCATTCGGGTCGTCTCAGCTGGATCATCTCCACGCAGTTGTGCTGAGCAGTCTGTGCTGTGCTGTGCTGGTCTACTCTCTGGTGCCGGATCCAATCTCAGGTGGGGGCTTGCTTTGCCTCTGAGCACGGGGGACGTCGATCGCTGGAGGGATGAAATCTTCCCAGCTCCAATGGATCTTCTCCATCCACCTTCTTCCGAGTAACATTGGTCCATCACCTGCAACAATCCACAGTGGTAACTTGTGCACCACGCCATGATGGAGTACCTTAACATTCGCACTACCAATGACTGGGATAAGTTGATTGGTGTAGGTGAGCAGCTTTGCTCGAATTGGGACCAACTTGGGTCATTCAGTTTGATTGTCCCATAGTCTCTCAAAGGCTTCTTGATTCATTACTGACTGGCTCGCCCCAATGTCCACCTCCATGAAGACTGGAGCATCATTTATCTCAACTTCCATTCTCAACGGGGAACATTCTGTGGTGCAGGTAAACATTCCATACACCTCATCATGGGGCTGAGTGCCTCATTGACCGACCCCTTCATAATCCGCGCTGGATTCATTGCCCTCTGCAGACTTTTCATCAACACGGTGAGTCCTATTTCTTTTATACATTCGCTGGATGTCCTTTGTGCTGCACCCTTTGCACATGTAGTCCTTAAAACAGCACTGGTGCGCCCGATGATTTCCTCCGCAACGCCAGCAGGGTGCTGACCAATTAGCCCCCCTTGGAGGATTCAGAGTTAAGGGACTCGGGGGCCCGTTCTCTCTCCCCTGAGGAGATTCATGTTCTACAGTCCAGCCTCTAAAAGGTGCCAGTCTGTATACAGTACTTGCCGGGTTTGAGTCCTGAGGATGAGTCATCCGCCTAGAGCTGCAGGTCGAGGTCATGAATGCTTGGCTCACAGAGATGGCCTTCCACAGTGTGACTGTGATATCCGCAGATAGTAGTCTGTGAAGAAGGCCCTCGTAGCCGATTCCAATGACAAAGATATCCCATAGCGCTTTGATGAGGTGCTCGCCGAAATCACACGGTGCCGCCAGCCTCCTGAGGTCTGCAGCATATTTTGTGATTTCCTGGCCTTTGGGCCATCGGTGTGTGTAAAACCGGTGTCTGGCTGTGAGGATGCTCTCTTTGGGCTTGAGTTCTTCTTGGATCAGCGTTACAAGCTCCTCGTACATCTTGGTCGTTGTCTTCGCTGGTGCCAGCAAGTCCCTGACAAGGCCAACGACAGTGGGCCCACAACTGGTGAGCAGGAAAGCTCTGCGCTTATCAGACAGCGTGGTCGGATCATCGCCTGCCAGGTCGTTTACTGTGAAGAAATGGTCGAGCCTCTCCACAAAGACGTCCCAATCATCCCCATCAGCAAATTACTGCAATGTACCAAAGTTAGCCATTTTCGCGTGAAAGTCCATAATCTCGTCGCCAATTGTTATGTCTTTAGATGCTCTGATAATGACTCCACGAGGTAAAGTATTGCATTTGAACTGTAGTGACCTTAGTCTATTTAATATAACTCCAGAGTGAGGATACCATATGGTGGACTCCCTTTTATATCTGGGTACCCGTGATGTACAGGTGACTCCTGGGCCTCCACCAGTTGCACCCTCTGGTGATGTCAGCATAGTGTATACAGTATAAACCTTGTTGATGGTACCTCCGGTAAACAAGCCTTCATCTTATGCAACTATACAGTGGCTACACAGAGAGTATATCTATAGTGTACATATATAACTCAAGGAGTATAGGGAATAAGGCAGATGAGCTGAGAGCACAGTTAGACACTTGGGAATATGATATTATAGCTATTACTGGGACATGACTGAAGGAAGGACATTCCTGGTTACAGGGTTTTCAGATGGGATAGAGAGGGGGTAAAAAAGGAGGGAGGGGGGTCGCAGTATTGATTAAAGAAACAATTCCATCTGTGAGGAGAGATGATATGCTGGAAGGATCGTCAAATGAGGTCATATGCGCCGAATTGAAAAAACAAAAAACAAATCATAGGCAGTCCCTCGGAATTGAGGAAGACTTGCTTCCACTCTTAAAATGAGTCCTTAGGTGGCTGAACAGTCCAATATGAGAGCCACTGTCACAGGTGGGACAGATAGTTGTTGAGGGTAAGGGAGGGTGGAGCTGATTTGCCGCACGCTCTTTCCGCTGCCTGCGCTTGATTTCTGCATGCTCTCGGCGATGAGCCCTCTCGGATGCACTTCCTCCACTTAGGGTGGTCTTTGGTCAGATGACTTCCAGGTGTCGGTGGGGATGTTGCACTTTTTCAGGGAGGCTTTGAGGGTGTCCTTGTCATGTTGCCTCTGCCCTACTTTGGCTCGTTTGCCGTTAAGGAGTTCCGAGTAGAGCGCTTGCTTTGGGAGTCTTGTGTCTGGCATGCAGACAATGTAGCCTGCCCAGCAGAGCTGATCAAGTGTGGTCAGTGCTTCAATGCTGGGGATGTTGGCCTGGTCGAGGACGATAATGTTGGTGTGTCTGTCCTCCCAGGGGATTTGTAGGATCTTGCGGAAACATCGTTGATGGTATTTCACCAGCGACTTGAGGTTTCTACTGTACATAGTTCATGTTTCTGAGCCATACAGGAGGGTGGGTATTACTAAGCCTGTAGACCATGAGTGCGATGGTAGATTTGAAGGCCTGGTCTTCGAACACTCTTTTCCTCAAGCGGCCGATAGCTGCACTGACGCACTGGAGGCGGTGTTGAATCTCGTCATCAATGTCTGCTCTTGTTGATAAGAGGCTCTCGAGATATGGGAAATGGTCCACGTTGTCCAGGGCCACACCGTGAATCTTGATGACTGGAGAACAGTGCTGTGCGGTGAGGACAGGCTGGTGGAGGACCTTTGTCTTACGGATGTTTAGCGAAAGGCCCATGCTTTTGTACACCTCAGTAAATACGTCGACTATGTCCTGGAGTTCAGCCTCTGTATGTGCGCAGACGCAGGCGTCGTTCGCATACTGTTGCTCGACGACAGAGGTTGGGGTGGTCTTGGACCTGGCCTGGAGACGGCGAAGGTTAAGCAGGTTCCCACTGGTTCTGTAGTTTCGTTCCACTCCAGCGGGGAGCTTGTTGACTGTGAGGTGGAGCATGGCAGCAAGGAAGATTGAGAAGAGGGTTGGGGCATTGACGCAGCCCTGTTTGACTCCGGTCCGGACGTGGATTGGGTCTGTAATGGATCCATTGGTAAGGATCACGGCCTGCATATCGTCGTGGAGCAGGCGAAGGATGTTGACGAACTTTTCTGGGCATTCGAAATGGAGGAGGACGCTCCATAGACCCTCGCGGTTGACAGTGTCAAAGGCTTTTGTAAGGTCGAAGAAGGCCATGTATAAGGGCTGGCGCTGTTCCTACATTTTTCCTGCAGCTGTCATGCTGCAAAAATCATGTCTGTTGTGTCCAGTAAGGGGCTAAATCGGCACTGTGACTCCGGGAGGCGCTCCTCGGCCACAGGGAGAAGACGATTGAGGAGGACTCTAGCGACAACTTTCCCAGTGGCTGATTGCAGGGAGATTCCTGTGTAATTGCTGCAATCGGACTTGTCGGCTTTTTTAAAGATGGTCACGATCACTGCATCTCTGAGATCTCCCGGCATGCTCTCCTCCCTCCAGATGAGAGAGATGATATGTTGGAAGGATCGTCAAATAAGGTCACATGCGCAGAATTGAAAAACAAAAAAGGGGCAATTGCACTGCCTCGAATGTACGAGAGACCCCCAACAGTCAGAGGGAGATAGAAGAGCAAATATGTCGGAACATTTCTGAGGTGCAAAAAGTATAGGGCAGTAATAGTAGGGGATTTCAACTATCCTAATGTTAACTGGGATCAAATTAGTGTGAAAGGTATGAGTGTGCGGAATTCCTAAAATGCATTCAGGAGAACTTTTTTAGCCGGCATGTAGAAAGCCCAACATGGGAGGGGGTGGTTCTGGACTTAGTTTTAGGAAATGAAGCTGGGCAGATGGAAAGGGTATCAGTGGGGAAAGCATTTTGGTGCTAGTGATCATAATTCAGTTAGATATAGGGTAGTTATGGAAAAGGACAGAGATAGACCAGGAATAAAAGTTCTCAGTTGGGGAAAAGCCAATGTTGTTAAACTGAGAGGTTATTTAGCCAAAGTGGACTGGAAACAGCTACTTGAAGGTAAATCAGTGCCAGAGCAGTGGGAGGCATTCAAGGAGGAGATCCAGAGGGTTCAGAGCCAGTGTGTTCCCTTAAAAAAAAGGGTGGAACTACCAAATCTAGAGTCCCCGGATGGCAAAGGACATACAGGGTAGGATAAAGAAAAACAGGGAGGCTTATGACAGATACCGAGGGCTCAATACTGCAGAAACTCTAGAGGAGTATAGAAAGTGCAGGGGTGCAATTAAAAAGGGAATTAGTAAAGGAAAGCGAGAGCATGATAACATTTTGGTAAGTAAAATCAAGGAAAACCAAAAGATGTTCTATAAATATATTAAGAGCAAGAGGATAACTAAAGAAAGGGTAGGGCCTATTAGAGACCATGAGGGTAATCTGTGTGTGGAGGTGGAAGATGTGGGTATGGTTCTTAATGAATACTTTGTATCTGTTTTCACAAAGGAGAGGGGTGATGCAGACATTGCAAACAGGGAGTAGGAGTGTCAAATATTAGATGAAATGAGCATAGTGAGAGAGGAAGCATTAAGGAGTTTAGCAGCTTTGAAGTGGATAATTCCCCAGGCCCAGATGAAATATATCCCAGGCTATTAAGAGAAGCAAAAGAGGAAATAGCAGAGGCTTTGACCATCATTTTCCAATCCTCTCTGGCTACAGGTGTGGTGCCGCAGGTTTGGAGGACTGTTAACATAGTTCCTTTGTTTAAAAAGTGAGAAAGGGATAGACTGAGTAATTACAGGCCAGTCAGCCTAACCTCGGTGGTGGGAAAATTATTGGAAAAACTTCTGAGGGATACGATAAACCTTCATTTAGAAAGACATGGATTAATCAAGGACAGTCAGCATGGATTTGTTAAAGGAAGGTCATGTCTAACTAACTTGTTGAATTTTTTGAGGAGGTAACCAGGTGGGTCAATGAGGGTAGTGCATTTTATGTAGTGAATATGGATTTTAGCAAGGCTTTTGATAAGGTTCCACATGGCAGACTGGTCACGAAAGTAAAAGTCCAGGGGATCCAACATCATCATCATAGGCAGTCCTTCGAAACGAGGATGACTTGCTTCCATGCCAAAAAAGGATAAGTTCACAGGTGTTTCAATGAAGGACCTAAAATTCCAGGTCCTGAACTACATCCTGAAGGGTGGAAGATGCCTGTGCATGGATTTTTTTAACATGTGGTGGTCGTTGCACACCAGCCACCACACGGGCTTGACAGAGATAGGTCTTGGTCCAGTGGCAAGGATTACCCAAGACGACTGGAGATCAGCTCTGCTGCATGGACCTAGTGCGCACACATATCGCAGTGTGGGCTGGTCCGTGCTGCCCCTGGGCTCCTGGCCCTGAACTCATGCCTTGCCTGAGCCCCGATCATGTCTTCCCTGGGATCCAGGACAAAATTGAATCCAAATTTGGCTCAGAGGCAGGAAGCAAAGGGTAATGGTTGCTGGGTGTTTTTGTGACTGGAAGGCTATATCCAGTGAGGTTCTGCAGCATTTAGTACTAAATCCCTTGCTTTTTGTGAAATAAATCAATGATTTAGATTTGAATTGTGATAACACAAGAGTCCTGTTATTATAAACTGCCTCGGGTGTGTACCCGATCTCTTTTATTCCCACTTCGGATAAGAACAAGATCCGACTTCCTGTATTGCCTGCATGACATCCGACAGTGGCGCCCTCTAGTGGAAGGTGACCCCAAGCATAAATATATTACAACATCCCCCTTTCAAGATCTTAGTATCAGTCTCTTTACAATACAAGACGATCTGGGGCTTTCCGCTCATGAGTTGATCGTCTCAGTTCAACATTAGTTCGAGGTGTACGTTCTAAGTCAGTTATGACTGGAGGTTGAGTAACAGTTCTGGTGGGAGTCGTAATAACAACATCAGAGACTGAAGGTCCAGGTTCAGGAATGACAACAGAGGCCTCTGGTTGGTGGGTCACTGACTGGATCTTCCTCAAAAGGTTCCAGTTCATCCGTGTGTTGCAATTTTACCTGGTCAACATGTTTTCTGCATGTTTAGCCATCCTTGAGCATGACAATGAACACTCTGTTACCCTCCTTAGGTGCAACAGTACTAGCGATCCATTTTGGACCTTGACCATAGTTCAGTAGAAACACTGGATCATTGACAGAGATATCTCGTGACACAGCAGTACGATCGTGATACAATTGCTGACTTTGACATCTGTTTTCAACACGATCATTCAAATCAGGATGAACAAGTGAAAGCTTGGTCTTGAGATTTCTCTTCATCAGTAGTTCAGCAGGGAAAATACCAGTAACAGTATGAGGTCTTGTCCTATAACTGAGCAATATACATGACAAACGAGTTTGAAGTGAACCCTGAGTTACATGTTTCATACTTTGTTTGATAGTTTGAACAGCATGCTGTGTTTGACCATTAGAAGCAGGTTTGAACGGAGCTGACCTCACAGGTCTAATATCATTGAGAAACTCAAGACTTGTGAAACAAGATCTGTTGTCGCTCACAACAATGTCAGGTAAACCATGAGTAGCAAACATGACATGTAGGCTCTCAATAGTGGCTGCAGATGTACTGGATGACATAATAATACACTCTATCCACTTTGACTATGCATCCACCACAGCAAAAAACATCTTTCCAAGGAATGGACCTGCAAAATCGATGTGGATCCTCAACCATGGTTTAGATGGCCACGACCAAAGACTCAATGGAAATTCCATTGCTACTTTACTTAGCTGCATGGAAGTGTTGCACTGATGCACACATGATTCCAGATCAGAGTAAATTCCAGGCCACCATATATGAGGCCTAGCAATGGCTTTCATCATAACAATACCCGGATGAGTGCTATGTAGATCACGTACAAATCTTTCACTACCTTTCTTAGACATGATGACATGATTACCCCACAGTAAACAATCTGACTGAATGGACAGCTCATCCTTGCGACGGGTGTAAGGTTTGGTCTGTTCACACATCTCCGTCGGTATTTCACAACCGACAAAATAGGGTCATGGCTGGTCCAGATCCTAACTTTTTGAGCAGTGACAGGAGTTTCATTACTCTCAAAAGCATCCATTACCAACATTAGATCTGTGGGTTGAGGCATTTTCACATCAGGTGTAGGCAAAGGCACAATTCTCAGTACCGGGTCTGTGGTGTATGTAGGCACCTTTAGTAATGACTCCACGAGGCAGGGTATGGTGCTTCAACTGTGTAGACCTGCAGTCCTTTATTAGCAGCTCCTGACTGCTCACAACAAGCTGTATGTTCCTTTTTATACTGGGTTACCTGCCGTGTGCAGGCAACCCCTGGGTCTCCAGCAACAGCACCATCTAGTGTACCGGTAAGGTGTGTACAGTACAAGAGTACATTCAATGTTGCATGACAGTGTTACAGACATCACACAGTGAACAGGCATGCCTACACAACAAATAATGAAATCATAGCCAGACAATGGCAACGGCCACTTCTGAAAGCAGGACGATGCATTGGTATTAATACCTTTGTTTTCAGAAAACAATGAAATGAGTGGCTTGTGATCCGTTTCGAGTTCAAAACGGAGACCAAACATCTTTGTTACACCATACACACAGGCCAAAGCTTCTTTGTCTACCATGCTGTAAGCTCTTTACACTTTTGACAAACTTTTCGAAGCATACGCAACAGGTTGTATTTTACTCGACTCATTGGCTTGTTGGAGTATACAGCCAACATCATATGATGAAGCATCACAGGCTAATACAAGACGCTTACACGGATCATAATGAACAAGCAACTTGTTTGAACAGAGCAGACTCTTAGCTTTCTCAAAGGCTCCATCATGAGACATACCCCAGACCCAATCGTTACCTTTTCTGAGTAGCAAATGCAGTGGCTCTAATAAAGTGCTCAATCTGGGTAAGAAATGACCAATGTAGTTGAGTATCCCAAGGAATGCATGCAACTCTGTCACATTCTGAGGCTTGGGTGCATTTTTGATGGCCTTAGTTTTTGAATCAATAGGCCTGATTCCATCAGCAGAAATCTTCCTACCAAGGAATTCAACTTCAGGTGCCATGAAGGCACACCGACCGTTTCAGCCTGAGTCCCACTTTGTCCAGACAATGTAAAACTTCTTCAAGATTGTTCAGATGTTCGGTGGTGTCGCGACCTGTGGCCAGAATGTCATCTTGGAACACGACAGTTCTAGGAATGGACTTCAGTAGACTCCATATTCCTCTGGAATATGGCTGCAGCCGGATGAATTCCGAAAGGACACCTGTTGGAGACAAACTGTTCTTTATGTGTATTGATGAAGGTTAGTTTCTTCAAATTATTGACGAGCTCCTGTGTTAGGTAGGCCGATGTCAGATCTAGCTTATTGAACGACTTTCCACCAGCTAACATGGCGAATGGGTCATCAGCCTTCAGTAATGGTACGGAATCTGTTTCAAGAATCAGTTAATCGTAACCTCGTAGTCTCCGCAAATCCTAACAGTGCCATCATAGGAACATAGGAACAATAGGGCTGGCCCACTCATTGAAGTCATCAGGTGCTATGACCCTTCAGGTTGGAGTCTGTCAAGCTCAATCCCAATCTTCTCCCTCATCATATAAGGGACAGACTGAGCTTTGTGATATACAGGCCTTGCATGAGAATCCAGGTGAATCTGCACCTTGGCTCCAGTAAAATTACCAATGCCAGGCTCAAAGAAAGAAAGAAACTTCTTCTACACTTGAGCACAAGAAGTGTCGTTCACTGTGGACAATGCTTTGACATCACTCCATTTCAGCTTGATGTTCTCGAGCCAATTCCAACCGAATAGCGTTGGACCATTACCTGGGACGATCCATAATGGTAGATCTTGGATCATGCTATCATATGACACCTTGACTACTGCATTGCCAATCACAGGTTTGAGTTCCTTCGTATAAGTACGCAACTTGGCCTTGACTGGACTCAGCTTAGGCTTCACAGCCTCAGTGTCCCACAGCTTGTCAAATGTCACTTGGCTCATGATCAACGGACTTGGACCCGTATCCAGGTCCATTGATACTGGCACACCATTCAGCTTCACATCAACAGTTATCGGCTGGCTCTTTGACAATGAATACAAACTATGCATTTCCTCCTCAGGTTGTGTATCAAAGTCAGCACTGGACTGGTCATCATCAACAATATGATGAGCAGCAGCAGCAGCACGCTTACTCAGTTGTGGGCACATTTTCTGGAGAAGTCCCACTTTTGAACAGCTATTACAGGAGTATTTTGTAAACCAACACTGATGAGGCCAATGATTGCCCCCACAATGCCAACAATGTGAACTCAGCTTTGTACCAGTTGTCGGGCTCTGAGCAGCTACAGGTTTCAAGTAAACAGTTGACTTGGCTCTGCCATGAGCAGCTTTGCCAGAAGATGACATAATTTTGTTTACAGTACCTGACAGGCCTGCCATGGAGCTCCGACCTTTGGATGATATCTGCCTCAAGTTCCCATCCGTCGTCATGCATGTCTGGGTAATCGCGATGGCCTTTTACAAATCCAGTTTCTCTTTGGCCAATAACTTCTGAAGAATCACATCATGGTTGATGCTCATCACGAAAAAGTCTCTCAACATATCTTCCAGCGTGTTCCCGAACTTACACGGCTCAGCAAGACGTCATAGGTCGGCGATGAATCCTGACACATCCTGACCCTCAGCACGGACATGTGTGTAGAAGTGATAGCGTGAGATGATGATCCCTTCCTTCAGCTTTAGATGGTCATGTACCAAATCACACAATTCCTCGTAAGACTTGACAGTTGAATGTAAAGGCGAGAAAAGGTTCTTCATGATGCTGTAAACCTTCTGACCACAGACGGTGAGGAGAACCGCCCTGCGATGGACTGCATCAACCTCCCCCTCCATTTTATTGGCAACAAAATATTGATCCAGGCGGTCGACAAAATCTGCCCAATTCTCGCCATCCACAAATTCGTGCAGAATTCCAATAGTGCCCATTGTAAATAGGAAAGTTCTTAGTTTACCTCGTCGCCAATGTAATAACACAAGAGTCCTGTTATTATAAACTGCCTTGGGTATGTACCTGATCTCTTTTATTCCCACTTCGGATAAGAACAAGATCCGATTTCCTGTATTGCCTGCATGACACCCGACAGTGGCGGCCTCTGGTGTCAGGTGACCCCAAGCATAAACATATTACATGAATGTAGGGGGATATGATTAAGAAGTTTGCAGATGATACTAAACTGGGCTGTGTGGTTGATAATGAAGAAGAAAGCTGTAGACTGCAGGAAGATATCAATGAACTGGTCAGTTGGGCAGAACAGTGGCAAATGGAATTCAATCTGGAGAAGTGTGAGGTAATGCATTCGGGGAAAGCTAACAAGACATGGGAAGCACATTAAATGGTAGGACACTGAGAAGTGTAGAGGAACAAAGGGACCTTGGAGTGCATGTCCACAGATCCCTGAAGGTAACAGGACAGGTAGATAAGGCGTTAAGAAAGCATACGGAATACTTGCCTTTATTAGCTGAGGCATAGAATACAAGAGCAGGGAAGTTATGCTTGAACTGTATAAAACATTAGTTAGGCCGCAGCTAGAGTACTGTGTGCAGTTCTGGTCACCACATTACAGGAAAGATGTGATTGCACTCAAAAGGATACAGAGAAGATTTACGAGGATGTTGTCTGGAGTGGGTAATTTTAGCTATGAGCAAAGATTGGATAGGCTGGGTTTGTTTTCTTTGGAACAGAGGAGGCTGAGGGGAAACCTTATTGAGGTGTATAAAATTATGAGGGGCCTAGATATAGTGGATAGAGAGGGCCTATTTCTCTTAGCAGAGGGGTCAAGAACCAGGGGGCATAGATTTAACGTAATTGGTAGAAGGTTTAGAGGGTATTTGATGGGAAATTCCTTCACCCAGAGGGTTGTGGGGGTTTGGAACTCATTGCCTGAAAGGATGGTAGAGGCAGAAACCCTCACCACATTTATAAAGTACTTGGATGTGCACTTGAAGTGCCGTAATCTACAGGGTTACGGACCAAGAGTTGGAAAATGGGATTAGGCTTGTTAGCTCTTTATTGGCCATCACGATGGGCCAAAATGGCCTCCTTCCATACTGGAAATTTCTGATTCTTTCTATTTCTATGAAATCCTGGGAGCAACAGACCTGAGCCTAGGTTTCTTCCAAATGGCAAGATTCACCAAAATCCACAAACGTGGTAGATGACACCCATTAAGCTCTCCTTTGACCTTAAATGAACCGCAGAGACTTCTAGAAATGTGTACCTGGTGTGTGACCTCCTGCACCAGGCCATGCAGGTCACTGTGTGACTCTTAAGTAGCAATCATGGGGGGAGAAATTGCGTAAAGCTTTGTTTGGGGTGATGACCTTTGCGGTCGTGCAAAGTTATTACCGGGTGCTACGCGATAGACTCCGACGCGAACTTCCAGTTTACTGCTCCAAGAAGGAAGTGGTGGGCTAAACCAAGTGCTACCACTTCCCTTGGAGTGCTAAAGCCGACAGGAGGGAAGGTAGTGGTGCAGTGCTGCCCAATGTGGAGGGCAGCGCTGCTGAGAACGGAGGCTCCTTCCCTCCCATAAAGGGAAGGGCCATCGCTGCAGGCTCTGCAATGAAAATATATACCTCGCTGCTGCCGGTAGCTACAAACCGCCACAATCAGCCCCAGGCACTCTAGCAGAGTGCAGGACTGATCGATGCGGTCCAAGACAATCATCAAAAATGAACGTTAAGCATGACGACAATTTTTTTCCCCTCCACAACCATCAACCCCCTTAAACAATGCCCCCGAATCACCCGGCCTCCCAAAGAACGCCTCTGCAGCTGTTGGTGTTATTGTCCAGCGATGCTGCAGGGGATGGAGCCGGAGTTCATGTCTGGGACTATGCGCAGCACGATAACGTCTCGATCTCCGGGCGCAGGAGATCATGGCACTAGGGGTTACCATGGCCGCAAACCTCGACAGGAAGTTCGTGGGCATCGGTAATCTCGCAGAGTGCCTGGTCGCAAAGCCGTTAGCGTCTCGTTATCACCCGCCAGATGCACTAATGGAAGATGTAAAGGAGGCAGATTTCTAGGCCCATGATGTCTTTATTTCATGGTAGGCCAATATTCCACCATTATTTTGTGTACCGAATGAGTGAAGGGTTGGTTCCTGACAAATTAAGGATATCTGTTGCTGCCTTGGCAACATCCCAGCACACCAGCCAATGACAGGTACAATGAGGAACATGCCTTCACCAGATTCAGATCTATTATTGGGCACACCACTGGCATGTTCAATTAGTGCTTTTTGTGCCTTGAGCAATAAAATCAGTTTTTTTTTAAATACAGCCAAGCGAAAGTTTCCAGGATTATCATTGTCTGTTGCATGCTTTAAAATGTTGCCATTGAAAAGGCATACACCTGGAGGAATTGTAGCAGGAGTCATTAGAAGACTAAGGAACCCAAAAGAAGCAGGGAAGACATCAAAAAAAGCCAATTTAGCAACTGCAAGACACATTTGCCAAATTTAATTGAGGATATTTTACACAAACTCATCAAGAACCCTTCCCATTTGAATTCTTCCCACCATATACAACGTAGCCCTCAATAAACCACAATTCCCAACACCTCCAAGACCATCCACGTATCCTGCAGAAAGATCTGCTCCTCAACATGTTGCACCAGCCTACCAAAAAACTGAATAATTGCTGTATTTACTGTGCCAAAATAATGTCTTCAACAAAAAACACAAGTACAGCTAAACCAAGTGTCACAGTACCTTCTCTTCTATCAGTGGGTGTATGTTGTGCACCACTACTTAACCTGATACTTCTTCTGTGTTCAATCCCCGTGATGGCAGCCTGCAAGTTGGTTGGCAGCTGAGTGTGGGTGAGTGGCTCCAGGAATCAAGGTAGCTTGCGACATCTGTTAACATAGCCCCAAGATCTGCATGAAGTTACTGCTTTTCTGCTGCTGTGGAGAAAGCCTGGCTGTGTCTAATTTCTGACTTCTGTGAGTTTATGAAGGGTGGGTGATCTGGGTCACTGGTCTCATCTGCTCTGGATCAAGGCAGCCTCATCCTCCAGCCAGGGGCTTCTTGCTCTTCCTAGACCATCTCCTTCTGCTCCTGCTCACTCATGCTCGGTAGATCACTCGACAGAATGCCTTCAAACTCGTTATCTAATTCCCCTGGGGTGGATAGCTCTGTGCTGGTGTGTGCTGAGTAGTGGAGTAACATGGTGCCAGGTGAGGTGCTGGGTGAGTTTTGTTGGGAGACCCCTGAGTAAGCCTCTTCTGCCATATGTACAGACACAAAAGGAAAAACATTAGAAGAACATCCTCAGAACAGATTATTCGACAGTGGCCATTGCCAACCAGTTAGCACAGTTTGTGTGTCAGTGCTTTTGGGAGTAAATAATTTGTAGTATGAAGGAAGGATTAGCAGTGTGTAGACCCTGAGCTTGGTCCATCTCCTGTTACCTCCGTCTCCTCTTTTATCAAGTCCTGGCCCTGAGTCTGCAGAGCCATCTTTTCAAATGGGATCACATCAAGCATTATAGCCAATCCCCAAGAGTTGCAAACAGATTCCTTCTGTTGTGTGCTACCTTCTCATTCAAAAGAAATAGCATGTATAAAATTAAGGTGGCAGTATGGGCCCAAGTTTCCACAAGAAATAAAACGGGCGCCCCTCCGAGCTGGACGCCCGTTTTTCGCGCCTAAAACGGCGCCTAAAAAAATCCTCGGTATTCTCCACCTACCTGCAGGTCCTCTGGCCCTCGGCGCAGCCAGCACGAGCTGTGGGGGGGGCGGAGCCAGGTCCCTGCGCTGAAAACAGTGCCGGGACCTCTGCACATGCGCGCTACAGTCGGCACGCAAGTGCAGTAGCTCCAGGCGCCGAACTGTGTGGGAGGGGCCCGAAGCACGCAGCCCCTAGCCCTGGCTGAATGGCCTCACTGGGGCTGCGTGAATAAGGCTCCTCCCACGGCCAGCTCCTGCTCCCCGCCCCCGACAAGACCCGACACCCACTCCCCCCCCCGTCACCGCCGACCAGACCCGACTCGACACCCGCTCCCCCCCCCCCCCGCGACTGACCCGACCCGCGCTCCTGTTCCGCGACCCGACCCGCCCCACCCCCCCCCCCCCGCACTGGACCCGACTCCCGGACTGGATCCGATCCGACCTGACCTCTCCCTTAACCCCTCCCCGTTCTCTCTCTCTCTCTCCCCCTCCCGCTCAGCGGCACGAACGGCTGCAGAATTCTGCCTGGCTGAAGCACTTTCACACAGGTAGGAAGATGGTTTATTTAATCTTTTCTTGGCTAATAAATTTTATTCAGGTTGGATTTATTTGTATAATATTTGTAGAAGTATAAATAAGGATTTATTGTCGAATTTAATGAGTTCCCTCCCCCCCACCTCGTTCTGGACGCCTAATTTGTAACCTGCGCCTGATTTTTTAATGTGTAGAACAGGTTTTTTCAGTGCTACAAAAACCTTCACTGGCTCCATTCTACTTTAGTTTGGAGTACATTTTCACTGTGGAAACTTTCAAATCAGGCGCCAGTGGCCGGACGCGCCCCCTTTTGAAGAAAAAATTATGTTCTAAACTAGAACTGTTCTACCTGACTAGAACTGCAGAAAAAAAAATGTGGAGAATTGCGATTTCTAAAATAGTCCGTTCTCCACCAGTTGCTCCTAAAAATCAGGCGCGAATCATGTGAAAACTTGGGCCCTATGTGCCTGTAATCTGCTTACCCCATATGTGATGGTGCCTTCTGTAGGGATTGTGAGGACAGTTACATGCAGCATGCATGTGTTGGTCATGAAGGAGTTGGCAACGGTTTATTTTGTGCATTCCTTTGTTACCATTCATAGGGCTAGATTTTAGGTTTTTCTATTTTCAGGGCGAAAATGGAAGCAGGGCGGGAAAGTTACCGGCCTTCAGTAAGGAAGTTTGGGCATCTGGGCCCTGCGCCAGGGTGCATAGCGCTAAGGAAGGTGTTGTACAACTTTCGTGGTGTAAGGAAGAAAAACTCGAGAACTAAAGTGCCGGGCCATGTGCGCTCCGAGAGAGGCCTGGTGGTGGAGGGGGAACCTTAAAAACCCCCCACAAAAACATTCCCAAAACTTTTCCCACGCCACCACAACACAAATTGCTAAAAAAAATTAAAAGAACAAACACTCGCACTTACCTTTACAGCACATTAGCTTCATCACCGCCGTCGGCATGGCTGGACCACTCTGATTTCCCAGTTGGTCATTGCGAGGCGCAATTCCAGGCATACAGGTCGGGCAGGAGTCAAAACTCGGATGGTGTCGCAAGGAGAGGCGTTGCACACCCAGCGCTGCTCTTCCCAGCGGTGCTGCTCAGCACAGCCGCAAAACTGGACCCGAGGATCACGACTGGACGCAGGAGACCTCACTGTCACATTTCACGCCGGTCTGGGGCGAAACCCAGAGCGCAAGGGACCGGAGAATTCTGCCCATAGAATCATAGAATCATAGTTACAGCGCAGAAGAAGGCCATTCAGCCCGTTAAGCCCATGCGAACTCTCAGCTAATCCCACTCCCCTGCCCTTTCCGCGTAGCGCTGCAAATTGCTTTCCTTCAGATACTTATCCAAATCCATTTTGAAATATTAAATTGAGTCTGCCTCCACCACCCTTTGAGACAGTGCACTCCAGATCTTAACCACTCACTGTGTAAAAAATTTTTCTTACGTCGCCTTTGTTTTCTTTTACCAATCACCTTAAATCTGTGTCCTCTGGTTCTCAACCCTTCTGCCAATTGGAACAGTTTCTCTCTATCTACTCTGTTGAGATCTCTCATGATTTTGAACACCTCTATAAAATCTCCTCTCGATCTTACATCAGAATATAAGAACATAAGAAATAGGAGTAAGAGTAGGCCATTTAGCCCCTCAAGCCTGCTCCGCCATTTAATAAGATCATGGCTGATCTGATCTTGGGCTTAGCTTCACTCGCCTGCCCAAAGGAGAACAACCTTAGCCTCTCCAGTCTATTAATGTAACTGAAGTCCCTCATTCCTGGAATCATTTTCATAAATCATTTCTACACTTTCTCGAAGGCCTTCACATCCTTCCTAAAGTGTGGTGCCCAGAATTCCACATAGTACTCCAGTTGGTGCCGAATAATGTTTTATCCAGGTTCATTATAGTTTCCAGACTTTTGTACCACCAGCCAGTGTAAAGTCCTGTCCCCTCAGTACAGATTCACACGAGGCATGTAGTGAAGTCAAGGTCACTCTGGACCTGCACCTTTATTTCACAGCTCTGGAATGCTGCACTTGCCTGAGACCTGTCCTTATATACCTGTCTCTTGCAAGTGCACCCCTGGTGGTAAGGTATGCTGGTGGTTACAGGTCATATCTTATTACAGTCATGTATAGCATGTTAGGATACAGTTATATATAATAATGTAAGATACATGACATCACCCTCCCCCAAGATCTTATTGTCTTTATAGGTTCAGTCTCTCAGGTGGCCTACGCTCTCGCGTGGAACGCCTGAGTTGTGGTTCAGTTGTTTGCCTTGGTGTCTGTTTTGCTTTGGGTGTGGTTGCTGGTATCTCGCCTGGGTTGTCTGTTTTGATTGGTGTGATTGTTGTTGACTCGCCTGGGCTGTCTGTTGGGATTGCCCTTTCCTCAGGTTGTTCCCTCTGTCTGTCCACCAGGTGTGGTGTGAATTCCACATTGTAGTCTGCCTCTGGTTCCGCAGTGTTGTTGGTAAATCTGCTTTTGACTTGGTCTACATGCCTCTGGCAGGTATTGCTATTGTCCATTTGTACTACCAGTAGCCTGTTTCCTTCTTTGCCCATTACTGTCCCTGCAAGCCATTTGGGATCCCTGCCATAGTTTAGTACAAACACTTTGCCCCCTATCTCATTCCATCTCCCCCTCGAATTTCTGTCATGGTACTCAGTCAGCTTACAGGGCTTTGCCTCAACGATTTCGTGCATGTCTGGGAGGATTAATGAGAGCCTTGTTTTTAAAGTCCTTTTCATCAACAGTTGCGCCGGGGGGATCCCAGTCAATGAGTGCGGACGAGATCTGTATGCCAGCAGCAGTCGCGACAGGCGACCGTTCAGCGTGGGACCTTGGATTTTAAGCATGCCTTGTTTAATGATTTGCACTGCTCTCTCCGCCTGGCCGTTGGAGGTCGGCTTGAACGTGCCATCTTGACGTGATTTATGCCGTGGTCAATTATAAAGTCTTGGAATTCTGCACTGGTGAAGCACGGACCATTGTCACTGACCAATATGTCAGGGATTCCGTGCGTTGCAAACATGGTTGCGAGGCTCTCCACAGTGGTGGAAGTTGTGCTCGAGTTTAAATTGGTGCATTCGATCCACTTTGAAAATGCATCTACAACTACGAGGAACATATTGCCCATGAATGGGCCCGCATAGTCTACGTGCACCCGCGATCACGGTTTCGTAGGCCAGGGCCAGGGGCTCAGTGGAGCCTCCCTGGGAGCATTGCTGAGTTGGGCACAAATGGTGCACCTTCGGACACAGAGCTCCAAGTCCCGCGCTAATACCAGGCCACCAGATGTGGGATCTGGCTATGGCCTTCATGAGAACGATCCCCGGGTGCTCGCGGTGGAGCCCCCGGACAATTGCCTCTCTGCCTCGCAGAGGCATGACTACTCGGCTGCCTCACATCAGGCAGTCTGCTTGTAGTGATAGCTCATGCATGCGACTGTGAAAGGGTTTTAATTCCTGGAGGCAGGCATCGCGAGCCTCTACCCAGTCACCGGTTAGGACACATCTTTTTACGAAGGATAACGTGGGGTTGCTGGCCGTCCAGGCTCTGATTTGGCGAGCCATCATGGGCGAACCTGTGGACTCAAAGGCATTGATTGCCATGACTATCTCACAGTTCTGTTTGTCAGACCCTTCCGTGGTTGCCAGGGGTAGCTTGCTGAGCGCGTCGGCACAGTTGTCTGTGCCTGGTCAGTGCCTTATGGTATCGTCATATGACGCCAGCATGAGTGCCTACCGTTGAATTTGCGCCAAGGCGTTGGCATTTATTGCCTTGCTCTCGGATAGGAGGGACATGAGGGGCTTGTGGTTGGTTTCTAACGCGAACTTGGCCCCGAAAAGGTATTGGTGCATCTTTTTGACACCGTACACGCATGCGAGCGCCTCCTTCTCTACCATTCCGTACCCGCGTTCTGCCCGCGAAAGTGACCTGGAGGCATAAGCTATGGGTTGTAATTTGCCCGCACTATTGACATGTTGCAAAACGCACCCGACCCCATACGCTGACGCATCGCATGTGAGAACTAGCTTTTTACCTGGATCAAAGAAAGTCAAAACACTGTGGGAACACAGAAGTTTGCGTGCCTTAATGACGCCGCGTTCCTGGGTGTCCCCCCAAAACCAATCGCACCCCTTCCTGAGTAGCATGTGGAGAGGCTCCAGCAGCGTGCTTAAGTTCTGCATAAAGTTCCCAAAGTAATTGAGTAGCCCGAGAAAGGCGCGCAGTTCTGAGACATTCCGGGGCCTGGGTGCCAGGCGAATTGCTTCTGTTTTGGACTCTGTTGGGCGGATTCCATCAGCGGCAATCCTTCTGCCCAAAAATTCAACCTCGGGTGCGAGAAACAGGCACTTGGATTTCTTGACTCGTCGGCCTACCCGATCCAACTGCTTTAGTACTTCCTCCAAATTACGGAGATGGGAGTCGGTGTCCCTGCCCGTGATAAGTATGTCGTCTTGAAATACAACCGTCCCCGGGATGGACTTGAGCAGACTCTCCATGTTGCGCTGGAATATGGCAGCTACCGACCTGATGCCGAATGGGCATCGATTGTACATGAAAAGGCCTCGATGTGTGTTGATGGTGGTGAGTAGCTTGGATTCCTCGGTCAATTCTTGCGTCATATACGCAGATGCGAGGTCTAGTTTTGAGAAAAGTTTACTTCCAGCCAATGTGGCAAATAAGTCCTCCTCTCTGGGCAGCGGATACTGGTCCTGTAGGGAGACTCTGTTTATGGTAGATTTGTAGTCCCCACAGATACGTACGGATCCATCAAGCTTCATGACTGGGACGATGGGACTTGCCCAGTCGCTAAATTCCACAGGTGATATAATGCCTTCCCGCAGAAGCCTGTCTAGTTCATGTTCAATCTTTTCCCTCATCACATAGGGTACAGCTCTGGCCTTGTGATGGACCGATCTAGCATCCTGTGTGATGTCGATTTTGACTTTGGCCCCTTTGAAAGTGCCCACATCTGGCTGAAAGAGATGTTCAAATCGCTTTATAACTGTTGAGCAGGAGGCCCATTCCTCTAATGACATGGCATGGACATCATCCCATTTCCAGTTTAGTTTTACCAGCCAGCTTCTCCCCAGCAGTGCTGGGGGGTCTCCGGGGACAATCCACAGGGGAAGTCGGTTCACTGTCCCTTTGTGTGTGACAGAGAGCATGGCGCTGCCAAGGACTGGTACAATTTCTTTGGTATAGGTCCTTAGTTTGGTGCCAACCTTTGTGAGTTTTGGTCTGTCTCTTTTATGCGGCCACAGTTGTTCAAATTGTTGAGCGCCCATGAGAGATTGACTTGCTCCCGTATCCAGCTCCATGTTGACAGATATCCCGTTGAGTAGGACCCTCATCATTATAGGAGGCGTCCTGTCGTAGGAGCAGCGGCCATTGATCATGTTGACCCGCTGTACATCGGTGTCCCGGGTACTGTCCCCACCATCTTCTGGTCCGCTTTCCGACCCATCCGATTCGTATACCAGCCGAGCTGCCGTTTTTTTGCACATACGGGCCAAATGCCCTGTATATTCACAATTTCTGCAAACAGCCTGCTGAAATCGACATCCCCTTGACGAGTACCCACCCCCACACCTCCAGCACAGACCTGATCCATTGGTTAAAGAGTTTCCAAAGAATGAGCTGCGTCTGGCTGATCTCTCTTGAGCTTCTTTCAGTTTGTAGTTGATTTCTCGCATTGTGGTTGATGAGGTGTGAACGGCCGTTCCTGTCGCCATTGATGACTTCTGTTGCCATTGCTTGCTGTCAAGAGCCTGTTCTCCCGGTTTTGTCTGTGTGTGGGTGTAGCAGCTTGTTTAGTGCTGTGAACTTCTTGTTCCGATATTTCGTTAGTTGTCGTACCTACATTGTAAATCAACCTCGTTTCTTCTTCCCCTACCAAGAATGTCTGTGCAACCAGTGCTGGCTGCCTCGAAGGTCAGGTTCTTGGTCTCTTTGAGCTTTTGGAATATGCCTGCGTGGCCTATTTCTTCAAAGAAAAGGTCTCTCAGCATTTCTCTCCTCAGTTCATCGGAGAACTCACATAAACTAGCCAACCTCCGAAGTTCCACCACGAAGTCGGGTATGTTCTGGCCCACGCAGCATCTATAGTTGTCGAACCTGTGTCTGGCCATGTGTAGGCTGCTCGCTGGCTTCAGGTGGTCTCTTACCAGTGTGCTCAATTCTTCAAACGACTTGCTTGCTGGTTTCTCGGGTGCCAACAGATCCTTCATTAAAGCGTATGTTTTCGAGCCACAGCTGGTCAAGAGATGGGCTCTTCTCTTGTCTGCCTTATCATCGCCTAACCAGTCTTTGGTTACAAAGCTTTGCTAGAGCCTTTATAGAAAGTCCTCCCAATTGTCTCCCGCATTGTACTTTTCATCTGATCCATTGTTCGCCATTCTGTGGATTCTGTAATCCGGTAACCCGTCGCCACTGTAAAGTCCTGTCCCCTCAGTACAGATTCACACAAGGCATGCAGTGAAGTCAAGGTCACTCTGGACCTGCACCTTTATTTCACAGCTCTGGAATGCTGCACTTGCCTGAGACCTGTCCTTATATACCTGTCTCTTGCAAGTGCACCCCTGGTGGTAAGGTATGCTGGTGGTTACAGGTCATATCTTATTACAGTCATGTATAGCATGTTAGGATACAGTTATATATAATAATATAAGATACATGACAACCAGGAAATCATTTCTACCACCATTACCGCCCCTCCAGGGCATGAACAGAGGCGGCAACATACCGAAAATCCAGCCCTATACCTCTATTTATGAAGCCCGGGATCCCGTGAGCTTTTTTAAATGCTTTCTCAATCTGCCCTGCCACTTCAACGATTTATGCACACATGCCCGCAGGTCTCTCTGTTCGTGCACTTCCTTCAGGATTTTATCATTTCGGTTATATGTCCTCTTCCCTTTTTTTCTACCAAAATGCATAACTTCACACTTTTTAGCGATAAATTTAATTTACCACATGTCCATCCTGTAAAGTCCTTACTCTACAGTGTGAAACCACACGAGGCACATTCTGGGGACAAGGTCACTCTGTGACCTTAACTTTTTATTTCAGGACTCCAGATAACGATGACCCTGCGTGGGACCTCCCTTTTTATACCTGTGTGATCAGGTAAGGAGTGTCTCCCACAAATTCACCCCTTGTGGTCAAGGTGTGCATCTAGGTTGAGTGTATACAGTAATACAGTGGTGTTACATTGTGATTACATACATGATATCACCTCCCCCCACAAAGTCTTATTGGGATCATAGGTTTAGTCTTTCAGGTGGCCTACGCTCCCTCGTGGAGCGCCGCAGTTGGGGCTCTGGTTGTTGGACACTAACGTGAGTGTCTGTCATCTGTGGTGATTCCGGCTGACCGCAGGGACTGTGCATTCTTCTGATTGCTCTTGTTGCTCGTTCACTGGCGGTGTTGTGAGCTCCATCTCATGGTCTTCTTCAGGTTCCTCCGTGTCGATGCTGAACCTTTTTTTTTACTTGGTCCAGATGCTTACGGCACATCTGACCATTGTTGAGTTTTACCACGATGACCCTATTCCCCTCTTTTTCACTTACAGTGCCCTCACGCCATTTGGGCCCCATGACGTGATTGAGGATGAATACAGGATCATTTATTTCTATACATCTCCCCCGCGTATTACGGTCATGGTACTCGATTTGTGACTTGCGCTTGCCCTCAACTATGTTGGTCAGGACTGGGTGAACGAGGGACAACTGAGTTTTGAGTGTCCATTTCATTAGGAGCTCTGCGGGCAGGACCCCCGTGAGCGAGTGCGGTCGGGATCTATAGGCCAACAGGAGACGCAGATAAGCGGCATTGTAGGGAGGGTCCTTGAATCCTGAGCATACCTTGCTTAATGGTTTGGACCGCACGTCCCACCTGGCCATTGAAGACCGGCTTGAAAGGCGCAATCCTGACGTGGTTGATGCCATTGCCCGACATAAACTCTCGGAATTCGGAGCTTGTGAAACATGGGCCATTATCACTAACCAGGATGTCCGGCAAGCCATGGGTTGCAAAGATCGCACGTAGGCTTTCCACGGTGGTGGATGACATGCATGAATTTAGAATGATGCACTCGATCCATTTCGAGTATGCATCTACCACAATGAGGAACATTTTTCCCATGAACGGGCCTGCGTAGTCAACATGAATGTGTGACCATGACCTGGTGGGCCAGGGCCACAGACTGAACGGGGCCTCCCTGGGGGCATTACCCAGCTGGGCACACGTCGTGCACCTGCAAACACAGTGTTCCAGGTCACCAAGGCATCGACAGCCATGACCATCTCGGCGCTTTGCTCCGCTGACCCCTCAGTGGTGGCCAGTGGAAGCCTGCTGAGCGCATCAGTGCAATTTTCAGGCCACCAAACGTGTAACTGGGCAATGGTCGTCATCAGCACAATGCTTGGGTGCTCGCTGTGGAGTTCCCTGATGAATGCCTCCCTGCCCTTAAGGGGCATAACGACCCGCTGCCCCATACTAGGCAGTCGGCTTGGATAAAGACCTCATCCATCTGTCTGTGGAACGGTCTGACCTCCTCAGGGCATGCTCCGTGTGCGGGCACCCAATCCCCAGTCAGGACACATTTCTTACTCGGGGATAGGAGGGGATCTTTGTTGGTCCAGATTTTGATCTGGCGGGCTGTGATGGGGGAGCCTGCGCTGTCAAAGGCATCGACAGCCATGACCATCTCAGCGCTTTGCTCCGCTGACCCCTCAGTGGTGGCCAGTGGAAGCCTGCTGAGTGCATCAGTGCAATTTTCAGTGCCGGCCGGTGCCGGATGGAGTAGTCATAAGCAGCCAGCGTGAGAGCCCATCGCTGTATGCGAGCTGATGCATTGGCATTGATAGCTTTGCTGTCTGACAATATGGATGTTAATGGCTTGTGGTCCGTCTCTAATTCAAACTTCCTACCAAAGAGGTACTGATGCATTTTTTTGACACCATAGACACATGCAAGGGCTTCCTTCTCGACCATCCCATATCCCCGTTCTGCTTGAGAGAGCGACCTGGAGGCATAAGCCACAGGTTGTAGTTGACCCTCAGCATTGCCCTGCTGCAACACGCACCCAACCCCATAGGATGATGTATCACATGTCAGAACCAATTTTTTACAGGGGTCGTACAGGGTCAACAACTTGTTTGAACAAAGTAGATTCCGCGCTAGATAAAAAGCCTGCTCCTGACAGTCCCCCCAAAACCAATCGCAACCCTTACGTGCAGCGGCTCCAACAATGTGCTCAAGTTCAGTAGAAAGTTCCCGAAATAGTTCAACAGTCCCAGGAATGAACGCAACTTCGATGTGTTGCACGGCCTGGGTGCTCGTCGAATCGCCTCTGGTTTGGAATCGGTGGGCCGAATCCCATCTGCAGCAACCCTCCTGCCCAGAAACTCAACCTCAGGAGCTAAGAACACACGTTTAGACTTCTTGAGTCGCAGGCCTACCTGGTCCAGTCTGCGTAGCACCTCCTCCAGGTTGTGAGGTGTTCCTCGGTGTCTCGACCCGTGATGAGGATGTCATCCTGGAATGCGATCGTTCCAGGAATGGATTTAAGCAGGCTTTCCATGTTTCGTTGAAAAATCGCGCCCGCTGATCGAATGCCAAACGGGCACCTGTTACAGACGAACAGTTCCTTGTGTGTGGTGATGGTGGTCAGTAGTTTAGATTCGTCGGCCAGTTCCTGGGTCATATAGGCTGAAGTGAGGTCCAACTTGGTGAACAGCTTGCCGCCTGCCAGCGTGGTGAAGAGGTCCTCCAATTTCGGGAGCGAGTATTGATCTTGTAGGGATACCTGATTGATGGTGGCCTTGTAGTCACCACAGATCCTGACAGAGCCATCCGCTTTTAGAACGGGAACGATGGGGCTTGTCCAGTCGCTGAATTCAACAGGCGAGATGGTGCCCTCTCTCAACAGTTGGTCCAATTCGCTGTCGATCTTTTCCCGCATCACATACAGCACCGCTCTGGCATTGTGGTGCACTGGCCTGGCATCCGGGGTGATGTAGAAACATAGAAACAGAGAAAATAAGTGCAGGAGCAGGCCATTCAGCCCTTCTAGCCTGCACCGCCATTCAATGAGTTCATGGCTGAACATGAAACTTCAGTACCCACTTCCTGCTTTCACGCCATACCCCTTGATCCTCCGAGTAGTAAGGACTTCATCTAACTCCCTTTTGAATATATTTAGTGAATTGGCCTCAACTACTTCCTGTGGTAGAGAATTCCACAGGTTCACCACTCTCTGGGTGAAGAAGTTTCTCCTTATCTCGGTCCTAAATGGCTTACCCCTTATCCTTAGACTGTGACCCCTGGTTCTGGACTTCCCCAACATTGGGAACATTCTTCCTGCATCCAACCTGTCCAAACCCGTCAGAATTTTAAACGTTTCTATGAGGTCCCCTCTCACTCTTCTGAACTCCAGTGAATACAAGCCCAGTTGATCCAGTCTTTCTTGATAGGTCAGTCCCACCATCCTGGGAATCAGTCTGGTGAATCTTCGCTGCACTCCCTCAATAGCAAGAATGTCCTTCCTCAAGTTAGGAGATCAAAACTGTACACAATACTCCAGGTGTGGCCTCACCAAGGCTCTGTACAACTGTAGCAACACCTCCCTGCCCCTGTAATCAAATCCCCTCGCTATGAAGGCCAACATGCCATTTGCTTTCTTAACCGCCTGCTGTACCTGCATGCCAACCTTCAATGACTGATGTACCATGACACCCAGGTCTCGTTGCATCTTCCCTTTTCCTAATCTGTCACCATTCAGATAATAGTCTGTCTCTCTGTTTTTACCACCAAAGTGGATAACCTCACATTTATCCACATTATACTTCATCTGCCACGCATTTGCCCACTCACCTAACCTATCCAAGTCACTCTGTAGCCTCATAGCATCCTCCTCGCAGCTCACACTGCCACCCAACTTAGTGTCATCCGCAAATTTGGAGATACTACATTTAATCCCCTCGTCTAAATCATTAATGTACAATGTAAACAGCTGGGGCCCCAGCACAGAACCCTGCGGTACCCCACTAGTCACTGCCTGCCATTCCGAAAAGTACCTATTTACTCCTACTCTTTGCTTCCTGTCTGACAACCAGTTCTCAATCCACGTCAGCACACTACCCCCAATCCCATGTGCTTTAACTTTGCACATTAATCTCCTGTGTGGGACCTTGTCGAAAGCCTTCTGAAAGTCCAAATATACCACATCAACTGGTACTCCTTTGTCCACTTTATTGGAAACATCCTCAAAAAATTCCAGAAGATTTGTCAAGCATGATCTCCCTTTCACAAATCCATGCTGACTTGGACCTATCATGTCACCATTTTCCAAATGCGCTGCTATGACATCCTTAATAATTGATTCCATCATTTTACTCACTACTGAGGTCAGGCTGACCGGTCTATAATTCCCTGCTTTCTCTCTCCCTCCTTTTTTAAAAAGTGGGGTTACATTGGCTACCCTCCACTCGATAGGAACTGATCCAGAGTCAATGGAATGTTGGAAAATGACTGTCAATGCATCCGCTATTTCCAAGGCCACCTCCTTAAGTACTCTGGGATGCAGTCCATCAGGCCCTGGGGATTTATCGGCCTTCAATCCCATCAATTTCCCCAACACAATTTCCCGACTAATAAAGATTTCCCTCAGTTCCTCCTCCTTACTTTAGTGCCTTTGGAAGTCCCGACACCAGGTTGGAATAGTGAATCGAATTGTTGTAGGACTTGTGATTAGGAACTTCGCTCCACAGATGACATTGCATGAACATCCCCCCATTTCCAGTTCATCTAACCAACTCCTCCCCAACAGTGCGGGACCATTGCCCGGGACAATCCAGAGCGGCAGCCGATTCACTAACCCATTGTGTGTGACAGCCAACATTGCACTGCCTAGCACCGGAATGATTTCTTTAGTGTAAGTCCATAATTGTGTCTCAATACTTGATAATTTGGGTCTACTGACTTTAAGTGGCCACAGCTTCTCAAATTGCTTTACTCCCATGAGTGACTGGCTGGCCCCAGTGTCCAGCTCCATGTGTACAGGGATACCGTTTAATAAAACCCTCATCATCATTGGTGGCGTTCTGGTGTATGAACTGTGAGTATTCGCCACATGGACCCGCTGAACCTCAGCGTCCATCGATTCGCCCCAAAAGTCATCCTGCCTCAAAGAACCCTCTTCTGGTCCATCCGCCTCATATATTAGTCTGGTTGCAGACTTCCTGCACATTCGAGCTAAGTGGCCACTGAGATTGCAGTTCCTGCAGGCAAACTGTTGAAATCTGCAAGATCTAGCTGAGTGTTTTCCCCCACACCTCCAGCATGAGTTAAAGTTTCCATTGTTGGGAACAAGGGGACTATGGCCAGGCATTCCGCGCTGACTGTCCCTTTGATTGCTCTTAAGTACCCTATTGGTGGGTGTCAATGGCCCCATCCCGGGCTGCATTGTCTACTGTGATGGCGAGAATGTCCGTTCAGCCTGCTATTGTCTGTGTTGAAGTCCTGCTCTGGGGTCTATTGCTTCGGACTGCCCCTGCCCGCCTGCGGGGCTCTGAGTCGCATTTGTGATGTTGACTCCCTGATCCATCGGCGCGTTAGAGGCAGAATTGCGCGCGTATATTATTTTCATCTCTTCCTCCTCCGAAATGAAAACTTGAACATCAACACCGCTGCTTCCAAGGTCAAATCCTTGGTCTCAATTAATTGGCGGAAAATTCCCACATGACCGATGCCCTCGATAAGGAAGTCCCTTAGCATCTCCCCCCTGCAGGCGTCTGTGAACTTACAGAGGCTGGCCAAACGCCGGAGGGCCGCTACAAAGTCCGGTATGCTCTGTCCTTCATGACATCGGTGGGTGTAGAATCTTTGCCGGGCCATGTGTATGCTACTCGCAGGTTTGAGGTGCTCCCCGATCAATTTGCTAAGTTCTTCAAAGGTTTTGTCCGCCGGCTTTTCGAGTGCTAGTAAGTCCTTCATGAGTGCGTAAGCCTTTGGTCCGCAGCTGGTCAAAAGATGAGCCCTTCGCTTGTCGGCCGGTGCATCCGTCAGCCATTCTTTCGTAATGAAGCTTTGCTGAAGCCTCTCGACAAAATCGTCCCAGTCCTCCCCAAAACAGTACCGTTCCTCTGTGCTACCGGTGGCCATTCTCGTGGGTTGTGAATTCCCGTTTCTCGTCGCCAATGTCAGGTCCTTACTCTACAGTATGAAACCACACGAGGCACATTCTGGGTTCAAGGTCACTCTGTGACCTTAACTCTTTATTCACAGGACTCCAAAGACGATGACCCTGCCTGGGACCTCTCTTTTTATACCTGTGTGATCAGGTAAGGAGTGTCCCCCACAAGTTCACCCCTTGTGGTCAAGGTGTGCATCTAGATTGAGTGTATACAGTAATACAGTGGTGTTACATTGTGGTTACATACATGACACATCCATTTCACCAGCTTGTCTGTCTTCCTGAAGTCTATCACTATCCTCCTCATTGTTCACTATACTTCCAAGCTTTGTGTCAACTGCAAATTTTGAAATTGTGCCCTGTACACCCATGTCTAAGTCATTAATATATATCAAGAAAAGCAGTGGTCCTAGTACAGACCCATGGAGAACATGTTTGTCTTCCTCCAGTTTGAAAAACAACCATTCAGCACGACTCTGTTTCCTGTCACTTAGCCAATTTTGTATCCATGCTGCCACTGTCCCTTTTATTCTATGGGCTTCAACTTTGCTGGCAAGCCTATAACGTGGTACTTTATCAAACACTTTTTGGATGCACCAAAATCCATATACACTACATCAACCGCATTGCCCTCATCAACCCTTATCAAAAAACCCGATCAAGTTAGTTAAACACGATTTGCCTTTAACAAATCTGTGCTGGCTTTCCTTAATTAATCTACACCTATCCAAGTGACTGTTAATTTTGTCCCTGATTACTGTTTCTAAAAGCTTCCCCACTACCGAGGTTAAACTGACTGGCCTGTAGTTGGTGGGTTTATCATTACACCCTTTTTTGAACAATGGTGTAACATTTGCAATTCTCCAGTCCTCCGGCACCACCCCCATATCTTTGGAAGATTGGAATCTTATGGCCAGTACCTCTGTGATTTCTGCCCGCAATTCCCTCAACATCCTAGGATGTATCCCATCCACTCCTGGTGATTTATTTACTTTAAGTACAGCCAGCCTTTCTAATACCTCCTCTTTATCAATGTTTATCCTATCAAGTGTCTCCACTACCTCATCCTTCACTATGTCCACTGCATCATCCTCTTCCTTGGTGAAGACAGATGCAAAGTACTCATTCAGAACCTTAGCCATACCCTCTGCCTCCATGCATCAGTCTCCTTTTTGGTTCCGAATAGGCCCCATCCCTCCTCTTACTACCCTTTTATTATTTATATCCCTATAGAAGACTTTTGAATAACCTTTTATGTTAACTGCCATTCTCTTTGTCCCTCTTATTTTCTTTATCACTTCTCCCCTGACCTTTCTATATATAGCCTGATTCTCGGATGTATTTGCAACCTGACATCTGTTGTATGCGCTCTATTTCTGCTTCATCATATTCTCTACCTGTTTCATCATCCAGGGAGCTCTGACTTTAGTTGCTCTACCTTTCCCCCTCATGGGAATTTACCCCGAACTATTTCCTCTTTAAAGGCAGCCCATTGTTTCAATACAGTTTTGCCCACCAATCTTTGACATTGTCCCAGCCTATCTTGTTCCTCCTGGAACAGCACATGAATATCTTCCTGCATTGCAGCTATGTTCTCAGGAAATTGATGCTGGCATTAATCCATTTGGCTCCGCCTGTCATATTGTTCTTCTCACTATCTTGGAAATCATATGACCAAAGTGGAAAAAGAGGAATTTACTCCTCTGTTGCACTTCAGCAGAGGCTCAATGGTAGCACTCTCATCTCTGAGGCAGAAGGTTGCAGTTTCAAGTCTCACAATCAGAGACTTGAGCACAAAATCCAGACTGACACTCTAGTGCAGTACTAATTTAGTGCATCACTCTCGGCGGTGCTCTTTTCGATGCGACATTAAACTGCGGCCTTGTCTGCCCTCTCAGGTGGACATAAAAGATCACATGGCACTATTTCAAAGAAGAGCAGGGGACTGTTCCCCAGTGTCCTGGCCAATATTTATTCCTCAACCAACATCACTAAAACAGATTTCAGGGGGCCCTGATCCTTATCTCAGTTCTTCTAGACATAATAAACCACTTCCACAGCAATCAATGAGCAGAAAATACAGGCAGCTACAAAATACTTCCAAAATTTTCCATTAAGCTCACAGATCCACTGTGCTTTAAACTGCTGCAAACCTTCACCACAACATCTTCCTCTCAAATAATGGGAATGTGCCCAATCGCAGGGCACTATGGGTAACTTGCACATGCCCACTTTAGACAGAAGACTTGAACTTGGGCATGTCGAGGTGTGTTTAAGTGCAGCGAACTTTTGGTGCATTCCACATCAACTGCTCTTCGGGTGCAGGGCTGAAGGAAAATCGACCCATTATATCACTCATTACTGGCCTATTTAGTCAAAAGTAACAAACATCAGGATAACTTAAGGCTCACCCCAGAAAAGGAAAGCTATGATTCAATTCCAAATGTTTCATAAATGGAAATATTGCACACAAATTGCTCTTCAAGTATCATAGTAAAATGAGAAACAGATTTTATTTCAAAGCAAATCATGTTTCGACAAGATAGCCTACCATGCAAAACTAATACATATGGGGGCTTCCCATTGTCTGTGTTACACATTTTTACATGGTTTACAGCTTCCATCTTTGGCTTCCTTACACTTTTATCTGACAGATTTTCTGCTCATTTGATTAATATCATGCTACGTATGTAATACAGAGTGCAACAAAGTAAAGGATTTCTGCTTTTCATTAATCTTCTCTTCTGTGTTTCAAAGGATGACAGAATAAATGTCAGGAATGCCCCAACATAACAAGCACCTCAGGGTATAGATAATGATGAGAAGCTTAGAAATGGAAGGGTTCTTTGATGTTTTAAGGTGTTTTTTTTAAATTTAGAATTGTATACTATTAAATAAAAACATATATAAACCTTTCATTGATAATATCATCCATTCAAAAAGATGCATTCTAAAAACATTCAAACTTTGGAAGCCCACATATTCATCCGTTAAAAGAACACATTTATATAATATTTAGGACCTGAGGACATCCCAAAGCGTTTTACAGTCAAATTAAAAATTCTCATCCTTATGTTCAAATCCCTCCATGGTCCTACCCCTCTCTCTCTGTAACATACTCTAGTCCATTAACCCTCTAAGAACTCTGTATTCCTCAAGCTCTGGCCTATTACACATTTCCAGCTCGTTTCACCCCACCATGGGTGGCTGTGCCTTCAGCCATCTCGGCCCTGAGCTCTGGAATTCTTTTGTTAAACCTCTCTACCTCCAACTCTCCTCAAAACCCTTCTCAAAACCTACCTCTTAGACTGAGGTTTTAGCCATCAATCCTAATATCTCCATCTTTGGTTCCGTTTCAATTTTTGTCTGATTACATTCCTGTGAAAAACTTTGGGACATTTTCCTACATTGAAGGTGCTTTATAAATGCAAGTTGTTGTTCTTGTTAACTGGAACACTTTGGTGGAAAAGAAGAAACTCTCCAACTAGGGAATCACAATAATGCAAGGACTCAAACAATTCAACTTATGGACACCAAATAAACAATAACTTTAAAGTGTTGGTATAAACAGAGCAAGCTGTAACTGGAAGCAATTATAAGAACCTGAAGGTTTCTTGAAATACTGCAACAGGGACACTGCTGGTAACGATAAAAGACAAAGAGATGGCTGGTTGGGGTCTACTTAACTTGGGGGAAATCAAATCATTTTGGGGGGAACTGTCACAATAAAGCCTTGAAATTGACAATGATCCGATCAATGACTTGTTTCCAACTGCTTCCCCATACTTGAAGTTTCCATCAGTCTGACTCCTGTCTCTTTCCTGTTTCTAGTTATGACACCTTACCTATCTCTGTTAATGTGGCACTATATATAGCCACAGAGGGTGGCATGTACCTTCATAAATTCTCTCCCTACCTGAAACTGTACAAGCTGTGCATTGCTTCTTGTACCACATTACATTCCTGTGCAGACTATCTCTATTTCTGCAATACTGGAGAGCTATTCTTCTCACTAGCAGTAAGAAAGTATTATCTTCTACTTCTTTGCTTTGAGTTGGAGCTGTCTTGGTAAATTCCCTGGAATATTGAATAGTCAACTGAGTCTAATTTGATATTCGTCACTTTATGAATGTTCTCTTATGTAAATCTCCATGGACTGAGCACTTGCACGCCACATGAATAGATATTGTTCTGTCATCCTTACATTGCCAATAACATGTCTTTAATATAATTTCTGCCACGCAAAGGGCTAGAAATTGATCAAAGGCTGCCACCGCCCATTTACTGGCCAAAAAACCGCGAAGATTCTGCAATTAACACCGGCGTAAAATTGATTAAAATTAGAAAAAAAATCAGCTCAGCAGGAAAAATGGGCGTTGCACGTGGATTATCGCCGGTCCTGGTCAAATTAAATCCAAGTCAGCCTCGGGAGGCAGGAAAGCACAAAAAATATTTTTTCAAAAAATAAAAAATAAAACATTGGAAAACATTCCGAGGACCCTTTTCCATTGCATTGCTGCAAATGAATTAGAAAAAAAATGTTCACTTACCTTTTTTTGCAGGGTTTCATACCTACTGTCCATTGAAAGGCTTGTCCGACTGGGCATTTTTTTTTCAACAAGTACGGATCACCGCTCCCATCAAACTCAGGTGAGAGCGGTTTTCCCAGCATTGCACGACGGCGGTCCGCTCCCGAGCGGTATTTCGAAACTGTCAGCATAAGGCCCTGATGAAATTCCCAACGAATGTAAGAATGCCCAAAACAAGGAAAAAGCGCCGAGAAACGTGGTGGTAGATGGATCAATTACGAGCACATAATCTTTTAACTGTCAACTTTATCTTTTGTCCATTACTGTCAACTAGCTAACCTATAGCTTTGAGTTCATACCTGCGTCCATGTCCCTTCTCTCTATGCCCACAACAATCTGTGTCTTTCACAATATTTTTGCAAGAATGGTTGTGATTTACACATAAAAGAATACAGCTGCTAAAGGTGAAAGTAATAATAAAAGCATTCAATATTTCATCGTAAAGACAGCAGATTTATCTGCATTCAATAAGCTTTCCCATATAGCAATCATGCTCCTCTTGGTCCCACAAAAATCTTTCAAAAATCTTACCTTTTCTCTTTGGCGCATACTGCAGTGCTCCCTTTAAGAACTACTGGTTAAATCTATGGAATTCTCTGTCCAGAGAGCTGTGGAGATTGGGGCATTAAATATATGCCGGTACAGCCAAGTAATCGGAGATAGACAGATGTTTGAGTGATAAGGAATAAGGGGTTATGGGGAGCTAGTTTTAGTTTCCCCTATGAGTGGAAATATCCTCTCTGCCTCCACCTTGTCTAGCCCCCTCATTATCTTATATGTTTTGATAAGATCACTTCTCATTCTTCTGAGCTCCAATGAGTATAGGCCCAACCTACTCAACCTACCTTCATAAGTCAACCCCCTCATCTCCAGAATCAACCTTGTGAACCTTCTCTGAACAGCCTCCAATGTAAGTATATCCTTCCTTAAATACAGAGACCAAAACTGTACGCAGTACTCCAGGTGTGGCCTCACCAATACCCTGTACAGTTGTAGCAGGATTTTTCTGGTTTTATACTCCATCCCCCTTGCAATAAAGACCAACATTCCGTTTGCCTTCCTGATTACTTGGCTGTACCGGCATACTCACTTTTTGTGTTTCATGAACAAGGACCCCAGATCCCTCTATACTGCAGCACTTTGCAATTTTTCTCCATTTAAATTATAATTTGCTTTTCTATTTTTTCTGCCAAAGTTGATAACCTCACATTTTCCCACATTATACTCCATCTGCCAAATTTTTTCCCATTCACTTATCCTGTCTATATCCCTTTGCAGATTTGTTGTGTCCTCCTCACAATTTGCTTTCCCACCCATCTTTGTATCATCAGCAAACTTGGCAACATTACACTAGATCCTTTCATCCAAGTCATTGATATAGATTGTAAATAGTTAAGGCCCCAGCACTGATCCCTGCAGCACCCCACTAGTTACTGTTTGCCAACCAGAAAATGACCCATTTATCCCAACTCTCTGTTTTCTGTTAGTTAGCCAATCCTCTATCCATGCTAATATATTACCCCAACCCCATGAACCTTTATCTTGTGCAGTAACCTCTTATGTGGCACCTTATCGAATGCTTTCTGGAAATCCAAATATACCACATCCATTGATTTCCCCAGGGAAGTGGAGCTGAGTCCATGATCAGATCAGCCATGATCTTAATAAATGGCAGAGCAGGCTTGAGGGGCCAGGTGGCCTACTCCTGCTCCTATTTCTTATGTTCTTATGGTTAGGCTGCACTATGTACAGTTCCACTGGGTAAGGCTGGTGCAGTGTTCGTACGGCCCAATGGAAATAAAAATTGCATCAGTTCCTATGCATGTAGGATCCTAAGTTGCATGGTGTAATGAGGTGCCCACCTGTTTTCATGAAGGACCCAACAAAACATCTGTGATTGGACATTGACGGGAATGGGGCAGTCAGTGTTCCACCACAAATTTCAGCACACTCTGCTCCCGCCCGAAAACATGGACAGAAATTCTCGGGCCTCCATTATTTCTTCTCCCAATCCCCTCAGGATATGTCCTGCAAGGACATTTTGTCATCCTTTAGCTTAACTAACATCTCTAACACTTTCCTTATATTTATTATAATATTTCTCGCCTTGATTTTAACCAAATCAAGATTTACCTCTTCCCCAATATACTCCTCTTTTGTAAGCACTGAAGCTAACTACTTGTCAAGCATCCCAGCCAATTTCCAATTATCCTCAACTTATTCACTGTCCGCTCCTCTCAGGGATCCCCCCTTATATTTAACAATTCTCTTTTTACAGCTCACCCTTCTTGGGGAACGCTCTGGGGATCCGGGAGCAATGTGAAGTGGACAGAGAACTGACGTCTCAGGTCTGCTGTCACTGGTCTTTGCCCTTATTTCCTCTGTTTAGCATCTGGGGGATAAACGTTCCTGGACATTAAGCACAGGAAAATAAGCCTCATAAAACCAGCTTTCAAATGTATTTAACTGAATTCCTCAGAGTAAGAGTCTTTGTAATCTTTTTAAAAACAAGTAAAGATAATAATGATGATCCCCAAAATTGCCTTTTAGAATGCCTGGCTATTTTTATGACAATTAAATTGTATCTTTCAGAATAAGGAGACATTTTGAATCCTATTCGCAACATTCTTCATTCTCTCTACATAAAAAGCCTGAGTATTGTAGATGCTCATGCAACACACAAAGACCCATTTTCAGCAATTTTGCACACACTTTGGAATCACATCATTTTTTGGCTGCCCAGTCAGGGACAACACATAATTGATATTATATTGATACAAAAGCAAAATACTGTGGATGCTGGAATCTGGAATAAAAACAGAAAATACTGAAAATCTCAGCAGGTCAGGCAGTATCTGTGGAGAGGAAGCAGAGTTAACGTTTCGGGTTGATGACCCTTCGTCAGAATTGGAGAGTGTTCAGAAAGAACAGATTCTTAACAAGCACTGAAAGGGGGAGGGGAAGAAAGATTAAAAGGGAAGGTCTGTGACAGGTTGCAAGACAGGAGAGATTAAAGAGACAAAAAGGACGATGGCCCAAATTCAAATGGTAATGCCAGGAGTTAGAAAAACATTAGTCTGTTCTTTTTGAACTCTCTCCAGTTCTGACGAAGGGTCATCGACCCAAAATGTTAACTCTGCTTCCTCTCCATAGATGCTGCCTGATCTGCTGAGATTTCTAGCATTTTCTGACACTATACTGACATATTTTAGTGCAATCAAAGCCAAATGCACAATTTATACTCCAAAATCATTTGCCAAGGGGAAAATGGAACATTTTAATTCATATGGGACTGGATATATCATGGAAAGAGTAATTAAATAAAACTATTACTCTGGCATTGGAGGTCTTAAACATTTCCTAATTCAATGCAAGCTTAAAATATTAAAATATTAATACACAGAACTTATATATCACATAAGTGACATACACGTACTGTAAATGGAGACCTCTGTATTATATAAACTGAGATTAGTCATCTTGACATCACAATGTCAGGACTGAGGAAACTTAAAATAACATTGAGGAATGATCTGAGAAGAATATTCCATTTTAGTATCGGTGCGCTTGTCTTTAATCCCCCAAATCCATGCAATTTCTGAAGGTTTTATATTCCTATCTCAATTAATGCTGCTGGGAATGAATCGCTTGGCATGCACTGTGCACATTTTGCCTGGAGAGCTAACTGCACATGGTTTGCATGTTTAGCTTGTAAACATAATTTGAACCTGCTCCTTCTGAGATTGCTCCAAGCACAGGATGCACACTGATCAAGGGGGTGGGGGGAGTGTATCTGGAAGTGCAATGGCTTTTAAAAGACTGCTGCTTGCATTTAGTGGCAATTGCATTGAACAGCAGCAATTTTGAAAATCAGGTCCTGAACAAGGGAAGGCACGAGAGAGAGGAGGAAGACTGCTCCATTTGAGAATTCTTCCCTCGAGATGCTGCTGCAGGGGGTTCAGCAAAGGACAGTTGCCCTCTTCAGAAGAGTTGGCCGATCAAAACACTCAAGCAACTCTTTCACATGTGCACACCCATGTTCGTATTACTCCATGGCAGACTTTGTTAGTCACACTGAAATATGCGTGTATTGTCACACTTGTATGTTGTGCTCTTTAATTACAGTGCTACCACAAGCTACTTACATGCTGCGTGCTCATGGACTCACAAAACATGGGAAGAAGTTTGGGAACTTGGGTAACATTGGTTCCACTCATAACAAATTCCAACATCTGTCAGTTTTGTGTTGGGTTACAGGAAAAGGCATCACACAACAAGATGGGAGTGAAGGTGGACCATTGGGGGGGCCTTCTGATTGCTGGACTTTATCTTGATTTGAGGAGGCCATAGGATGAGTGAAACAAGAAGACCTTGGAGGCGTTACCACCTCTTAGTGCTAATGTCAGCATTTTCCTATTCATTTTCCTTCCCTCACTCACTCAAATACACACTTAGTCGGGGTGATTTTAACTATCTCGCCCAGTATAATAGGGAATAATAGGGCAGCTGCACAGTTAACGTTGCCTTTGAAAATCGATCAAACATTTCCCCCTCCATTCCTGTCCATTTTTGCTGTCATGTATTCAACCAGCATTGTAACCCTTGTATAATCTGACTTAAATTGTACACTGTGAGAACAATGACCACTAGGTGGTGAACTTGTGGGAGACACTCCTAACCTGGATCTTCAGATATAAAAGGGGAAGCTCCACCCACTTACATCACTTGAGTGCTATGGAATAAAGGACAGGTCACAGACTGACCTTCTTTCAAGCATGGGCCTCGTGTGCATTTATACTGTATAGTAAGGGCGTATCAATGGCGACGAGAAACTGGGATTTAAACCACGCAAGCATCGCCACGAGCAGAACAGATGAGAGGTACTGTGTTAAGGAATGGTTGGGACAGAGATTCAACATTGTTAAAGCAGCACACAGTTCTCCAGGCAGACAAGGGCAGTCGGACATGCCCCAACATGTAGTCCAACCCAGAGGGGGAGTTTGACGGAGACAATGGCAAGCTGAACGGCGATTCACGGCAATACAAGGGACAATGTGGCCAGTAATGGGGCCATCAACACTTGTTAATGGCGCACTCAAGGATAATAACAGGGGCAGTCAGGGATGATCGACTGGCAAGGGACCTTTTGTTTCAAACAGCAGCTCATGTTGGGGGCGTGGAGGCACACACTCAGCCGGAGTTTGCAGAGATGAGAAAAATACCTGCAGAAATTGCAGAAATGAACGCTGGGGGAAATCGCTGGAAGCTGAAGTTCAGCGAGTTCATGTGGAGCACGTATACAGTTCATACACCAGGACGCCACCGATAATGATGAAAGTGTTCCTCAATGGCATCCCAGTATCAATGGAGCTAGACACGGGGGCCAGCCAGTCCATGATGGGTATCAAACAGTTCGAAAAGTTGTGGGCGTCCAAGGCCAGGAGGCCAAAATTATCGGCGATTGACGCACAGCTACGGACATACACAAAGCAGATCATTCCGGTGCTAGGCAGCGCCACAGTAGTCGTGACCCACAAAGATTCGGAGAACAGGTTGCCACTCTGGGTTGTCCCGGGGGACGGTCCCGTACTACTGGGGAGGAGTTGGCTTGCTGTCATGAACTGGAAATGGGGCGATGTCAATGCAATTTCCTCTGTGGAGCGAGTATCACAGATCCTGGACAAATTTGACTCATTATTTCAACCCGGCATTGGCAGTTTCATGGGGGCCAAGGTAGTGAATCACATAAACCCGGACGCCAGGCCAGTACACCACAAGGCCAGAGCGGTGCCGTACGTGATGCGGCAAAAGATAGAAGGCAAATTGGACCGCCTGCTGAGAGAAGGCATCATCTCGCCAGTCAAATTCAGTGACTGGGCAAGCCCAATTGTGCCGGTGCTCAAGGCGGATGGGTCGGTCAGGATATGTGGCGATTACAAGGCCACCATCAATCGGGTGTCACTCCAAGACCAGTACCCGCTACCGAGAGCGGAGGACCTCTTTGCGACGCTATCCGGTGGCAAACTTTTTTCAAAATTGGACCTGACCTCAGCTTACATGACCCAGGAGCTGGCGAATGAGTCGAAGAAGCTGACCACCATCACAACACACAAGGGGTTGTTTGAGTACAACAGATATCCGTTCGGGATTCGCTCGGCCGCCGCGATCTGCCAACGAAATATGGAAAGCCTCCTCAAGTCGATTCCAGGGACAGTGGTTTTTCAGGACGACATCCTCATCACGGGTTATGATACTGAAGAACACCTCCACAACCTGGAGGAGGTGCTACGCAGACTGGACCGGGTAGGACTGCGACTGAAAAAGGCGAAGTGCATCTTCCTAGCTCCAGAGGTAGAATTCCTGGGGATGAAGGTAGCAGCAGACGGGATCAGCCCTAATGCGTCCAAGACGGAAGCGATCCAGAGAGCACCCAGACCCCGTAACACGATGGAGCTGCGTTCATTCTTGGGGCTCCTGAACTATTTTGGTAACTTTCTTCTCAAATTGAGCACGCTGCTAGAGCCGCTACACGTGCTCCTATGCAAAGGTCGCGAATGGGTCTGGGGGGACAGCCAGGAAAGGGCTTTTAATAGAGCATGCAATTTGTTATGTTCCAACAATCTGTTAACGCTATATGACCCATGTAAGAAACTTGTGTTAACGTGTGATGCATCGTCCTATGTTGTCGGGTATGTGTTGCAGCATGTCAATGCCAAGGGTCAGTTACAGCCGGTAGCTTATGCCTCCAGAAGTCTGTCCCAGGCAGAAAGGGGCTACGGGATGATAGAAAAGGAGGTGCTCGCATGTGTATATGCGGTAAAGAAAATGCACCAGTACCTGTTTGGCAAGAAATTTGAGCTGGAGACAGATCACAAACCCCTAACGTCCCTTTTGGCCGACAACAAGGCCATAAATGCAAACGCATCGGCCCGCATACAGAGATGGGCACTTACATTAGCCGCCTATGACTACACTATTCGGCACAGACCGGGCACCGAAAACTGCGCCGATGCACTCAGCAGGCTCCCACTAGCCACCACTGAGGGGGCTACCGAGCATGCTGCTGAGATGGTTATGGCTGTTGAAGCTTTTGGAAGTGAAGGCTCACCCGTGACAGCCCGTCAGATTAAAGTCTGGACAAATAGAGACCCGCTATTGTCTCTAGTCAAGAAATGTGTCCTGAATGGGGACTGGGCAGCCACATACAGGGCATGCCCTGAGGAATTTAAACCATTTCACAGGCGCAGGGATGAACTCTCGATTCAGGTTGATTGCCTACTGTGGGGAAACCGCGTAGTCATGCCCCAGATGGGCAGAGAGGTGTTCATCAGAGAACTCCACAAGGAGCACCCGGGCATTGTCACGATGCAGGCAATTGCCAGGTCACACGTTTGGTGGCCAGGGATAGACGCAGATCTGGAACTTTGTGTTCGCAGGTGCAACACATGTGCCCAGCTGGGCAATGCGCCCAGGGAAGCCCCCCTTAGCCCCTGGCCATGGTCCGCCAAGCCTTGGTCACGCATCCATGTGGACTTCGCAGGTCCTTTCAAGGGAAAAATGTTTTTGGTTGTAGTAGACACCTACTCCAAATTGATCGAGTGTGACATTTTAAATTCAAGCACATCCTCTGCCATGGTAGAAAGTCTACGGGCAATGTTCGCCGCCCACAGTCTACCAGATATCTTGGTCAGCGGCAATGGCCCGTGCTTCACAAGCACTGAATTCCAGGACTTCATGGCAGGCAATGAAATTAACCATGTCAGAACGGCACCGTTCAAGCCGGCCTCAAATGGCCAGGCAGAACGAGCAGTGCAGATAATCAAACAGGGGATGCTCAGAATCCAAGGGGGTTCCCTACAATGCCGCTTATCACACCTCCTGTTGGCCTACAGATCCCGATCACACTCGCTCACAGGGGTTCCACCCGCAGAGCTGCTAATGAAAAGGACGCTCAAAACCCGGTTATCCCTTATACACCCCACCATGAAAGAAATTGTCGAGAGCAGGCACCAGTCACAATATGACTACCATGACAGGAATGCGAGGGCGCGATGTATTGATGTAAATTACCCTGTTTTTGTCCTCAACTACGCTGCAGGGCCCAAATGGCTCGCAGGCACTGTGGTTGCCAAAGAGGGAAATAGGATTCTGGTAGTTAAACTTACCAATGGACAAATCTGCCACAAACATGTGGATCAAACAAAAAGGAGGTTCAGCAACCCCATAGAAGAAGCAGAGGAAGAACACAATATAGAGTTCACTCCTCCACAGGTGACCGAACACAGGAACGAAAGGGAGAAGAGCCCAGTCACTGTGGGCAGTCCAGATAGGCCTGAGGCACCACAAACAGCAGACATTCAAGCCAGCGCCCAACAACTGGAGCCCCAACTCAGGCGCTCTACAAGAGAGCATAAACCACCAGAGAGACTCAACCTGTGATCCCAATAAGACTTTGGCGGGGGAGGTGATGTCATGTATTCAATCAGCATTGTAACCCATGTATAATCTGACCTAAATTGTACACTGTGAGAACAATGACCACTAGGTGGTGAACTTGTGGGAGACACTCCTAACCTGGACCTTCAGATATAAAAGGGGAAGCTCCACCCACTTCCATCACTGGAGTGCTATGGAATAAAGGACAGTTCACAGACTGACCTTCTCTCAAGCATGGGCCTCGTGTGCATTTATACTGTATAGTAAGGATGTATCAGTTGCTTTAACTGGATCCTTTTTTTTAGGCAGCCAAGACATTAGCCTGACTCAGGCAGAAGCCTCATTAATACATGCAAATCAGGGTCGTCTGATGTCATAAGCGACACACATTTATAAGGCCATAACGAGGGCAAACAAAATATTGGGATTCATTTCCAGAGGAAAAGAATACAAGAACATTGAGGTAATATCAAATGAATATAGAACCTTGGTTAGACTAGACTTGGAATACTGTGATCAGTTCTGTCTCCATACTAGAAAAAGGATATTAAAGTACTGGAGAAAGTGCAGGAACAATTTACAAGAATGTTACCAGAATTGAGAGGATATAACCATCAGGAAAGATTGAGCAGGCTAGGGCTCTTTTCTCTGGAAAAGAGAAGGCTGAGAGGAGACCTGACTGAGGCCTTTAAAATCATGAAGCATTTCAATAGGGTAGACATGGAGGGGCCGATATTGCCCCTTCCCTTAAGGCCTGTTACAGTCGGAAAGCGGTGGCCACACTACGGAGTGGAATGGCTTCCGATTTTTCGTGGAATGACCATCATTTTGAAAATTCCGCTCCGACGGTGACCTGCTCCCCCATTACTGCTCTGCTGCTGCTGATCCGTCCTAAGTATGTTATAACAGCTCGCACCATGGATGTTCGCCCCCTCACCCCTGATTGGTGCTGTTAACAGCTTTTACTGTCGGTGCACTGTGTTTGGAGTGCTTGTAAAATAGTGGTGTAGCTGCCATTAAAGGGGAGGACCTACTGCCATGGCCGCCATCTTAATTTTTTTGTTGGCAGACTGCCTTGTCGGGCCGACAATTATATCCCCAGGTTCGGCCGGGCTGCCAATAGGCAGCCTGGCACCCGCTCTTGGGTGACCCGGCTAAAACCCTCCCTGGTGTCCCAATGGACCTAACCTAAAGAATGGTAGCGGTTCTCCCCGTTAAGTGAAGGGGACAAGACATGGTGACATGCTACGCTGATGAGTGACAGCGGAGGACAGTCCGCCCGGCCCCCAACTTCCATCCCTCTAGATTGCGAACTTGCGCTCACACTGCACTTCCGCCCCCATTATGACTGACTTCTAGGCCACTGGAAAAAAAAAGCCAAAGAGCGGAATTTCGCTCAAGAGGCCACCGCATCCACCGCACCAGTAAAAACAACAGAAACAGGGTAGGTGCACCACGTTTCCGGCGGTGGGCAATTTCGGCCCAAGAGAAACTGTTTCCATTTGTGGTGAGTCAGATAAGTGGGCATAAATATAGTATAGGCACTAACAGATCAAATAAAGAATTGAGGAGATATTTCTTTACATAGAGAATGGTGGGAATGTGGAACTTGTTGCCACATGGAATGATTGAAGCAGATAGCATTGATGCATTTACGGGGAAGCCTAATGCGTACATGAGGGAGAAGGGAATAGAGAGATATGTGGGTCGCAAAGGAAGAGATAAATAAGGGCCCAAGTTTCAGGCCGCGCCTAGAACAGCGCAGCCCCGACCTGGACGCCCATTTTTTGCGCCACAAAGTGCGCCTAAAAAAAACTTCCAGATTCTCCGGCTCCCTGCTGGTCCTCTTGAGCCGGGCGTGGTGCAGCATGAGCAGTTGGAGGCGGAGCTAGGTCCCTGCACTGAAAACAGCGCCGGGACCTCTGCACATGTGTGCTACAGTGGGCGCGCATGTGCAGTAGCTCCAGGCGCCCAAAACTGTGTGGGAGGGGCCCGAAGCACGCAGCCCCTAGCCCTGGCTGAATGGCCTCACTGGGGCTGCGTGCATAAGGCTGCCACTCACGCCCAGTTCCTGCTTCCTCCCGACCCGACTCGACTCCCGCTTCTCCCCCTCCCCCTCCCCTCGCTCCCGGACCGGACCCGACCCCCCCGGACTGGACTCGACCCGCGCTCCCCCCCCCCCCACCCGACCTGACCTCCCTCTCCCTCCCCCCCGTCCTGAACCGAACCGACCTCCCTCCCACCACCCCCCCCGACCCGACCCGCGCTCCCGACCCCCCCCGCCCCGGACCCGACCCGACCCAACCTGACCTCCCTCCCCCCGCCCCCGACACGAACCAACCCGACCTCCATCCTCCCCTCCGCCCCACCGACCCGACCCATGCTCCGGACCGCCACCCCCCGCCCCCCCGCCCTCCCCTGGACCCGACCCGACCTGACCTCCCTCCCCCCGCCCCCGACACGAACCAACCCGACCTCCATCCTCCCCTCCGCCCCACCGACCCGACCCATGCTCCGGACTGCCACCCCCCGCCCCCCCGCCCTCCCCTGGACCCGACCCGACCCGCGCTCCCGACCTCGACCCGCGCTCCCCCCGACCCGACCCGCGCTCCCGACCCCAGACCCCGGACCCGACCCGACCCAACGCCACCTACCTGTAAATCTGGTGCTGGTGACGGGCCCTGCCCGAAGTATTGGGTCCGGCCGGGCCCCCGGCCCGTTCAGCCTCCAGCGGGGGGGGCATCCCAGCACGCTGTTGGAGGGCTCCCGGTGCTGCAGTCGGTAAGTAGAAAATGTTTTATTTATTGATTTAAAAAAAAATATATTTCTTATTAATTTTTTTTGATTGATTTATTGGTTGATTATTGATGTTTTTATCATTTATCATTGATGATGGCTCTTTATTTGTAAAACTGAAGTGTTTAATGTTTGTAAACTTCCCTTTTAAACCCCTCCCCCCCCATTCCCTACGCCTGATTTGTAACCTACGCCTGATTTTCTAAAGTGTAGACAAGGTTTTTTCGAGCGTACAAAAATCTTCACTTACTCCATTCTAAGTTAGTTTGGAGTAAGTTTTCACTGCTGAAACTTTGAAAACAGGCGTAAGTGGCCGAACACGCCCCTTTTGAAAAATAAATTCTGTTCCAAAGTGAAACTGTTCTAACTGACTAGAACTGGAGCAAACTAAATGCCGAGAATTTGAATTTCTAAGATACTCCGTTCTACACCAGTTGCTCCAAAAAATCAGGAGCAACTGAGGCCGAAACTTGGGCCCTATGAGTGGGAGGAGACCCGTGTTGAGTGTAAACAATGAAATAGATCAATTGGGTTGAATGGCTTGTTTCTGTTCTGTAGATTCCATGTAATATAAATCTATGTAATTAGACCCCGAATGGCAGCGCTGTTCAGTAAACCTCATGGGAGAAGAAACGGAGGCTCTAAAAGCTACACTTTAACTTGTCTTTGTGGAGCTAGGAAGATCGGGTGTCTGCCTCCGGGTCCACGAGGAACGTCTGGGACTCTGCAGCCCCACACTCCTCCCTTCTCACCCCGAAACCCTGCCAAAACTCCCTCCCATGACTTACCCGAGTGCCAGCTGTTGGCCTTTGTATCAGCTGATCTTCACCTGCCGGCATCTGGGCAGCTACCTCTTTACAGCCATTTTAGGCAGGTTGGATGTAAAAGGCCCAGATATTAAAATAGCTGAGGCCTCAAATTGATGAGGTCAGGGGTGAGGGTTTGACAGTTGTCTTCCCGAAACCCCTTCACAGTTAAAATCCTCCCACTCATTCCTTCATCATCATCATCATCATCATAGGCAGTCCCTCGAATGAGGATGACTTGCTTCCACATGAGTCCACAGGTGTTTCAATGAAGGACCTGATATTCCAGTCCTGAACTACAATTGAGGGGATGGAAGATGCCTGTGAGTGGATTTTTTTAACGTGTGGTGACCGTTGCACATCAGCCACCACACGGGCTTGACAGAGCTAGGCCTTTATCCAGTGGCAAGGGTTAACCAGGACGACTGGAGACCTGCTCTGCTGCACGAACCTCGTGCAAACACATATCGCAGCGTGGGCAGGCCCTTGGCTCTTGCCTCTTCTGGGCTCCGTACCCTCATTCGCCGCTCCTCCGCCACAAACATTCGCTGCACCTCCACCACAATCCCTCACCGTTCCTCCATCACAAAAACACTCACCGCACATCCGCCACGATTTCCCGTCGCACCTCCGCACCAATCATTCGGCGAATCTCTGTCGCGATCGCCCATCAAATCTCAGCCATGATCCCTCATCGCTGCTCCACCCCGATCACTAATCGCACGTCCGCCATGACCTTCCCATCCCTCTTCTTTACCAGGGCCCAGCCGATGCTCCTGCCCATGCTCCAAACGGCGACCTGGGTCCTGATGACGTCACTCAGTTGCCCACCTCGAAGCCGTCGCACACTTGGGACGACTCGCGCTGGAAGCTGCAGTGGCATGCTCCAGCTCTTTAAACTCCCGATCTGCGGTGGTGTTCTCTCACAGGTTGGGGTGGCCCACAATGTAAAAATAGCCCAGGCCTCAAATTGATGAGGTCAGGGGTGAGGGTTTGACAGTTGTCTTCCCAAAACCCCTTCACAGTTAAAATCCCCCACTCATTCCTTCACTCACTCAGTAACACACAGATATGCACTGCACAACAGCATGGCACACAATATAATTGGTATATCACCTCTGCTTAAAGGCATCTCTTATAGTCATCATTTTTCTTTCATTCTCAGGATGTGGGCGGCACTAGCAAGGCCAACATGGCCCATCCCTAGTTACCCATGGGAAGATGGTGGTGGACCCACTTCTTGAACCGCTGCAGTCAGTGTGGCGAAGGTACTCCCAGAGTGCTGTTAGGTAGGGAATTAGCGCTTTTGGAAAACTTGCTACTCAGTTAAAGTATTGTACCGGTTGCTCTACTGCCGACATTTCTTGAGGAAAGTGATGGAAACATTTCCCTGGGAAACCATGCTTTTGTAAGCTGCTTGCTCCTTCAGTGAACAACAGACTAACTTATTTTGCATTTTTCCTGTGGCTGCTTTGAGTGATTTAGTAGGGCAGGCTCCTGACAGCAACTTCACTGCACAGGGAGCCCTCCACTGCACAGAAGGAAAATGTAATGATGTTGCAGTGGGACACTTGCTGCAGTAGCTGAAGTGCATTCATTAGTATCCTGCAGAATTAGGGCTAATGGCTCTGAATGAGCCAATATCACTGCAGCTGGAATAAGGGGAGCAGGAGAGAGGCAGAGTGGACAGGACTTCTCTCTTCTGCAATGGTCCTGGCAATCTTCCCACTGCTGTAGGGTCTGTCCTGACACCTCTGGGATGGCACGGGATTCTGCCATTTTCCCTCACACCCATCCCCCGCCCCATCCAGCCATTGTTTAAATGCAGTGCAGCAATCAAGGAGCGGATATCCAAGATCCATGCTATGTGGTGCAGAAACGTTTTCATTGGCTTTAGGGCAGGAATTGGTGGCAGGCCTCCCCGGCCCTCAGCCAGTAAGCAACCTGATTTTGCATAGTATAGCAGAGAAAAATCCAGCCCCAACTCTCAAAGACCTGAATTTTCCTTTTAGCTACCATGGGTGTGCAAATCTGTCAGCGCATTCCAAACAAAAGCACAGGAAGTTGGGGCTGACAGCTATTTACATAGTTTGCTTTCAAATTGGGCTTTAATGAGGCTCTCAGACACTGCGCAAGAGCACTGTACCCATTTATTTCTGCCACTTGAAAATTGTATGCTGTATAAATTAGGTTTAAAACCGACCTATGCTTCGTGCTTGGTTGATCGACCTCTATATTACCAATGCACCCAATTAGAATATAATCTAAACCTAAATTATTGGTTTTATGTATTAGAGGGGCGAGCATCAATGGGATCAATAATCTTTTCTCATCCCTGAATGTTCTTTCTTATGATTGCCTGGTTTGGTACTGAGACAACAGACCACGAAAGTCGGAAGCCTTCTGCAAGGCCCTGCATGTTACGGATTTCTGTATGCGCTGCACATGCGGAAACCCAGAACTTGTGATCTGTCAAGTTTCACATTGACAGATCCTTCGCATCTGCTGCAGAAACGCTGGTAAAAGCAGGTGTAAGGGTTAAAATAAATATTAAAATATATATTTTTAAATGATTAAAGCATATACATACATTTAAAATGAGTTTAGGTCAATTTTGGCCCATTTTAAAATGTTTAATTAATTTTTTTTTTAATTAAATTTTTACTTTAATTACTTAATTAAGGGGCTTTTAAATTCATTTTGAATATGGGAACATTTATTTTATTTAAGTGGTGTGAATTCTTATCTTTTTGGGAATTTCTAATATGCTTATGGGGATTCCGTATGTAAATGGAATCCCCATAAGCATCATAGGAATTCCCTTTTTGATTCATTGACCGGGCCCACATGATCCCAGGGATGCTTGCGAACTGCATGTGCCCCAGGATCTGTGGACTTTTACACAGGCGTACGCCTGCAGGCCCGAGTAGGGAACTCTCCATAGCTGTGGAGCCAGATGGTAAATACGGAAATATTTCACAGTGCAGAGGCGTACTCCGTCGGTATGCCCCCGACCGCAAATTCAGGACTATTAATTTTTCTGTCTTTGGAGTTCCATTGTGCTGTGGCTACAGAGGCAAAGCATAGCCACTATCTTATAATATGAATCATTTGAAGAATCCTGAAACAATGTAAAAAATCTGCACTTTTCACTGTTCAACCTTCATCAGCAAAATATATGCTCTGAGCCTCATTGAGAGACATTGATAGTCCTGATGCATGCACAGACCTTGGCGCACAGCAGTGCACACCATTTGACTGTTTATTATGTCCTTCTTTGTACACTGGGGGCAGAGAGAACCACACAGATAAAATGGTCAGTGAGTTTATTTGCCAATGTCTAGATGATGTAGCAACGCACATTGTTAAAACAAAATCACCCACTTCAGATCACATCTGCTCATAAGCAGTACTGTATTTGTCACCCTGTGACTGTGACATCCATGATATCAAGTATGCTATATGAGTTTGCTGTCAAATACTTTGACCAGGAAAAATTATTTTCAATTGTTCAAAAATGTTGTTGTCATTTGCACAGTTGGAATAAATTTGAAACAAATAAGACAATGATGTTTTTAATAAAATACAAGAACTCTTTTATCATATAAAGGTTAAAAATCGATCCTTTATTTTTTTTATCAAGGACAATGTATAATTATTGATAAAAATAATCAAAATTAGCCAACAAAAATAATTTATTGTTATACCTAACCATCCAGACAAAATCTATTTTCTGCATGGAGTATTAATGCAGATATTTATTTATGGGACTTACTTGTGTGTAAAGATTACTGCAATTAGTGGTTTGTGAGCAGTGTTTTGTGTTATTCATGCAGGATTTGACTCTGGTTTCTGGCAAACATATCCCCCTTCTTAATATCGCTGTGAAGGAGTTTTAATAGCCAGGTCAATTTATTTAAGAAAAATTGAGTTTCATAGTTCTTGCCCATCATTCCTGTTGCTGACAATTATGTTGGGGCTGGCAGTGTGCCCAGAATCCTACATTTATTCTAACCTGCTGATCGGTACCTCTAGCAAAGCTAGAGGCCTGTGAATATCTATTGGTACAGTGCCCAGTAAATGACACACAGAAAGGTCAAAACATTACAGAAAAATTGATTTACTCTGCAACTTTAACTGACAATGTGCAAGCTCTAGAATGTACTATAGAGCTCAGTGCAAGTCGTATTTCATTTAGCTTGCTGCTTGATTGGCACCCAGCAAGGGAGCTGAAAGCAGCCCATTCACTCAACAAAGGAAACTTGAAGTCAAGACGTCCCCTCAGGGACATGTTAAATTTATAGATAAATAAAAAAGCAGGGATCAAATGAGGCAACATCAGCAGTCCTGCCACTCCAGTACGGACAGAGACCATCCTGTCTGCACGAACTTGGCGAGCGTTCCAGCAGAACGGTTCACAGCTGTGGTGCAGGGCTCCAATAACACCATTTGTTTTCCACAGAAAAATAAATGGATTATAGAAGAAGGGGCCATTAGCAGACATTTAGTCTGGACTTGAAGCGCAGATGGTTTGGAAAAACGAGCCAACTTCATCTCAAGCCTATCTATATCCACTCTTTGTTCTGGCAAAAACTTGATTAAGAGGTCAAGTAAAGGCTGTTGTAACATTGCACATGACTTATGGCAAATCGACTCTGTACAAAGTAAGTCTGTCTACACAGTGTAAATAAAAAACAAGTTATAAACAGTCTTTTTGGAATGTCCGCAATCTGGCCTAAAAGCTTTACTATCTGTTTGAGTACCACACTTGTGACAGATATTTATACAGAAAACTAAGTGAAGAAAAGCAGACCCTTAATAGTACAAAGGATAAGCAGGTGAAAATTTAAGCTTTAAAAAAAAGGATAATAATCTGTTCAGCACTGACACTGTTATCCAACATCCTCTTAGGGAAGACTGACAGATGTGTGTGGCCAGTGTTGAAGTGAAAAGCAAGGGACACAAGCTAAAAGCATCAACTCTGAACTCCAACTTCCTGTGGAATAGATCATGGAAACTAATTAATTTTGAGCTTTGCTATATATACTTTTGTTAACATTTCTGAAATAGCAGTGGCAGCATAGTACATTTGTAGGAAAGGCAATATATGAGACTATACAAAAACATCTATTGAGTAAGTGCCATGATAATAATACAGTTGTTATTAAAATCATTAACACATCCATGCTTAATTAGGTAAATAAATCAATGTAAAATACTTTGTCATGTAGACTTACTCTTTTAGATTTCACTTTTCTGTTCTTTGCATCACCATTATTAATTGCACAAGCACTGTCTGTCATCATCATTTCCACGGTGTGCTTCTGCTAACAAGGCTATCTCAAGTGTAATCCATCCACTTTGGTCTATTGCCAACACTCTTATCTTGTATCTCCTCTGGTGTCATGTTGAAGCTCTTAGATGACTATTTTATATTCTATTTTGTACATTATTTTTCTCTAACCCATCAGTTCTTCCCACATCACACAGAATAGACAAACATCAGGAATTAAGAAGAGTAATTTTCCAAATATGCATCGACAGTAGGAAAGCCATATGCCAGCAATGTATGCATGATTTATAGATATGTGCTGGTGGCAGGCGAAGTCTACTGCTTCTGGTGTAAATGTTGAAAATTACCCCTTAGAGTTATGCACAAGTAACAAAAATATCAACAGTATTAGCATCATGTCAACATTGCTGCGAGTGAAAGATGGACATAAGATGGTATATCGGGAAGTATTGTGTGAAGGTCCACTCCCGGCAAATGTAGAAGAGAAAATAGCGATATAACACTGCAGCTCATATTTTCGACATTCTGACGAAGGGTCATCGATCTAATATGTTAACCCTGTTTTTCTCTCCACAGATGCTGCCTGACTCACTGAGATTTCCACATTTTCTGTTTTTATTTCAGGTTCCAGCATCTGCAGTATTTTGCTTTTGTGTTTGAGCACGTATTTTCTGTCCAGCGCTGCTACTAGCAAACCTCTGCACCATGTGAAAAGCCCTGCATTAAAAATTACTCCCAGCATGTTTTGCAATGATAGAATTATTATCCTAGACAGGGAAGTCACATTATTGATATGGATCAACATAATATTCAGGTGAGCGAAAATGTAAAAAGTGAGAGAATAAGGAGAAGGCAATAGAGCAGAGTTGCACAGGGGGAAATGAAAACCAGAGTGTGACAGGAAGGGACAGAATGTATAAAAATAAAGGTATATCAGAAAGTGGGGTCAAAGCAGGAAAAAATGGTAAAAAAACAAATTTTAAAGCTCTTTATCTGAATGCATGCAGCATTCGTAACAAAATAGATGAGTTGAGGGCACAAATAGATATAAATGGGTATGATCTGATAGCCATTATAGAGACGTGGTTGCAAGGTGGGAACTAAATATTCAGGGGTATTTGACAATTCGGAAGGACAGACAGAAAGGAAAAGGAGGTGAGGTAGCACTGTTAATAAAGGATGAGATCAGTGCGTTAGTGAGAAATGATAATGGCTCAGAAGATCAAGATGTTGAATCAGTTTGGGTGGAGATAAGGAATAAAAGGGAAAAAAGTCACTGGTGGGCATAGTCTATAGCTACACTGTTGGATGGAGTATAAATCAAGACATAATGGAGGCTTGTAAAAAAGAAACGGCAATAATCATGGGCGATTTTAACCTTCATATTGATTGGACAAAGCAATTTGGCCAGGGTAGCCTTTAAGAAGATTTGATAGAGTCTTTCTGCGATTGTTTCCTTGAACAGTACATTGCGGAACCAACCAGGGAGCAGGCTATCTTGGATCAGGTGCTGTGTAATGAGACAGGATTAATAAATGATTTCCTTGTAAAGGATCCTCTAGGAATGAGTGACCATAACATGGTTGAATTTCAAATTCAGTTGGAGGGTGAGAAAGTTGGATCTCAAACCAGTGTCCTAAGCTTAAATAAAGGAGATTACAAAGGTATGAAGGCAGAGTTGGCTAAAGTGGACTGGGAAAATAGATCAAAGTATGGGATGGTTGAGGAGCAGTGGCAGACATTTAAGGAGATATTTCAGAACTCGCAATCAAAATATATCCCAATGAGAGGGAAACACCGTAAGAGAAGGGGTAACCATCCGTGGCTAACTATGGAAATAAGTGATGGTATCAAATTGAAAACAAGAGCATACAATGTGGCCAAGATTAGTGGGAGGCCAGAGGATTGGGAAATTTTTAAAAGCCAGCTAAGAATGACAAAAGAATGATATGTAGAAGGAAGATAGATTATTAAAGTAAATAAACACAGAATATAAAAACAGACAGTAAGAATTTCTACAGGTACATAAAAAAACAAAAAGAGTGACTAAAGTAAATGTTGGTCCCCTAGAGGATGAGACTGGGGATTTAATAATGGAGAACAGGAGAAATGGCGAAGACCTTGAACAAATATTTTGTATTGGTCTTCATGGTAGAAGACACGAAACATATCCCAATAGTGGATAATCAAGGGGCTATAGGAACTTAGTACAATCACTATCATTAAGAAGTAGTACTCGGTAAAATAATGGGACTAAAGGCGGACAGGTTCCTTGGATCTGACGGCTTACATTCTAGGGTCTTAAAAGAACTGACTGCACAGATAGTGGATGCATTGGTTGTAATCTGCCAAAATACCCTGGATTCTGGGGCGGTCCCAGCAGATTGGAAATGTAACGCCCCTATTTAAAAAAGGAGGCAGATAAAAATAAGCAAACTATCGACCAGTTTGCCTAACATCTGTCATTGGGAAAATGCTGGAGTCCATTATTAAGGAAGCAGTAGCAGGACATTTGGAAAAGCATAATTCAATGAAGCAAAGTCAGCATGATTTTATTAAAGGGAAATCATGTTTGACAAATGTGCTGGAGTTCTTTGAGGAAGTAACGAACAGGGGTGGATAAGGGGGAACCAGTGGATGTGGTGTATTTGGATTTCCAGAAGGCATTCGATAAAGTGCCACATAAAAGATTACTGCACAAGATAAAAGTTCACAGGGTGAATATATTAGCGTGGATAGAGGAATGGCTAACTAACAGAAAACAGAGTCGGGATAAATAAGTCATTTTCGGTTGGGTGCCGCAGGGATCGGTGCTGGGACCTCAACTATTTACAATCTAATGACTTGGATGAAGGGACCAAGTGTAATGTAGCCAAGTTTGCTGATGATACAAAAATGGGTGGGAAAGCAAATTGTGAGGAGGACACAAAAAATCTGCAAAGGGATATAGACAGGCTAAGTGAGTGGGCAAACATTTGGCAGATGGAGTATAGTGTGGGAAAATGAGAGGTATCCACTTTGGCAGAAAAAATAGGAAAGCAAATTATAATTTAAATGGAGAAAAATTGCAAAGTGCTGCATTACAGAGGGACCTGGGAATCCTTAAGCATGAAACACAAAAATTTAGTATGCAGCAAGTAATCAGGAAGGCAAATGGTATGTTGTCCTTTATTGCAAGGGGGATAGAGTATAAAAGTAGAGAAGTCCTGCTACAACTGGACAGGGTATTGCTGAGGCCATACCAAGAGTATTGCATACAGTTTTGGTCTCCGTACTTAAGGAAGCATATACTTGCATTGGAGGCCGTTCAGTAAAGGTTCACTAGGTTGATTCTGGAGATGAGGGGGTTGACTTATGAAGATAGGTTGAGCCTATACTCATTGAAGTTCAGAAGAATGAGAGGTGATCTTATTGAAACGTATAAGATAATGAGGTGGCTCAACAAGGTGGATGCAGAGAGGATATTTTCACTCTTAGGGGAAACTAAAACTAGGAGACATAGTCTCAGAATAAGGGGCCGCACATTTAAAACTGAGATGAGGAGGAATTTCTTCTCTGAGGGTTGTAAATGTATGCAATTCTCTGCCCCAGAGAGCTGTGGAGGCTGGGTCATTGAATATATTTAAGGCAGAGATAGACAGATTTTTGAGCGTTAAGGGAATAAAGCGTTATGGGGAGTGGGCAAGGAATTGGAGTTGAATCCATGATCAGATCAGCCATGATCTTATTAAATGGCGGAACAGGCTTGAGGGGCCAAATGGCCTACTGCTGCTCCTATTTCTTATGTTCTTATATTTTTATGTTCTAATAGCTAAACTGGGTGTATAATGTTCTGTTCATAATAAAGTAATGTAATTGAGTACTGTAGACATGAGTAAGTGTGACCTTAGCTCCTTTATTTAAACTCCAGAGTGTTGGTACAGCATAGGAGGCCTGCTTATATACAGTGCTCCCAAGGGATGCTGGTATCCCTTGGGACTCCAACAGGTATGCCCTCTGGTGGCAGTATGATACAGGTTACATAGGATTGCATACACAACATCACTCCCTCCCAAAGTCAATAGTACACTTATTCACAGGGTAAGACGATCTGGGGCTTTTCACTCCCTTTTCGATCATCTCGGTACAAATTCAGGTGTGGGTGAGTTGGTTGGTTCTTCACTGGGTTGCTGGGCAGCTGGCCTTGCTGGGCTGCTGGGGCTTCAATATCGCGTGACAAGTTTGCGCGATCATGGTACATGCTTTGTTGATGCCACCTGTCCTCGACGTGATCATGGAGATCAGGATGGACAAGAGAGAGCCTTGTTGTGAGCGCCCTTTTCATGAGCAGCTCGGCTGGGTGAACCCCGGTGAGCGAGTGGGGTCTGGTGCGGTAGCTGAGCAGGACTCGGGACAGGCGGGACTGCAGGGAGTCTTCTGACACACATTTCAAGCTTTGCTTAATGGTTTGGACTGCCCGTTCTGCCTGGCCGTTGGATGCGGGCTTGAACGGGGCAGATGGGACGTGCTTGATCTCATTGCACGTCACGAATTCCTTGAATTCAGCACTGGTGAAGCACGGCCCATTGTCGCTGACAAGGACATCAGGCCGTGCGTGGCGAACATGAGTCGTAGGCTTTCGATGTGGCAGTGGCCGTGCTTACAGACATTATTACATACTCAATCCATTTTGACTAAGCATCGACAACAATCAAAAACATTTTGCCTAGAAACGGGCTCGCAAAGTCAAAGTGGATCCTAGATCACGATTTGGAGGGCCATGACCACAAACTTAGCAGTGCCTCCCTGGGTGCATTGCTCAGTTGAGGGCAAGTGTTGCATTGGCGCATGCATGACTCCAAATCTGAGTCAATGCCAGGCCACCACAAATGGGATCTGACTTTGGCTTTCATTATTACTATGCCTGGATGGGTACTCTGTTGGTCGCATATGAATGTTTCCCTGCCTTTCTTAGGCAAAACCACGCGATTGCCCCACAAAAGACAGTCCGCCTGTATGGACATTTCGTCTTTGCGCCACTGGAATGGCTTGATCTCTTCATGCACCTCCCATGGAGGACAGTTTTTTACAAGGGACAGTAAAGGATCCTGGCTGGTCTAGGTCCTGATCTGGCAGGCCGTAACGGGTGACATTTCATTTTCAAATGCATCCATCACCAAGAGCAGGTCTGCAGGCTGTGCTATTTCCACCCCAGTGGTAGGCAATGGTAGCTGACTGAGAGCATCAGCGCCATTCTCTGTCCCTGGTCTGTGGCGGATTACATAGTTATATGCAGACAGTGTAAGCGCCCATCTTTGGATGTGGGCAGAGGCATTGGTATTAATCTTTTTGCTCTCTGAGAATAGCGATATGAGCGGCTTATGGTCAGTTTCTAACTCAAACTTGAGACCAACCAGATACTGGTACATTTTTTTCACCCCGTAAACGTATATCAGAGCTTCTTTTTCAATCACGCTGTAGTCCCTTTCCGCTTTGGACAAACTCCTGGACGCATAGACGACCAGTTGCAATGTTCCCGATTCGTTTGCTTGTTGAACAAGCAGTTTGTTGGAACATAACAGATTTCTGGCTGTCTCAAAAGCAGCCTCTTGTAATTTCCCCCATACCCAGTCATCTCCCTTGCATAGCAGCACATGTAGGGGTTCTAGCAAGGTGCTTAAGCCGGGTAGGAAATTAACAAAATAGTTGAGGAGTCCCAGGAATGACCGCAGCTCCTTCACGTTCTGTGATCTCAGCACGTTCTTGAGCCTCCATCTTGGCGTCGGTAGGTCTGATGCCATCTGCCGCGTTTCTTCTCCCGAATAACTTGGCCTCTGGCACCAGGAAAACACACTTCGAGCGTATCATCCTGAGTCCCACCTGATCTAGCTGACGTAGAACCTCTTCCAGGTTCTTCAAGTGTTTGATGGTGTCCCGACCTGTGACCAGTATGTTATCCTGGAAAACCATGGTGCGTGGAACAGACTCTGCAGGCTCTCCATGTTCCTTTGAAAAATTGCTGCGGCCGATCGAATCCAAAATGGGCATCTATTGTAGATGAACAGACCTATGTGTGTGTTGATGCAGATGAGGCCTTTCGAAGGTTCCGCCAACTCCTGCGTCATGTAGGCCGAGGTCAGGTCCAACTTGGTGAATGTCTTTCTTCCAGCCAGGGTCGCAAATAGGTCGTCTGCCTTGGGTAGCGGGTACTGGTCCTGTGGTGAAAAATGGTTAATCGTTACTTTATAGTCCCCACAAATTCTGACCGTGCCATCACCTTTGAGAACCGGAACAATCGGACTGGCCCACTCGTTGAACTCCACCGGTGTAATGATGCCCTCTCGCTGCAGCCTGTCCAGCTCAATTTCCACTTTCTCTTGCATCATCTATGGCACCGCTCATGCCTTGTGGTGGATGGGTCGTGTACCGGGAACTAAGTGGATCTGCACCTTTGGCCCCGAGAAACTTCCGATGCCTGGCTCAAACAACGACAGGAACTTGCACAGAACCTGGGCACATGCGGCGTCGTCGACAGACGATAGCGCTCGGATGTCGTCCCAGTTCCAGTGGATTTTTCCCAGCCAGCTTCTGCCGAACAGTGTGAGGCCATCTTCTGGTACAATCCATAGTGGGAGTTCATGCACTGCTCCATAAGAACATAAGAACATAAGAATTAGGAACAGGAGTAGGCCATCTAGCCCTTCGAGCCTGCTCCGCCATTCAAAAAGATCATGGCTGATCTGGCCGTGGACTCAGCTCCAATTACCCGCCCGCTCCCCATAACCCTTAATTCACTTATTGGTTAAAAATCTATCTATCTGTGATTTGAATACATTCAATGAGCTAACCTCAACTGCTTCCTTGGGCAGAGAATTCCACAGATTCACGACCCTCTGGGAGAAGAAATTCCTTCTCAACTCGGTTTTAAATTGGCTCCCCCGTATTTTGAGGCTGTGCCCCCTAGTTCTAGTCTCCCCGACCAGTGGAAACAACCTCTCTGCCTCTATCTTGTCTATCCTTTTCATTATTTTAAATGTTTCTATAAGATCACCCCTCATCCTTCTGAACTCCAACCAGTAAAGACCCAGTCTACTCAATCTATCATCATAAGGTAACCCCCTCATCTCCGGAATCAGCTTAGTGAATCGTCTCTGCACCCCCTCCAAAGTTAGTATATCCTTCCTTAAGTAAGGTGACCAAAAGTGCACGCAGTACTCCAGGTGCGGCCTCACCAATACCCTGTATAGTTGCAGCAGGACCTCCCTGCTTTTGTACTCCATCCCTCTCGCAATGAAGGCCAACATTCCATTCGCCTTCCTGATTACCTGCTGCATCTGCAAACTAACTTTTTGGGATTCATGCACAAGGACCCGCAGGTCCCTCTGCACCGCAGCATGTTGTAATTTCTCCCCATTCAAATAATATTCCCTTTTATTGTTTTTTTTTCCAAGGTGGATGACCTCACATTTTCCAACATTGTATTCCATCTGCCAAACCTTATTCCATTTGCTTAACCTATCTTAATCTCTTTGCAGCCTCTCTGTGTCCTCTACACAACCCGCTTTCCCACTAATCTTTGTTTCATCTGCAAATTTTGTTACACTACACTCTGTCCCCTCTTCCAGGTCATCTATGTATATTGTAAACAGTTGTGGTCCCAGCACCGATCCCTGTGGCACACCGCTAACCACCGATTTCTAACCCGAAAAAGACCCATTTATCCCGACTCTCTGCTTTCTGTTCACCATCCAATTCTCTATTCATGCTGATACATTTCCTCTGACTCCGCGTACCTTTATCTTCTGCAGTAACCTTTTGTGTGGCACCTTATCGAATGCCTTTTGTAAATCTAAATACACCACATCCATCGGTACACCTCTATCCACCATCATAGGAGACTTTTACTGCTGCGCTGCCAATTACAGGGATCAGCTCTTTTGTGTAAATTCTTAGCCTGGTATGAATGGGGCTAAGCTAGGGTCTGTGTGCCTTGTTGCACCACAGCCTGTCGAAGGCCTTTTTGCGCATGATAGACTGACTCGCACCGGTGTCCAGTTCCCTGGATACTGGAATTCTATCCAGTTCGACTTTTAGCATAATCGGTGGACATTTCGAGGTGAAGGTGTGTACCCCATACAGTTCTGCTTCCTCAGTTTGAGTCTCTAGTTCAGCCTGATCCGCCATTGATCGATCCTCCTCTGCAACGTGATGGTTTGCAGGGTTTGCAGCTCATTTGCACATTCACTGGAGGTGTCCCATTGTTCCACAGCCTTTGCACGCACAGTGTTTGAAGCGGCATTAATGGGCTCGATGATCACCTCCGCAGCGCCAACAAGGTGTTAACTGCCGCACATTAACGTTTGATGGTGGACTCTGGGTCATCTGAGGTGGTGCAGTTGCAGGCGTATACGTTCTGCCATATGCATTCCTGCCTGAAAACAACGTTACTTTGTGTACAGTACTTGCCGAAACCTCTTTATGCTGCAAAATTTGTTTGGTGTTATCGCTGGTGGACATAAATGCCTGGGCTATCGTTATGGCTTTGCTCAGGTTCGGTGTTTCAACAGTCAATAGTTTGCGAAGGATAACCTCATGGCCAATGCCAAGCACAAAGAAGTCTCTTAGCATTTGCTCAAGGAATCCATAGGATTCGCAATGTCCTGCAAGGCACCTTAGTTCGGCGACATAGCTCACCACTTCCTGGCCTTCAGACCGTTGACATGTGTAAAATCGATACCTTGCCATCAGAACGCTCTTCTTCGGATTTAGGTGCTCCCGGACCAGCGTACACAGCTCTTCATACGATTTGGTTGTTGGTTTCACCGGAGCTAAAAGAGTCTTCATGAGGCCATAGGTTGTTGCCCCACAGACGGTGAGGAGGATCGCCCTTCATTTGGCAGCATTCTCATCCCCTTCCAGCTCGCTAGCCACGAAGTATTGGTTGATTCGCTCCACGAAGGCCTCCCAATCATTCCCTTCTGTGAATTTCTCCAGAATACCAACAGGTCTCTGCATGTTCGCATGATTGTTAGTTATCTCGTTGCCAGTTGCTTTGTTCATAATAAAGTAATGTAACTGAGTACTGTAGACATGAGTAACTGTGACCTTAGCTCCTTTATTCAATCTCCAGAGTGTTGGTACAGCATTGGAGGTCTGCTTATATGCAGTGCTCCCAAGGGATGCTGGGATCCCTTGACACTCCAACTGGTATGCCCTCTGGTGGCGGTTTGATACAGGTTACATAGGGTTGCATACATAACATATATAATAGCAGAAAAGGAAATGATGGAGCAATATGGTATAAATTAGTAATGTTAAAGGCAGCAAAGTAACATTTTGTAGCTGCTATGAACAGCTCAATCAAAAAATTCAATCAGACAGACAGGTCAGAGTAGCTGCAGGAAATCCGAATGTAATGATCATGGAGAATTTCAATAAACCAGATATAAGTAGACACATGAGGAACACCCAAAAGGGAGGAGCACAAGTGCAAAGTTTAGAGATAATCAGAAGTTCCTTGCTAGCACAACTTGTAAAGCAGACCAACATCAATGGTGACGTGCAAGATCTGTAGAAAAACAAACTCTGTAGCTATGAGAAGAGTTCTGAGAAGATTAATTGGGAAATAAAATACTAATGAACATGGAAAAGGAGCATATGGGATCTCCAGGTGTTAAGTTGCAGTTGGGTGGTATCTATGCCCTTTTTGAAATAATGCCATGGATTTAACAAGCTGGTAAATATTTAATGGCAGTGGAGTAAAAACCTCAGCTGGTTCAGCTGTGCCAATTACTGGGAATGGGCCCTGCAAATTCTGACCAGTTATGTGATATGTCAACAGGAGGTTTAAGTCACACCTTAATTAGACTTTAATCTAAACCAGTGAACTAAATTAACTATGATGTAAGTTAATTTTTCAGAAACAGTTTAGGACTTGTCAGTCAAAGGAATCAACCCACTCTGAGCTATTTGAAGGCTTTGGGCACTAATACGGATAATATTCTATTACACGAGGGTACATTCCAATAAGGATAACAATCTAGCACTGAATTAATAATGCATTTCTATCAATATTATATTATAAATAGATGCAAACACAAACTACATATAGAGGAAAAATATTTTGTTCTTTATGCAATTTTAAGCACATATGCTGAGCATATATGAATAAAAAAGAATCACATGATAGAGATCAGTTCCGGAAACTTATAGTGAGCCAGGAAGATGAAAAGCCATAATGCTACATGGTGTGCGCACATGATGTGCAAAGGAAGGATTGGCACATAGGGGCATCCCTATATATTCTTCATGATGCAAATTATAATGACTAAACTGCATCAACTGGTGAAGAGATCTGTTCATATTGTGCGGATTCCTAAAAACGGCATCATTATCATCTGAAGATGATGTCCTCCTGGGAAAGCAGAACAGCTCGAGTCCCAAAAGCAGTGAATTTCCTGAGTGTATTTGAGACAGTTTTTGGGCACAATATGTTCTTGAACCAACAAGAGAACAGGCCATCTTAGAGTTAGTAATGAGTAATGAGCCTGAATTAGTCAATAATCAAATGGTAAGGGAACACCTAACAAACGGTGACCATATTATGATAGAATTAGATATTCCATTTGAGGGGGAGAAGGGTGAGTCCTGAACAAAGGTTTTACATTTAGGTAAGTCTCCATGTGATATCAAGAAATGGTTGAGTGCAATGGATACAACAAAGGCTATGGGACCCGACAACATCCTGGCTGTCGTGCTTAAGCCTTGTTCTCCAGAACTAGCCGCACTCTAGCCAAGCTGTTCCAGTACAGCTACAACACTGGCATCTATCCAAAAATGTGGAAAACTGTCCAGGTATATGCTGCCCACAAAAAGCAGGACAAATACAATCCGGCCAATTGCCACCCCATCAGTCTACTCTCAATCATCAGCAAAGTGATGGAAGGTGTCGTCAACAGTGCTATCAAACGGCACTTACTCACCAATAACCTGCTCATTGATGCTCAGTTTGGGTTCCACCAGAACCACTCGGCTCCAGACCTCATTACAGCATTGGTCCAAGGATTTGACTGAGTGTGGCAGCAAGGAGCTCTAGTAAAATTTAAGTCAATGGGAATCAGGGGGAAAACTCTCCACTGGCTGGAGTCATACCTAGCACAAAGGAAGATGGCTGTGGTTGTTGGAGGTCAATCATCCCAGCCCCCATACATAGATGTAGGAGTTCCTCAGAGCAGTGTTTTTGGCCCAACCATCTTCAGCTGCTTGAATTCTTTGAGGATATAACGAGCATGGTGGATAGAGGTGTACCGATGGATGTGGTGTATTTAGATTTCCAAAAGGCATTCGATAAAGTGCCACACAAAAGGTTACTGCAGAAGATAAAGTTACGCGGAGTCAGAGGAAATGTATTAGCATGGATCGAGAATTAGCTGGCTAACAGAAAGCAGAGCGTCGGGAAAAATGGGTCCTTTTCGGGTTGGAAATTGGTGGTTAGTGGTGTGCCACAGGGATCAATACTGGGACCACAACTGTTTACAATATACATAGATGACCTAGAAGAGGGGACAGAGTGTAGTGCAACAAAATTTGCAGATGACACGAAGATTAGTGGGAAAGCGGGTTGTGTAGAGGACTCAGAGGCTGCAAGGAGATTTGGATAGGTTAAGCGAATGGGCTAAGGTTTGGCAGATGGAATACAATGTCGGAAAGTGTGAGGTCATCCACCTTGGGAAAAAAAACAGTAAAAGGAAATATTATTTGAATGGGGAGAAATTACAACATGCTGTGGTGCAGAGGGACCTGGGGGTCCTTGGGCATGAATCCCAAAAGGTTAGTTTGCAGGTGCAGCAGGTAATCAGGAAGGCAAATGGAATGTTGGCCTTCATTGCGAAAGGGATGGAGTACAAAAGCAGGGAGGTGTTGCTGCAACTGTATAAGGTATTGGTAAGGCCGCCTGGAGTACTGCATGCAGTTTTGGTCACCTTACTTAAGGAAGGATATACTAGCTTTGGAAGGGGTACAGAGACGATTCACTAGGCTGATTCGAGAAATGAGGGGGTTACCTTATGATGACAGATTGAGTAGACTGGGTCTTTACTCGTTGGAGTTCAGAAGGATGAGGGGTGATCTTATAGAAATATTTAAAATCATGAAAGGGATAGACAAGATAGAGGCAGAGAGGTTGTTTCCATTGGTGGGGGAGACTAGAACTAGGGGGCACAGCCTCAAAATACGGAGGAGCCAATTTAAAACCGAGTTGAGAAAGAATTTCTTCTCCCAGAGGGTTGTGAATCTGTGGAATTCTCTGCCCAAGAAAGCAGTTGAGGCTGGCTCATTGAATGTTTTCAAGTCAAAGATAGATAGATTTTTAAGCAATAAGGGAATTAAGGGTTACGGGGAGAGGGCGGGTAAGTGGAGCTGAGTCCACGACCAGATCAGCCATGATCTTATTGAATGGTGGAGCAGGCTCGAGGGACTAGATGGCCTACTCCTGTTCCTAATTCTTATGTTCTTATGTTCTTATGTTCATTTGCAACTCCGCAGCAAGACCTGGATGACATTCAGGCTTGGGCTGATAAGTGGCAAGTGCCAGGCAATGACTATCTCCAACAAGTAAGAGTCTAAACACCTCACATAGAAACATAGAAATTTACAGCGCAGAAGAAGGCCATTTCGGCCCATCGTGTCCGCGCCGGCCGACAAAGAGCCACACAGCCTTTGGTCAGCAGCCCTAAAGGTTACATATAAACCTATGAACAATAACGGAAAGGCAAAGAACACCCAGCCCAACCAGTCCGCTTCACCACAACTGCGACACCCCTTATACTGAAACATTCTAAACTCCACCCCAACCGGAGCCATGTGATCTCCTGGGAGAGGCAAAAACCAGATAAAAACCCAGGCCAATTTAGGGAGAAAAAATCTGGGAAAATTCCTCTCCGACCCATCCAGGTGATCGAAACTAGTCCAGGAGATCACCCTGGCTGTATTCTATTCCCTGCAGTACTTACCATTATATCTGCTCCGTCCAACAAAAGGTCATCCAGTCTAATCCCAATTACCAGCTCTAGGTCTGTAACCCTGCAGGTTACTGAACTTTAAGTGCCCATCCAACCATCTCTTAAAAGTGGTGAGGGTTTCTGCATCCACCACTCTTCCAGGCAGCGAGTTCCAGATCCCCACAACTCTCTGCGTAAAGAAGTCTCCACTCAAATCCCCTCTAAACCTTCCACCAACAACCTTAAAACTATGCCCCCTCGTAATAGACCCCTCCACCAATGGAAATAGGCCCTTACTATCCACTATGTCGAGGCCCGTCAATATTTTGTACACCTCAATGAGGTCTCCTCTCAACCTCCTCTGTTCCAATGAGAACAAACCTAGCCGATCCAATCTATCCTCATAACTAAGATTCTCCATTCCAGGCAGCATCTTAGTAAATGCACATGCGCTGAAAACTGGCTTTTCAGATCTGTCAAGCTCCAGCTTGACAGATCCTCCGCATCTCGGGAGTGAGGACATTTGCATGGGCATTTGCGGTATTTACGCATATCTTGCCCAGCAAATGACGTCAAAACTCTTGCGCCTGATAAAAGCAGATGCATAGTCTACTTTTACAGGCGTAAGAGTTTTAAAATACTCAAAAACTTTTTAAAAGAAAATTATAAAAACACATTGTATTGTTAAAAATCCTCCCCAATATAGTAAGTTTATTTTAAACCATAATTTTAAAAACTTTAAAAAATATCAGCAATATATATATTTTTTAAATATATAAATACCTTTAATTTAAATTAATAAAAATATTTGGTGTATTTTTTCTATTTTTTAATTATTGGTTTTGTGTGTTTTGGGGGCTGTTTCTAATTCATAACAATGGGAACTCCAACTTACGGAGTTCCCATTATTATGAATGAGAACATACTTTACCTGATTGGCTGCCCAGAGCCATGTGACAGCAGCTCCAGGCCTGTGCATGTCCCGACATGCACGCGCTGTGATGCGCAGTCAGAGGAGGCAAAAGGACCGGGAAATCGCGTGGGTGTAGCAGGATTAGGCAAGTGCGCATTTTTTAAAAGTTTTTTACCCGATCACCCGCGGGAAGCAGCCAACCAGGATTTCTGGGCCATTATCTATCAAGACAATCCTCTTGAACTCTCTGTAGTTGCGGGGTGACCACCTCCTGGAAAGTGCACTTCAGGAAATTCTCAGCCCTACAGTGACTCCAGCCACTCCTCAAGCTCCGAAACCTTGTGCTCGAGTTTGAGCAACTGGAGGCACATCCTGCACACATGGTTATCCAGGACACATGACGCGTCTTGGAGTTCCCACTTGGTACAGAATTTGCAGGCAATGGGTCTCAGCTGTTCCAGCTTAAACGTCTATTTTCCAGGAGGTGGTCACCCCGCAACTCGAGATTATATGTATATGTCTCTTATGTTATATATATCAGGGACAAGACGATTGAGGAGAACTCTAGCGACAACATTCCCAGTGGCTGATAGCAGGGAGATTCCCCTGTAGTTGCCGCAGTCGGATTTGTTCCCTTTTTAAAAAATGGTCACAATCACTGCATCTCTGAGATCTCCTGACATGTTCTCCTCCCTCCACATGAGAGAGATGAGGTCATGTATCCGTGCCAACAGCGCCTCTCCATCATACTTTAGCGCCTCAGCAGGGATTCCATCCGCACCCGTAGCCTTGTTATTCTTGAGCTGTTTTATGGCTTTGCCTACCTCGTGCAACGAGGCATGGATGATGTATAGAAGGCACCTCAAGTCGCTGGCGATATATCACCAACGATGTCTCCGCAAGATCCTGCAAATCCCCTGGGAGGACAGGCGCACCAACATCAATGTCCTCGACCAGGCTAACATCCCCAGTATTGAAGCACTGACAGCACTTGATCAGCTTCGCTGGGCAGGCCACATAGTGCTCATGCCAGATACGAGGCTCCCTAAGCAGGAGCTCCTTCATGGTAAACGAGCCAAAGGAGGATAGCGGAAACGTTATTAGGACACCCTCAAAGACTCCCGGGTAAAGTGCGACATTACCACTGACACCTGGGAGACCCCGACTGAAAACCGCCCGAGGTGGAGAAAATACATCCGGGAGGGCGTCGAGCTCTTCGAGTCCCAACGCAAAGAGCATGAAGAGGCCAAGTGCAGGCAGCAGAAGGAGCGCGCGCCAAACCAGCCCCACCGACCACCTCCCTCGATGAACGTCTGTCCCACCTGTAACAGCGTCTGTGGCTCTTGTAGAGGACTGTTCAGGGAGTGAAAGCAAGTCTTCCTTGATTCCGAGGGATTGCCTATGATTATATATCAATTTTAGTTTAGTATCATAGAAAAATAGAAACATTGAAAATAGGTGCAGGAATAGGCCATTTGGCCCTTCGAGCCTGTACCATCATTCAAAATGATCATGGCTGATCATGCAACTTCAGTACCCCATTCCTACTTTCTCTCCATACCCCTTGATCCCTTTAGCCGTAAGGGTCACATCTAACTCCCTTTTGAATATATCTAACGAACTGGCCTCAACAACTTTCTGTGGTAGAGAATTCCACAGGTTCAGAATTCTCTGAGTGAAGAAGTTTCTCCTCATCTCGGTCCTAAATGGCTTACCCCTTATCCTTAGACTGTGACCCCTGTTTCTGGACTTCCCCAACATCGGGAACATTCTTCCTGCATCTAACCTGTCCAATCCCATCAGAATATTATATGTTTCTATGAGATCCACTCTCATTCTTCTAAATTCCAGTGAATATATGCCTAGTCGATCCAGTCTTTCTTCATATGTCAGTCGTGCCATCCCGGGAATCATTCTGGTGAACCTTCACTGCATTCCCTCAATAGCAAGAATGTCCTTCCTCAGATTAGGAGACGAAAACTGCACACAATACTCAACGCGTGGTCTCATCAAGGCCCTGTACAACTGCAGTAAGACCTCCCCGTTCCTATACTCAAATCCCCTCGCTATGAAGGACAGCATACCATTTGCTTTCTTTACTGCCTGATATACCTGCATGCCTACCTTCAATGACTGATGTACCATGACATCCAGGTCTCATTGCACCTCCTCTTTTACTAATCTGTCACATTCAGACAATAATCTGCCTTCCTGTTTTTGTCACCAAAGTGGATAACCTCACATTTATCCACATTATACTGCATCTGCCATGCATTTGCCCATTCACCTAACCTGTCCAAGTCCCCCTGCAACCTCCTAGCATCCTCCTTGCAGCTCACTCTGCCATCCAGCTTAGTGTCATCTGCAAACTTGTAAATATTACATTCAATTCATTTGTCTAAATCATTAATGTATATTGTAAATAGCTGGGGTCCCAGCACTGAACCCTGCGGCACCCCACTAGTCACTGCCTGCCATTCTGGAAAGGACCTGTTTATTCCCACTCTTTGCTTACTGTCTGCCAACCAGTTCTCTATCCCCGTCAATACATTACCCCCAATACCATGTGCCTTAATTTTGCACACTAATCTCCTGTGTGAGACCGTGTCAAAAGCCTTTTGAAAGTCCAAATACACCACATCCACTGGTTCTCCCTTGTCCACTCTACTAGTTACATCCTCAAAAAACTCTCGAAGATTTGTCAAGCATGATTTCCCTTTCATAAATCCATGCTGACTTGGACCGATCCTGTCACTGCTTTTCAAATGCTATTACATCTTTAATGATTGATTCCAACATTTTCCCCACCACCAATGTCAGCCTGACCAGTCTATAATTCCATGTTTTCTCTTTCCCTTCTTTTTTAAAAAGTGGGGTTACATTAGCTACCCTCCAATTCATAGGAACTGCACCAGAATCCATGGAATGTTGGAAAATAACCACCAATGCATCCACTATTTCTAGGGCCACTTCCTTAAGTACTCTGGGATGCAGACTATCAGGCCCTGGGGATTTATTGGCCTTCAGTCCCTGCAATTTCCCTAACACCATTTCCTGACTAATAAGGATTTCCCTCAGTTCCCCCTTCTCGCTGGACCATCAGTCCCCTAGTATTTTCGGGAGGTTATTCGTGTCTTCCGTAGTGAAGACAGAACCAAAGTATTTGTTCAATTGATCTTCCATTTCCTTGTTCCCCATTATGAATTCACTTGATTCTGACTGCAAGGGGCCTACATTAGTCTTCACTCATTTTTTTCTCTTCACATATCGATAGAAACTTTTGCAATTAGTTTTTATGTTCCTTGCAAGCTTACTTTCTTCCTCTATTTTCCCCCTCCTAATTAAACCCTTTGTCCTCCTCTGCTGAATTCTAAATGTCTCCCAGTCCTCAGGTTTGCTGCTTTTTTGGGCCAATTTATATGCCTCGTCCTTGGATTTAACACTTTCCCTAATTTCCCTTGTTAGCCACGGTTGAGCCACCTTCACTTTTTTATTCTTACGCCACACATGGATGTACAATTGTTGTCGTTCATCCATGTGATATTTAAATGTCTGGCATTGCCTATCCACCATTAACCCTTTAAGTATCTTTCTCTAGTCTATCCTAGCCAATTCACATCTCATACCGTCGAAGTTTCCTTTCTTTAAATTCAGGACCCTGGTCTCTGAATTAACTGTGTCACTCTCCATCTTAATGAAGAATTCTACCATATTATGGTCACTCTTCCCCAAGGCGCCCCGCACGACCAGATTGTTAATTAATCCTCTCTCGTTACACAAGACCCAATCTAGGATGACCTGCACTCTAGTTGGTTCCTTGACATATTGGTCGAGAAAACCATCCCTTCTGCACTCCAGGAAATCCTCCTCCACTGTATTGCCACCAGTTTGGTTAGCCCAATCAATATGCAGATTAAAGTCACCCATGATAACTGCTGCACCCTTATTGCACGCGTCCCTAATTTCCTGTTTGATGCCATCCCCAACCTCCCTGCTACTGTTTGGTCGTCTGTACACAACTCCCATTAGCATTTTCTACCCTTTGGTATTCCGCAGCTCTACCGATACAGATTCCATATCATCCAAGTTAATGTCCTTCCTTACTATTGCTTTAATCTCCTCTTTAACCAGTAACGCTACCCCACCTCCTTTTCCTTCCTATCTGTCCTTCCTGAATATTGAATACCCCTGGATGTTGAGTTACCAGCCTTGGTTATCTTGGAGCCATGTCTCCGTAATCCCAATTACATCATATCAGTTAACAGCTATCTGCGCAGTCAATTCATCCATCTTATTACGAATGCTCCTCGCATTGAGACTCAGAGCCTTCAGGCTTGTTTTTTTAACACTCTTTGTCCTTTTAGAATTATGTTGTATTGTGGCCCTTTTTGATTTTTGCCCTTGATTTCTCTGCCCTCCACTCTTGCTTTTCTTCTTTTGCTTCTGCCCCCTTTTTACTTCCCTTTGCCTCCCTGCATAGATTCCCATCCCCCTGCACTTTTAGTTTAAACCCTCCCCAATAGCACTCCCCTCCCCTTCCTCCTATTTATTATTTATGTATACCAGACTTTTATTGTTTGCAATTAGGTTCCCTTTAATTTTGGTTTCCTATACCTAGTTCATTTTAATTTTACCCGCTTCGATCAAATTAATTACACGTATTATTTATATATTTATTTATTTACTGTTGCCGCTTTGTTTAAATTACTGAGCACCTCTTTAACCCTCTGCACTGAATTACCACTTGCACCAAATTTCCGTCCTCTCTTTTTAGCAACCTTTTCAACTGCCAGCTATTACTTCCCCTCCACTCCTCTTGCTGTCCATTCTTCTTCTCGACTCCTCTTGCTCTCCATTCTTCCCCTCTGCTCCTCTTGATATCCTTTCTTCCCCTCCGCTCCTCTTGCTCTCCATTCTTCCCCTTCCTTCTCATTGCTATCCATTCTTCCCCTCTGCTCCTCTTGCTCTCCATTCATCCCCTCCCTTCTCACTGTCATCCATTTCTCATGCCCACTGCTACCTGAGTCTAGTGGGCAGTATTTGGAAGCAGCAATCCTGACCATTAGTGTTGGGAGAATGCTGGGAGAAGAGTGGGACACGGCCAGTCATTAGTCACTTTGGACAGAGTGGGGCTGAAATTTGGCCTTCCGATAAGGCATCTGGCCGGCTGAAAGTGACGGCCACGGGGCGGCGTGGGCATTTTGCTGCACATTGTGCGTGGCAGGGATGCAGAAGAAGGTGGCGCCATCTCCAATGGTTCCAGAGGTAGCGGGCAAGGGATGCAGAAGACATGGAAGCTCAACATGCAGAAAGCCATCGAAATGGTGACAAGACTTCAACCCAGAGAGTTGGCCCAGGAAGGATCTGCCGTGAGGAGTCGGGTCAGGTATGCTGACCCCACCCGCCCACCCCACACAGGAGGCAGATGCTTGCCAGCACCAGGCTGCAGAGGGCGAGGAGCAGCAAGAGCATGAGGAAGAAGGCAATGAGGCAGCTGCCACAGGAAGACCCGAGTATAGACGTGGGGGGAGAAGGCCCTATCGTGCAAGAGTCTACAGATAGCAGTTTTCATTCATGGACCTTATGGATGACTAGTGTCTCCGGGGACTGCGATTCTGGAAGGGCATTGTCAGGGAGTTGTGCAATCTCCTGCAGCCTGACCTCCAGCCTCGGACAAGGCTGAGCACAGCTCTGACCATCATCAACCAATGTGACCATAGCACTCAATTTCTATACACTGGCTCTTTCCAATCTGCTGCAGCAGACATATCAAATATTGCTCAGTTCACTGCGCATTATTCCAGCTGTCAAGTGACAGATGCTCTCGATAGAGAACGAGCAACTACATTTTCTTCCCAATGAGCAGGGAGAAGCAGTTGTAGTGGCAGACCAGATTCGTGCGAATTGCGAGCTTCCACAGGGTTCAGGTTGCCATCGACTGCACCCACATAGCATTGAGGGCACCACAAAACAATCCTGAGATGTTCAGAAACCGCAAGGATTCCACTCCCTCAACGTGCAGCTGGTGTGTGACCACAACTGCAAACTCATTGCAGTTGATGCCCGGTATCCTGGCAGCAGCCACGATCCTTTCATCCTGCGCCAGACCTATTCGTGGTCATCTGCTGCATGCTTCACAACCTGGCAATCATGAGGGCACAACCAGTGGAGGGCGAGCCAGCAGGGCCACCTGAGGAGGAAGACCAGGAGGAGGAGGCGCAGGAGCATGACGCACAGGCGGAGGCGGAGGCGGAGGAGGACCAGGATGCGGGTCACCGGCCATGCATGAGGCGTCATCACCATCCAGGCCCCACAAGGGAAGTGCAGAACCATATCATTGCTGCTTGCTTCCAATGAGTTCATGCCAACTTCACCCTTCATCTTGGCATCTCCAGGGCCATCCCAATGAGCCCTTTCACACATCATTGCCCACAGTGAAATGAGAGACCTGCACAGATATGGGAACACAAAATAAAGATTTACTACACAAGAAATAAAGGTGCAAAAAGCATACACTTAATTATTTCTCATCCTTGAGCATCTCCTTATAACCGCTCTTACCAGTTCTATTCTCGAACTGTGCCGCAGTGTCTCCCCTGTGGCTGCATCGCGGCTCTGGGAAAGCTGCTGTGTTTCAGGTGTGGAAGCTACAGATGTCCTTCTGGGATGCCCTCGACCAGCTCTGGCCTTGGAAGGACCGACTGCAGACTGGGCAGCACCCTCCTCGGTGCGTCCAGTCGGCCTTGGCTCGGACGAGTCCATGCTTGTCGGCAATGGCGGAGTGACAGGTCTGGGGTCAGGAATGCTGTGATCCTGAGAGAGCACATCATCATCATCCTGGTCCGAGGAACCTGTGCCACTCCCCAGGGCAGCACATTACCATCGCCACCAATCTGAGGGAGCACAGGTCAGTGGTGTGACGCGACACTGGATGGTCCCACATGGACCGTGGTGGACTCAGTCACGATGACAACAGTCAGCTCTCGTGTGGCATCGAGCTGAGAATGCATGAGAGCAGACACAGACTCGATGCCACTGGACACGATAGCAGTAAGACGCTCCTTGGCCTGTCGCCCAGAGTGCACACGTGCATTTCGAGCTGCCGGGGCCACAGCCATCCTCTCCAATGCAGCACTAAGATGTTGGCACCCTTGCACCTGTGCTGTAATGTCAGCTGCCACATCACCAACGAGATGCAGCATCACAGCTGGATCTGCACGGTCACTCTGGTAGTCCACCATTGTCTGCACACTGGCAATGATGGCTTCCATGCTCCTGATCAGTTGTGACAGGTTCTCCGGCACCTTTGCCATTGCCGCCAACATCTGGGAATACGTGGCCTCCACCCTTCTTTCATATGCCCCAACATCAAGGGGCTCATCTGAGTCCTCTTCAGCAGAACTCGCGTGTGACCTTGTGCCCCGGAAGAGATGGCACCTGAGGTTGCCTTTGCCCTTCACTGTGCTGCAGCCTGCTAGGCCTCGGTGCATCACCCAGTGCAGACCCCTCTGCTAATCTAACATTCCCGACCACGTATTCCCAGTATCTGAGTTGGCGCTGCGAGCGTCGGAAGCAGTGATACGGTGTTGGCAGCAGTGTCCCCCTCTTTCTCGGCCTAATCGGACATGGCATCAATAAATGGAGTGGCCTCTAGGGTGTCGTTGTAGCTTTTGCTCCCAATGGCCTCTAGGGTCTCATAAGAAGACCATAAGAAATAGGAGCAAGAGTAGGCCATTTGGACCCTCAAGCCTGCTCTGCCATTTAATATCATGGTTGATCTGATCATGGCTTTGGCTGCCAGTGAACTCAAGGCTGTTATCATGGCTTTGCCTCCCACTTGCATCAGCAGTTTCTCCCTGGCTTTGGCTCCATTGCCCTCAATGTTGTCATCCTGACTTTGGCTCACACTCAGGGTCTCATCTACAATCATAAATGGCACAAGGGCTCCTGTGAGGGTGAAGTAGGGCATTGCAGCATGCAGCCTGAAACTTGCACACAATCATTTGCAAATACGCGGTAGGCGTTGGCACTTTCAGGGAGAGATGGCATTAAAGGAAGGCCTTCACTTACCGATGCTGCCCCCAGTGAGATTGGCATGACTGGCAGCCACAGGAAAGGCCACATGTGGGCCCACAAGCCTCTGAACGCTTTCTTGAGGTGAGTGAACTGCTGGAGCTCTGGCTCGCCACGGTTGTTGCTCAACACAGTTGTGAGAAACCTTCGCCTGTAAAGCAAATAATGCTTGCTGAGTAGCAGTTTCATGAGCCCTCAGCAATGATGTAGAACTGTGTGTTCGTTACATGCAGCTGTAATTCTTACATGAGCCTCCATTGTGAGAACGCACACACACATATAGGCCTCAACAATCAACTGTTGCTTCAGTGACTATATGGTGAAAGTTGGAAAAAAGAGAAGGTGAAGGAGAGGCTCGTAGATGGAAGGTAAGGAGTTGCGGGAACATGTGCTCACTTTCATCAGGTGAATTATGTCGTTGAGCCTTTTGTGGCATTGGGTCACAGAGACCTCCACAGCGATCTCTCTCCAGGCATTAATGAACACATCGCGAGTCAGTCTGCCTGTGTCGGGGTAAAGAATGCTCCTCCTTCCCTCCACAGCCTCAATGACGGTCTCCAGTTCCACGTCAGAAAATCTGCTGGCCCTCCTTGTTCCTCCTGGATTCGCCATGCCCTCGATTGAACATGCTTCCCTGCTTAGGGCCGAGCTGCAAACCCTGCCCTTTAACAAGGTCAGGGAGCACCTGGCTCATTAGCAGCAAATCGGCAGCAGCTGAATTTCGCGGCCCTATCAGCCACTCTGCACTACACTGATGCAAACAGCCCATTCTCGCTACCAGTACCGCTCGCTCCTTTTTTTCAGCAAAAATGCTGAATTTCGCACCAATGGCTGCCATATCCATTGGCAAAAAGCAGTAGGTGCGCCCCGTTTCGGGCAGATGTGAATTTCTGCCCCAGTGAGTCTGGGGGAGCGGAGCGAGGTCTGGCTTGCTGCACTGAATTCTGTCAGGAACAGTTGACATAGACATATGTATGATGTTATGCCTGGACCAGATGGAAGAGCAGTGCCGGATAACATTGATGCTGTTCATGGACACAATTATTGAAGTGTGTCAAAATGGTAGCAGTTGAATCTTCTGTGATTAGGTTTGCTTATGGCTGCACTTACTCTTTGTCACTTCAATCATTTACATGGGATATTGCAGGATCAAAGCATGTCTTCGTGCATTCAGGCCATGAATGATATTCTGATTCAGAGGAATAGCACTTACATAAGAACATAAGAAATAGGTGCAGGAGTAGGCCATACAGCCCCTCGAGCCTGCTCCATCATTTAATAAGATCATGGCTGATCTGATCATGGACTCAGCTCCATTTCCCCGCCCACTCCCCATAACCCCTTATCGTTTAAGAAACTGTCTATTTCTGTCTTAAATTTATTCAATGTCCCAGCTTCCACAGCTTTCTGAGGCAGCGAATTCCACAGATTAACAACCCTCTGAGAGAAGAAATTTCTCCTCATCACTGTTTTAAATGGGCAGCCCCTTATTCTAAGATCATGCCCTCTAGTTCTATTCTCCCCCATGAGTGGAAACATCCTCTCTGCATCCACCTTGTCAAGCCCCCTCATAATCTTATACGTTTCGATAAGATCATCTCTCATTCTTCTGAATTCCAATGAGTAGAAGCCCAACCTACTCAACCTTTCCTCATAAGTCAACCCCCTCATCTCCGGAATCAACCTAGCGAACCTTCTCTGAACTGCCTCCAAAACAAGTATATCCTTTCGTAAATATGGAAACCAAAACTGCACGCAGTATTCCAGGTGTGGTCTCACCGATACCTTATGTAGCTGTAGCAAGACTTCCCTGCTTTTATACTCCATCCCCTTTGCAATAAAGGCCAAGATACCATTGGCCTTGCTGATCACTTGCTGTACCTGCATACTATCATTTTGTGTTTCATGCACAAGTACCCCCAGGTCCCGCTGTACTGCAGCACTTTGCAATCTTTCTCCATTTAAATAATAACTTGCTCTTTGATTTTTCTGCCAAAGTGCATGACCTCACACTTTCCAACATTATACTCGATCTGCCAAATTTTTGCCCACTCACTTAGCCTGTCTATGTCCTTTTGCAGATTTTTTGTGTCCTCCTCACATATTGCTTTTCCTCCCATCTTTGTATCGTCAGCAAACTTGGCTACGTTACACTCAGTCCCTTCTTCCAAGTCATTGATGTAGATTGTAAATAGTTGGGGTCCCAGCACTGGTCCCTGCGGCACCCCACTAGTTACTGGTTGCCAACCAGAGAATGAACCATTTATCCCGACTCTCTATTTTCTGTTAGTTAGCCAATCCTCTATCCATGCTAATATATTACCCCCAACCCCGTGAAATGTTATCTTGTGCAGTAACCTTTTATTTGGCACCTTGTCAAATGCCTTCTGGAAGTCCAAATAAACCACATCCACTGGTTCCCCTTTATCCACCCTGTTTGTTACATCTTCAAAGAACTCCAGCAAATTTGTCAAACATGACTTCCCCTTCATAAATCCATGCTGACTCTACCTGACCGAATTTTGCTTTTCCAAATATCCTGCTACTGCTTTTTTAATAATGGACTCCACCATTTTCTCAACCACAGATGTTAGTCTAACTGGTCTATAGTTTCCTGCTTTTTGTCTGCTTCCTTTTTTAAATAGAGGTATAGAACAATAACAACTGTACATCATTACTGTTTTGCTCACTGTTATGAGCATTGTCAGCTCCGAATTGTGAAGTCGCTGATGGCCATAACATTGAAAATTGAATGCAAAGACCGTCTGGCTGGTTACATGATTTAGGCCAATGCTGGAAACTGTGACTTATGACCTCATTGCTGATGAGAGGTACAACCAGGCACTGAATGACCACCACTGTGCTGTAAGGTTCTATGATTGTATGAGTAGGGCACCTATAATTCCATTAGTGGACAAGGAAAACACAAATTAGCTTCAATTCCATCAATGCACAAGAGATCTGTGATATACAGTAAAGGAATTCATATAAATGCAAATGCCTAGAATCATATCAATGCAAATACCTCCTTCAATGCCTCCTTCATCCTCACTCACTTGTCTATGTCTAAAGCATTTAAATGCAATGACAGTCTGGCTGTTGGAGGACTTAGGCCAAAGCCGTAAACTGTGGCTTCAGACCTCATTACTGGCAAAGAGGTACAACCAGGCTCACAAGATGATTCATCAAGCAAATAACTGGGCAGTTGAAGCTGTGATTTCTACTGTCTTGATCCTTTTTATGGTGGTTTTACATTCTGAGCCAAGTAAATGTGCAAAATGATTGTGGTGTGCTGCATATTATATCTCCGACTCAGTAAAACACACCTTCTGTGCAATTTTCATCATTACGTTGCAGTTTTACCATTGGCACATCTGGATTATTGTACATCTAGGGTCTCTTATAGGGGTCATGGAGTTTGTTTCTTGCTTATTAAGGTGCTAAACTGTAATTATCGTGGTTCAGCACTGATTGTGTTGCTTAACCTCCCACAATCTGGAATTCACTCCACTGCTGATGAAATGGTGCTTCATTCCTGTTTGGGTGGTTGTTGATTCGACAGTATGAGAAATATATTAGCACGGAGAGAGATTGGCTAACTGATAGAAAACAGAGAGTCGGGATAAATGGGTCATTTTCCGGTTGGCAAACAGTAATTAGTGGGATGCTGCAGGGATCGGTGCTGGGGCCTCAACTATTTACAATCTATATTAATGGCTTGCATGAAGGGACCGAGTGTAATGTTGCCAAGTTTGCTGGTGATACAAAGGTGGGTGAGAGAGAAAATTGTGAGGTGGACACAAAAAATCTGCAAAGGGATACAGACAGATTAAGTGAGTGAGCAAAAATTTGGCAGATGGAGTATAATGTGGGAAAATGTGAGGATATCCACTTTGGCAGAAAAAATAGAAAAGCAAATTATAATTTAAATGGAGCAAAATTGCAAAGTGCTGCAGTACAGAAGGACCTGGGGGTCCTTGTACATGAACACAAAAAGTTAGTATGCAGGTACACCAAGTAATCAGGAAGGTAAATGGAATGTTGGCCTTTATTGCAAGGGGGATGGAGTGTAAAAGAAGAGAAGTCATGCTACAACTGTGCAGGGTATTGGAGTACTGCGTACAGTTTTGGATTCTGTATTTAAGGAAGGATATACTTGCATTGGAGGCTGTTCAGATAAGGTTCACTATGTTGATTCCGGAGATGAGGAGGTTGACTTATGAAGATACGTTGAGTAGGTTGGGACCATAGAAACATAGAAACATAGAAAATAGGTGCAGGAGCAGGCCATTCTGCCCTTCTAGCCCGCACTGCCATTCAATATGATCACAGTTGACCATGCAATTTCAGTACCCCACTCCTGCTTTCTCTCCACACCCCCTGATCCCCTTCGCCGTAAGGGCCACATCCAACTCCCTCTTGAATATATCCAATGAACTGGACTCCACAACTTTCTGTGGCAGAGAGTTCCACAGATTCACCACTCTCTGGGTGAAAAAGTTTCTCCTCATCTCGGTCCTATATGGCTTACCCTTATCCTTAGACTGTGACCCCTGGTTCTGGACTTCCCCAACATTGGGAACACTCTTCCTGCATCTAACCTATGCAGTCCTGTCATAATTTTACATGTTTCTATGAGGTCCCCTCTTATTCTTCTAAATTCCAGTGAGTATAAGCCTAGCCGATCCAATCTTTCTTCATATGTCAGTCCTGCCATCCCGGGAATTAGTCTGGTGAACCTTCGCTGCACTCCCACAATATCAAGCACGTCCTTCCTCAGATTAGGAGACAAAAACTGCACACAATACTCAAGGTGTAGTCTCACCAAGGCCCTGTACAACTACAGTAAGACCTCCCTGCTCCTATACTCAATCCTCAAATGCCATTTGCTTTCTTTACTACCTGCTGTACCTGCATGCCTACCTTCAGTGACTGATGTACCATGACTCCCAACTCTCTTTGCACCTCCCCTTTTACTAATCTGTCACCATTCAGATAATAATCTGCCTTCCTGTTTTTGCCACCAAAGTAGATAACCTCACATTTATCCACAGTATACTGCATCTGCCATGCATTTGCCCACTCATCTAACCTGTCCAAGTCACCCTGCAGCCTCTTAGCATCCTCCTCACAGCTCGCACCACCACCCAGCTTAGTGTCATCTGCAAACTTGGAAATATTACCTTCAATTCCTTCGTCTAAATCATTAATGTATATTGTAAATAGCTGGGGTCCCAGCACTGAATCTTGAGGCACCCCACTAGTCACTGCCTGCCATTCTGAATAGGACACGTTTATTCCCACTCTTTGCTTCCTGTTTGCCAACCAGTTCTCTAACCACGTCAATACATTGCCCCCAATACCATGTGCCTTAATTTTGTACACTAATCTCTTGTGTGGGACCTTGTCCAAAGCCTTTTGAAAGTCTAAATGCACCACATCCACTGGTTCTCCCTTATCCACTCTACTAGTTACATCCTCAAAAAACTCTAGAAGATTTGTCAAGCATGATTTCCCTTTCATAAATCCATGCTGACTTGGACTGATCAAGTCACTGTTTTCCAAATGCTCTGCTATTACATCCTTAATAATTGATTCCAGCATTTTCCCCACCACCGATGTCAGGTTGACCGGTCTATAATTCCCTGTTTTCTCTCTCCCTCCTTTTTTAAAAAGTGGGGTTACATTAGCTACCCTCCAATCCATAGGTATTGATCCAGAGTCCATGGAATGTTGGAAAATGACCACCAATGCATCTACTATTTCTAGGGCAACTTCCTTAAGTACTCTGGAATGCAGCCTATCAGACCCTGGGGATTTATCAGCCTTCAGTCCCTTCAATTTCCCTAACACCATTTCCTGACTAATAATGATTTCCCTCGGTTCCTCCTTTCCGCTAGACCCTCGGTCCCCTGGTAATTTCAGGAGGTTATTCATGTCTTCCTTAGTGAAGACAGAACCAAAGTATTTGTTCAATTGGTCTGCCATTTCCTTGTTCCCCATTATGAATTCACTTGATTCTGACTGCAAGGGGCCTACATTAGTCTTCTCTAATCTTTTTCTCTTCACATATCTATAGAAGCTTTTGCAGTCAGTTTTTATGTTCCCTGCAAGCTTACTCTCATACTCTATTTTCCCCCTCCTAATTAGATCTTTAGTCCTCCTCTGCTGAATTCTAAATTTCTCCCAGTCCTCAGGTTTGCTGCTTTTTCTGGCCAATTTATATGCCTCTTCCTTGGATTTAACATTATCCCTAATTTCCCTTGTTAGCCACGGTTGAGCCACCTTTCCTGTTTTATTTTTACGCCAGATAGGGGTGTACATTCATCCATGTGATCTGTAAATGTCTGCCATTGCCTATCCACCGTCAACCCTTTAAGTATCATATGGCAGTCTATCCTAGCCAAATCATGTCTCATAACATTGAAGTTTCCTTTCTTTATGTTCAGGACCCTAGTCTCTGAGTTAACTGTGTCACTCTCCATCTTAATGAAGAATTCTACCATATTACGGTCACTCTTCCCCAAGGGGCCACGCATGACCAGATTGCTAATTAATCCTCTCTCGTTACACAAGACCTAGTCTAGGATGGCCTGCTCTCTAGTTGGTTCCTCAACATATTGGTCGAGAAAATCATCCCTTGTACACTCCAGGAAATCCTCCTCCACAGTATTGCTACCAGTTTGATTAGCCCAATCAATATGTCGGTTAAAGTCACCCACGATAACTGCTTCACCCTTATTGCACGCGTCCCTAATTTCCTGTTTGATACCATCCCCAACCTCCCTACTACTGTTTGGTGGTCTGTACACAATGCCCACTAACGTTTTCTGCCCTTTGGTGTTTCGCAGCTCTACCCATATAGATTCCACATCATCCAAATTAATATCCTTCCTTACTATTGCGTTAACCTCCTCTTTAACAATTAACGCTACCCCACCTCCTTTTCCTTCTTGATTATTGAATACCCGTGGATGTTGAGTTCCCAGCCTTGGTTACCCTGGAGCCATGCCTCCGTAATCCCAATTACATCATATCCGTTAACAGCGCAGTTAATTCATCCACCTTATTACGAATGCTCCTCGCACTGAGACTCAGCCTTCAGGCTTGTTTTTTTAACACTCTTTGGAGTTCATTGGAGTTCAGAAGAATGAGAGGTGATCTTATCGAAACATATAAGAAAAAGAAGGGGCTCGACAAGGTGGATGCAGAGAGGATATTTTCACTCATAGGGGAAACTAAAACTAGGGGACACAGTCTCAGAATAAGGGGCTGCCCATTTAAAACTGAGATGAGGAGGAATTTCTTCTCTCAGACTGTTGTAAATCTGTGGAATTCTCTGCCCCAGAGAGCTGTGGAGGCTGATCATTGAATATATTTAAGGCGGAGATAGACAGATTTTTGAGCGATTAGGGAATAAAGGGTTATGGAGAGCAGGCAGGGAAGTGGAGCTGAGTCCATGATCAGATCAGCCATGATCTTATCCAATGGTGGAACAGGTTCAAGGGGCCAAATGGCCAACTCCCGCTCCTATTTCTTATGTTCTTATATTCTTAAATAATTGCTTCGAAGGGCTGAGCACCTGACAGCAGGCTCTAAGTTGCTTGTGTAGTGGGGATTTGCAACAGGGTGGAAGAAATCAAGTTGATGGTCAAAGATGAAATTTAATATTGGAAAATATTCATTGCGGCCTATCCGGTGCATACGATGTGCACATGCGCTCAAAGAGGCCCCGTAAGGTTCGGGTTGAGGCACACGAAGCGCATGCGCCCAAACCCAGCACTTGTGATCTGTCAAAATTTCCACTGACAAATCGCACACATCCCTGGGAGAAGGGCCTTCACGGGCTATTTGCCCAACTCCTGCTCAGCGAATGTCCTTAAAATCCTTATGCCACTGCTTTTACCAGCATAAGAGTTTAAATAGATAGAAAAATTACATTGTATCACTAATTTCTATAGTAAAAACTCTGTCCATTAAGGTAAGTTTATTTTTAATCCTATTAAAACATAGCAACAAAATTTCAAAAAAATATGTTTTTTTCGAAAACATTTAATTTCATTCAATTTCAATTCATTTTAAATATGTGAGGTTGTTTTAAATTTAAGTATTGTGTTTCTGTGCTTTTGGAGGTATTCCCATTCATAGTAATGGGAGCTCTGTACAAACAGAACTCATCATTACTATCAATGAGAATTTGCCATGTTCATTGGTGGTCCAGGCCCACATGATCCCAGGATACACATATGCTCCTGGGATGCGTGGGCCTCTGCACTGGGCTGTGCATCTAGGCCTCAGAGCTGAAGTGTTCATTACTCCAGGACCACCAGCTACTTTCGGAAAAAAAAATTTGATTGGAGGCATTCGCCTGCGGGTAGCCTCCGACCACAAATGTTGGCCCAATAATTAATAGGAGACATCAGTCTGTATACCACAGATGTGTGTCTACTGACAAACATTGAGACAGAAAAAGTAGTAGCTATAACTGACCATTCCTGGTAAGCATTTAAACAATTCAAGGGTATGTTCGAAGAGAAAAATCAAGTCTGGATGCAGTTCAAGGACATGTGAAAGCAAAAGGAGTTAGTTTATTGCTTTACAAGGTTGATTCTTTGGGCAGGGGAGCAGTTAGTGCTGGCAGAGCTTGGATGAGCAGAGATTGGATAATCCAGTCTTGTTTCTCACTCAAAGTGCAGAGAATAGCAGGGCTGATTGACCAGTTGAGTGCTTCAGATGAGGAGCAAAGCTCACAGGCTGCTCGCCTGGAAAATTGTAGCTCTGCAGTTACCTGATTTTTCTTTCCATTCCATGAATGGCAATTGCAGTATAATGTCGAATAATGTGAGGTTATCCACTTTGGTGGCAAAAACAGGGAGGCGGAATATTATCTAAATGGTGACAGATTAGGAAAAGAGAAGGTGCAACGAGACCTGGGTGTCATGATACATCAGTCATTGAAAGTTGGCATGTAGGTACAGCAGGCGGTGAAGACGGCAAATTGCATGTTGGCCTTCATAGCTAGGGGATTTGAGTACAGGGGCAGGGAGGTCTTACTACAGTTGTACAGGGCCTTGGTGAGGCCACACGTTGAATATTGTGTTCAGTTTTAGTCTCCTAATTGAGGAAGGATATTCTTGCTATTGAGGGAGTGCAGCAAAGGTTCACCAGACTGATTCCCGGAATGGCAGGACTGACATGTGAACAAAGACGGGATCGACTAGGCTTATACTCACTGGAATTTAGAAGAATGAGAGGGGATCTCATAGAAACATATAAAATTCTGAATGGATTGGACAGGTTAGATGCAGGAAGAATGTTCCCGATGTTGGGGAAGTCCAGAACAAGGGGTCACAGTCTAAGGATAAGGAGTAAGCCATTTAGGACTGAGATGAGGAGAAACTTCTTCACTCAGAGAATTGTGAACGTGTGGAATTCTCTACCACAGAAAGTTGTTGAGGCCAGTTCGTTAGATATATTCAAACGGGAGTTAGATGTGGCCCTTACGGCTAAAGGGATCAAGAGGTATGGAGAGAAAGCAGGAATGGGGTACTGAAGTTGCATGATCAGTCATGATCATATTGAATGGTGGTGCAGGCTCGAAGGACCGAATGGCCTACTCCTGCACCTATTTTCTATGTTTCTATGTTTCTATGTCAGAAAATTGAACAGCTGACCAGTGTATCAACTCTAGTATTTTCTGCCCTATTTTATGCATTGGGACTTATACATTTATGTGATAACCTCTTTAAATCATCAAAATGTATGCAAATACATAGCTGTTGCTTCTATTCCCCTGATCATTGGAGAAGAATTAGCTGAAATCATTGCCTGCCCATTTAGCACCTGAGCTACCCTTTCCCCCTGGCCTGGCTGCAGCCCACTCGTGCCCACTGACTCACCACGAGTAGATCCCGCCTCTGTACTACCCTCTAAAGTTTGTGCAGTGCCATTTTCTGAGCTGGTGCCTGGAAGTGTTAGATTGAGTGATAGTGTCTCTTCTTCCCCATCATTCTCCTCCTCTACTTCTTCCTGCACAGGCTGAGCTGGTGGCCGTTCTTAGGTATCTGAAAGGGCAAAGGGATAGACAAGATAGAGGCAGAGAGGTTGTTTCCACTGGTCGGGGAGACTAGAACTAGGGGGCACAGCCTCAAAATACGGGGGAGCCAATTTAAAACCAAGTTGAGAAGGAATTTCTTCTCCCAGAGGGTTGTGAATCTGTGGAATTCTCTGCCCAAGGAAGCAGTTGAGGCTAGCTCATTGAATGTATTCAAATCACAGATAGATAGATTTTTAACCAATAAGGGAATTAAGGGTTACGTGGAGTGGGCGGGTAAGTGGAGCTGAGTCCACGGCCAGATCAGCCATGATCTTGTTGAATGGCGGAGCAGGCTCGAGGGGCTAGATGGCCTACTCCTGTTGCTAATTCTTATGTTCTTATGTTCTTATGTTTACAGTGTAAAAGTCAGTGAGCAGCCTGCGTGGGAACTTTGAGATTACTGCACGGCTGTGTACCTTAGTGGGAACATTGAATGGGATTTGAGAAGAGGATTTGGTATGAGCATATCGTCATCATCAATATTTTCAACCTTGCTGATCGCCACAGCCTCAGTGACAGCCCTTCCAATTATCTCCAGCTCTGTCTCCTCCAGTCGGGTCCTGCTCTGCAGCCATGATTCCCCCTACTTGTTTGCTTCTGCTCGTGCAGTTGTAACCCACTTTGGCCTGCAAGAAAAAGGAGCATGTTTCAGTGAGTATGGTGCAATGTGTTTGGGTGATGTGCCTGTCATGGTTGAATAGCCATGTTGAATGTTATGTCTCAAATAAAGCAATGTGACTGAGTACTGTAGACTTAAGTAAATGTGATCTCAGTCTCTTTATTCTGACTCCAGAGTACCAGCACAACATGGGAGGCCTGCTTATATGCAGTGCTCCCAAGGGATGCTGGGATCCCTTGGGACTCCAACAGATGCGCCCTCTGGTGGCGGAAGAATGCTGGTTACAAAGTGTTGCATATAAAATATCACTCATCCCCAAAGTCAATACTACACTTATTTACAGGGTGAGACGATCTGGGGCTTTCCGCTCCCTAGTCGATCGTCTCGGTATAAACACAGGTACAGGTGAGTTGGTTGGGCCTTTGCTGGGCTGCTGCGCAGCTGGCCTTGTTGGGCTGCTGGGGATGATGAGTTCAGCTTCGTGGTCAACCGTGATGTCGGTTGCCACTTGTGTTTGTATCGGAGGTTTGAAGTTGGTGGTGTCCTCTTCAGGTTGCTCGTGGTTGTCTGTGAATCGCAGTTTGGTTTGTCCAAATGTTTTCTGCAAGTTAGTCCATTTGCAAGTTTGACCTCAAAGACCCTATTCCCTTCTTTGGCTACGACAGTGCCAGCAAGCTATTTGGGACCAGGTCCATAGTTGAGTACAAATACAGGGTCAAGAACAAACAGTTTGTTGGAACATAACAGATTTCTGGCTTTCTCAAAAGCAGTCTCTTGTGATTTCCCCTATACCCAGCCATCTCGTTGCATAGCAACACATGTAGAGGTTCTAGCAAGGTGCTAAGAAACATAGAAACATAGAAAATAGGTGCAGGAGTAGGCCATTCGGCCCTTCGAACCTGCACCGCCATTCAATGAGTTCATGGCTGAATATGCAACTTCAGTACCCCATTCCTGCTTTCTCGCCATACCCCTTGATCCCTCTAGTAGTAAGGACTTCATCTAACTCCCTTTTGAATATATTTAGTGAATTGGCCTCAACAACTTTCTGTGGTAGAGAATTCCACAGGTTCACCACTCTCTGGGTGAAGAAGTTCCTCCGCATCTCGGTCCTAAATGGCTTACCCCTTATCCTTAGACTGTGACCCCTGGTTCTGGACTTCCCCAACATTGGGAACATTCTTCCTGCATCTAACCTGTCTAACCCCGTCAGAATTTTTAATGTTTCTATGAGATCCTCTCTCATTCTTCTGAACTCCAGTGAATACAAGCCCAGTTGATCCAATCTTTCTTGATATGTCAGTCCCGCCATCCTGGGAATCAGTCTGGTGAACCTTCGCTGCACTCCCTCAATAGCAAAAATATCCTTCCTCAGATTAGGAGACCAAAACTGTACACAATACTCCAGGTGTGGCCTCACCAAGGCCCTGAACAACTGTAGTAACACCTCCCTGCCCCTGTACTCAAATCCCCTCGCGATGAAGGCCAACATGCAATTTGCCTTCTTAACCGCCTACTGTACCTGCATGCCAACCTTCAATGACTGATGTACCATGACACCCAGGTCTCGTTGCACCTCCCCTTTTCTTAATCTGTCACTATTCAGATAATAGTCCGTCTCTCTGTTTTTACCACCAAAGTGGATAACCTCACATTTATCCACATTATACTTCATCTGCCATGCATTTGCCTACTCACCTAACCTGTCCAAGTCACTCTGCAGCCTCACAGCATCCTCCTCGCAGCTCACACTGCCACCCAACTTAGTGTCATCCGCAAATTTGGAGATACTACATTTAATCCCCTTGTCTAAATCATTAATGTACAGTGTAAACAGCTGGGGCCCCAGCACAGAATCTTGCAGTACCCCACTAGTCACTGCCTGCCATTCTGAAAAGTACCCATTTACTCCTACTCTTTGCTTCCTGTCTGCCAACCAGTTGTCAATCCACGTCAGCACACTACCCCCAATCCCATGTGCTTTAACTTTGCACATTAATCTCTTGTGTGGGACCTTGTCGAAAGCCTTCTGAAAGTCCAAATACACCACATCAACTGGTTCTCCCTTGTCCACTCCACTGAAAGCATCCTCAAAAAATTCCAGATTTTTCAAGCATGATTTCCCTTTTACAAATCCATGCTTCCATCATTTTACCCACTACTGAGGTCAGGCTGACCGGTCTGTAATTCCCTGTTTTCTCTCTCCCTCCATTTTAAAAAGTGGGTTACATTGGCTACCCTCCACTCCATAGGAACTGATCCAGAGTCAATGGAATGTTGGAAAATGACTGTCAATGCATCCGCTATTTCCAAGGCCACTTCCTTAAATATTCTGAGATGCAGACCATCAGGCCCTGGGGATTTATCAGCCTTCAATCCCATCAATTTCCCCAACACAATTTCCCGACTAATAAGGATTTCTCTCAGTTCCTCCTTCTTACTAGACCCTCTGATCCCTTTTATATCCGGAAGGTTGTTTGTGTCCTCCTTCGTGAATACCGAACCAAAGTACTTGTTCATTTGGTCTGCCATTTCTTTGTTCCCCGTTATGACTTCCCCTGATTCTGACTGCAGGGGACCTACGTTTGTCTTTACTAACCTTTTTCTCTTTACATATCTATAGAAACTTTTGCAATCCGTCTTAATGTTCCCTGCAAGCTTCTTCTCATACTCTATTTTCCCTGCCCTAATCAAACCCTTTGTCCTCCTCTGCTGAGTTCTAAATTTCTCCCAGTCCCCGGGTTCTTTGCTATTTCTGCCCAATTTGTATGCCACTTCCTTGGCTTTAATACTATCCCTGATTTTCCTTGATAGCCACAGTTGAGCCACCTTCCCTTTTTTATTTTTAGCCCGGGTAGGCAATTACCAAAATAATTGAGGAGTTGAGTCCCAGGAATGACCGTAGATCCGTTACATTCTGTGGTCTCGGCGCGTTCTTGACGGCCTCCATCTTGGCATTGGTGGGTCTGATGCCATCTGCCGCATTTGTTCTCCCTAAGAACTCCACCTCTGACACCAGGAAAACACACTTCAAGCATTTCAACCTGAGTCCCACACGATCTAGCCGACTTAGAACTTCTTCCAGGTTCTGCAAATCTTCAATGGTGTCCTGATCTGTGACCAGTATGTCGTCCTGGAAAACCATGGTGCGCGGAACTGACTTTAGCAGACTTTCCATGTTCCTTTGAAAAATAGCCGAGGCCGATCTAATCCGAAACGGGCATCTATTGTAGATGAACAGACCTTTGTGCATGTTGATGCAGGTGAGGCCTTTCGAAGATTCCGCCAGCTCCTGCATCATGTAGGCCGAGGTCAGGTCCAACTTGGTGAACGTCTTCCCTCCTGCTAGCATCCCAAATAGGTCGTCTGCCTTGGGTAGCGGGTACTGGTCCTGCAGCGAAAAACGGTTAATCGTTACTTTATTGTCCCCACAAATTCTGACCGTGCCATCGCCCTTAAGAATTGGAACAATCGGACTGGCCGATTCGTTGAACTTAACCGGCATGATGATGCCCTTTCATTGTAGCCTGTCCAGCTCAATCACCATTTTCTCTTGCATCATGTATGGCACCACACGTGCCTTGTGGTGGATGGGTCGTGTACCGGGAACCAAGTTGATCAGCACCTTCGCGCCAGAGACATTTCCGATGCCTAGCTCAAACAACAACGAGGACTTGCTTAAAACCTGGGCACATGAGGCGTTGTCGACGGACGAAAGCGCTCAGATGTTGTCCCAGTTCCAGCGGATTCTTCCCAGCCAGCTTCTACCGAACAGTGTGGACCATCTCTTGGTACAATCCATAGTGGTAGTTCGTGCACCGCTCCATCATAGGAGACTTTTCTGCTGCACTGCCAATTACAGGGATCAGCTCTTTAGTGTAAGCTCTCAGCTTGGTATGAATATGGCTCAGCTTGGGTCTTTGTGCCTTGTTGCATCACAGCCTCTCGAAGGCCTTTTTGCTCATGATTGACTGACTCGCACCCATGGATACTGAATTCCGTTCAATTCAACTTTTAACATGATCGATGGACATTTCGTGGTGAAGGTTTATACCCCGTACACTTCTGCCTCCTCGGTTCGAGTCTCTAGTTCACATTGATCCGCCATGGATCAGTCTTTCTTTGCAATGTGGTGGTTTGCAGGGTTTGCAGCTCATCTGCACATTCGCTGGAGGTGTTCCATTGTTCCACAGCCTTTGCACGCATAGTGTTTGAAGCGGCTTTGATGGGCTCGATGATCACCTCTGCAGCACCAACAAGGTGTTAATTGCCTCGCATTCACACTTGATGACAGACTCTGAGTCATCTGAGGTCGTGCAGCTACAGGCGTGTATTTTCTGCCATATGCATTCCTGCCTGAAAACGACGTTACTTTGTGTACATTACTTGCAGATGCATTTTTATGCTGCGAAATTTGTTTGGTGTTATCGCTGGTGGACATAAATGCCTGGGCTATCGTTATGGCTTTGCTCAGATTCAGTGTTTCAACGGTCAATAGTTTAAGAAGGATAACTTCATGGCCAATGCCAAGCACAAAAAAGTCTCTTAGCATTTGTTCTAGGAATCCACCGAATTTGCAATGTCCTGCAAAGTTCCTTAGTTCGGCGACGTAGCTCGCCACTTCCTGGCCTTCGGACCGTTGATTATGTATAAAATCGATAATCGATACCTTGCCATCAGAATGCTCTCCTTCGGATTTAGGTGCTCCCGGACCAGCGTACACAGTTCTTCATACGATTTGGTTGTTGGTTTCAACAGAGCAAGATGATTCTTAATGAGGCCATAGGTTATTGCCCCGCAGACGGTGAGGAGGATCGCCCTTCATTTGGCAGCATTGTCTTTCCCTTCCAGCTCGTTGGCCACGACGTATTTGTCGAGTCGCTCCATGAAGGCTTTCCAATCATCACCCTCTGAGAATTTCTCCAGGATACCAACAGTTCTCTGCATTTTCGCGTGATGGTTCGTTATCTATTACTCATTGCCAGTTGTTATGTCTCAAATAAAGCAATGTGACTGAGTACTGTAGACTTGAGTAAGTGTGACCTTAGTCTATTTATTCTGACTCCAGAGTGCTGGCACAGCATGGGAGGCCTACTTATATGCAGTGCTCCCAAGGGATGCTGGGATCCCTTGGGACTCCAACAGATACACCCTCTGGTGGCGGTAGAATGCTGGTTACAAAGTGTTGCAAACATAACATCGTGCAATGTGTGAGATGTAGGTGTGAGGCTTGTGACAGTGGTAAGTGTGTGAGGGTGAGGTGAAGCTATGATTGTGAGGTATGAGCTAGAGATTGTTGTAAGTGAAGGATGGGGGAGTGGTGCATTGAGCAGTGTGTGAGGCTTGTGGTACAGTAGATGGGATATGGCATTTGAAGATGCATTCACTCACCTTGATCACTCGTGTGAGATCATTAAACTTCTTCCGGCACTGGATCCATGTCCTGGTGGAAAGACTGGTGGCACTGACTGCTTCAGCTATCTCCTCCCACTACATTCGAACATTGTGTATGGAAGGTCTCCTAGCCCTCTGGGGGTAGATGACCTATCTCCTCCTATGGATCACCTGCACTAAGGCCTCCAATGCTGCATTGGAGCACAGAGGTGCACTTTATCTGCCTTGTTGAGACATTACTAACTTCAAGCTCCAGTCAGAATAAGGTACTACTATCACAAAGCACCTCCTCTTTAAGAAGTGCAGACAGTCTTTCACTCTGCAGGCATCCTTCAAATATAGAGCAGACTTCCCATGATATTGGGGCCCTGCTGAATTCTGAGCCAATCAGCAGCATGTTTAGTACTAGGTTCAGCGCTGCAGTCATGTTAATGAGCAAGCAGAATGAATTTTCGTATGCTGCCTGCATTGCTTTCAATGGGCAAGGGCAAGATCACGCATCGCAATCCCCGTGCCCTTTTTTGGTCCTTATCCAATTTAGCTCCCACAATCTCCTATCAGGAGAATGGAAAAGGACTGCCTTTAATCTAGCTCCGACCTTTCAAGCTTTTTTGGCCTGAGTGGCCCTACCAGGAGTTATACTTGTGCTTGTATAGCTTGTGGGTGCTAGGAGGACGCCAGCCTTCCCTAGGGGAGATGGCTGGGTAAGGATGGATGCAGATAGTCTGCCTTTGGAAAAAAGGACATGCTTCTTATCCCTTCTCAGATCTTAATGTCCCTGCTCCAAAACAGAGGGACGCCCAGAGGAAATCCATCTTCTGAATTTAGTAGCAGCAACTCATTACAGCTCTCAGAAATCCCCAAAAATCAAATACACCAAACAATGGAGCTGCACAAATCCAAGAAGCAAACCTGCAGCAAGAAAAACTTCAAAACACCTTTAAGATTTCAATTGTTCAAAGAGCAGAATAAGTCTTCTCAGTCTCTATGTTTGTACATGCTGGCTCAGCACACAGCGAATTCTCAGCGAGGAACTCAAGATTCTCTCCTTCAGATAATTGGAATACATTTCAATAAATTTCAACCCTTTAGTCATTAAATTGTACGAAATTTCCATGTGACAGTGGACATGTGGAACAAAGTCCCACCAAAAATAGTAAATAATGTGTCAATTAACTTTGAAAAGAGAATGGACGACTGTTCATTAAAGTAATTGAAAGTTACAGGATTAAGGATAAGAAAGAATATTAATATTCCACAAACCATCACTTTTCGAATTCTAATGATATCCAGGAATGTAATTTGAGGAATGGCACCGGCCAAGCTTCAGTATTTTGTAGTGTTAGATTCATATAATTGGCCTATGGGTGTCAGAGCAGAGCTTCAGTGATTTCACATTGAGGTTAGCTTGTGGTTGGTCATTTGCTTCCCTTGAGTGGCCGACAAGGATTCTTCACAGAGAAACTAATTTCTATATATTCTGTCAGAGGGAGTGTTTGATTGGCCCAATGGTTATGGGGTCTGATTTTTGGGTTTGGCAGACATTGGGTGGGCAGTGGGCTGAGCGATTAGGTCACCCGCCCAGTGTTGCCAGCGAGGGGCCCAAACCATCGGGTCTCATTTACATTCTAGCACCGAGCTGCCCACGATTTCCAGCACTGTTGGGCAGCTCGTCATTTGGGACAGGACCAGAATAGGGGAATCTGGCAGCCATCCAAGTCCTCATTCCATAGAGCACACTGCCATGGAGATTACTGACTCAAGATTGCAGAGTGTCAGAGATAGCGAGGCTGGTGCTCAAGTGCAGCAAGGTGTTAGTTTATTTCCATTACTTTTCTCTTTCCTCAACCAATCACACGTGCAGACAGTGTGATAACCTGCTGCTGCATTGCACTGCCACTCATCTGCTACTGCGTGTATTACCCATGGCATGCTGATTCTTGCCCCTCTCAGCTTTAACTAGATCTACCTGATGACTTGAACCCTGCAGCCACATACATAGAGGGGGACAACACTCATGAAACATAAAAACATAGAAAATAGGTGGAGGAGTAGGCCATTTGGCCCTTCAAGCCTGCACCACCATTCAATAAAATCATAGCTGATCATTCCCTCAGTACCCCTTTCCTGCTTTCTCTCCATACTCATTAATCTCCTTAGTCGTAAGGGCCATATCTAACTCCCTCTTGAATATATCCAATGAACTGGCATCAACAGCTCTCTGCGGCATGGAATTCCACAGGTTAACAACTCTCTGAGTGAAGAAGATTCTCCTCATCTCAGTCCTAAATGGCATACCCCTTATCTTAAGACTATGTTCCCTGGTTCTGGACTTCCCCAACATCGGGAACATTCTTCCCGCATCTAACCTGTCCAGTCCAGTCATAATCTTATACGTTTCTATCCCCTCTCATCCTTCTAAACTCCAATGAATAAAGGCCCAGTTGATCCAGTCTCTCCTCATATGACAGCCCAGCCATCCCTGGAATCAGTCTGGTGAACCTTCGCTGCACTCCCTCAATAGCAAGAACATCCTTCCTCAGATTAGGAGACCTAAACTGAACACATTATTCCAGGTGAGGCCTCACGAAGGCCTTGTACAGCTGCAGTAAGACCCCCCTGCTCCTATACTCAAATCCCCTAGCTATGAAGGCCAACATACCATTTGCCTTCTTCACCGCCTGCTGTCCCTGCATGGCAACTTCCAATGACTGATGAACCATGACACCCAGGTCTCGTTGCACCTCCCCTTTTCCAAATCTGCCGCCATTCAGATAATATTCTGCCTTTGTGTTTTTGCCCCCAAAATGGATAACCTCACATTTATCCACATTATACTGCATCTGCTATGCATTTGCCCACTCACCTAACCTGTCCAAGTCACCCTGCACCCTCTTAGCATCCTCCTCACAGCTCACATCGCCACCCAGTTTAGTGTCATCTGCAAACTTGGAGATATTGCACTCAATTCCTTCATCTAAATCGTTAATGTATATTATAAAGAGCTGGGGTCCCTACTAGTCACTGCCTGCCATTCTGAAAAGGACCTGTTTATCCCGACTCTCTGCTTCCTGTCTTCCAACCAGTTCTCTATCCACGTCAGTACATTACCCCCATTACCATGCGCTTTGATTTTGCATACCATTCTCTTGTGCGGGACCTTGTCAAAAGCCTTTTGAAAGTCCAAATACACCACATCCACTGGTTCTCCCTTGTCCACTCTGCTAGTTACATCGTCAAAAAATTCCAGAAGATTCGTCAAGCATGATTTCCCTTTCATAAATCCATACTGATTTGGACCGATCCTGTCACTGCTTTCCAAATGTGCTGCTATTTCATCCTTAATGATTGATTCCAACATTTTCCCCACTACTGATGTCAGGCTATAATTACCTGTTTTCTCTCTCCCTCATTTTTTAAAAAGTGGTGTTACATTAGCTGCCCTCCAGTCCATAGGAACTGATCCAGAGTCGAAAGACTGTTGAAAAATGATCACCAATGCATCCACTATTTCTCGGGCCATTTCCTTAAAGTACTCTGGGATGCAGACTATCAGGCCCTGGGGATTTATCGGCCTTCAATCCCATCAATTTCCTGAACACAATTTCCCGCCTAATAAGGATGTCCTTCGGTTCCTCCTTCTCACTGGACCCACTGTCCCCTATACATTTGGAAGGTTATTTGTGTCTTTCTTCATGAAGACAGAACCAAAGTATTTTTTCAATTGGTCTGCCATTTTTTTGTTCCCCGTTATAAATTCACCTGAATCCGACTGCAAGGGATCTACGTTTGTCTTCACTAATCTTTTTCTCTTCACATATTTATGGAAGCTTTTGCAGTCAGTTTTTATGTTCCCTGCAAGCTTCCTCTCGTACTCTATTTTACCCCTCTTAATTAAACCCTTAGTCCTCCTCTGTTGAATTGTAAATTTCTCCCAGTCCTCAGGTTTGTTGCTTTTTCTAGCCAATTTATATGCCTCGTCCTTGGATTTAACACTATCCTTATCTTCCCTTGTTAGCCATGGTTAAGCCACCTTCCCCGTTTTATTTTTATTCCAGACAGGGATGTACAATTGCTGAAGTTCATCCATGTGATCTTTAAATGTTTGCCATTGCTTATCCACCGTCAATCCTTTAAGTATCCTTTACCAGTGTATTCTAGCCAATTTACCTCTCATACCATCGAAGTTACCTTTCCTTAAGTTCAGGATCCCTTATTTCTTGTTTTGTGCTGTCCCCAACCTCACTACTACTGTTTGGTGGTCTGTACACAACTCCCACTAGCGTTTTCTGCCCTTTTGTATTCCGTAGCTCCACCCATACTGATTCCACATCATCCAAGCTAATGTCCTTTCTTGCTCTTGCAATAATTTCCTCTTTAACCAGCAATGCCATCCCACCTCCTTTTCCTTTCTGTCTATCCTTCCTAAATGTTGAATACCCCTGGATGTTGAGTTCCCAGCCTTGGTCGCCCTGGAGCCATGTCTCCGTGATGCCAATTACATCATACCCGTTAACTGCTATCTGCGCAGTTAATTCGCCCACCTTATTCCGAATACTACTCGCATTGAGGCATAGAGCCTTCAGGCTTGTCTTTCGAACACACTTTGCCCCTTTAGAATTTTGCTGTAATGTGGCCCTTTTTGCTTTTTGCCTTAGGCTTCTCTGCCCTCCACTTTTACTTTTCTTCTTTCTACCTTTTGCTTCTGTCCCCATTCTACTTCCCTCTGTCTCCCTGCATCGGTTCCCATCCCCCTGCCATATTAGTTTAACTCCTCCCCAACAGCACTAGCAAACACTAGGACATTGATTCCGGTCCTGCTCTGGTGCAGACCGTCCAGTTTGTTCTGGTCCCACCTCCCCAGAACCGGTTCCAATGTCCCAGGAATTTGAATCACTCCCTTCTGCACCACTCCTCAAGCCACGTATTCATCTGAGCTATCCTGCGATTCCTACTCTGACTAGCACGTGGCACTGGTAGCAATCCTGAGATTACTACTTTTGAGGTCCTACTTTTTAATTTAGCTCCTAGTTCCCTAAATTCGTCTCGTAGGATCTCATCCCATTTTTTACCTATATCGTTGGTACCTATATGCTCCACGACAACTGGCTGTTCACCCTCCCTATTCAAAATGTCCTGCACCCGCTCCGAGACATCCGTGACCCTTGCAGCAGGGAGGCAACATACCATCCTGGAGTCTTGGTTGCGGCCGCAGAAATGTCTATTTCTCTTACAATAGCATCCCCTATCACAACAGCTCTCCCACTATTTTTCCTGCCCTCCTGTGCAGCCGAGCCACCCACAGTGCCATGAACTTGGCTGCTGCTGCTCTCACCTGATGAGTCACCCCCCAATAGTTCCCAAAGAGATTGTATCTGTTTTGCAGGGGATGACCGCAGGGGACCCCTGCACTACCTTCCATGCACTGCTCTTCATGTTGGCCACCCATCCCCTATCTGGCTGTGTAACCTTTACCTACGGTAAGACCAACTCACTCAAGGTGCTATTCGCATCCTCCTCAGCATCGTGGATGCTCCAGAGTGAATCCACCCGCAGATCCAATGCCGCAATGCAGTCTGTCAGAGCACTTCCCGCACACATAGTAGTCAGGGGCTTCCCACATATTACAGGAGGAGCATAACACATGTCCGAACTCTGCCATGACTTAACCCTTAGATTAACTTAATTTGGCAACAGCAAAAGATTACTGACTGATAAAGAAAAAGAAAAACTACTCACCAATCACCAGCCAATCACTTATCCCCTTGGCTGTGATGTCACCTTTTGATTTCTTTCTACTTCTTTTTTGCCTCCCTGCTGCAGCTGCACCGGTAGGCCTTTTATAGACCTCACCAACGCTGCTCCTCAACTGCCTCCTCGATGCTGCTGCTGCTGGGCCTTTTATAGGCCTCACCAACGCTGCTCCCCGACTGCCTGGACTGAGATGAGGCTGGAAGAATGCTCCTGATGCTGGGGAAGTCCTGAACCAGTGTTCACAAACTTAGGATAAGGGGTAAGCCATTTCGGACCGAGATGAGGAAAAACTTCATCACTCAGAGAGTTGTTAACCTGTGGAATTCTCTACCGCAGAAAGTTGTTGATGCCAGTTCATTGGATATATTCAAAAGGGAGTTTGATATGGCCCTTACGGCTAAAGGGATCAAGGGGTATGGAGAGAAAGCAGGAAAGGAGTATGAGATTGAATGATCAGCCATGATCATATTGAATGGTGGTGCAGGCTCGAAGGGCGGAATGGCCTACTCCTGCACCTATTTTCTATGTTTCTATGTTGCTGAGGAGGACTTTACAGGGTCGACTGGGCTGGGTGTGTCCGGTTTTATTCTTTCTCATAGTGGTTCAAGGGGTAGTTAAGAGTCAACCACATTGCTGTGGGTCGAGAGTCACATATAGGCCAGACCAAGTAAGGATGGTAGATTTCCTTCCCTAAAGTGACATTCGTGAACCAGATCAGTTTTTATGACAATCTGATAGTTTCATAGTCACCATTACTGATACTAGCTTTTTATTCCAGATTTATTTAATTAACTGAGTTTAAATTCCCCAGCTGCCATGGTGGGATTTGAACTCACGTCTCTGAATCATTAGTCCAGGTCTTTGGATTACTAGTCCAAATGTTATTTGGATAACATTACGACTATGCTATCGTTCTATACTGCACAATGAAATGCTTTTGCAAATTCAGCCTTATGGGTAGCCTCTATCTGCAGTTTTATCCCACCCTGCTGACTTGGAGTACTTACCCGCTATTAGCCCTCGATTCTTGCCCAACTCCGTTTTAAAGGTGCATGTCTTTTAGGTGGCCAAGATACCTGTCAAGCAGGCAGGTGCCTCGTGAATACATGCAAATTGAGGTCCTATGATGCCACTAGGACCCCAATGCATTGTAATACCAAATAGCAAAATTCCCATCCAGCGGCCAACCTGATAAGTAAAACCTAGTGGGATTGGTTTCGGAAGGTCACTATTTAAAGGGGCACTCACCTGATCATAGAACATACGCTATTGTCCTTTTTGGATTTCTAAGGGATATTTGAGCTTGGGGATCGATTGTTTCTGATTTTCATTGTACCTTACCCTGAAAAAGCACGCCGCTCATCATGGATGCCATTCTTGCTTCATTGTTTTGGATAGAGGAAGAGGAGGAGGAAGAGGAACAGCAACAATATCGTCAGCAGCAGCAGTAGCAAAATCTGGAGAAGCAATAGGTGGGGTTGTTAGAAGACATCAGGTGAAGAGGGCTGCTTAAAGAAGACTTTGCCCAGCTGAAAGGGTCTATAGGCCAAGTGAGTTTGGTGGATATCTCTGAGGAGCAGTGCATGAGGAGGCTGCACTCCTCCAGGCTGTCGCTGATCTCTGCAGTCTCCTGCAATATGACCTGCTGCCTCTTGTGCTAGGTGGCCATGCTTTACCAGTAACTGTGGACGTCATCACAACCTTTAACTTTTTTTCTTGAAGTTCCTTCCAGGGTGCTTCAGTAAACATCTCCTGCATTTCTCAGTCTGCAGTGCACAACTACCTCCAGCAGGTCACCAATGCCCTATTTTCCAGGGCCAAACAAATCAATCACATTTTCCTTGGATGCCATCTGTCAAAATGATCAATCTCTGGGATTTGCAGCAGTGGCTGGCCTCTCTCATGTCTCGGGGCTTCCAGACTGCACTCATGTAGCCATCAAGGGTTTCCACTCCTTTAATGTACAGCTGGTGGTCTGTGATCACTACAAAAGAATCATGCAAGATTGTGCCCATTCCACTGCCATGAGACCTTTATCCTGAGATAGTCAATCATTATTACACCCTTCCAGGAAATTTAGAGAATGACTGCTTGGGGACAGGGCAACACCGCCACCGTACCCGCCCCTGCCCCACCCCCCCACCCCCCGCCCACACATGGTTGATGACAGCCCTCCGTAACCTCAATGCACCTGAACAGCTCAAGTACAAACAGATCCATGGGACTGTCAGAAACATCATTCCACAGATCAGATGAGCAGATCAGACCAGCTTGTTAGAAGACATCATACCGCATATCAGTCATGATCTTATTAAATGGTGGAGCAGGCTTGAGGGGCCAAATGGCCAACTCCTGCTCCTATTTCTTCTGTTCTTATGACTACAGGGCTCTTGGTGTAAAGGTTCAATTGTCTGGATAGCTCTGGGGCTCCCTACAATATGCCCAGAGAAAATTCCCTACATCATTGTAGTGTGCTGCATGTTGGGTAACATGGCAATCCAGAGGGCATTGCAATTGGACAAGGCAGAGCCACAGCAGCAATCATCTGATGAGGAAGACTTGTGTGAAGCCTTCTGGAAGTCCAAATACACCACATCCACTGGTTCCCCTTTATCCACCCTGTTTGTTACATCCTCAAAGAACTTCAGCAAATTTGTCAAACATGACTTCCCCTTCATACATCCATGCTGACTCTGCCTGACCAAATTTTGCTTTTCCAAATGTCCGGATATGATGTAATTGGCATCATGGATACATGGCTCCAGGCTGACCAAGGCTGGGAACTCAACATCCAAGGGTGTTCAACATTTAGGAAGGATATGCAGAGAGGAAAGGGAGGCGGGGTGGCGTTGCGGTTAAAGACAAAATTAATGCAATAGTAAGGAGGTACATTAGCCTGGATGATGTGGAATCGGTATGGGTGGAGCTGCGGAATACCAAAGGGCAGAAAACGCTAGTGGGAGTTGTGTTCAGACCACCAAACAGTAGTAGTGAGGTTGGAGACAGCATCAAACAAGAAATAAGGAATGTGTGCAATAAAGATACAGCAGTTATCATGGGCGACTTTAATCTACATATTGATTGGGCTAACCAAACTGGTAGCAATGCGGTGAAGGAGGATTTCCTGGAGTGTATTAGGGATGGTTTTCCAGACCAATATGTCGAGGAATCAATTAGAGAGCTGGCCATCCGAGACTGGGTGATGTGTAATGAGAAAGGACTAATTAGCAATCTTGTTGTGCAAGGCCCCTTGGGGAAGAGTGACCATAATATGGTAGAATTCTTTATTAAGATGGAGAGTGACACAGTTAATTCAGAGATTAGGGTCCTGAACTGAAGGAAAGGTAAATTCGATGGTTATTTGTGTCTTCTTTCGTGAAGACAGAACCAAAGTAGTTGTTCAATTGGTCTGCCATTTCTTTGTTCCCCATTATAAATTCATCTGAATCTGACTGCAAGGGACCTACGTTTGTCTTCACTCATCTTTTCTCTTCACATATCGATGGTTTGAGGTGTGAATTGTCGAGAATAGACTGGCAAATTGAGGGAGTGCAGCGAAGGTTCACCAGACTGATTCCTGGGATGGCAGGACTCACATATGAGAAGAGACTGGATCGACTGGGCCTGTATTCACTGGAGTTTAGAAGGATGAGAGGGGATCTCATAGAAACATATAAAACTTTGACGGGACTGGACATGTTAGATGCAGGAAGAATGTTCCCGATGTTTGGGAAGTCCAGAATCATGGGACATAGTCTAAGGATAAGGGGTAAGCCATTTAGGACTGAGATGAGGAGGAACTTCTTCACTCAGAGAATTGTTAACCTGTGAAATTCCCTACAGCAGAAAGTTGTTGATGCCAGTTCATTGGATATATTCAAGAGGGAGTTAGATATGGCCCTTACGGCTAAAGGGATCGAGGGGTATGGAGAGAAAGCAGGAAAGGGATACTGAGGTGAATGATCAGCCATGATCTTATTGAATGGTGGTGCAGGCTCGAAGGGCCGAATGGCCTACTCCTGCACCTATTTTCTATGTTTCTATGTTTCTAAGCCGTGAGTGACAAACATGGCCCACAGGTTTTCTGCAGCGGCAGCAGATGTGCTAGCCAACATTATCTCACATTCAATCCACTTGGAGTACATGTCTACAACCACAAGGAACATTTTACCCAAGAACGGGCCTGCATAGTCGACGTGTACCCACGATTTGGAGCGCTAAGACCATATAATTAGCGGCGCCTCCCTGGGTACATTGCTTAGCTGCGCGCATGTATTACATCTGTGAATGCAGGACTCGAAGTCCGCATCGATACCGGGCCACCACACATGGGATCTGGCTATTGTTTTCCTCATTACGATGCCTGGGTGGGTACTGTGGAGGTCATTGATGAAGGTGTCTCTTCCCTTCTTGGAAACCACTACTCGATTTCCCCACAGAACGAAGTCTGCCTGTATAGACATTTCACCTTTGCGCTGCTGGAACGGCTTTATCTCTTCCTGCATTTCCACTGGGACACTGGATCAGCTCTCGTGAAGCACACAGCTTTTGACTAGAGATAATAAGGGGTCCTGGCTTGTCCAGGTTTTAATGTGCCGGGCAGTGACGGGTAATTGCTCACTCTCAAATGCTTCCATAACCATGGCTGGATCTGTGGACTGCGCCATTTTCACCCCCGTGGTGGGCAATGGCAGCCTACTGAGAGCATCAGCACAGTTTTGTATGCCTGGCCTGTGGCGGATGGCATAGTTGTATGCGGACAACGTGAGCGCCCATCTCTGGATGCAGGGCGATGCATAGTATTGATCCCTTTACTCTCTGAAAACAGGGATATAAGTGGCTTATGATCAGTTTCCAAATCGAATTTTCCTCCAAACAGGTATTGATGCATTTTCTTTACCCCATAGACACACGCTAACGCTTCTTTCTCAATCATGCTGTAGATTCTCTCAGCCTTAGACAGACTTCTGGATGCATAAGCAACCGGTTGCAGTTTCCCAAAATCATTAGCTTGTTGCAATACACACCCGACGCCATATGACGACGCATCACATGCTAGTACCAAACGCTTACATGGATCATAGAATACAAGCAATTTGTTTGAGCATAACAATTTTCTCGCTTTTACAACGGCATTTTCTTGGCTTTTGCCCCAAACCCATTCGCCCCCTTTTCATAGTAAGACATGTAATGGTTCTACCAGTGTGCTGAGACCCGGTAAGAAGTTACCAAAGTATTTCAGGAGTCCTAGAAACGACCGCAGCTCCGTCACGTTCTGTGGCCTCGGTGCGTTTTCGATTGCCACTGTCTTCACGTTAGTGGGCCTGATGCCGTCCGCCGCAATCCTCCTTCCCAAGAACTCCACTTCAGGCACCAGGAAAATGCATTTTGAGCATTTTAACCTGAGCCCCACGCGGTTGAGTCGACTAAGAACCTCCTCCAGGTTCTGCAGATGCTCGAATGTGTTCCGACCTGTGACCATGATGTCGTCCTGAAAGACCACGGTGTGCGGGACCGACTTCAGTAAGCTTTCCAAACTTCTCTGCAATATCGTCGCCACTGATCTGATTCCAAACGGGCATCTGTTATAAACAAAAAGATCTTTGTGCGTGTTGATGCAGGTGAGGGCCTTCGATGATTCCTCCAGTTCCTGCATCATGTAGGCAGAAGTCAGATCCAGCTTCGTGAACGTCTTTTCTCCCGCCAGCATTGCAAAGAGGTCGTCGGCCTTTGGTAGTGGGTATTTGTCCTGCAGGGAGAAATGATTGATAGTTACTTTGTAATCGCCACAGATTCTGATGGTGCCATCTCCCTTGAGGAATGGGACAATAGGACTGGCCCACTTGTTGAACTCGATCGATAAAATGATGCCCTCTCTTTGCAGCCGGTCTAGCTCAATCTCTACCCTTTCTCTCATCATGTACGGTACTGCTCTCCCCTTGTGACGGATGAGTCCTGCCCCCGGAATTAGATGGATCTGCACTTTTACTCCTTGGAATTTCCCGATGCCTGGTTCAAACAGCGAAGGAAATTTGTTTTCGACATGGGCACACGAAGTGTCGTCAGTGGGTGATAGTGCTCGGACGTCGTCCCAGTTCCAGCGTATCTTTCCCAGCCAGCTCCTGCCGAGCAGCGTGGGACTATCGCCCAGTACCACCCAGAGTGGTAGCTTGTGCACCGCTTCATCGTACGAGACCTTTATGGTAGCACTGCCGATTACAGGATTCAGTTCTTTTGTGTAAGTTCTTAGTTTCGTGCGAACTGGAGTTAAGACTGGCCTTGAGGCCTTGTTGCACCACAATCTTTCGAAAGTCTTTTTGCCCATGATGGACTGGCTCACCCCCATGTCCAGCTCCATTGACACCAGGAGTCCATTTAGTTCAACATTCAGCATTATTAGGGGACAATTCATGGTGAATTTGTGCACCGCATGTACCTCTGCCTCCTCAGTCAGAGGCTCTGGTTCGTCGTGATACTCCATGGATCTGTCCTCCTCCGCAACATGGTGGCTTGCAGGTTTAACAGGATTTGCAGCTGACTTGCACATTCATTGGAGGTGTCCCATTGTTCCACAGCCCTTGCATACATATCCTTTGAACCAGCATGAATGGAAATGATGATCAGCCCCGCAGCATCAACAAGGTGTTAATGGCCCTACATTCATCACCCTTGATGGTGGACTCGGAGACATCTGCGGACGTGCAGCTGCAGGTATGTGTGGCCTGCCCTGTACGTTACGATTCGAAAACAACATCACTTTGTTCACAGTACTTGTAGCAGCACTTGTGTGCTGAGAGATTTGCTTCATATTGTCACTGGTGGCAATGAACGTCTGGGCTATCGCTATGGCCTTACTCAAGGTTAGGGTCTCCACAGTCAAAAGTTTGCGAAGTATGGTTTCATGGCCAGTGCCAAGTACGAAAAAGTCTCTGAGCATGTGCTCCAAATGTCCTTCCAAATCGCAATGTCGTGCAAGGCGCCTTAGCTCGGCGACATAACTCACCACTTCCTGGCCTTCAGACCTTTTGTAGGTGTAGAACCGGTATCTTGCCATCAGAACGCTTTCCTTTGGTTCAAATGCTGTCGGACAATTGTGCACAAATCGTTGCATGATTTCTCCGTGGGTTTCACTGGAGTGAGCAGATTCTTCATGAGGCCATACTTTGGTGCCCCACAGATGGTGAGGAGGATCGCCCTTCGTTTGGCAGCGCTCTCTTTCCCATCTAGCTCAGTGGCCACGAAGTATTGGTTGAGTCGCTCCACAAAAGTTTCCCAATCATCTCCCTCCGTAAATTTCTCCAGTATGCCCACTGTTCTCTGCATCTTTGGGTTCGCTATCTGTATCTTGTCGCCAGTTGTTATGTATGGAGAAACAGTCAGACTGAACACTGAGCTCAAAGTAAAGTGTGACCGTAGTCTTTTATTGCAGGTCTTCAGAGTGCCTCTCCAACCTGTGAGTCCTCCTTAAACACCTGTGCTCCCAAGGGATTATGGGAACCCTTGAGACTGCAGGGGATGAGCCCTCTGGTGGCTGTGCAGAGTAAATACAAGTTTACATATATAACAAAATCATCAAGCAGGGTTTGAAGAGGGTAACTGAAGGCTCACTGCAGACTCGCCTATCCCGACTCCTGCTTAGCTACCGCACGAGACCCCACTCGCTCACTGGGATTCCACCTGCTGAACTGCTCATGAAAAGGGCACTTAAGACAAGGCTCTCATAAGTTCACCCTGATCTACATGAACAGGTAGAGAGCAGACGGCTTCAACAAAGTGCATAACATGATAGCGCAAATGTGTCACGCGAGATTGAAATCAATGATCCTGTATTTGTATTGAATTATGGACAAGTTCCCAAGTGGCTTCCTGGCACCATTGTGGCCAAAGAGGGATGCAGGATGTTTCGGGTCAAAAGTTCAAATGGACTCATTCACGGGAAACACTTGGACCAAATCAAACTCAGATTCACGGACTATCCTGAACAACCCACCTTGCACCCCACCTTCTTTGACCCCCCGACATACACACCAGTGGCAACCGACATCGCGGTTGGCCATGAAGCAGAACCCATCACCCGCAGCAGCCCGGCAGGACTCACCAAACCAGGCAGCCTAGCAAGGCCAGCTGCACAGCAGCCCAGTGAGGGCCCAACAACGATTCACCAAAACCAGCATTTGCACCGAGACGATCAACCAGGGAAAGAAAGGCCCCAGATTGATTCACCTTGTAAATAGTTACACTGTTGACTTTGCGGGGGGAGTGTTGTTATATATGTAAACTTGTATATACCTTATACAGCCACCAGAGGGCTCATCCCCTGGAGTCCCAAGGGATCCCACAATCCCTTGGGAGCACAGGTACTTAAGGAGGCCTCACAGGCTGGAGAGGCACTCTGGAGACTTGTAAATAAAGACTAAGGTCACACTTTACTTTGAGCTCACAGTATGCAGTCAGACTCTTTATTCATACATAATACATCCTGTGGACTCAAACCCGGCAAGTACTGTGCACAGAATGGTGCCTTTCACAGGCAAGACTGTAGAACGTGCTCTGCCAGGGCAAAGAGCACAGACCTCAAGGTTCCAGAACTCAGAGTCCACCGAGGGGTGCTAATCGAGTAGCATCATGTTGGCATTGTGGAGGAAACCATGTGGCTCTCCAGTGTCAGTTTGCTAAGTACATATGCAAAGCCTATAACATGGAGGACCACCTCCAGCGTATGTGTAAAAGAAATACAAATCACCATCTAGCAGAGGAGTCGGTAGATGACTTTGAATCCAGTGGGGAGTATGATGATTTGGCCAGAGAGGCAGCTCAGCCCCAAGAAGAAGTGTATGGAGTGTATACCTTCACCACCGATTGTCCTCCAGGGACGATGGAAGTCGAGATAAATGGCGTTCCAGTCTTCATGGAAATGGGCGAGGGAGAGCGCCAGACAGTGATGAGCCAGGATGCCTTTGAGAGGCTATGGAACAAAAAACGACCCGAGCTGGTTCCAGTACAGGAAAAGTTGTGCACCTACACCAAGGAGCTGATCCCAGTCCTTGGTAGTGCGATGTAAGTGTAATCCATAAAGTCGTGGTGCACAAGTTACTCTGTGGATTGTTGCAGGTGATGGTCCAATGCTACTCGGAAGAAGGTGGATGGGGAAGATCCAGTGGCAATGGGAAGACCTCTTCACTCCAGCAATCGATGTCCCCCATGCTCAGAGGCAGAGCAAAACTTCACCTTCGCTTGGGCCAGGCACCAGAGAACAGATCAGTGCAACACCTAATGCACAGACCGTACATTACGACTGCGTGGCAATGATCCGACCGGAACGACCTAAAAGTACCTTCCGGCTCCAGTGGCAAGACTCCTTGGAAGGAAAATCAAATTCACAGGCACTCTTCCAGCTTTTGTGGCAGAATCGCGGGAGAGAAGGATCAAGGCAGTCGACCTCAAGCAAAGAGGCAAGATGGTGTCCCTGCTGCAGCGAGGTGCAGCGTGGCAGAAAAAAAGGATGGCCGTGGCCAGACCACGAGGTGCAATGCTGAGGAACCAACACGTGGTGTCTAACAAAGGATTTGATTAGGGTAAAGGCAGCAGGATTCTCTTAAAGACCTGCAACCAACTGAACTTAGAGACATTGTATGCATGGCAATCAATGTAACGAACCGATTAAGATTGTGAACAAAATGTTGTTGCGAGATGTCGGTACCATTCCTAATGTAAAGAACAAAATGTTGTTGCGAGATGTTGGGAATAGCGTGTTCCCAAAAGTAGCAAGCGAGCGAATTCGGGAGGGTAACGCCGCTGATCCTGATGCCCTACCCCAGGTGTCCCCACAAGTTATAGGCCAGCGACCTCAGGAGGGTGAAGGCACTGATCTTGATACCCTGCCCCAGGTCTATCTCACGCTGCAGGCACCCGATGGCACTATTTGCCACGGACCTGGAAATGAAAACGGTGCCAATACACACAATCGGCCGCCGTTGCCCACCACCCAGGTGGAGACAGTGCAGCCCCCAGACCCAGTCACTACCTCGGCCATGTCCAGGAACGAAAGATCAGAATGAACGAGTTCCCCAAACGGGACCTGGAACAGCCAGGTTCCCAACACCGTTAGAGAGCAGGCAGAAGATTCTGCAGCCTTCAAAGGAGGACAGGGAGGCCACACACATCTGTGGCTCTGCCCACCACTAGGCAATGGCAAAGGCCCTGAGTCCGAGCTAGGTGAGCGAGCCAAGCCCACCCCGCTAGCAGGAGGCGCAGCGCCGCTATCAGATGACTAGGACCCCGTCAGGTTGCTCTGGAAACTGCCTCCTCGCATACCTGCACTGCTACCTCAGTACTTACCATGACTGAACCATGAATGCAATTAACCCAATCCTGGCGCACGACCACAAAATATAACAAGTGTTAGTCACTGAACCAAGATAAGGAGAAACTTCTTCACTCAGAGAGATGTTAACCTGTGGAATTCCCTACCGCAGAGAGTCGTTGATGCCAGTTGATTGGATATATTCAAGAGGGAGTTAGATATGCCCCTTACGACTAAAGGGATCAAGGGGTATGGAGAGAAAGCAAGAAAGGGGTATTGAGGTGCATGATCAGCCATGATCTTATTGAATGGCGGTGCAAGCTCGAAAGGCCGAATGGCCTTCTCCTGCACCTATTTTCTATGTTTCTATGTTTCTATGTCACGATACAAACTGTAACTTCCTTTCTTTGTACTTGCACTGTGGGCAGGGGGAAGTGGATGTATGTAGCCATGGACACACACATGGACCACACCCAGAACCCACTGGAACATCCATTGCATCATCGAACCATCCAAACTGATAACCACTACCCAACGTGGCAAAAGGACTTGGGGGTTAGCAGGGCAAGAGCCAAGCCAAAGCACAGCCAAGGTGCAAGGGCTATTGGCACTTAAGTCTGGGGAGAGCTAAGCAAGAGCACATAGTGCAAAGTTAATCAGCACAAAGGTCTTGGGGGAGAGTGATGTTATATGTGCAGACTATAGATATATTCTCTGTGTAGTCACTGTTTCGTTGCATAAGATGAAGACTTATCAATAAGATTTACACTGTGTATATACAATGCTGGCACCACTAGAGGGTGCAACTGGTGGAGACCAGGTTTTCCTGCCCCTGTGGCAGATGCTGTTCATCAGAGGGCACTGGGATGGGAGACCTGAGGGTCACCTGCATAGGTGTGCAGGGCCCAATTTAAAAGGCTGCTCACCATGCTTGTGCCTCACTCTGGATTTACGAATAAAGGACCAAGGTCACCACAGTTTGAGTACAACACATTGCCTCGTGGAATCATTTATAAGTACATTACAGACATAACAGCATCAACAGCAGGTCAGAGGCTGGGCATTCTGTGGTGAATACCACAAGATCCTACAAATCCATTGGCGGGATAGACACACCAATGTCAGTACTCTCGCTCAGACCAACATCCTCAGCATCGAAGCATTGACAATGTTCGATCAGCTCCGATGGACGGGCCACATAGTGCGCATGCCTGATGCGAGGCTCCAAAATCAAGCGCTGTACTTGAAGCTCTGACACGGCAAGCGAGCCCCAGGTTGGCAGAGGAAATGCTCAAAGTGGAAGAGAAGAATCCTGGAAGGCGCCGAACTCCTCGAGCCCCTTCAGTAATAGCGGAATGAGTGTACGATTACTCAAATGCACCAACCGACCGGCCGTTCAACCAACGTCCCTTAAACCACCGTCTGCTCCACCTGTGACAGAGACTGTAGGTCCCGCATTGGACTCATCAGTCACCTGAGAACTCATTTTTAATGTGGAAGCAAGTCATCCTCGACTCTGAGGGACTGCCTAAGAAGAAGATTCTGTGGCGAGTGTTTCACCTCCTGACTCCCCAAAGCCTTTCCACTATCTACATTGCTCAAGTCAGGAGTGTGATGGAATACTCTTACCTGGCTGAGTGCAGCTCCAACAATACTCAAGAAGCTCGACACCATCCAGGACAAAGCAGCCCACTTGATTGACACCTCATCCACCACCTTACCTTTCACTTCCTCCATCATCGGTATACTGTGGCTGCAGTGTGTATCACTTGTAAGATGCACTGCAGCAACTCGCCAAGGCTTCTTTGGCAGTACCTTCCAAACCCGTGAACTCTACCACCTAGAAGGACAAGGGCAGCAGGCACATGGTAACACCACAGCCTCCACGTTCCCCTGCAAATCACGCACCTTCCTGACTTGAAAGTTTATCGCCGTTCCTTCATTGTCGCTGGGTAAAAATCCTGGAATTCCCTTCCTAACAACACTGGGAGTATCTTCACCTCATGGCATGTAGCAGTTCAAAAAGGTGGCTCACCACTTCTTCTCATGGGCCATTAGGGATGGGCAATAAATGTTGGCCTTGCCAGCAATGCCCACATCTCATGAACGAATAAAAAAAAAACAAGAAAATCCCAGGTTTGAGTTGTCGAACATGCTTAGTTAGTTGGTTTTAGCTGAGGCAGAGTGGAAAACAGTATCAGTTAGCTTTCCCACTACTGAACATCCTCCCCAAATACAAAATCATGTATGGACATTTGGGGGCCGAAATTGGCCTCTTGTGTGCCTGCCTTTAACGGGGCGCAAAATGTTTTCCGCCTGGGTGCGGCAATAACAGCACCCCATGAGGAATTGAGCAGGGGGAGGTTTGTGGAAGTGCTCAGCTCCAGCTAGAAGGGCTCGCTTGTCTGCGCACGCTGATGCATGCCCTATTTTCTATGTTTCTATGTTTCTATGTTACCGCTCTGGAAATGAAATTCAGCTTGCACCCTCATTTACCGTCTGCCGGTCACGACAGCTTCAGCTGTTGTGTTGGAGTTGGGTGTTGGCTGCAGGAGTGCTATTTAAAGGTGACATCTTGAAAAACATTTTTGGTGACCATTACTCTTTGCAGCTTGCTAACTCATGGGCAGAGCAGCTGATGGACAGATCGCAGTCATTTTGACTTCAAAGACAGTTCTGGCTCCTAACTATTCCCTTATATCATTCAAGGCAGACTTCAAATCACAACATTTATCTCATTTCATGAGGGCCGTGTTGGCACTCGACCTCTTGCTGTGACGTCACCATCGGAGGCTGCTTAGGTGAAGCCAAAGGTGAAGACAAATGCAGAGAGAAAGGCACAAGGAGAGGGAGAGGGAGAGGCAAAGGGAGAGACACAGGGAGAAAGGCAGCAAATTGTGGCCAGAGGAAGAAGGTCCAAAAGGGTTGGCAATAGGAGACATTACCCTCCCAGGCTATTCCGGCAGCCGTTTTCCTACATCAATTTCACTGAGGAACAGTGTGTTCGGAGGCTACGCTTCAGCAAGGACATTGTCACAGAGCTCTGCCATCTGCTGCAACCAGACCTCAAGCCTCAGACCAGGGTGAGGACAGCTCTCTCAGTGGCAGTCAAGGTCACCTTCGCGCTCAATTTCTACACCAATGGATCCTTCCAGGGAGTGACAGGAGATACTGCCAACATCTCCCAGTTTGCGGTCCATTGCTCTGTCCGCGAGGTCACAGATGCTCTCTACAGAAGGAGGAGGGACTACATCTCCTGCCCCATGACCAGAGAGAAGCAGCATGAGGGTATGTGGCTTTTCCAGGATAGCGGGCTTCCCCATAGTGCAGGGCAGCATTGACTGCACCCACATTGCTTTGCAGGCACCACATCACAATCTGAGATCTTCCGTAACCATAAAGGCTTCCACTCCCTGAATGTGTAGCAGGTCTGCACCACACATGCAGAATCCTCACCATGAATGCCCAGTAGCCTGGATGCCTTCATCCTGTGCCAGCTCTGTTCCAGCCACCACATCAAGCTTTTGGCTGGCTGCTTGGAAGCAAGGATTATCTGCTCTTCACCTGACTCATGAATCCCCTCCGCAACAGCAACACTCCTGCCCAGTACTCATACAATGAGAGCCATGCCATCATTGATCAAACCATCAGAGTGCTGAAGCTATGGTTCCAGTGCCTTAACCGCTCAGGAGGAGTCCTCCAGTACTCGCCTGAGTGGGTGTTCCTATTCATCGTCTGCTGCTTGCTGCACAACCTCACCGCCAGGAGGGCACAGCCATTGCACCAGGCATAGCCGCACCACCTGAGGAGGAGGAGAAAGAGGAGGAGGAAGAGCAGGAGCTGGAAGAGGAGGAGCAGGAGCAGCAACAACATCGACGGAGGAGGCAGCGAGTCCATCACGATCCTGCAAGGGAGGTCTGCGACCATCTCATCAGAGTTCGATTCCAGTGAATTCCATCTTATTTCCCGGTTCCCCTGGATGTCCCCTTTCCCTTCCATTCCAAAGCTCCAAAACTTAAATGAGAGAAAACTGCAAAGAATAAACATTCCAATCCAAATTTATATCAGAACAACAAACGCTTACATAATGGCCCAGAATTTGCATGCAGAAGCTTCCCGCGGGCGGATGCCTCCGACCGCAAATATTTCCATGAAAGTACCTGGTGGTTCTGGAGGTTCGGCAACTTGTGGTCCTGGGCCTCTATGCGAAGGCCTTCATAGGGGTCCACATATCCCAGGAGCGTATGTGCTTTGAATGCATCACTGGGATCACGAGGGCCAGCAGCCCAGTCTATCAGAGTAAGGGGATCCCCATCCACACTTATGGTGGTTCCGGAACCACCATAAATATGAATGGGAATATCTTCCAAAACACACTGAAAATAAATTTAAAAAACAACATCAGATGTATTGGGGCAGAAATTCCTCTTGAAGACTTCCCGCGGGCAAAGCACTAAATAATAGACATAAAATGCGCACTTACCTGAAGCTGCTGTGCCCGCTCGAAATCCCGATCCACAGGCCTCCACTCCCTGCGCGTCGTAGGGATGTGCGCAGGAGTCACGTGTACCTGGACACCCAATCACAGGTAAGTATTTTCTCATTCATAGTAATAGGAGAAAACCCCCAAAACGCACAAACACTACATAAAACATTTAAAAAACACCTCACACAATACACTAATAAAAATTTAAGTTGTTATACATGTCCTTTAAAGAAAAAAAATTGCCGATTTTTTGAAAAAGTTATGGCTAGAGTTTAAAATAACATTACCTGAGTGGGCAGGATTTTAACATAAATATGTTTTTTAATTTTATTTTAATCATGTTTTTTACAGGTTTTTAAACTCTTAGCCTGTAAAAGTAGGCTATGTGCCTGCTTTTTAAAATTAATCGAAATGGAATTTAATTAATTACTTAAAACAAAAATGTAATTTCTTGAAAAATACATTTACATATTTTAAAGTGTCTAAAATAAACTTACCTTATTTAACAGGATTTTAAATGTTGAAATTAATTTTTTAAATATATTTTTCTGTACTGTAAAAGTCTTATGTTGATAAAAGCAAGTCTTACGCAAATAGCCCAACTCTCCTCCCACGGAGGCCCTTTACCTTCGGATGCAGTGATTCTGTCATGAGGATTCTTGCCAGATTGCAAGTTCCGGGTTTAGGCGCAAGCGCTTCGCATGCCTAAAGCTGGAACTTGCGGGGCCCCTACAGGGGTGTGCGCACCTCGAATACACCCATAGCAGCCGCGAATTCAGGTCCAATGTATTTACTAATCACTGTTGTGCATTTCCTTATAACCCCTTTTTACTTTAACAAATCTAGTGCTCTACTGCAGTGTGTTCCTTGTAGCTGCAGGCTGCTGTGTGTCAGGGCCAGAGACTACAGATGGCCTTTTAGGATGCCCTTGACCAGCTCTGGGACTGGGAGGGCCGACTGTAGGCTGCACCACCTCAGGCTGGGCAGCGGCAGTCTGGGCTTGCTGAGTGACTGCCAGCGACAAATGCAATGGCAGATTGGCAGTGGTAGGTTCAGGAATGCTGTCATCCTGAGGGAGGATGGCTGGTTCCTGCTCCACTGACCCAGTGTCACTCCCCCGGGGCAGCACATCAGCATCCCCACCAGTCATGGAGCACAGTTTGGTGGGTTGCTGTGACACCGTGAGATCACCGGTGGACTGTGGTGGACTCAGCGATGATGGCAGCAATCAGAGCATGTTAGTATCCAGCTGAGATTGCATGAGAGCAGTCTGAGACTGGCTGCCAGCAGTCATTGACTGCATGACACCAGTCAGACTATGCATGGCATCAAGCTGAGACTGTATGAGAGCAGTCTGAGACTCAATGCCAGCACTCACTGACTGCATAACAGCACCAAGACATTGTGTGGCATCAGCCTGAGACTGCATGAGAGCAATCTGAGCTTTTGTGCCACCAAACATTGTCTGCATTACAGAACTAAGATGTTGAGTTGCTTCCGCCTGTGCTGCAGTAGAATCTGCCACGTCGACCATGACATGCGTCCACACGTTCTCTCTGGGAGAACAAAAGAACATAAGAAATATGAGCAGGAATAGGCCATTTGGTCCCTCGAACCTGCTCCGCCTTTCAATAAGATCATGGCTGATCTGATCTTGGCCTCAAAGGTAGGACAAACAAAAAGGTTCTGCTGAGGGATTATGAGCAGCTAGGAGCCAAATTAAAAAGTAGAATCACAAAGGTAATAATCTCTGGATTACTACCTGAGCCACGAGCAAATTTGCATAGGGGAAATAAGATCACAGAGTTAAACATGTAGCTCAAAGACTGGTGCGGGAGAAATGGGTTTTGGTTCGTAGGACACTGGCACCAATACTGGGGTAAGAGGGAGATGTTCCATTGGGACAGGCTCCACTTAGACCATGCTGGGACTAGGGTCCTGGCGAATCGAATAACTAGGGTTATAGAGAGGGCTTTAAACTAATTAGTGGGGGGTGCGGGGGGGGGGGGGGAAGTCAATGCATAAGGAGAAGGCAATAGAGCAGGGTAGCACTGGGGGGAAATGAAAACCAGAGCGTGACAGGAAGGGACAGAATGCATAAACATAAAAGTGTATCAGAAAGTGGGGTCAAAGCAGGAAAAAATGGTATAAAAACAAATTTAAAAGCTCTTTATCTGATTGCACACAGTATTCGTAACAAAATAAATGGGTTGAGGGCACAAATAGATACAAATGGGTATGATCTGATAGCCATTACAGAGATGTGGTTGCAAGGTGACCAAGGCTGGGAAATAAATATTCAGGGCTATTTGACAATTCGGAAGAACAGAGAGAAAGGAAAAGGAGGTGGGGTAGCACTGTTAATAAAGGATGAGATCAGTGCATTGGTGAGAAACAATATTGGCTCAGAAGATCAAGATGTTGAATACGTTTGGTTGGAGATAAGGAATAATAAGGGGAAAAAGTAATTGGTGGGCGTAGTCTATAGGCCCCCTAACAGTATGTACACTGTTGGACGGAGTATAAATCAAGAAATAATGGAGGCTTGTAAAAAAGGAACGGCAATAATCATGGGTGATTTTAACCTTCATATTGATTCGACAAAGTAAATTAGCCAGGGTAGCCTTGAGGAAGAGCTCATAGAGTGCACCCAGGATAGTTTCCTTGAACAGTACATTGCAGAACCAACCAGGGAGCAGGCTATCTTAGATATGGTACTGTGTAATGAGACAGGATTAACAAATGATCTCCTAGTAAAGGATCCTCTAGGAATAAGTGACCATAACATGGTTGAAGTTCAAATTCAGTTGGAGGGTGAGAAAGTTGGATCTCAAACCAGTGCCCTGAGCTTAAATAAAGGAGACTATAAAGGTACGAAGGTAGAGTTGGCTCAAGTGGACTGGGAAAATAGATTAAAGTGTGGGTCAGTTGATGAGAAGTGGCAGATATTTAAGGAGATATATCATAACACTCAACAAAAATAAATTCCAATGAGAAGGAAAGACTGAAAAAGAAGGGATAATCATCCGTGGCTAACTCAGGAAATAAGGGATGGAATCAAATTGAAAACAAGGGCATATAATGTGGCCAAGACTAGTGGGAGCCGTAGGATTGGGAATCTTTTAAAAGCCAGCAAAGAATGACTAAAAAAATAATAAAGAGAGGAAAATTAGACTATGAAAGCAAACTAGCACGAAATATAAAAACAGATAGTAAGATTTTCTACAGGTACATAAAAAGGAAAAGAGTGGCTAAAGTAAATGTTGGTCCCCTAGAGGATGAGACTGGGGAATTAATAATGGGGAAAGGGAAATGGTAGAGACTTTGAACAAATATTTTGTATCGGTCCTCACGGTAGAAGGCACTAAAAACATCCCAATAGTGGATAATCAAGGGGCTAACGGGAGGAAGGCATTTAATACAATCACTATCACTAAAGAAGTAGTACTCAGTAAAATAATGGGGCTAAAGGTGGATAAGTCCCCTGGAACTGATGGTTTGCATCCTAGGGTCTTAAAAGAAGTGGCTTCAGAGATAGTGGATGCATTGGTTGTAATCTACCAAAATTCCTTTGATTCTGGGGAGGTCCCAGCAGATTGGAAAACCACAAATGTAATGCCCCTATTTAAATAAGGAGGCAGACAAAAAGAAGGAAACTATAGACCAGTTAGCCTAACATCTTCCGTTGGGAAAATGCTGGAGTTCATTATTAAGGAAACAGTAGCAGGACATTTGGAAAAGCACGATTCAATCAAGCAGAGTCAACATGGTTTTATGAAAGGGAAATCATGTTTGACAAATTTGCTGGAGTTCTTTGAGGATGTAATGAGGAGGGTTGATAAGGGGGAACCAGTGGATGTGCTGTATTTGGATTTCCAGAAGGCATTTAATAAGGTGGCACATAAAAATTTACAACACAAGATAAAAGTTCATGAGGTTGGCATAATGTATTAGGAAAGATAGAGGATTGGCTAACTAACAGAAAGCAGAGAATCGGGAAAAATGGGTCATTTTCCGGTTGGCAAACAGTAACCACAGGGATCCGTGCTGGGGCATCAACTATTTACAATCTATATTAATGACTTGGATGAAGGGACTGAGTGTAATGTAGCCAAGTTTGCTGATGATACAAAGCTGGGTGGTAGAGCAAATTGTGAGGAGGACACAACAAATCTGCAAAGGGATATAGACAGGCTAAGTGAGTGGGGAAAACATTGGCAGATGGAGTATAATGTAGGAAAATGTGAGGTTCTCCACTTTGGCAGAAAAAATAGAAAAGCAAATTATAATTTAAATGGAGAAAAATTGCGAAGTGCTCCAGTACAAAGGGACCTGGGAGTCCTTGTGCATGAAACAAAAAAAGTTAGTATGCGGTTACAGCAAGTAATCAGGAAGGCAAATGGAATGTTGGCCGTTATTGCAAGGGGGATAGAGTATAAAAGCAGAGAAGTCCTGCTACAACTGTACAGGGTATTCATGAGTCCACACCTAGAGTACTGCATGCGGTTTTGTTCTCCGTATTCAAGAAACATATATGATAATGAAGGGGCTCGACAAGGTGGATGCAGAGAGGATATTTCCACTCATAGGGGAAACTAAAACTAGGGGGCATAGTCTCAGAATAAGGGGCCGCCCATTTAAAACTGAGATGAGGAGGAAATTCTTCTCTCAGAGGATTGTAAATGTGTGGAATTCTCTGCCCCAGGGAGCTGTGGAGGCTGAGTCATTGAATATATTTATGGCGGAGGTAGACAGATTTTTGAGCGATAAGGAAATAAAGGATTATGGGGAGTAGGCAGGGAAGTGGAGCTAAATCCATGATCAGATCAGCCATGATATTATTAATTGGTGGAGCAGACTCGAGAGGCCCAAATGGCCTACTCCTGCTCATATTTCTTATGTTCTTACGTTCCACTTCCCTGCCCGCTCCCTAGAACCCTTGACTCCCCTATCGTTCAAAGGTCTGTCTCTCTCACCTTAAATACATTCAATGATCCAGCCTCCACAGCTCTCTGGGGTAGAGAATTATAAAGATTCACAACCCTCTGAGAGAAGACATTCTTCCGCATGTCTGTTTTAAATGTGCAACCCCTTATTCTGAAACTGTGCCTCCTTATTCTACATTGCCCCTCAAGGGGGAACATCCTCTCTGCATCCATCCTGTCAAGCCCCCTCAGAATCTTATATGTTTCGATTTCACCTCTCATTCTTCTGAACTCCAATGTGTATAGGCCCAACCTACTCAACCTGTAATGTCCTTACTCAATGGCACAAAACCCACACGAGGCACATTCTATGGACAAGGTAACTCTATGACTCGAACCTTTATTTACAGGACCAAGAAGTGATGACCCTGCGTGGGAACTCCCTTTATATACTTGGATGACCAGGTAAGGAGTGTCTCCCACAAGATCACCCCTCACCAATGGTCAAGGTGTGCATTGCTTAAGTATATACAGTATTGCTGTGGTGTTACATAGAGGTTACATACATGACATCACCTCCCACCCCAAAGTCTTATTGGGATCATAGGTTAAGTCTTTCAGATGGCCTACGCTCCCTCGTGGAGCGCCGCAGTTGGGGCTCTGGTTGTTGAGCTTTGGCGTGAGTGTCTGTCACCTGTGGTGATTCCTGCCTGTCCGGGCTGACCGCTGGGACTGTGCATGCTACTGAATGTTCTTGTTGTTCGTTCACTGGCGGTGGTGTGAGCACCAGCTCATGATCTTCCTCGGGTTCCTCAGTGTCGATGCTGAACCTTTTTTTATTTGGTCCAGATGCTTACAGCATATCTGCCCATTGTTAAGTTTAGCCTTGTTGACCCTGTTCCCCTCTTTGTCTATTACAGTACCCTCAAGCCATTTGGGCCCCATGGCGTGATTGAGGACAAATACGGGGTCATTTATTTCTATACATCTCCCCCTTGAATTTCGGTCATGGTACTCGTTTTGGGACTGGCGCTTGCCCTCAACTATGTTGGTCAGGACTGGGTGAATGAGGGACAACCGAGTTTTGAGTGTTCGTTTCATAAGTAGCTCCACGGGCAGGACCCCCGTGAACGAGTGCGGTCAGGACCTAAAGGAGCCAGCAGGAGGCGCGATAGGCAGCATTGAAAGGAGGGTCCTTGAATCCTGAGCATGCCTTGTTTAATGATTTGGACCGCACGTTCCGCCTGGCCATTGGAGGCCAGCTTGAACGGTGTTGTCCTGACATGGTTGATGCCATTGCCCAACATGAATTCCCGGAATTCGTAGTTCGTGAAACATGGGTCATTATCGGTAACAAGGATGTCCGGCAAGCCGTGGGTTGCAAAGACCGCATGTAGACTCTCCACAGTGGTGGATGTCGTGCACGAATTCAAAATGATGCACTCGATCCATTTCAAGTACGCGTCTACCACAATGAGAAACATTTTTCCCATGAACTGGCCCATGTAGTCTACATGAATACGTGACCATGGCCTGGTGGGCCAGAGCCACGGGCTGAGCAGGGCCTCCCTGGGGGCATTACCCAGCTGGGCACACGTCGTGCACCTGCGAACACAGTGTTCCAGGTCTGAATCAATTTCCGGCCACCAAACATGTGACTGGGCAATGGCCTTCATCAGAACGATGTCTGGATGCTTACTGTGGAGTTCCCTGATGAATGCCTCCCTGCCCCTCTGGGGCATGACTACCCGGCTGCCCCATAGTAGGCAATCAGCTTGGATGGAGAGCTCATCCATCCATCTGTGAAACGGTCTGACCTTCTCAGGACATGCTCTGTGTGCGGGCGCCCAATCCCCAGTCAGGACACATTTCTTAATCAGAGATAAGAGGGGATCTCTGTTTGTCCAGATTTTGATCTGGCGGGCTGTGATGGGGGAGCCTGCACTGTCAAAGGCATCAACGGCCCATGACCATCTCAGCGCTTTGTTCCGCTACCCCCTCAGTGGTGGCCAGTGGAAGCCTGCTGAGCGCGTCAGCACAATTTTTGGTGCCAGGCTGGTGCCGGATGGAGTAGTCATAAGCAGCTAGCGTGAGAGCCCATCGCTGTATGCGGGCTGACGCGTTGGCATTGACAGCCTTGCTGTCTGACAACAGGGATGTTAACAGCTTGTGGTCCGTTTCTAATTCGAACCTCCTGCCAAAAAGGTACCGATGCATTTTTTTTACACCATAGACACATGCGAGTGCCTCCTTCTCAACCATCCCATATCCCCGTTCTGCTTGAGAGAGCGACCTGGAAGCATAAGCCACAGGTTGTAGTTGGCCCTCAGCATTACTCTACTGCAACACGCACCCAACCCCATAGGATGATGCATCACATGTCAGAACCAATTTCTTACAGGGGTTGTACAGGGTCAACAGGTTTTGTGAACAAAGTAGGTTCCGCGCCCGATTGAAAACCCGTTCTTGACAGTCCCCCCCAAAACCAATCACAATCCTTATGCAGGAGCAGGTGAAGCGGCTCCAACAACGTGCTTAAGTTCGGCAGAAAGTTCCCGAAATCCTTATTAGTCGCAAAATTGTGTTGGGGAAATTGATGGGATTGAAGGCCGATAAATCCCCAGGGCCTGATGGTCTGCATCCCAGAGTACTTAAGGAGGTGGCCTTGGAAATAGCAGATGCATTGACAGTCATTTTCCAACATTCCAAAGACTCTGGATCAGTTCCTATGGAGTGGAGGGTAGCCAATGTAACCCTACTTTTTAAAAAAGGAGGGAGAGAGAAAACAGAGAATTATAGACCGGTCAGCCTGACATCGGTGGTGGGTAAAATGATGGAATCAATTATTAAGGATGTTATAGCAGCGCATTTGGAAAGAGGTGACATGATAGGTCCAAGTCAGCATGGATTTGTGAAAGGGAAATCATGCTTGACAAATCTTCCGGAATTTTTGGAGAATGTTTCCAGTAGAGTGGACAAGGGAGAATCTGTTGATGTGGTGTATTTGGACTTTCAGAAGGCTTTCGACAAGGTCCCACACAAGAGATTAATGTGCAAAGTTAAAGCATATGGGATTGGGGGTAGTGTGCTAACATGGATTGCGAACTGGTTGGCAGACAGGAAGCAAAGAGTAGGTGTAAATGGGTACTTTTCAGAATGGCAGGCAGTGACTAGTGGGGTACCGCAAGGTTCTGTGCTGGGGCCCCAGCTGTTTACATTGTACATTAATGATTTAGACGAGGGGATTAAATGTAGTATCTCCAAATTTGTGGATGACACTAAATTGGGTGGCAGTGTGAGCTGCGAGGAGGATGCTATGAGGCTGCAGAGTGACTTGGATAGGTTAGGTGAGTGGGCAAATGCATGGCAGATGAAGTATAATGTGGATAAATGTGAGGTTATCCACTTTAGTGGTAAAAACAGAGAGACAGACTATTATCTGAATGGTGACTGATTAGGAAAAGGGGAGGTGCAACGAGACCTGGGTGTCATGGTACATCAGTCATTGAAGATTGGCATGCAGGTACAGCAGACGGTTAAGAAAGCAAATGGCATGTTGGCCTTCATAGCGAGGGGATTTGAGTACATGGGGCAGGGATGTGTTACTACAGTTGTTCAGGGCCTTGGTGAGGCCACACCTGGAGTACTGTGTACAATTTTGGTCTCCTAACTTGAAGAAGGACATTCTTGCTATTGAGGGAGTGCAGCGAAGGTTCAGCAGACTGATTCCCGGGATGGCGGGACTGACATATCAAGAAAGACTGGATCAACTGGGCTTGTATTCACTGGAGTTCAGAAGAATGAGAGGAGATCTCATAGAAATGTTTAAAATTCTGACGGGTTTAGACAGGTTCGATGCAGGAAGAATATTCCCAATGTTGGGGAAGTCCAGAACCAGGTGTCACAGTCTAAGTATAAGGGGGAAGCCATTTAGGATCGACATGAGGAGAAACTTCTTCACCCAGAGAGTGGTGAATCTGTGGAATTCTCTACCACAGAAAGTTGTTGAGGCTAATTCAATAAATATATTCAAAAAGGAGTTAGATGTAGTCCTTACTACTCGGGGGATCAAGAGGTATGGCGAGAAAGCAGGAATGGGGAACTGAAGTTGCATGTTCAGCCATGAACTCATTGAATGGCGGTGCAAGCTCGAAGGGCCGAATGGCCTACTCCTGCACCTATTTTCTATGTTTCTATGTTTCTCAGCACGCAAGTGCTGCTACACGTACTGTGAACAAAGTGATGTTGTTTTCGAATCGTAACATACAAGGCAGGTCACACATACCTGAAGCTGCACGTCCACAAATGACTCAGAGTCCACCATCAAGGGTGATGAATGCAAGGCCATTAACACCTTGATGGCGCTGCGGGGATGATCATCATTTGCATTCATGCCGATTCAAAGAGTACGTTTGCAGAGGCTGTGGAACAATGGGACACCTCCAACGAGTGTGCAGGCGAGCTGCAAAGCTTGTTAAACCTGCAAACCACTATGTTGCAGAGGAGGACAAATCCACGGAGGATCGCGATGAACCAGAGCCTCGGATCGAGGAGGCAGAGGTACATGGGGTGCACATATCCACCATGAATTGTCCCCTGATAATGCTGATAATTGAACTAAATGGACTCCCGGTGTCAATGGAGCTGGACACAGGCGCGAACCAGTCCATCATGGGCAAAAATACTTTCGAAAGATTGTGGTGCAACAATTCCTCAAGGCCAGTCTTAACTCCAGTTTGCACGAAACTAAGAACTTACACAAAAGAACTGATTTATTTCAACGGCAGTGCTACCGTAAAGGTCTCCTATGATGAAGCGGTGCACAAGCTACCACTCTGGGTGGTACCGGGCGATGGTCCCACGCTGCTCGGCCGGAGCTGGCTGGGAATGATACGCTGAAACTGGGACGACATCCGAGCACTATCGCCCGCTGACGACACTTAGTGTGCCCAGGTCTGAAACAAATTTCCTTCGCTGTTAGAACCAGGCATTGGGAAATTTTAAGGAGCCAAAGTGCAGATCTACCTAATTCCAGGGGCGTGACCCATCCATCACAAGACGAGAGCAGTACCGTACATGATGAGAGAAAGGGCAGAGATCGAGCTAGACCAGCTGCAAAGAGAGAGCATCATTTCACTGATCGAGTTCAGTGAGTGGGCCAGTCCTATTGTCCCAGTCCTCAAGGGGGACGGCACTGTCAGAATCTGTGGCGATTACAAAGTAACTATCAATCGTTTCTCCCTGCAGTACCAATACCCACTACCAAAGGCCGACGACCTCTTTGCAACGCTGGCGGGAGGAAAGACGTTCACGAAGCTGGATCTGACTTCAGCCTATATGACGCAGGAACTGGAGGAATCATCGAAGGCCCTCACCTGCATCAACACGCACAAAGGTCTTTTTGTTTATAACAGACGTCCGTTTGGAATCCGATCAGTGGCGGCGATATTCCAGAGAAACATGGAAAGCTTACTGAAGTCGGTCCCGCATTCCGTGGTCTTCCAGGACGACATCTTGTTCACAGGTTGGAACACAGTCGAGCATCTGCAGAACCTGTAGGAGGTTCTTAGTCGACTCAACCACGTGGGTCTCAGGGTAAAATGGTCAAAGTGCGCTTTCCTGGCGCCTGAAGTGGAATTTTTGGGTAGGAGGATTGCGGTGGACGGCATCAGGCCCACCAACATGAAGGCAGATGCAATCGAGAACGCACCGAGGCCACAGAACGTGACGGAGCTGTGGTCGTTTCTGGGACTCTTGAACTACTTCGCTAACTTCTTACTGGGTCTCAGCACACTGCTAGAACCACTACATGTCTTATTAAGAAAAGGGGGCGAGTGAGTTTGGGGCAAAAGCCAAGAAAATGCCTTTGTAAAAGAGAGAAAATTGTTATGGTCAAACAAATTGCTTGTGTTTTATGCTCCATGTAAGCGTTTGGTACTAGCATGTGATGCGTCCTCATATGGCGTCAGGTGTGTATTGCAACAAGCTAATGATTTCGGAAAACTGCAACCAGTTGCTTATGCATCCAGGAGTCTGTCTAAGGCTGAGAGAGCCTGCAGCCTGATTGAAAAAGAAGCATTAGCGTGTGTCTCTGGGGTAAAGAAAATGCGTCAATATCTGTTTGGGCTAAAATTCGAATTGGAAACTGACCATAAGCCACTTATATCCCCATTTTCTGAGAGTAAAGGGATAAATACCAACACATCGGCCCGCATCCAGAGATGGGCGCTCATGTTGTCCGCATACAACTATGCCATCCGCCACAGGCCAGGCAGAGAAAACTGCGCCGATGCTCTCAGTATGCTGCCATTGCCCACTACGGGGGTGGAAATGGTGCAGCCCGCAGATCTAGCCATGGTTATGGAAGCATTTGAGAGTGAACAATTACCCGTCACTGTCTGGCAGATCAAAACCTGGACAAGCCAGGACCCCTTATTATCTCAAGTCAAAAGCTGTGTGCTTCACGGGAGCTGGTCCAATGTCCCAGTGGAAATGCAGGAAGAGATAAAGGCGTTCCAGCGGCGCAAAGATGAAATGTCTACACAGGCAGACTGTCTTCTGTGGGGCAATCGAGCAGTGTTGGCCAAGTATGGCAGAGACACCTTCATCAATGACCTTCGCAGTATCCACCCAGGCATCGTGATGATGAAAGCGATAGCCAGATCCCACGTGTGGTGGCCCGGTATCGATGTGGATTTAGAGTCCTGCATTCACAGATGTAATACATGCTCGCAGGTAAGCAATGTACCCAGGGAGGTGCCGCTAAGTTTTTGGTCTTGGCCCTCCAAACCGTGGTCTAGGGTACACATCGACTATGCAGGCCCGTTCGTGGGTAAAATGTTCCTTGTGGTTGTAGACTCGTATTCCAAGTGGATTGAATGTGAGATAATGTCAGCTAGCACATAGTCGAAAGCCTGCGGGCCATGTTTGCCACTCACGGCTTACCCGATGTCCTGGTGAGTGACAATGGGCCATGTTTTACCAGTGCTGAGTTCAAAGAATTCATGACCCATAACAGGATCAAACATGCCCTGTTTAAACCAGCGTCCAATGAGAGAGCAGTGCAAACCATCAAGCAAGGTTTGAAGAGGGTAACTGAAGGCCTATTGCAGACTCGTCTATCCCGAGTCCTGTTTAACTACCACACGAGACCCCACTCACTCACTGGGATCCCACCTGCTGAACTGCTGTAAGAGGGTGGTCTCTATGAGGGGGTCAGGTTCCCTTCTGATGAACTTGAGCGGTTCGAATCCTTCCCACTCCCTTGGGTTCTGTACACTGGATTTATTTAGGGGGGTGACAAAAGTGCAAAGGACACTGGTTTGATGCAAAGAACTTTGTTTTCATTACAGTCAAGGTAATACAGGCTTATTACTCTAGTAAGAAAATACAAGGCCAAACTTACAATCACTCTAATAATGAACAATACAAGGAAATGTACAAGGTCAAACTTAAAATTACGCTAATAAAGAACCATACATTACACATTCAAAGGGGGTTACAGTAAAATTATATCTCCCATCTCCCAATACCTAATTCTAACGAGGTTAGACTCCAGTGCAGGCAGGAACAATGCTTACCAATCCTTTTGATAGTTAACGGTAGATCGTGGTTGTTTTTCCCTTGATACCACGTTAACTGTGGTCGGTCGCTGCAGCAATGGTGATGTTCTTCCTTCCTTCAGGACTTCAGGACTTCGAGGCTGGATAAGTTAGTTTACAACTGTCGCGTTGGTTTCTCTCCTTGTCGTGATGACATACTCGCAGTATAGCACCTGGTGTAGTATGGCATCTGAGATAGTAGCAGCCTTGTAGCTACCTGGCAACCACCCAACCTCTGTTGAAAACAGGGGCCAGTTATAAGATTTTGTGTTCTAATCCTGCCGCCAACTCTGTTCAAAATCCTTTGTATAATTTTGGCGGGCTTGGTTTTTCCTTGTAATATTTTGTCGGGCACGTTAAAAGTTGATAGGTTTTGGGTGAGTTGATGTTCGAAAACTGTTCCCTGATGGAAATATTAGTTTGGTAATTGCAATGTCCTTTTGTGCTTAGTCTTTTGCATATAGGCTGGATTGGTCTTCTTTGTGATGTACATGCTGAAATGGTTGTCCAGAACCATGTTGATTGGTAGCTACCTCTGGGTGATTTTGTGATGTTATTGTCTCTTGTTGGGGAAGGATTTTCGAATATTCATTCTTCCAGACAGATTAACTTAGTCCTCACACCCAGGTAGCTTCACTTAATTAGACTGTCTCTTGGTAGTTCAGTAGGTCTGCCCACAGCCTTGAGTTTGTCTTTTAAAATCCAAAATTCTATTAAATTTGTAGTTTCTTTCATAAGCACTTTAGAGTTCCAAACTTTTTGGTAGATAGTCCCAAATTAAATTTCCTTTCGAATGAGCCCAAACACAGGAGGGGTTTCTTGTGAATTTTGCATTCCTTCATTGCTTATGAAAAGAGCACTTAAGACAAGGCTCTCGTTAGTTCACCCTGATCTACATGAACAGGTAGAGAGCAGGCGGCTTCAACAAAGTGCATACCATGATAGTGCAAATGTGTCACGCGAGATTGAAATCAATGATCCTGTATTTGTATTAAATTATGGACAAGGTCTCAAGTGGCTTCCCGGCACTGTCGTGGCCAAAGAGGGAACCAGGGTGTTTCGGGTCAAACGTTCAAATGGACTCATTCACCGGAAACACTTGGACCAAATCAAACTCAGATTCACGGACTATCCTGAGCAACCGACCTTGGACCCTACCTTTTTTGATCCCCTAACATACACACCAGTGGCAACCAGCACCACGGTTGATCACGAAGCAGAACCCATCATCCACAGCAGCTCTGCAGGGCCCAACACACCAGGCAACCCAGCAAGGCCAGCTGCACAGCAGCCCAGTGAGGGCCCAACAAATGATTCAACAACACCAGCTTTCACACCGAGACGATCAACCAAGGCAAGAAGGGTCCCAGATCGACTCACATTGTAAATAGTTACACTATTGACTTTGAGGGGGTGGTGTTGTTATATATGTGGACTTGTATTTACTCTGCACGGCCACCAGAGGGCTCATCCCCTGGAGTCCTAAGGGATCCCATAATCCCTTGGGAGCACAGGTATTTAAGGAGGCTTCACAGGTTGGAGAGGCACTCTGTAGACCTGCAATAAAAGACTATGGTCACACATTGCTTTGAGCTCACAGTGGTCAGTCTGACTCATTCTCCATACACAACAGCTTTGTTATATCTCCATCTCGGTGTATGCAATTTGTTGTCATGCATGGGCATAGGGGGCCACCCTCCTGGTTTGCATTTGTCTTCTGTGTTGCTGGACATGTTGACCATTTGATTGATGTCAATGATCGAAAAAGTGGGGGGGTGGGTGGGGGTGGGGTGTTTTCGCCCGTGATACTTATGATTTCAGACCAATGGTCATATTAATGTTTTTTATTCAACATAACCTTGTTGCACATTGTCTCAGATAGCTGGACCGTACACACTGGTGATTCCTTAACATGAAAGGGTATAATTAAACTTAACTTGAATCAACTTAAACTTTAACTGGCACCAAGATGATAGCCACCATTGATGTCTGAGCTGCACACACACAGCATTGTGTCAGCTTTGTCAATAACAGCAATGTTCTTTCAGGCAAATCGCTCATTTATGAGCTCCTGACGTAAGAGTTTTGCAGCTATGTAGCTACCATGGGCCCTTTCCTGCGGTCTGGAGGGGGGCATGGTTGCATAGCCAGCCTGATTGTCTGGCTCAAGGTCAGCATCCAGCCCCTCGTCCTCCTCCTCCTCTCTCTCCTGAGGTGGACCATCAGTCCCTTCTGGCAATTCTTGTCCTCTCCTGATAACCAGGTTGTGCAGCATGGAGCACATGACCACTAATTTAGCTACTCGCTCAGTGTTGTATTGTAACTCCCCTCCTGAGTGCTCCAGGCATCTAAAGCGTTGCTTAAGCACAGTTATTGTTTTCTGGACCACATTGAGTGTGGCTCTGTGGCTCTCATTGTATCGCTTCTCGACCTCAATGAGAGTATCACGCAAGAGGGTCATCAGCCAGGTGGCTAGGCCATATCATTTGTCACCAAGCATCCAACATTGTCCTTGTGGCAGACTGGTAAACATGTCAGAGTCAGCGCTCTCATGCAGGATGTGAGCCTCATTGAAGCTGCCTGGACATTTGGCATTCACTGCCATAATTATTTGGTTGTGGTCAACAACTAGTTGGACCTTCAGGGAGTGAAGCCCTTTTCCGTTGCGAAAAACCTCTGGGTCCTGAAAAAGTGCTCACATGTCGATGTGAGTACACTGTATTGCTCCCTGCACCTTGGGGAACTTAGCAATGCGGTAGAATGCTCCAGCCTTGTCAGTCTGAGCCTCCGTGGTCTTGGGGAAGCGGATAAAGTCCATCCCACGCGTGTACAGGGCCTCCGTGACCTGTCTAATGCAGCAATATGTGGCATAGTGAGACAGAGAGGAAATCTCGACCGCGGAGGCCCGAAAGGAACCGGATGCGTAGAACGACAGTGCCGCGGTGACATTGACCTCAATGGACAGTGATGTCCTGAATGGGATGCTGCAGATCTGCCCTGATGAGCTGGCATATTTCATTGATCACAACTTTGTGGAAGCGCAGTCTCCGAAGGCAGGTGTTCTCGGATACATCGAGGTAAGACTGCTTCTCCCTGTAAGTGCGGGATGTGTATGGTCTGGACCTCCTCCTCAGTCTGGCATGTCTTAGATTTGGCACATCATGATGTGCATTAGACATTGTGCCATTTGCACTCTGCAGCATCTGCATTGCAATCGATGCAGGCTGAGAAATAGCTGGCCCCATTCTAATAAAAGTAGAATGCCGATTGTTCAGAAGCAATAAATTTCAACACTAAAGGACACCTACAGTAAAACCCAATCGTCCACACTCTGAAAAAATGACTGTTCAGATGGTCACTTCACCTGTGAAGAAGTTCAGAGTCAATCCAAACTCCCCCGAAGTTGAAGCAGACTTTTCAATGAAGCGACCTGCAATTTGAAAAATGGCGCCCACATCACTGTGATTAGTTCAGAACAGTTCCACTTTTTCAGAGCGGTGTTTTGGGCGAGTGGTGAAAGTAACGCTGGGCAATATACTGGGCATTAGTTTCGACAAACTTGATCTTTACGCAAAAAAAAGTGGGCGGTCGGTATTATTGAATCTCGGCGTTAATTACATGCCAAAAGTAACGTTGGGCGATAATATGGGCATTAATTTTGCCCATTCTGATGATTCCGCCCAAAAATAGTGGGCGGGCGGTGTTATTTTTTCCCGCCGTTACGTACATGCCAAAAGTAACACTCGCCAATAAGTGTCCGAAAGATAGGCGTCAGTTTCCATTTTGTGGCTAAATGGGTGATATCTGGGCGTTGCACCTCATTTCAGTGTTAAAATGGATGTTAAGCAGGTATTATGCATGCCAAAATAATGGAAAATCTAGCCCAGAATCCCTTTGCAGATTCTTTGTGTTCTTTTCACAACTTGTTTTCCCACTTATCTTTGTATCATCAGCAAATTTGGCTATTTTGCACTCGCTCCCTTCATCCAAGTCATTAATATAGATTGTAAATAGTTGAGGACCCAGCACTGATCCCTGTGGCACCCCACTAGTTACAGTTTGACAACATGAAAATGACCCATTCATCCCAACTTTCTGTTTTCTGTTTGTTAGCCAATCCACTATCCATGTTAATATATTACCTGCAATCCCATGAGCTTTTCTCTTGTGCAGTAACTTTTTATGTGGCACCTTATTGAATGCCTTCGGGAAATCCAAACACACTACATCTACTGATTCCCCTTTATCCACCCTGCACTCAAAGGCCCCAAGTTTCCACATGCGGCAAAACAGGCGCCCCTCTGAGCTGGGCGCCCGTTTTTCGCGCCGAAAGCGCCGCCTGAAAAAAAACGTGCTATTCTAGAGCGCTTTGCAGCTCGATGTCAGCTTGGCGCGGCACCCAGGGGGCGGAGGCTACCACTCGTGCCGATTTTGTAAATAGGAGGGGGTGGGTACCATTTAAATGAGTTTTTTCCGTGCCGGCAACCCTGCGCGTGCGCGTTGGAGCGTTCGCGCACGCGCAGTGTGACGGAAACATTGGCACTCGGCCATTTTTGTAGTTCTTTGTAGCTGTTCAATTTTTAACATTTTTTAATAAAACCACATTGCCCTTCCATGATCAGCACTGAGGCTTCTTGCAGCAGTGAGAAGGCTGCAGGAAGCCTCAGAAGTTGAGGCAGCCGTTTCCCGACGGCAGCGGGGGGGAGGCAGGGAGAAGGCTGCAGGAAGCCTCAGAAGTTGAGGCAGCCATTCCCGACGGCAGGGGTGGGAGACAGCTGCTGCTGTCGGCCGGGCCCTCACTGCCTCCCCCGCCCCTGCCGTCGGGAACGGCTGCCTCAACTTGTGAGGCTTCCTGCAGCCTTCTCCCTGCCTGAAAGGCCTGCCTGAAGCACTTTCACACAGGTAGGAACATGGTTTATTTAATCTTTTCTTTGCTTATAAATTTTTATTCAGGTTGAAATTATTTGTATAATATTTGTATAAGTATAACTAAGGATTTATTGTGGAATGTAATGACTTCCCTTCCCCCCCCCCCCCACCCTCGTTCTGGACGCCTAATTTGTAACCTGCGCCTGATTTTTTAATGTGTAGACAAGGTTTTTTCAGGCCTACAAAAATCTTCACTTGCTCCATTCTAAGTTAGTTTGGAGTAAGTTTTCACTGTGGAAACTTTCAAATCAGGCGTCAGTGGCCGGACACGCCCCCTTTTGAAAAAAAAATTCTGTTCAAAAGTGAAACTGTTCGACCTGACTAGAACTGCAGAAAACTTAAATGTGGAGAATTCCGATTTCTAAGATATTCCGTTCTCCACCAGTTGCTCCTAAAAATCAGCAGCAAATCATGTGGAAACTTGGGGCCAAAGAACCCAGCACATCCTCAAAGAACTCGAACACATTTGTCAAACATGATTTCCATTCATAAAACCCTGAAGACTTTGCTTGATTGTATTATGATTTTCTAAATGTCCTGCTACTACTTCCTTAAAAATGGACTCCAGCATTTTCCCAATGACCGATGTTAGGCTAACTGGTCTATAGTTTCCTGCTTTCTGTGACTCTCCTTTGTTGGATAGGGGCGTTATATTTGCAGTTTTCCAATCCGCTCGGACTACTCAAGAATCTAGGGAATTTTGGTAAATTACAACCAATGCATCCACTATCTCTGCAGCCACTTCTTTGAAGACCCTAGGATGCAAGCCATCGGGTCCAGGGGACGTGACCACCTTAAGTCCCATTAGTTTGCCTAGTACTTTTTCTCTAGTGATAATGATTGTTTTAAGTTCCACCGACCCTATAGCCTCTTGATTATTATTATTCGGATGCTTCCAGTGTCTTCTACCGTGAAGACCAATCCAAAATATTTGTTCAAAGTCTCTGCCATTTCCCTATCCATCATCGTCTGCAGCCTGGCAATGATGGGCTCCATGTTGCACGCAGAGCTCTCTGCAATGCTGGAGGCAGACTCCTCCACACTCCGTAGCACTGCCAAGAAGCTCTGGGGCACCCTTGCCATTGCACCTATGCTATCAGAGTGCATGGCCATCTCCCTTTTTGTGAATGCCTCCCCACCGAGGTCCTCATCCGAGTCCTTTGGAGCAGAACTCGCACCCGAACTCGCCCTCCAGGGGAAATGGCCCCGGAGGTTCCCTTTTCCTTGATGCAGCTCGCAAGGCCCCGGTGCATCACTCAGTGCAGACCCCTCTACTAGCGTAACCGCTAAGGAACACATTGTGTCAGCATCTGCGCTGGTGCCTGCAGGTGAGAGAAGTAACGACACAGTGCTCGGCTCCTCCTCCTCCTGCTCTTCCTCCTCTTTGTCTCCCTTCAGAATGTCTTGGGGGTGGTGACTCAGGTGCAGGATGGACAGCCTCTGCCTGGTTATCTGAAAGCATAAATGGCACAAAACTCGAATTAAGGTGAGGGCAGTGGGCAGGAATGGAGCAAAGAATGCTGGCAGTATCAGAAGCTGGAAAGTGATCAACGCCTCTCTACCATCGTCCAGCTGTGTGGGACTGCACTTGCCTGGTTCCATTCTTATCTATCTAATTGTAGCTTTTATTTCTGCCCCTGCATCGTTACTTCTGGTGTCCCCCAAAGATCTATCCTTGGCCCCCTTCTATTTCTCATCTTCATATTGCCCTTTGGCGACATCATCCGAAAACACAGCATCCCTTTTCACATGTACGCTGATGCCACCCAGCTCTACCTCATGACCACTTCTCTCGACCCCTCCACTGTCTCTAAATTGTCAGTCTGCTTGTCCGACATCCAGTTCTGAATGTGCAGAAGTTTTCTCCAATTGAATATTAGGAAGACCGAAGCCATTGTTTTCGTTCCCCGCCACTGACTCCATCCTTCTCTCCAACTTCTGTCTGAGGCTGAACCAGACTGCTCACAACCTTGGTGTCATATTGACCCCGAAATGAGCTTTCGACCACACCCCCGCAGCATAACTAAAACCACCTATTTCCTCCTCCATTACATCACCCGTCTCCGCCCTTGCCTCAGCTTATCTGCTGCTGAAGCCCTCATCCATACCTTTGTTACCTCTAGACTTGATTATTCCAACGTACTCCTGGCTGGCCTCCCACATTCGATCCTACGTAAACTGGAGGTGATCCAAAATTTGGCTGCCCACGTCCTAACTCGCACCAAATCCCACTCACCCATCACACCTGTGCTCGCTGACTTACATTGGCTTCTGGTTAAGCAACGCCTCGATTTCAAAATTCTCATCCTTATTTTCAAATCCCTCCATGGCTCTGTAATCTACTCCAGCTTCACAACCTTCCGAGATGGCTGCACTCCTCTAACTCTGCCCTCTTGAGCATCCCTGATTTTAATTGCTCAACCATTGGTGGCTGTGCCTTCTGTTGCCTAGGCCCCAAGCTCTGCAACTCCCTGCCTAAATCTCTCCACCTCTTTACCTCTCTTTGCTCCCTCAAGACACTGCTTAAAATATATCTCTTTGACCAAGCTTTTGGTCACCTGTGCTCATTTCTATTCGGTGTCAACTTAAAAAAAATCTCATAATACTCCTGTGAAGCGCCTTGGCATGTTTCACTATGTTAAAGATGTTATATCAATGCAAGTTGTTGCTGTTGTTCTGGTGTAGCGGGGGAAGTGGTATCTGTGGTGTTTGAAATGATACAATGAACTCGGTACTGTGAGCCAGTAACTAGGTGTAATCTGGGCAGTCTTTAATGGCTTCAAGAAGTGGAGATACAAAGGTTATATACCGGGTTCAAGTTATATACCGGGCCCAGCATGAGTGTACCTATGACCCTAGGACCTCCGATGGTAGTGCCCCCTGTTGGTGGGCAGACCTTATGTACATACATTACAGTATGAGAGAAGGAGAGGGGATTAGAAAGTGTTCGAACATTCTGGTGTGGAGGGGTGGAAGTGGTATGAGAGAAGGAGGGGATAAAGCTAACATTTTTGCCCCCAGTAAGGTCGACGTCTCCACCGGCCACGGCGCCCACCAACTGCCAATGAGCCCCAGCACATGCTCCCCAAGGTCAGAAAGGGGCCACAGTTCAGGGCCCCATCCTCCAGTCTTCTGCTGCTCCCATTTGTTATGTACCATCTTGGCCTGCAAAAGAAAGGAACTCGTGTGAGTAAGTGTCCAGCTGTGTATGTGGAAGATATGCCTGCCATGGTTGAATACCTGTGAATGTAGGCAAGGCATGAGATGAGGATGTGAGTGTGAGAATCTGCAGATGCTTGGTTGTTGAGTGGTGTGAAAGAGGTAGTTTGTACAGTGTACACGGACTGAGGTTCAGAGGCTGGTATGGAGGAGGTATGGAAGCTTGTACTCACCTTCACCATCCATCATAGAAACATAGAAAATAGGTGCAGGAGTAGGCCATTCTGTCATGTATGTAACCACAATGTAACACCACTATATTACTATATATACTCAACCTAGATGCACGCCTTGACCACAAGGAGTGAACTTGTGGGAGACACGCCTTACCTGATCACTCAGGTATAAAAAGGGAGGTCCCACGCAGGGTCACTGTCTTTGGAGTCCTGTGAATTAAGAGTTCAGGTCGCAGAGTGATTTTATCTCCAAAATGTGCCTCATATGGTTTCATACTGTAGAGTAAGGACTTGACATTGGCGACGAGAAATGGGAATTCACGACCCACGAGAATGACCACTGGTAGCACAGAGGAACGGTACTGTGTTGGGGAAGACAGGGATGATTTTGTCGAGAGGCTTCAGCAAAGCTTCGTTATGAAAGAATGGCTGGGGGATGCAGCGGCCCACAAGCGAAGGGCTCATCTTTTGACCAGCTGCGGACCAAAGACTTACGCGCTCATGAAGGACTTACTAGCAGCTGAAAAGCCGGCGGACAAAACCTTTGAAGAACTTAGCAAATTGATCGGGGAGCACCTCAAACCGGCGAGTAGCATACATATGGCCCGACATAGATTCTACACCCAACGACGTCATGAAGGACAGAGCATACCGGACTTCATAGCGGACTTCCGGCGTTTGGCCAGCCTTTGTAAGTTATCAGACGCTTGCAGGGGGGAGATGCTAAGGGACTTCTTTATCGAGGGCATCGGTCATGCGGGAATTTTCCGCAAATTAATTGAGACCAAGGATTTGACCTTGGAAGCAGCAGCGTTGATGGCACAGACTTTCATGGCGGGGGAGGAAGAGACAAAAATAATATACGCGTGGAATTTTGCCTCTAACGCGGCGATAGATCAGGGAGTTAACATCATCAATGTGACTCAGAGCCCCGCAGGCAGGCAGTGACAGTCCGAAGCAATAGACCCCAGAGCAGGACTTCAACAGAGACAATGGCAGGCTGAACGGACATTCATGCCATCACAGTGGACAATGCGTCCCGGGATGGGGCCATTGACACGCACTAATGGGGTACTTAAGAGCAGTCAAAGGGACAGTCAGCGCGGAATGCCTGGCCATAGCCCTTTTGTTCTCAACAATGGAAACTTTAACTCATGCTGGAGGTGTGGGGGAAAACACTCAGCTAGATCTTGCAGATTTCAACAGTTTGTCTGCAGGAACTACAATCTCAGTGGCCACCTAGCTCGAATGTGCAGGAAGCCTGCAGCCAGACTAATATATGAGGCGGATGGACCAGAAGAGGGTTCTTTGAGGCAGGATGACCTCTGGGGCAAATCGATGGACGCCGAGCTGTAGCGGGTCCATGTGGTGAATATTCACAGTTCATACACCAAAACGCCACCAATGATGATGAGGGTTTTATTTAACGGTATCCCTGTTCGCATGGAGCTGGACACTGGGGCCAGCCAGTCACTCGTGGGCGTTCAGCAATTTGAGAAGCTATGGCCACTTAAAGCCAGTAGCTCCAAATTAGCATGTGTTGACACACAATTACAGACTTACACGAAATAAATCAATCCGGTACTAGGCAATGCAATGTTGGCTGTTACACACAATGGGCTAGTGAATCGACTACCGCTTTGAATTGTCCCGCGCAATGGTCCCGCACTGTTGTGGAGGAGCTGGTTAGCCGAGATGAACTGGAAATGGGGGGATTTCCGCAATGTTATCTGTGGAGCGAAGTTCGTGCTCACAAGTCCTACAACAATTTGAGTCACTATTCCAACCTGGCGTCGGGATTTTCAAAGGCACGAAAGTAGTGATACACATCACCCCGGATGCCAGGCCAGTGCACCACAAAGCCAGAGCGGTGCTGTATGTGATGCGGGAAAAGATCGAGAGCGAACTGGACCGGCTTTTGAGAGAGGGCATCATCTCGCCTGTTGAATTCAGCGACTGGGCGAGCACCATCGTTCCCGTCCTAAAAGCAGATGGCTCTGTCAGGATCTGTGGCGACTACAAGGCCACCATCAATCAGGTGTCCCTACAAGGTCAATACCCGATCCCGAGAGCGGAGGACCTCTTCGCCACGCTGGCAGGCAGCAAGCTGTTCAACAAGTTGGACCTCACTTCAGCCTATATGACCCAGGAACTGGCTGACGAATCCAAACTACTGACCACCATCATCACGCACAAGGGACTGTCCGTTTATAACAGGTGCCCGTTTGGCATTCGATCAGCGGCCGCAATTTTTCAACGGAACATGGACAGCCTACTTAAATCCATTCCTGGAACGATCGTATTCCAGGACAACATCCTCATCACAGGTCGAGACACCGAGGAACATCTCCACAACCTGGAGGAGGTGCTATGCCGACTGGACCGGGTAGGCCTGTGACTCAAAAAGTCTAAATGTTTGTTCTTAGCTCCTGAGGTTGAGTTTGTGGGCAGGAGGGTTACTGCAGATGGGATTCGGCCCACTGAATCCAAAACAGAGGCAATTCGACGAGCACCCAGGCCCTGCAACACATCGGAATTGCATTCATTCCTGGGATGGTTGAACTATTTCTGGAACTTTCTGCAGAACTGAAGCACGTTGTTGGAGCCGCTACACGTGCTCCTGCGTAAGGGTTGCGATTGGTTTTGGGAGGACTGTCAGGAACGGGCTTTTGATCGGGCGCAAAACCTACGTTGTTCAAACAAGTTGTTGACCCTGTACAACCCCTGTAAAAAATTGGTTCTGACATGTAATGCATCGTCCTATGGGGTTGGGTGCGTGTTGCAGCAGGGCAATGCTGAGGGTCAACTACAACCTGTGTCTTATGCCTCCAGATCGCTCTCTCAAGCAGAACGGGTATATGGGATGGTCGAGAAGGAAGCGCTTGCATGTGTCTATGGTGTAAAAAAAATACATCAGTACCTATTTGGTAGGAAGTTTGAATTAGAGACGGACCACAAGCCACTCACGTTCTTGTTGTCAGACAGCAAGGCTGTCAATGCCAATGCATCAGCTCGCATTCAGCGATGGGCTCTTACGACTACTCCATCCGGCACCGGCCCGACACTGAAAATTGCGCTAACGCGCTCAACAGGCTTCCACTGGCCACCACTGAGGGGGCAGCGGAGCAAAGCGCCGAGATGGTCATGGCTGTCGATGACTTTGACAGTGCAGGCTCCCCGATCACAGCCCGCCAGATCAAAATCTGGACAAACAGAGATCCCCTCCTATCCCTGATTAAGAAATGTGTCCTGACTGGGGATTGGGCGCCCGCACACAGAGCATGCCCTGAGGAGGTCAGACCGTTCCACAGACGGATGGATGAGCTCTCCATCCAAGCCGACTGCCTACTATGGGGCAGCCAGGTAGTTATGCCCCAGAAGGGCAGGGAGGCATTCATCAGGGAACTCCACAGCGAGCACCAGGCATTGTGCTGATGAAGGCCATTGCCCGGTCACACATTTGGTGGTCTGGAATTGATTCAGACCTGGAACACTGTGTTCGCAGGTGCACGACGTGTGCCCAGCTGGGTAATGCCCTCAGGGAGGCCCCGCTCAGCCCATGGCCCTGGCCCACCAGGCCTTGGTCACACATTCATGTTGACTACGCGGGCCCGTTCATGGATTAGATATTCCTAATTGTGGTAGATGCATCGAGTGCATCATTCTGAATTCATGCACGTCATCCACCACTGTGGAAAGCCCACGTGCGATCTTTGCAAACCATGGCTTGCCGGACATCCTGGTTAGTGATAATGGCCCATGTTTCACAAGCTACGAATTCTGAGAGTTTATGTCGGGAAATGGCATCAACCACGTCAGGACTGCGCCGTTCAAGCCAGCCTCCAATGGCCAGGCGGAACGTGCGGTCTAAATCATTAAGCAAGGTATGCTCAGGATTCAAGGGCCCTCCCTACAATGCCGCCTATTGCGCCTCCTGCTGGCCTATAGATCCCGACCACACTTGCTCACGGGGGTCCCGCCCACAGAGCTACTAATGAAATGGACACTCAAAACTCAGTTGTCCCTTATTCACCTAGTCCTGACCAACATAGTTGAGGGCAAGCGCAAGTCACAAAACGAGTACCACGACCGTAATACGACAGGGAGATGTATAGAAATAAGTGATCCTGTTTTCGTCCTCAATCATGCCATGGGGCCCAAATGGCTTGAGGGCACTGTAATTGAAAAAGAGGGGAATAGGATCATAGTGGTAAAACTCAACAATGATCAGATATGTCATAAGCATCTGGACCAAGTAAAAAAAAGGTTCAGCATCAACACGGAGGTACCTGAAGAAGATCATGATATGGAGCTCACAACACCGCCAGTGAACGAGCAACAAGAGCAATCAGAAGAATGCACAGTCCCTGCGGTCAGCCCGGACAGGCCAGAATCACCACAGGTGTTAGACACTCACGTTAGTGTCCAACAACCAGAGCCCCAACTGCGGCGCTCCACGAGGGAGTGTAGACCCCTGAAAGACTAAACCTATGATTCCAATATGACTTTGTGAGGGGAGGTGATATCATGTATGTAACCACAATGTAACACCACTGTATTACTGTATACACTCAACCTAGATGCACACATTGACCACAAGGGGTGAACTTGTGGGAGACACTCCTTACCTGATCACTCAGGTATAAAAAGGGAGGTCCCACGCAGGGTCACTGTCTTTGGAGTCCTGTGAATAGAGAGTTCAGGTCACAGAGTGACCTTATCTACAGAATGTGCCTTGTGTGGTTTCATACTGTAGAGTAAGGACTTTACATATTCGACTCTTCGAGCCTGCACCACCATTCAATATGATCATGGCTGATCATGCAACTTCAGTACCCCATTCCTGCTTTCTCTCCATACCCCTTGATCCCTTTAGCCGTAAGGGCCGCATCTAACTCCTTTTTCAATATATCTAACGAACTGGCCTCAACAACTTTCTGTGGTAGAGAATTCCACAGGTTCTCTGAGTGAAGAAGTTTCTCCTCATCTCAGTCCTAAATGGCTTACCCGTTATCCTTAGACTGTGACCCCTAGTTCTGGACTTCCCCAACATCAGGAACATTCGTCCTGCATCTAATCTGTCCAATCCAGTCAGAATTTTATGTTTTTATGAGATCCCCTCTTATCTTTTAAATTCCAGTGAATATAAGCCAGTCTTTCTTCATATGTCAGTCCTGCGATCCTGGGAATCAGTCTGGTGAACCTTCGCTGCACTCCCTCAATTGCAAGAATGTCCTTCCTCAGATTAGGAGACCAAAACTATACACAATATTCAAAGTGTGGCCTCATCAAGGCTCTGTACAACTGCAGTAAAACCTTCCTGCTCCTATACTCAAATCCTCTCGCTATGAAGGCCACCATGCCATTTCCCTTCCTCACCACCTGCTGTACCTGCATGCCAACTTTCAATGACTGATGTACCATGACACCCAGGTGCAACTCTCATTTTCCTAATCTGTCACCATTCAGATAATATTCTGCCTTCCTGTTTTTGCCACCAAAGTGGATAACCTCACATTTATCTACATTATACTGCATGCATTTGCCCATTCACCTAACCTGTCCAAGTCACCCTGCAGCCTCTTAGCATCCTCCTCACAGCTCACACTGCCACCCAGCTTAGTGTCATCTGCAAACTTGAAGATATTACATTCAATTCCTTCGTCTAAATCATAGGTCGTTGAATTATTTGCAGCACTGGGTGAGTCCTTCCTCACCACATTGCTGGCCGACACCTCTTGCCATGTGGCACAGAAAACCTGCGGTGATGGCCACTTTCCCGATGTCGGGAACAGGGACTCCTGCCTGGTCTTGAATGCCCCACCAATGCTCCAGAGGCACATCATTGAATCGTTGAAAATAGCCCTCCCTTGAAGGGGGATTACCAGCAACCATTACACAAGCTTCCTCAGCTCCAGAGATGAGTGACTGAAGTTCAGCAATGCTAAAAATGAGCAGCAGCAAGTTGAAATGATCTCCCCTTTAAGAGCCAGGTGGAGCTGGATTTAAGGATTGAAGGCTGGTTGCTGAATGGAATTCAGCTGAAATTGGGTAAGTGGCCTCAGCTGAGGCCATTAGCTCCTCATTTACTTCCCCCCTTCAATCCTGGGCAAAAACACCCAATTTTCCACAATTTGACAAGGCATCTCTGAGCGATAAAATTTCTCAAAGTAAAAAATTACCACCCCAAACGGGACACTGTTGAATTTTGCTGTCTTGGTTTGCAAGCATTCTGACAGTGGATCAGTTAAGGCATACATTAAACATGTTTACAAGAAAAATTAACCCATGCATGAATATTTGATATAATATACATGTTTATTAAACTAGCAGGTAACCAATATGGAGTAAAATATACAATCCAAACGAACAATTATCAATACGGCAGATTTAGCAGAATTGCCATGAATTAATGTAAATTACAGCAGACATGTCAGGAATTTTTTCTGCATTTACAAAATTTTCAACGTAAGTCATATTAGGTATGAAAAATTAAAATTATACCATGTAATTTGTAGTGTAATTGGAAAGAATATAGTTCACCTGTTGGATAGTTATTTTAATTTATCACCGCTGACTACCCATATTGTTTAACATTCTGGAATAATTCAATTTAAGTATTTGCACAATTTTATCTTTGTATTTATTTAGTAATAAAAAACATCACTTTCTTTAAAATTCAATTCTACTTATAGACCTGTAAGCTCTTATAATAATGTTTTTTTTTAACACTATCAGATATCTGCACTATAGTCGGTTACAACAGATTACTTGTGGGAAAAGGCACAATTTTGACAGTGAAAGAAAACAGCTGTTGGAAAAACCTCTGTTTCATACAACAGATAAAAGGACCAACTTGATGTTCAACGTCGCAATCTAGGGAGGGGTTTTGTGAAAAGCCAAGTGATATGGCACTAAAAGAGTTATTTATTTACACAGTTTATATGATATTATGTGACTTAGTTGAAAATGTTGTAAATGCTAAATGCTCCCACATGTTGCAACAAATCCAGAAAACATATAACTTGACATGTCCAACGCCATACATGAATTGAAGTTGGGGCGAGGGGGGTATTGTAAAGGGAGGCAGTAACAGAGAAATTCCTCTTCTTGCAGTTCATTCCCTGTTCTCGTCATACAAAATACTATTCATTTAAAAGATTAACCTATCTTTCCCTTTCAGTTGCTGACTGATCAATCGTGCATTTACAGCTTTTTCTGTTCTCCATTTCAAAGTTCCCACATTCAATTTCTTATTCTTTTATTAAGTTCATTGATATACCACAACCCTCTGATATAGCAACAAATCCTTTAGGACTGACTTGGTATTATTGGGCCCAAGGTTCAGCTCGAGTTGCTCCTATTTTTTTTGGAGCAACTAGTTTAGTATGGACTATCTTAGAAATAGCAATTCATAGAAACATAGAAACATAGAAAATAGGTGCAGGAGTAGGCCATTCGGCCCTTCTAGCCTGCACCGCCATTCAATGAGTTCATGGCTGAACATTCAACTTCAGTACCCCATTCCTGCTTTCTCGCCATACCCCTTGATCCCCCGAGTTGTAAGGACCTCATCTAACTCCTTTTTGAATATATTTAGTGAATTGGCCTCAATAACTTTCTGTGGTAGAGAATTCCACAGGTTCAGCACTCTCTGGGTGAAGAAGTTCCTCCGCATCTCGGTCCTAAATGGCTTACCCCTTATCCTTAGACTGTGACCTCTGGTTCTGGACTTCCCCAACATTGGGAACATTCTTCCTGCATCTAACCTGTCTAACCCCGTCAGAATTTTAAATGTTTCTATGAGGTCCCCTCTCATTCTCCTGAACTCCAGTGAATACAAGCCCAGTTGATCCAGTCTTTCTTGATAGGTCAGTCCCGCCATCCCGAGAATCAGTCTGGTGAACCTTCGCTGCACTCCCTCAATAGCAAGAATGTCCTTCCTCAGGTTAGGAGACCAAAACTGTACACAATTCTCGGCATTTAGTTTGTCCATTTCTAGTTAGTTAGAATAGTTTCGTTTTAGTACAGTGTTTTTTTTCAAAAGGAGGCGTTACCAGCCACTGACGCCTGTTTTGAAAGTTTAGGCTGCGAAAAGTTACTCGAAAATAACTTAGAACGGAGTAAGTGTCAATTTTTGTATGCTCAGAAAATCCTTGCCTACATTTTAGAAATTAGGGGCAGGTAGCGAGAGATAATGGGGGGGAAGGGGATTTTACATGCATTAAACACTTCACTTTTACCAATAAAGAGCCATCGTCAATAATAAATGATTAATAAATCAATAAATCAATCAATCAAAAAAAATAAAATACAAAAAAATAAAAAATCAATCAAATAAAAAATGTAAAAGTTTCTACTCACCTACAGCAGCACCGGGAGCCCTCCAACAGCCTGCCGAAGAGCTGGTCGGGCAAGCCCTGCCACCGAGGAGGTGTTCAGACGGGACCCGTCGCCAGGGAGTAGGTTGGGCGGGGCCCACCATCGAAGAGCTGCTGGTTGGGGGGGGCCCCACCGCTGAAGAGGTGCAGTTCAGCCGGACCCCGCCGCCAAAGAGGTGCTCGGGCGGGGCCTGCAACCGAAGAGCTGTTCAGGCGGGGCCCGCTACCAAAGAGCTGCAATTGGGGCAGGGTCCGCCACCGGGGAGGAATTTGTACAGGCCCCGCCGCCGAAGAGGTGCTGATCGGGTGGGCCCTGCCACCGCGCAGGAGTTCGGGCGGGCCCCGCTACCAAAGATGTGTTCGGGCGTGCCCCGCTGCCAAAGATGTGTTCGGGCGGGCCCCGCTGCCAAAGATGTGTTCGGGCGGGCCCCGCTGCCAAAGATGTGTTCGGGCGGGCCCCGCTGCCAAAGATGTGTTCGGGCGTCCCCGCTGCCAAAGAGGTACTGGTCGGGTGGGCCCTGCCACCGAGCAGGAGTTCGGGCGGGCCCCACTACCAAAGATGTGTTCGGGCGGGCCCCGCTGCCAAAGATGTGTTCGGGCGGGCCCCGCTGCCAAAGATGTGTTCGGGCGGGCCCCGCTGCCAAAGATGTGTTCGGGCGGGCCCCGCTGCCAAAGATGTGTTCGGGCGTCCCCGCTGCCAAAGAGGTACTGGTCGGGTGGGCCCTGCCACCGAGCAGGAGTTCGGGCGGGCCCCACTACCAAAGATGTGTTCGGGCGGGCCCCGCTGCCAAAGATGTGTTCGGGCGGGCCCCGCTGCCAAAGAGGTACTGGTCGGGTGGGGCCCACCACCGGGGAGGAGCTCAGGCGGGCCCCGCCACTGAAGAGCTGCAGTACGGGCAGGCCCCGCCACTGAGGAGGTGTTTGGGTGGGCCCTGCCGCCAAGGAGGTACTGGTCGGGCGGGCCCCGCCACCGAAGAGCTGTTGGTCAGACGGGGCCCGCTAACGGGGAGCAGTTTGGGCAGGGCCCGCCGCCAAAGAGGTGCAGTTCGGTTGGGGCACCGCCCCCAAGGAGGAGTTCAGAAGGGGCCTGCCACCAAAGAACTGCTGGTCGGGCGAGGAGGTAAGGGCAGTGGCGACGAGGCGAGGCGAGGGACGGTGAGGCAGGCAGGCCACTCGGCCCGGGCTAGGGACACCGAACAGCGCGACGTCCCTTCGATCAGGGATAGGGTCACCCGGAGACAGGAGGCGTTGGGAGGGCCAGGAGCTACTGCGCATGCGCGCAGACTCCACTGCACATGCGCACAGCTGCCGGCACGCCTTTTGGCGCAGGTCTGCAGCTCCGCTCCCAGCTGCTTGTGTTGCGCTGTGTTGACTGTGAAACAGGCCTGCTGGACTCGGAGAATCGCGAGGTAAGTTTTAGGCGCATTTTTTATTCTAAAAAATAGGCGGGCCTCTCGGAGTGCGCCGTTCTGGGAGGACATCCGAAACTTGGGCCCATTGAAACTAACAGCATCTGCAAGATTCTTTTGTATGACTCCCAAGGACAGTTTTATAGTGAGTGACCAATACTAACATTCTGTTGAAAAATCAGCTATTAGATTGGCTATTTCTATAGGAAAAGCACAGAAAAGTGGGCAATATTAATAATACCCTGTAGTTACAAAGGGCCCAAGTTTCCACATGATTTGCGCCTGATTTTTAGGAGCAACTGGTGGAGAACGGACTATCTTAGAAATCGCAATTCTCCACATTTTTTTTTCTGCAGTTCTAGTCAGGTAGAACAGTTCTACTTTGGAACAGAATTTTTTCTTCAAAAGGGGGTGTGTCCGGCCACTGACGCCTGATTTGAAAGTTTCCACAGTGAAAATGTACTCCAAACTAAAGTAGAATGGAGCCAGTGAAGATTTTTGTAGAACTGAAAAAACCTGTTCGACACATTAAAAAATCAGGCGCAGGTTACAAATTAGGCGTCCAGAACGAGGTGGGGGGGGGAGGGGGGGGGCAGGGAACTCATTAAATTCTACAATAAATCCTTATTTATATTTCTACAAATATTATACAAATAAATCCAACCTGAATAAACATTTATAAGCCAAGAAAAGATTAAATAAACCATCTTCCTACCTGTGTGAAAGTGCTTCAGGCACAGAGAATTCTGCAGCCGTTCGTGCTGAGAGGGAGGGGGAGAGAGAGAGAGAGGGGGAGGGAGAGAGAGAGAGGGGGAGGGAGAGAGGGGGGGGAGGGGGGAGGTCAGGTCGGATCGGATCCAGTCCGGGAGCGGGAGTCGGGTCCAGTGGGGGAAGGGAGGCGGGGCGGGAGCGCGGGTCGGGGTCGGGTCAGTCGAGGGGGGGGCAGGGCGGGAGCGCGGGTCGGGTCGGGTCGGCGGGGGGTGGCGGGAGCGGGTGTCGGGTCTGGTTGGGGGCGGCGGGGAGGGTAAGCAGGAGCTGGCCATGGGAGGAGCCTTATTCACTCAGCCCCAGTGAGGCCATTCGGCCAGGGCTAGGGGCTGCGTGCTTCGGACCCCTCTCACACAGTTCGGCGCCTGGAGCTACTGTACTTGCATGCCCACTGTTGCGCACATGTGCAGAGGTCCCGGCACTGTTTTCAGCGCAGGGACCTGGTTCCGCCCCCCCACAGCTCGTGCTGGCTGCGCCGAGGGCCAGAGGACCTGCAAGTAGGTGGAGAATACCGAGGATTTTTTTAGGCGCCGTTTTAGGCGTGAAAAACGGGCGCCCAGCTCGGAGGGGCGCCCGTTTTTTTTCTTGTGGAAACTTGGGCCCAAAGAAAGTAAAGCTCTTTTGCAACTCTCTTATTTATAAATTAAGAACATTTAACTTGATCACTAATAAGGCCTGAGAAGTCTCAATACTGTAAGAACATTGGGTTTCAGTATCTCAATAGGTATATACCAAGGAACAGACAAATCTTTCATATCCTCACTTTACTCCTTACTAAGGAATCGTCTGGGGTTTTACCACCCAGTTTAGGCCTAGGGTTAAACGATGCCTAAATGGACTCGCTGAACTGCCTTACATTAGCAGTTCAGATGAAGTTTATGTTTTCTTCCCAATCCTTGATTAGGTTACCCATAAGCTACTGAGTAAATTAATTTGGCCTTGCCAAACCATCAAAGAAGAAGCTAGACAATGGGCCCAAGTTTCCACATGATTTGCGCCTGATTTTTAGGAGCAACTGGTGGAGAACGGACTATCTTAGAAATCGCAATTCTCCACATTTTTTTTTCTGCAGTTCTAGTCAGGTAGAACAGTTCTACTTTGGAACAGAATTTTGTCTTCAAAAGGGGGCGTTCCAGCCACTGACGCCTGATTTGAAAGTTTCCACAGTGAAAATGTACTCCAAACTAAAGTAGAATGGAGCCAGTGAAGATTTTTGTAGAACTGAAAAAACCTGTTCTACACATTAAAAAATCAGGCGCAGGTTACAAATTAGGCGTCCAGAACGAGGTGGGGGGGAAGGGGGGGGAAGGGAACTCATTAAATTCTACAATAAATCCTTATTTATACTTCTACAAATATTATACAAATAAATCCAACCTGAATAAACATTTATAAGCCAAGAAAAGATTAAATAAACCATCTTCCTACCTGTGTGAAAGTGCTTCAGGCACGGAGAATGCTGCAGCCGTTCGTGCCGCTGAGCGGGAGGGAGGGGGAGAGAGAGAGAGGGAGGGAGAGGGGGGGGGAGAAAGCCGTTCGTACCGCTGAGTGGGAGGGAGGGGGAGAGAGAGAGAGGGAGGGAGAGGGGGGGGGAGCAGGTGTCGGGTCGGTTCTGGTTGGCGGTGGGGGGGGGGTGGTGGGAGCGGGTGTCGGGTCTGGTCCGGAGGCAGGGTGGGGGGAGCGGGTGTCGGGTCTGGTCCGGAGGCAGGGGGGAGCGGGTGCCGGGTCTGGTCGCCGGGGGGGAGGTGGGGGGGAAGCAGGAGCTGGCCGTGGGAGGAGCCTTATTCACGCAGCCACAGTGAGGCCATTCAGCCAGGGCTAGGGGCTGCGTGCTTCGGGCCCCTCCCACATAGTTCGGCGCCTGGAGCTACTGCACTTGCGTGCCCACTGTAGCGCGCATGTGCAGAGGTCCCGGCACTGTTTTCAGCGCAGGGACCTGGCTCCGCCCCCCCACAGCTTGTGCTGGCTGCGCCGAGGGCCAGAGGACCTGCAAGTAGGTGGAGAATACCGAGGATTTTTTTAGGCGCCGTTTTAGGTGCGAAAAGTGGGCGCCCAGCTCGGAGGGGCACCCGTTTTTTTTCTTGTGGAAACTTGGGCCCAATGATTCATGCACTGGTAACTATTCATGTAAAAAAACTCTCAACTTAATGGGCCGAAAATTGCGGCCTCGGCGGGTCCATGCCTTGCCCAGCGAATGTCCTGCAAACTCTTACGCCTGGTAAAAGCATGCGTACAGCCTACCAGCGTATGAGTTTTAAAACACTGAAAATCAAATTTTATCACTCATCTTTACATTAAACACCCTGTCCATTAAGGTAAGTTTATTTTTAACTCTATTAAAACACATTAAAAACACATTATTTTTAACCCTATTAAAACACATTAAAATATATATTTTTTTAAATCTGTTTTTCTAAAACATTTAATTACATTCAATTTCAATTAATTTTAAATAGGTGAAGTGTTTTTTAATTTAATGTGTTGTGTTTCTTGTTTCAGGAGTTATTCTCATTGATAGTAATGGGAGCTCGTAAAAATGGCGTTCACATTATTATCATTGAAAGTACTACATAGTGATTGGTGGCCTAGGCCCACGAGATTCCAGGATACAAATAAGTACCTGTACAATTGTACATCCCTGTCTGGAGTAAAAATAAAATGGGGAAGGTGGCTCAACCGTGGCTAACAAGGGAAATTAAGCATAGTGTTAAAACCAAGGAAGAGGCATATAAATTGGCTAGAAAAAGTAACAAACCTGAGGACTGGGAGAAGTTTAGAATTCAACAGAGGAGGACTAAGCTTTTAATTAAGAGGGGGAAAATAGAGTATGAGAGGAAGCTTGCAGGGAATATAAAAACTGACTGCAAAAGCTTCTATAAATATGTGAAGAGAAAAAGATTAGTGAAGACAAATGTAGTTCCCTTGCAGTCGGATTCAGGTGAATTTATAATGGGGAACAAAGAAATGGCAGACCAATTGAACAAGTACTTCGGTTCTGTCTTCATGAAGGAAAACACGAATAACCTTCCGAATGTACGAGGGGACAATGGGTCTAGTAAGAAGGAGGAACCGAAGGATATTCTTGTAAGGCAGGAAATTGTGTTAGGGAAATTGATTGGATTGAAGGCTGATAAATCCCTGGGGCCTGATAGTCTGCATCCCAGAGTACTTAAGGTTGTGGCCCTAGAAATAGTGGACGCATTGGTGATCATTTTCCAACAGTCTATCGACCCTGGATCAGTTCCTATTGACTGGAGGGTAGCTAATGGAACACCACTTTTTAAAAAAGGAGGGAGAGAGAAAATGGGTATTTATAGACCGGTTAGCCTGATATCAATAGTAGGGAAAATGTTGGAATCAATCATTAAGGATGAAATAGCAGTGCATTTGGAAAGCAGTGACAGGATCGGTCCAAGTCAGCATGGATTTATGAAAGGGAAATCATGTTTGACGAATCTTCTGGAATTTTTTGAGGATGTAACTAGCAGAATGGACAAGGGAGAACCAGTGGATGTGGTGTATTTAGACTTTCAAAAGGCTTTTGACAAGGTCCCGCACAAGAGATTGGTATGCAATGTCAAAGCGCATGGTATTGGGGGTAATGTACTGATGTGGATAGAGAACTGGTTGGCAGAGAGGAAGCAGAGATTCGGGATAAACGGGTCCTTTTCAGAATAGCAGGCAGTGACTAGTGGAGTGCCGCAGGGCTCAATGCTGGGACCACAGCTCTTTAAAATATACATTAACGATTTGGATGAAGGAATTGAATGTAATATCTCCAAGTTTGCAGATGACACTAAACTGGGTGGCGGTATGAGCTGTGAGGGGGACGCTAATAGGCTGCAGGCTGACTTGGACAGGTTAGGTGAGTGGGCAAATGCATGGCAGATGCAGTATAATGTGGATAAATGTGAGGTTATCCATTTTGGGGAAAAAACACGAAGGCAGAATATTATTTGAATGGCGGCTGATTAGGAAAAGGGGAGGTGCAATGAGACCTGGGTGTCATGGTTCATCAGTCATTGAAGGTTGGCATGCAGGTACAACAGGCAGTGAAGAAGGCAAATGGTATGTTGGCTTTCATAGCTAGGGAATTTGAGTATAGGAGCAGGGAGGTCTTACTGCAGTTGTACAGGGCCTTAGTGAGGCCTCACCTGGAATATTGTGTTCAATTTTGGTCTCCTAATCTGAGGAAGGACATTCTTGCTATTGAGGGAATGTAGCGAAGGTTCACCAGACTACTTCCAGGGATGGCTGGACTGTCATATGAGGAGAGACTGGATCAACTGGGCCTTTATTCACTGGAGTTTAGAAGGATGAGAGGGGATCTCATAGAAACATATAAGATTCTGACGGGACGGGACAGGTTAGATGCGGGAAGATTGTTCCTGATGTTGGGGAAGTCCAGAACTAGGGGACATTGTCTTAGGATAAGGGGTAGGCCATTTAGAACTGAGATGAGGAGAAACTTCGAGAGTTGTTAACCTGTGGAATTCCCTGCCGCAGAGAGTTGTTGATGCCAGTTCATTGGATATATTCAAGAGGGAGTTAGATATGGCCCTTACGGCTAAGGGGATTAAGGAGTATGGAGAGAAAGCAAGAAAGGGGTACTGAGGGAATGATCAGCCATGATCTTATTGAATGGTGGTGCAGGCTCGAAGGGCCGAATGGCCTACTCCTGCACCTTTTTTCCAAGTTTCTATGTTTCTACCTGGAGGACATGTTCCCATATGCTGCACAGCGAATGAAGGTCTCCGACCAGAATCCTACGTTCCTCTGGGACCACCAGGTAGCTTTGTAAAAAGATTTCGGGTCGGACGGGTTCGTCCTAAGGAAGCCTCCCACTGCAATTTTCCCCCCAATGTAATCAAGAAATTAACAGACACGAGTAAAGGTAGTCAGGGTGTTCTATGTTTGAATAGCGATGATTAATACATGAACAGAGTTACTTAACACAATGAGTAACACTGGTTGCACTGGCAATTTTGTGTACCATTGTAAACCAGCATTAATGGAAGCTGAGTATCAATTGTAGCAATGATCAGAGTCTAAGATTATTACAATTACTGTGGTTACTTTAGGCTTACATTCTAGATAACTGTTAAGTTAACAACATTAAATAGCCAGTTTATTAAACAGCTTAAATTATATGTGTGTGATTAGCAATGTTTCAGAGCTTATTGACTTTGTCCTTGGAAGTAGTGTAGCTGAGTCGATCGCCTTCCTTCCTTGGGACACAAGCTTTAGCCTCTGGAGTGTCGAGTTGATGAGCCCCAATGCGGTGGGGTTATCTGTTCCACTTGGACTTTCAGTGAAGCCACCTTATGCATGAGCAATGATACCTGCTAACTGGCTTTTCTCTCATACTTCATGATCACAGACTACACACAATTAAACTTCACACTTTTTTCTGTTTGTAATTGACCAAAAAGCGGTATACCTTCTCTAACTCACTCTGGCCTTAATATATTGTAACAGAGGCTCCTTACTATGTCTGCAAGATAAAAGTTCTTACAGAAGAAGACCAGATGAAATAAATAAACGTAGTTTTCTGATTAACAAATAGTGGCTCTGAGAACTAACAAAGACAAAGAAAGTATCTGACCACTGACTACTTTTGACTACCAAGAGAGACTGCTACCACTAACAGAGATAAAAACTGACTAATCTGAGTGACACATGTATCAGAAGGGATTGCCCCTTTTCATGTCAATTATCCCCAACAGTCAGTCAGTGTCATCGAAGGCCTTTGAGCCACTGAAGCATGGATTTCTAGACAGGCTGGCTCCGCCATACAACTCCCTCCCCCATCCCCCACACCCCCACACCACCCTTATCTTCCAGCCTCATCTTTAACAAAGGGTCCAAAATAAATATGAGTGGATGTGACATGTTTATGATTCACTAAGTGCTTCTTATTTGGATCTGAGTCATTCTTAACGGCTTTACGACCCAAACAAGGTATGCCTTATGTTTACATGAACCTTCATGGTGCAATTAACTTAAAAACTTTACAGCTTAATTGCTTAAGATCCTGTGTTTCAATGAAGCTTATGTTGACTAGCCACCTCCCAGCATTAATTTCAACAGCTGAACTCCATATTGAGTGGGCAGCCTTCAAGCTAACAGCTCCATTATAAGAACATGTCAAGCAGTTTACAGGGCATTGCCCCGAAGAATCTTGAAGACATCCTTCAGTCAATTTATGGGGGCATAGTTCTTACAATTGAAAGGTCTCCCTAGCAATCTCCCTGTATATCATTGACTGTAATTATTTCACGTAACTTTCATCTTAAGCAGGGAATTGGCTTGTAAACTTACCTTGGGTAGTGAATGTAAAATAACACAATGATATTGATTTTGGCCATTGTAAGTTATTTCTATCATGTTTAAATTCTATTGGGGTGAATTGCACTGTGATATTAGTATACAACCACATTAAAGTCATTGGGATAACACCCTTTTAAAAATATCAGTAGTGAAACAAGCAGCAAGTGGGTACAAAAATGACCAATCAAGAAGGACCAAGGAGGTATGAAAACTATCAAATAAAGAATCCGCAAACAGCTACCAACAAAACAACTGCCAGGGAGGAGATGGGGAATCAATGATATCGATCAAAATATTTTCTGAAAAACTGTCATTAGTCTAAGTTTTATGACATGACAAACATAACTAAATGTTATATAACTCACACCGAAATCATTAAATTTACCTACACATGTATGTTTGTAACCTCTCCATCAACATTTCCTTTCAGAAGTTTGCCCCATTCTCAGAAGCCTGGGGCTTGATTTCAAATTGTTTCCTCTGTTGGAGTTTGTCCCGATGGGCTATCTGCTCCAGTTCAAGCTGTAAGCTGGCGTTTCACGATATACCACACAGTTATTGTGTTGTCTCTTTTGGGACTACTCTTAACACTAGTTTTGGTGAGCTGATTAATTTTGGTTAAAATCTTTTGAAATCTTGGCTTTACATATGTCTGTGGTATGAATAGATGAGATCACACAGTAGCTTATATTAATTTTTTTATGGGGGCATGTATCAGCATACAGTAAATAGTATGCTTATTTTTCAAAAGTAACGGCATGGTATGAAAATAAAATTAATTCAAATTAATTGAACTCAGCAATGCCACAAAAAATTACAGCAGTGATTACAGTCAACATACTGAATTGGGGCAAATGTGGAAATTGGCCATTAATCACAGCTGCATCAGAAACAGCTCTGGACAGTGAACAGACCCTCTCACTTCTACTGAACACTGATCGACACTGATTCCTGGTGACATTGGGAGTGAGAGATCTGTGACCTTGATCCTTGATAAATAGTGGAGGTCTCAAAACTGTCAACAACTCCTGGACTTGAAAGGTTGAGCAGTTTATTTGTTCTTCTCTATTGTTAAGGTCCTGATCCCCTCAAATAACACACTCACTGACTGTGATTGGCACAAGCATCTGATTTTCTTGCTTGCCTTAACAGTGCAGTCCCTTTACCTGCAGCAGTGATCATTCCCATCTACCAGTGGTCACTAACATGCCCAACAAGGGAGGATTCGCTATTGGATCTAGTAATGGGGAATGAACCAGAGCAGATAAGAGAAGTAAAAGAGGAACATCTAGGCAATAGTGACCATAATATAACACACTTTAAGATGATAATTGAGAAGGATATAAGTATGAAAAAAAACATGGTAATAGATTGGAGAAAAGCTGATTTTGAGGGGCTGAGAATAGAACTTAGGAAAATAAAATGGGCAACAATATTGGCAAAGAACAATGTAGAACAGTAATGGGAAACATTTAAAAATGTGTTCAACAGATTGCAAGAAAAATATATTCTGCCAAAAAGAAAATAACAAACTAAACACTAATGAGATTCCATGGATGAATAAAGCCATAAGGGAACAATTGAGGGTAAGGAAAGAGGCATACATTAAGTACATAGACAGCAGGGGAGTGCATGATAAGGAAGAATATGAAAAGATTAGGAGAGAAGTAAAAAAGAACAATTAGGAAGGCAAAGAGGAACTATGAATTTAAATTATAAAGGAACATAAAACAACATAGCAAAATATTTTACAGGCACATCAATAAAAAAGGAAGGTTAGGATGGGAATAGGGCCATTAAGGGAGATAGGATAATACCACAGGTAACGATAGAGAGATGGCGGAAATATTAAATAATTATTTTGCTTCAGTATTTACCAGGGAGATAGAACAGGTGGACATGACATTGGATGATGAGATTAGTAATGAGATAAGTACATTTAAAATAAAAATCTGGATATATTAAATAAACTAATCAAACTCAAAGAGGATAAAACCCCTGGTCCGGATGGATTGCATCCATGCATTTTAAAAGAATCTAGGGAAGAGATAGCAGAGGTATTGCTACAATATTTAATGATTCATTCGAAAAAGGTGTAGTGCCAGAGGACTGGTGGATAGCTAACATAATGGCCCCAAGTTTCCACATGATTTGCTCCTGATTTTTAGGAGCAACTGGTGTAGAATGGAGTCTCTTAGAAATCGGAATTTTCCACATTTAGTTTGCTCCAGTTCTAGTCAGGTAGAACAGTTTCACTTTGGAACAGAATTTTTTTTTCAAAAGGGGGCGTGTCCGGCCATTTACGCCTGATTTCAAAGTTTCGTGAGTGAAAACTTACTCCAAACTAACTTAGAATGGAGTAAGTGAAGATTTTTGTACGCTCGAAAAAACCTTGTCTACACTTTAGAAAATCAGGCGTCGGTTACAAATCAGGCGTAGGGAATGGTGGCGGGGGGGGTGTTTAAAAGGAAGTTTACAAACATTAAACACTTCAGTTTTACAAATAAAGAGCCATCATCAATAATAAATTATAAATACATCAAAAAAATCCAAAAAAAATTAATAAGAAATAATTTTTTTTTTTAATCAATAAATAAAACATTTTCTACTTACCGACTGCAGCATCGGGAGCCCTCCAACAGCGTGCTGGGATGCCCACCTCAGTGTGTCTCTGTCAGTGTCTCTATCTCTCTGTCTGTCTGTGTGTCTCTCATTCTCTGTCTGTCAGTGTCTGTGTTTCTGACAGTGAGGGGAGGCGGGGAGGGGGAGAAGGGAGAGAGTGGGAGGGAAGGGGGCGGGGGGAAGGTGCAGGGATGGGGGAGAAGGGGGAGGGATTGGGGAGAAGGGGGAGGGATGGGGAGAAGGGGGGAGGGGGAGAAGGGGGGAGGGGGAGAGAAGGGGTAGAAAGGAGATGGGGGGAGAAAGGAGATGGGAGGGGGAGAAGGAGATTGGGCGGGGGGGAGAAGGAGATTGGGGGGGGTTGGGGGGAAGGAGATTGGGGGGGGGTGGGGGGGAAGGAGAAGGGGGAGGGAGGCTGAATGGGCCGCGCCCGAGACTTCGGGCAGGGCCCGTCCCCAGCACCAGATTTACAGATAGCTAGCGTTGGGTCAGGTCAGGGGGGTGGTGGGAGGGAGGTCGGTTCAGTTTGGGTCGGGGGGAGGGAGGGAGAGGGAGGTCAGGTCGGGGGGAGGGAGGTGAGGTCATATCCAGTCCGGAGGTGGGGGGGTGGGGGGGGGAGCGGGTGTCGGGTCTGGTCCGGGGGCGGGGAGGGGTGGGGGGGGGGAGCGGGTGTCGGGTCCGGTCCGGGGGTGGGGAGGGGGGAGCGGGTGTCGGGTCTGGTCCGGGGGCGGGGAGGGGTGGGGGGGGGAGCGGGTGTCGGGTCCGGTCCGGGGGTGGGGAGGGGGGAGCGGGTGTCGGGTCTGGTCCGGGGGCGGGGAGGGGTGGGGGGGGGAGCGGGTGTCGGGTCCGGTCCGGGGGTGGGGAGGGGGGAGCGGGTGTCGGGTCCGGTCCGGGGGTGGGGAGGGGGGAGCGGGTGTCGGGTCTGGTCCGGGGGTGGGGAGGGGTGGGGGGGGGAGCGGGTGTCGGGTCCGGTCCGGGGGTGGGGAGGGGGGAGCGGGTGTCGGGTCCGGTCCGAGGGTGGGGAGGGGGGAGCGGGTGTCGGGTCTGGTCCGGGGGCGGGGAGGGGTGGGGGGGGGAGCGGGTGTCGGGTCCGGTCCGGGGGTGGGGAGGGGGGAGCGGGTGTCGGGTCCGGTCCGGGGGTGGGGAGGGGGGAGCGGGTGTTGGGTCCGGTCCGGGGGTGGGGAGTGGGGAGCGGGTGTCGGGTCCGGTCCGGGGGTGGGGAGGGGGGAGCGGGTGTCGGGTCTGGTCCGGGGGTGGGGAGGGGTGGGGGGGGGAGCGGGTGTCGGGTCCGGTCCGGGGGTGGGGAGGGGGGAGCGGGTGTCGGGTCCGGTCCGGGGGTGGGGAGGGGGGAGCGGGTGTCGGGTCTGGTCCGGGGGCGGGGAGGGGTGGGGGGGGGGAGCGGGTGTCGGGTCCGGTCCGGGGGTGGGGAGGGGGGAGCGGGTGTCGGGTCCGGTCCGGGGGTGGGGAGGGGGGAGCGGGTGTCGGGTCTGGTCCGGGGGCGGGGAGGGGTGGGGGGGGGAGCGGGTGTCGGGTCCGGTCCGGGGGTGGGGAGGGGGGAGCGGGTGTCGGGTCCGGTCCGGGGGTGGGGAGGGGGGAGCGGGTGTTGGGTCCGGTGGGGAGGGGGGAGCGGGTGTCGGGTCCGGTCCGGGGGTGGGGAGGGGGGAGCGGGTGTCGGGTCTGGTCCGGGGGTGGGGAGGGGTGGGGGGGGGAGCGGGTGTCGGGTCCGGTCCGGGGGTGGGGAGGGGGGAGCGGGTGTCGGGTCCGGTCCGGGGGTGGGGAGGGGGGAGCGGGTGTCGGGTCTGGTCCGGGGGCGGGGAGGGGTGGGGGGGGGGAGCGGGTGTCGGGTCCGGTCCGGGGGTGGGGAGGGGGGAGCGGGTGTCGGGTCCGGTCCGGGGGTGGGGAGGGGGGAGCGGGTGTCGGGTCTGGTCCGGGGGTGGGGAGGGGTGGGGGGGGGAGCGGGTGTCGGGTCCGGTCCGGGGGTGGGGAGGGGGGAGCGGGTGTCGGGTCCGGTCCGGGGGTGGGGAGGGGGGAGCGGGTGTCGGGTCCGGTCCGGGGGTGGGGAGGGGGGAGCGGGTGTCGGGTCTGGTCCGGTGGGGGGGGGGGGAGCGGGTGTCGGGTCCCGTCCGGGGGCGGGGGGGGGGGGAGGGAGCGGGTGTCGGGTCCGGTCCGGGGGCGGGAAGCGGGAGTTGAGTCGGGTTGGGAGGAAGCAGGAGCTGGCCGTGGGAGGAGCCTTATTCACGCAGCCCCAGTGAGGCCATTGGGCCAGGGCTAGGGGCTGCGTGCTTCGGGCCCCTCCCACACAGTTTCGGGCGCCTGGAGCTACTGCACTTGCGTGCCCACTGTAGCGCGCATGTGCAGAGCTCCCGGCACTGTTTTCGGCGCAGGGTCCTAGCTCCGCCCCTACAGCTCCTGCTGCGCTGCACCGAGGGCCAGAGGACCTGCAGGGAGGTGGAGAATACGGAGGGTTTTTTTAGGCGCACTTTGTGGCACGAAAAATGGGCGTCCAGGTCGGGACTGCGCCGTTCTAGGCCCGGCTCGAAACTTGGGCCCAATATCTATATTTAAGAATTGGGATAGAACATGTCTCGGGAATTATAGACCAGTTAGCTTAACTTTGGTGATAGGAAAATAATGGAATCCCTACTAAAGGAGAAAATAGAAAAACACCTAGAAACCAAAAATATAATAATTAATAGTCAGCATGGATTTCAAAAGGGAAAGTCTTGCTTACCAAACTTATTGAATTCCTTGAAGAGGTAACAGAGAGAGCAGACAATGATAATGCAGTAGATGTAATTTATCTAGATTTTCAAAAGGCCTTCGATAAGGTGTCACATAATAGACTGATGAACAAGGTCAGAGAACACAGAGTCAACGGACAAGTAGCAGAATGGATAGCTAGCTGGCTTCAAAACAGAAAGCAGAGAGTAGGGGTAAAGGGAGCTATTCACAGTGGGAGAAGATGGGTAGTGGTGTTCCACAAGGATCAGTGCTGGGATCACTGTTGTTCTCAATTTATATTAATGATTTAGACTTTGGAATAAAAAACACAATTTCTAAATTTGTGGAAGACACCAAATTGGGGGTGATAGTCAATACTGAGGAGGACTGCAACAAATTACAGGAGATATTAATAAACTTGCAGAATGGGCATATAATTGGCAAATGAAGTTCAACGCAGATAATGTGAGGTATTACATTTTGATAGGAAGAATAGGAAGGTCATTTATTACATGGAGGGTGCTCGTCTAGATGGGATAGAAGAACAAAGGGATCTCGGAATACAAATACACAAATTACTAAAAGTTGCGACACAGGTTAGCAATGTCATAAAAAAAAGCAAACCTAGTACGATGGTTTATTTCTAGAGGTATAGCATTGAAAAGTAGGGAAGTTATGCTAAACTTGTATTGAATCTTGGTGAGATCAATTTAGAATACTGCGTACAGTTCTGGTCGCCATATTATAAAAAGAATATAGAGGCACTGGAGAGGGTGCAGAGAAGATTTACAAGGATGATACTAGAAATGCGAGGGTACACATATCAGGAAAGGTTGAACAGGCTGGGTCTCTTTTCTTCTGGAAAAAGAAGGCTGAGGGGTGACCTAATAGAGGTCTTTAAAATTATGAAAGGTTTTGATAGAGTGGCTACAGAGAGAACATTTCAACTTGTGGGGAAGAGCATAACTAGAGGCCATCAATATAAGATAGTCACCAAGAGATCCAATAGGGAATTCAGAAGAAAATTCTTTACCCAAAAAATGATGGAACTTGCTAACTCAGGGAGTGATTGAAGCAAATAGTATAGATGCATTTAAGGGGAGGCTAGACAAGCATATGAGGGAGAAGGGAATAGAGGGTTATGCAGATAGATTTAGATGAGGAAAGACGGGAGGAGACTCGAGTGGAGCATAAATGCCAGCAAGGACTGGTTGGGCCGAATGGTCTGTTTCAGTGTTGTATATCCTATGTAATCCTATGTAACAAAACATTCCCACAAAAACATTCTGCAGAGTGCACCTGTGCTCTTTGCTAAACAGTATGAGCGAACACTGTGCCAGTGGCTTACATCTGACAATCATTCCTTGTGAAATATAGGATCTTCATCGACAATATTTGATCCAGTCTCTCAGTTTTTAAACAGGTTAACTGAATCTTTAAAAAAATACCAGTTCAAATTTTCTGAAATGCCATATTTCAAATATTTTCTGCAGTTTTGAACAGTCAAGTGGAAATAGACTTGATGACATTATGCTTAAATCTATCTGATTGAAAATCTTGCATTTGCAAATCTATCATGGAAGATACAGCAAATAAATTATGATGTAAGTAACTGAGAATAAGAGGTTTTGGAGAGACCCAATTGAATTTACTTCTGTCTTGAATAAGTTTTGTAATACATTTGTTGTGTTACAAATATATATAATATCATTTTGTGTAATATTTATACTTCATTTTAATTATGCAATATATTGCTTCAGTTGGCATGCAGGTTCAGCAGGCGGTGAAGAAGGCAAATGGCATGTTGGCCTTCATAGCTAGGGGATTTGAGTATAGGAGCAGGGAGGTCTTACTGCAGTTGTACAGGGCCTTGGTGAGGCCTCACCTGGAATATTGTGTTCAGTTTTGGTCCCCTAATCTGAGGAAGGACGTTCTTGTTATTGAGGGAGTGCAGCGAAGGTTCACCAGACTGATTCCCGGGATGGCTGGTCTGACATATGAGGAGAGACTGGATCGACTGGGCCTTTATACACTGGAGTTTAAAAGGATGAGAGGGGATCTCATAGAAACATATAAGATTCTGACGGGACTGGACAAGTTAGATGCAAGAAGAATGTTCCTGATGTTGGGGAAGTCCAGAACCAGGGGACACAGTCTTAGGATAAGGGGGTAGGCCATTTAGGACTGAGATGAGCAGAAACTTCTTCACTCAGAGAGTTGTTAACCTGTGGAATTCCCTGCCGCAGAGAGTTGTTGATGTCAGTTCATTGCATATATTCAAGAGGGAGTTAGATATGGCCCTTACGGCTAAGGGGATCAAGGGGTATGGAGAGAAAGCAGGAAAGGGGTACTGAGGGAATAATCTTATTGAATGGTGGTGCAGGCTCGAAGGGCCAAATGGCTTACTTCCGCACCTATTTTCTATGTTTCGATGTTTCTATGTAAATCTGCTGTATTACAGTAATTAAGTTTAAGTTGCAGCATATGTGCAGTAAACAACATATACCGCACCCAGGTCTCGGGCTACCCATCGGCAACAATATGGCAGATCTATTAGAATGTATAAAAGCAGCATTGTAAATGTGGAAGCAGTGATTACTTAAAGCACAGAAAGCCCTGAAGAATACGAAGGTGGGGTCAACAGTTGGACAGAGATAGGAACTGAAGGCATGAGAAGCCTTACACTATGGAGCAGCTTCAAAAGAAGCCCCGGGGAATGGGGGGGGGGAGTCTTTGCTGACTCGCCCTGTGTCTGGGCAAGGGAGCGATTCTGCCGGCCAATCCTCGAGCCCGGTGTGGAGACGTTCGGTCGGTGGTGGGCTGGTACTTTGAAAAAAATCTAAAATTAAAGAATGGCATTAGACTTTGTTGCCCCAAATGTCCTCATTTGAATGCCTAGCTTCCCATTCTAAGCAAGCCTATTGCAAATGCAGAGACCAGGCTCTGGTCCATTCTAGGGGAGAGAGAGAGCAGAGGAGCTTCAACTCCTTGTCCTGCTGTTTTGAGCTTCTTGCAAAGGTACAATTTAATTATGGAGGCAATATTGACAAGGCCATACCTCATGCAAGCCTACTGCATGATGGTGTTGCGGAGGAGACGATTGATTTGACGTCATTGCATGAGGAACCTCAGAGCACATAGGATGATGGGCAGGAGGTCTTACCCACATCGGGTATATCGAGACAGGCATTCATACCTGCACCTTAGTAATACGACTGTGTCAGAAGCCTGCGTTTCTGCAAAGAAGTTGTAACCGAGATCTGTGAGTTAGTAAAAGCAGACCTGCAACCTAAAAGCATCAGGAGGACTGCTTTGTTGAAGTGACGCTTACAACTGCACTTTCATTCTATGCATCTGGATCATTCCAAGCCACAACTGGGGATGTGTGCGCCATTTATCAAGGTGAAACACTTATCTGTATTCGGCAGGTGACTGCTGCACTATGTGCCTGGAGGAATGACGACATAAAGTTCCCCATGATCGCCCAGGCAATGCGTGAAAGGGCTGTGGGCTTCTCCAGGACTGCTGGCTTCCCAAAAGTACAAAGCTGCATTGATTGTACCCACATCGCCTTGCGAGCACCTTTGGAGGATTCCGAGATGTACAGGAACAGAAAAGGCTTCCACTCTGTTAATGTGCAGCTCGTGTGTGATATCATGTCAGTTGATACGAGATACCCTGGGAGCACCCATGATGCTTTCGTCCGACGCGAGAGCTCTATATCTGCCATGTTTCAGCAGCAGCCAGAAGGGCAAAGCTGGCTGCTGGGAGACAAAGGGTGCACCCTCGCCACCTGGCTCATGACGCCCCTACATGTAACCCGGACGGAAGCTGACCGTGAATACATGTTGCATATTGCGATACGCAGCATAATAGAGAGGACCACTGGAATCTTGAAACAGCATTTCTGATGCCTGGACCATTCCAGAGGCTACTTGCAATTCTCCCCTGAGATTGTCGGTTAGTTCACTATTGTATGCTGCATGCTGCATAACTTAGCCATCATGAGGCAGTAGCAACTGATAGTAGAAGACCCACCTGAGGTGAGAGTGGCAGATGATGATGAGGAAGATGCAGATGATGATGATCAGGAGGAGGAGGATGAGGAGAGAGGAAGCCATGCAACTACCTGAACCCGGAGCACAACGGCGGAGAAGGGCGGGTTGTCGTGCCCCTTTAACGATTGCTCGAGCCTTGCGCCAGCAGCTCATCCATGAACGCTTTTCTGCCTGAAGGTTCAGCGGCAACTTTTCCAAATGGAACATGTTTACTGTTTGGACCTGTTCCGTAATGTTGTGTTAATGGAACAAATACTGGAAATGATTCTTCGTTAGTTCAAAAAGTTGTGTGAATAATGGAACAAATAATGGAAAAGATTCAGTTATAATTTAAAATATATTTTATTCAAAAGTTTAACAAACATTTGTTTGTACTTAACTTTAATAAAAATATTCTTGTATCAAACTTTAAAGTTTTCAAAAAAGATCAATTACAAACTTTAAGATCACTTACAAATTCTAAGATCACTTAAAAACTTTAAGATCACTTACAAACTTTTAACCTTGTAAATTTACATAACTTACAAAAAACTGCAAATTTGAGAACAGTTATAACAATAACAACAACAACAACAACAACAAAGAAAGGCCGCACGCATCTCTCCTCCACTTTATTCTAAGAGCACCCTCTGTGCTTGGTCTTGTTGACAATACCTCTGCGTGTAGGCGGTGGTGCAGCATTTCTCAGGTTGGTGCCAAGCTTATAGAAACATAGAAACATAGAAATCTACAGCGCAGAAGGAGGCCATTTCAGCTCATCATGTCTGCGCCGGCTGACAAAGAGCCGCACGACCCTTCGTCAGCAGCCCTAAAGGTTACATACAAACCTGTGATTATGTGCAGCCATAATCTGTACCATGCATTTGTACTATGTAATTACATGTAGGAGCCAATAGGTGAGGAAAGCCCGGGAGGCACACATTACTGCACCTCGTGCTGCCTCCCTATATAAAGCAGGCTCCCCCTGCAGGTTTGACTTTTGGAGTTTACATTAAACCTAAAGGTCACAAGGTGATCAGCTCCAGCAATGGGCCATGTGTGATCATTACAGTGATAAGCATATGTATCAAAATCCATGAACAATAACGGAAAGGCAAAGAGCACCCAGCCCAACCAGTCCGCCCCACACCACTGCAACACCCTTCATACTAAACTCATTTACACTCCACCCCAACTGGAGCCATGTGATCTCCTGGGAGAGGCAAAAACCAGATAAAAAACCGAGGCCAATTTAGGGAGAAAAAATCTGGGAAAACTCCTCTCCGACCCATCCAGGCAATCGAAACTAGTCCAGGAGATTACCCTGGCCATATTCGATTCTCTGCATTACTTACGATTTTATCTGCGCTGACCAACAAAAGGTCATCTAGTCTAATCCCAATTACCAGCTCTAGGTCTGTAACCCTGCAGGTTACTGCACTTTAAGTGCCCATCCAACCATCTCTTAAAAGTGGTGAGGGTTTCTGCATCTACTACTCTTCCAGGCAGTGAGTTCCAGATCCCCACACCCCTCTGTGTAAAGAAGACCCCCCCCCTCAAATCCCCTCCAAACCTTCCACCAACTACCTTAAAACTATGCTCCCTCATAATAGATCCCTCCACCAATGGAAATAGACCCTTACTATCCACTATGTCCAGGCCCCTCGATATTTTGTACACCTCAATGAGGTCACCTCTCAATCTCCTCTGTTTCAATGAGAACAAACCCAGCCTATCCAATCTATCCTCATAAGTAAGATTCTCCATTCCAGGCAGCATCCTAGTAAATCTCCTCTGCACCTTCTCGAGTGCAATCACGTCCTTCCGATAATACGGTGACCAGAACTGCATGCAGTATTCCTGCTGTGGCCTAACCAAAGTATTATACAATTTAAGCATAACCTCCTTGCTCTTATATTCTATGCCTTGGCCAATAAAGGCAAGCATTCTGTATGCCTTCTTGACCACCTTTCAACCTGGCCTGCTACTTTCAGGGATCTGTGGACAAGCACTCCAAGTCCCTTTGTTTATCTACACTATTAAGCGGCCTTCCGCTTAATGTGTATATATTTTCCTTATTAGCCCGCCCAAAGTGCATCACCTCACATGTCTCTGAATTAAATTCCATTTGCCACTGCTCTGCCCACCTGACCAGTAGATTGATATCCTCCTGCAGCCCATGACTTTCCTCTTCATTATCAACCACACAGCCAATTTTAGTGTTGTCTGCAAACTTCTTAATCATACTTCCTATATTCAAATCTAAATCATTGATATATACCATAAAAAGCAACTGTCCCAGTACTGAGCCCTGTGGAAACCCACTGGAAACATCCTTACAATCACAAAAACATTCATCAATCATTACCCTTTGCTTCCTACCTCCAAGCCAATTTTGGATCCAACTTGACACTTTGCCCTGGATCCCATGGGCTTTAACCTTCCTGACCAGTCTACCATGCGGGACCTTATCAAAAGCCTTGCTAAAGTCCATATATACTACATCGTACGCACTACCTTCATCGACCCTCTTTTGAACATCTCGGGTAATGTGCACTTCTTGATGGGGGACGTGGGTAGGCGGTAATATGGAAGGCCCGACTTGGGCCTCTTCAGAGACAGGTCTGGGGATTAGAGTGGGAGTCTTTGAGGCGGTCGACCAGCTCATTTTTGATGGTGAAGCCACCTCTGTGAAGGCGGCATTCTTCCTCTGGTTTTCCTTTCCAGAAAAAGATGTAACTTTCACCTTGTTCCTTGAGCTGGCATTCCCCCCCCCGCCGGGTCTTGCTTAGGGCGGCAATGTGGATGTCAAAGCGCCTAAGTTCCCGGGCAACTATGGCGGTGCGGTGTACCGGCCTGTTGCTGTTGGAGTTGTCCATGCGGGTCCTGACGTTCCAGGTCCCAAACTTCATGTTAATGGAGTGGAAGATGCCTGTGCGTGAGTTCTTTTAATGTGAGGCGGCCTTTGTGCACCGGCCACCACATGGGCTTAGCTGAGCAAGGTCTTGGTCCAGTGGCAAGGGGGTACAAGACGACTGGATACCAGGCACTGCTACATAAGAACGTAAGAAATAGGTACAGGAATAGGCCATACGACCCCTCGAGCCTGCTCCGCCATTCAATAAGATCATGGCTGATTTGATCATGGACTCAGCTCCACTTCCCCGCCCACTCCCCATAACCCCTTATCCCCATATCATTTAAGAAACTGTCTAAGTCTGTCTTAAATTTATTCAATGTCCCAGCTTCCACAGCTTTCTGAGACAGTGAATTCCACAGATGTACAACCCTCAGAGAGAAGAAATTTCTCATCTCTGTTTTAAATGGGCGGTCCCTATTCTAAGATCTTGCCCTCTAGTTCTAGTCTCCCCCATCAGTGGAAACATCCTCTCTGCATCCACCTTGTCAAGCCCCCTCATAATCTTATACATTTCAATAAGATATCCTCTCATTCTTCTGAATTTCAATGAGGCCCAACCTACTTAATCTTTCCTCATAAGTCAACTCCCTCATCCCCGGAATCAACCTAGTGAACCCAGAAAGCTCCCAGGTCACAAGATAGGTTTCTGTGAGTTCGGAGAGGTCGTGAGTTTGGGAGTTCTGAGAAGTCGAGAGGTCGTGAGTTCTGAGAGGTCAAGAGGTCAGGAAGTCTGAGGAGCAGGAGGCCCGAAGGTCGGTGAGAATTTCAATTCTGACGAGTCGGGAGGTCGGTGAGTCGGTAAGGCCCTGAGATCGGTGAGTCGGGAGGTCAGTGAGTCGGTAAGGCCCTGAGGCCGGCGAATAGGTAAGCCCTGTGAGGTCGGCGAGTCAGTAGACCCTGTGAGGTCGGCGAATAGGTAGGCCTTGTGAGGTCGACAAATAGGTAGGCCATGTGAGGTCGGCGTATCGGGAGTTCGGAGACCGGTAGTTCGGAGGCCTCGGAGGTCAGTGAGGTGAGTTGGTAAGTAGCTCTCTTTTCTCTATTTCTTTTAGGTTGGGAGTTCGGAGGCCGAGTGGTCAGGAGGCCACAGAGGTCGGTAAGTTCAGGAAGCCACAGAGTTCGGTGAGGTGAGTTGGCAAGTAGCTCTCTTTTCTCTACTTCTTTTTAAGTAGATTTTAAACTAGATAAAACTAGACAAGTCTAACTAGAGGGATGGCAGTGCAGCTCAGTCCCGTGGAGTGCACATCCTGTGGCATGTGGGAAGTCCTGGACACTTCCCGCAGCCTAGACAACCATGTGTGCAGGAGGTATCTCCAGCTTCAACTACTTGAGCTCCGCGTTTCGGAGCTGGAGCAGCGGATGGAGTCAATAAGGTGCATCTGCGAGGCTGAGAACTACGTGGATAGCATGTTTCAGGAGGTGGTCACCCCGCAGCTTAAAGGTGTGCAGGTAGAGGGGAAGTGGGTGACCACAAGACGTAGTAAATGTGCTCGGCAGGTAGCGCAGGAGGCCCCCCTGAGTCCATCTCGCTTTCAAACCAATATTCACTTCTGAGTATTGGTAAGGGCAATGGTGCCTCTGGGGAGTGCAGCCAGAGCCAATTCCAAGGCACCACAGGTGGCTCAGTTGTACAGCGGGGAGGGATGAAGAACAAAAGAGCCCTAGTGAAAGGGAATTCTATAGTTAGGGGAACAGACAGGCGTTTCTGCAGCCACCAATGTGACTCCCGAATGGTTTTGTGCCTCCCTGGTGCCAGGGGCAAGGATGTCACAGAGCAGACGCAGGGCTTCATGGGGAGGGGGGGGGGAAGGGTAAACAGCTAGAGGTCGTGGTCTATATAGGGACCAACAACATCGGTAAAATAAGGGATGAGGTCCTACAGGAAGAATTCAGGGAGCTCGGAAGAAAATTAAAGGGTAGGACCTCAAAGGTAGTAATCTCTGGGTTACTACCGGTGCCACATGCTAATGAGTATAAGAATAGAAGGATAGAGAGGATGAACATGTGGCTGGAAAGTTAGTGTAGGAGAGAGGGTTTTAAATTCTTGAGGCATTGGGACCACTTCTGGGGGAGATGGGACCTGTACAAACCGGACAGGGTGCATCTCAACAGTGCTGGGACCAATATTCTCACGGGGAGTTTTGCGAATGCTGTTGGGGAAAGTTTAAACTAGCTTGGCAGGGTGATGGGAACCTGAGAGCGAATTCAAAAGGGAAGGAAGTAAAGCAGAAATTGGATAGCAAGAAAGTGAATCTGTAAGACAGAGGAAACACGGCTTATTATGTCGTAAACAAGGTGGTCTTCCTGTGCTGAATGGTATATATTTTAACGCAAGGATTATAGAGAATAAGGCGGATGAGTTAAGAGCACAGGTAGACACTTGGGAGTATGACATTATAGCCATTACAGAAACATGGCTGAAAGAGGGGCAAGTTTGGCAGATCAATATTCCTGGCTACAGGATTTTTAGACACGATAGAGAGAGGGGTAAAAAGCGGAGGGTTGGGGGGGGGGTGGGAGGGGTTGCGGTACTGATTAAAGAAACTATTACAGCGGTGAGGAGTGATGATATGTTAGAGAGATCAGCAAATGAGGCCATATGGGTCAAATTGAAAAATAAAAAAGGGGCGATCACACTGCTGGGCGTGTATTATAGACCCCCAAACAGTGGGAGGGAGATAGAGGAGCAAATATGTAGGCAAATTGCTGTGAAGTCCAAAAACCATCGGGTAGTAATGGAAGGGGATTTTAACTATCCAAATATTGATTGGGACAAATTTAGTGTGAAGGGTATAGAGGGTGCGTAATTCTTGAAATGCATTCAAGAGAACTTTTTTAGTCAGTATGTAGCAAGCTCAACACAAGACGGGGCGATCTTGGATTTAGTTTGGGGGAATGAAGCTGGGCAGGTTGAAGGGGTATTAGTGGGAGAGCACTTGGGTGCCAGTGACCATAATTCAGTCAGATTCGAGTTGGTTATGGATAAGGACAAGAACAGGCCTGGATATAAGTTCCAAATTGGGGAAAAGCTAATTTTGCTCAGTTAAGGAGTGATTTAGCCATGGTGGACTGGAAACAGCTACTTGTGGGTAAATCAATGTCGGAACAATATCGGGAGGCATTTAAGGAGGAGATCCGGAAGGCTCAGGCCAAAAAAGGCTGAGAAAAATAATTCTGGAGTCCCCTGGATGTCTAGGGACTTACAGGGGAGGATTAAGAAAAAAAGGAACGCTAATGTCATATATCAAAGGCTAAATACTATAGAATCTTTAGAGGAATATAGAAAGTTAAGAGGCAAAATTAAAAAGGATATTAGGAATGCTATGAGAGAGCATGAGAAATTCTTGGCCAGTAAAATTAAGGAAAATCCTAAGATGTTCTATAAATATTTTAAGAGTAAGAGGGTAACTAAAGAAAGAGTAGGGCCGATTAGAGACCATGAGGGTAATCTTTGTGTGGCGGCGGAAGATGTTGGGAGGGTTCTTAACGATACGATGTTGGGAGGGTTTTTAATGATACTTTTCATCTGTCTTCACAAAGGAAATAGGCATTGCAGATACTGCTATCGAGGAGAAGTGTGATACTCTGGATGAAATAAATATAGTGAGAGAGGAAGTATTAAGGGGTTTAGTAGCTTTGAAAGTAGATAAGTCCCCAGGCCCAGATGAAATGCATCCCAGGCTATTGAGCGAATTAAAAGAGGAAATAGCAGAGGCGTTGACCATCATTTTCCAGTCCTCTTTGGATCTGGGCATAGTGCCAGAGGATTGGAGAACTGCTAATGTAGTGTCCTTGTTTTAGAAGGGAGAAAGGGATAGGCCGTGTAATTACAGGCATGTCAGCCTAACCTCAGTGGTGGGAAAATTATTGGAAAAAATCCTGAAAGACAGGATAAATCTGCATTTGGAAAGGCAAGGATTAATTAGGGACAGTCAGTACGGATTTGTTAAAGGAAGATCGTGTCTGACTAACCTGATTGAATTTTTTGAGGAGGTAACCAAGAGGGTTGATGAGGGTAGTGCGTACAATGTAGAATATATGGACTTCAGCAAAGCTTTTGATAAGGTCCCACATGGTAGACTGGTCATGAAGGTTAAAGCCCATGGGATACAGGAAAAATTGTCAAGTTGAATCCAAAATTGATTTGGAGGTAGGAAGCAAAGGGTAATGATTGATGGATGTTTTTGTGACTGGAAGGATGTTTCCAGTGGGGCTCCGCAGGGCTCAGTGCTGGGACAGTTGCTTTTTGTGGTATATATCAACGATTCAGATTTAAATATAGGGAGTATGATTAAGAAGTTTACAGACAACACTAAAATTGGCAGGTCCTCATTGGACGGCTCCGGAGAGAACAGAACCCCGTAATATTCACGGGCCCTGTTGTTGACGCCCTCCGGATCCGAGACGAGAGAGCCGTCGTCGGCCAGCAGCGTCAAGAGCTGCTTACGGACACTCTGACTTTTTTCCAGCGAGTAGAAGAAGGGGGAGCCGCGGTCCAGATCCCGCAGGAACCGGATCCGCGACCTCACGAACGCGCCTCGGGACCTGATGAGCTGCAGGTCCTTCAGCGCGGCCTTCTTCGCTTCGTACACCGTCCGCAGGGCCGGGTCCTCAACGACTTGACCGAGACGGGACTCCAGGTCGAGCTACTCTTTTTCTAGGCGCCCGACCCTGGCCACCCGACTCTTGGTCGACCCCCTCGCGTACTCTTGACAGAAGACGCGGACGTGAGCCTTGCCCACGTCTCACCATAGCCTCAAGGAGGGGAAGCCCCCCTGCTTCCTTCTCCAGTCGGCCCAGAATCGACGGAACGAGTCCTGGAACCGCACGTCCTCCAGCAGCTGGTCGTTAAAATGCCAGTACGCGGACCCCGTCCTCGTGCGGAGCGAAGTGAGCTCCGCCCACACCAGGTGGTGGTCCGAACACGGCACCGGCCGCATGGAGGCCGCCGGGACGCAGGAAACGTACGCCCGAGACACGTAAAGGCGGTCGATTCTGGACCATCCTACTCCAGGCCTCACCCAAGTAAAGGCGCTGGAGTCGGGGTGGAGATTTCGCCAGACGTCCACCAAGTCGAAGGACCCGACCAGGTCCCTCAACTTCTCGATCACCGTCATGCTCTGCGGGGCACTGGACCGGTCCCTCGCCTCAAGGGTGCAGTTAAAATCCCCCCCGAGGACAATGCAGTCGCCGACGTCGACGGAGCCAAGAAGAGCGGACACTTCTTCGAAGAAGCGCGTTTGCTGCGGGACGGACTGAGGGGCGTACACGTTCACGAGATGGAGGGGCATGTCCCCCAGGCGAACCGTGACGTGCAGCAAGCGGCCTGGCACGGGCTCCTCGACCCCCAAGATCTCCGGCTGAAAATGCGGGGCCAATAAGATGGCCACCCCACTAGAAGTGGCGGTGAGGTGGCTCATGCGAACCTCTCCTTGCCATTCCAGGAGCCACGTGGCTTCGTCTCCCGGAACGGTGTGGGTTTCTTGCAGGAAGCACACCGCATATTTCCCCTCCCGCAGGAGCGAAAAATGGTAAAATCTACGGCGTGCCTCTCTGCCGCCGTTGATGTTGAGGCTGGCTATGGTTATCTTCATGACAAAAGCATAGTACAACCTCTACCTAACCTATTGTGGGGGGGGAGTGGAGACGTTTGTTGACCTCCACTCCTTCAGCAGCCCAGCGAGGAACCTTTTGAGCCGGCGCAGCTCAAGGCCTTGCGCCTTTGATAAGGGCCCGCCCGCGGCCATGGTTTTAGCGGCGGCGCGAACGGACGCGATGAGCAGCCCCGGCTCGGACCATCTTTCCCGGGCCAGATGGGCTCGGTTGCGGCGACCCTGGCTCTGGACCAAAAAGTCCCGGAGTTCCTTTGCAGGAATGAGGGGGGACTCAGCGGCGGGCACGAGGAGATCCACCGCCTCACTGGCGATGGACTCGAGATCTTCTCTATCGTCCCCCACCGAGTCCCCGTCCCCCTCCGGGAGGTCGCCGCCAGCAGCCGGCCCGTCGACCGCACGAGGTACGGCAAACGGCCCGGCCGCTCCATCCGGCCCTGGCTCTGCCCCGATCCCACCCCCAAGATCGTCGGCAGAGGAGTCCCCACTGGGCTCTTTTAAAAGCGGTGCTGGGTCAGGAAGCGACAGCGGAAGGGGTTCCTCCTTCGCCCCAGGAGCCGGGGAACACAGAGAGACCCGGCCAAAGAAATTCTCCAGGTGCTCCAAGTACCCCAGCTCCAAAGTTGGGGGCGAAGGTTGTTGTTCTTCCCCCTCCCCGCCGCCACCCCCCGGCCCAGCGTGTACAGAATCATTAAAATTGTTAACATTTTTTGTTTCTTCCGGGCCGGGCGACTCTCGGGGGAAGTTGGTTAATAGCTGGGTGGGCTCAGGTTCAGCCTTTTTGGCCCCGCCCGCCTCAGTCCCCGGGACGCTCGACCCGGCGGCAACGCATTACTCCGCTGGCCCCACGCCCCCCACGAAAGGCAGATCTTCCACACCATCCCCGGGATGCAGAGGCTGGGCAGCCTCGACTGCCCCACCCTCCCCGGGGACAGATTCCTCCTGCCTATGGTGCAGTTTGGGGGCGCTGGTGGGGGACGCGGGACACGCGGCGGGCACCGACTCCTCCGCGGAGGGATGTTGTTCCCCCTCCGCCTCATTGGAGCGGCGCCTCCTTTTGTTCCTGGGGGGATGCGGAGGCAGGGAGACCTCCATGTCTGCTGAGGCCTCCCACTCCACTCCTCCCTTTTTCTTATCTTGCCCGCGCCCGAGCCCCTCTGTGATATTGGTCAAGGGCTCGGGCACGGGCTCAGGGCACCCCACGCTCGCCGGTGACAGGGTTGGGCTGAGCGCGGTGATCAAACTGTCTGGCGCACTGAGGGGACCCGCCTCGAGATGTTTCGCCTTCCTCCGCGCCTTCTTTCCGATCGGACGCTCTCCCTCCCCCCCGCCGGAGGCCGTGAAAACAAAGGCCCCCGACGATGCCCGTGCACCTATGGCTCCCAGCACACGGACGCAACTAGTGGGAGGGGTGGCGACGGCGCCAGCCATGGCCGCCTTCGGTGGTTTGGCGGCCTTGGAGGCGGGGCAGTTCTTGCGAACGTGCCCCACCTCCCTACAGGCATGGCACCGCACGCCGTCCGACGTCCAGAAGACGCGGTAGGCAGTTCCCTCGTGCACCACATTAAATGATCCCTCCGTCGTCTCCTCCCGCGCCAGCCGGACAAAGAGCTGGCGGCGGAAGGAGAAGACGTGGCGCAGGCTGCTCTCCCTGAGGCCGAGCGATATGGAGTTGATCCCCAACCTTACCTCCCCCAGTTGGTGTAGGTGAGGGAGGAGGAGCTCAGCGGGAACAAAGGGCGGGATGTTAGAAAGGATGACACTCTGCGCGGTGGCCTCGAGAGGGTCCACCGGCAGGAACGTCCCGCCCACCGTGAGCCCCTTTTCAAGGGCCAGGGACACCGCCCCCTCCGACCCCAGGAAGAATACAGCCTTCCCAGACATCTTGGAAGCTGCGACAATGGCCGAGGGGCCGACTACCCCAGCCATTGCCCGCACGCACTCCTCAATGCTCATTGTGGGGTGAGTGTAGCTCTTGACCCCGTGTTTTTTTGTTATTAGTCTGAAAGGTGGCAGGGCAGCAGGAGGCGCAGGAGGCACCATGGATGTGGATGCCGCCTGCGCATATGTCTTTGCTGGCCCTGCCACCGGCGTGGATGGAGTCGCCATCACGGGGTCCCTTTAAGGGCCACACCCACCCCAAAGTCACAGGCCTTAATGGTCTTAAATGGCCTCGTTGGTGTTTGAACAGAGGGTGCTCTAAAAGAGGCACACCTCTCCCCTGGTTGACAATTAGGGAGGGGCCTTGCTCCCTCTGCTCAGTTGTCTTAATTGGTTTTTTAATTAGGAGGAAAGGGGCCCTCAGAGAGAGAGGGGAGAGACAGAGAGAGAGAGAAAGAGTGTGGGGGGTGGGAAAGAGGGAAGCTGCGAGGGCAGGTCTCCCCTCACAGCGATGGGTGGGTGTTTTTCTTGGGGTGCACTCCCCAGATGATGGAAAAACAATCACAGTCTTTGTAGATGGTCTTCGGATGGGGGGAGAAGATGTCTTCACCTGGGACAGCTGGAGCCACCCAGGCACACACTCCCAACGATGTTAAATAGGTAATTAATAGTTCTTCAGCCAGGCAGCTCCAGCTATCCCAGGCTAGGCAATGGGGGAGGGGTGCTTCATTGGTGTGTGGGGCCTAGCTGTGAGCAAGACCCCCACACACACTTCCACACACACACACCCCCCCAATGTTCCAGCCCTCTAGCAGGTCTTCTTTCCTCCCCCCACCGATACAACAAAGTCTTTAGGGGAATGCACCAAAACACACCCACCTTTGGTTGATGAAGTTTCTCCCTCCTTCCACACTGGATAGTTGTTCTTTTTTCCCCCTCTCTCTAACTCTCTGCAGCAGTATTAAAGGTTGTTGAATTTTCAGCTTTCCTCCTCTCCCTCTGGATGGATTGGAATGTAGAAAGCCCCTTCCTCCTCTTCCTGGGCTGTTTCACAGGGCTCACAAAGGCTTTCCAGGCAGGAGCAACAGCAGGTAGCTCCTTCTCTCACTGCTCCAGGCTCCAAGTGAATAGGCTACGCCTCCAAAGCTCCACCATTGGTCCACAGATCCCCTGAAAGTAGCAGGCCAGGTGGCTAAGGTGATTAAGAAGGCATACGGAATGCTTGCCTTTATTGGCCGAGGCATAGAATATAAGAGATGGGAGGTTAACCCTAACCCTAACCCTAACCCTCACCCTAACCCTAACCCTAACCCTAAATTGTATAAAACTTTGGTTAGGCCACAGCTGGAGTATTGCGTTCAGTTCTGGTCACCATATTATAGGAAGGACGCGATTGCACTCGAGAGGGTGCAGAGGAGATTTACTAGGATGCTGCCTGGATTGGAGAATCTTACTTATGAGGATAGATTGGATAGGCTGGGTTTGTTCTCATTAGAACAGAGGAGACCTCATTGAGGTGTACAAAATATTGAAGGGCCTGGAAATATTGGATAATAAGCATCTATTTCCATTGGAGGAGGGATCTATTACGGGGAGGCATAGTTTTAAGGTGGTTGGTGGAAGGTTTAGAGGGGATTTGAGGGGGGCTTCTTTACACAGAGGGCTGTGAGGATCTGGAACTCACTGCCTGGATGAGTGGTGGATGCAGAAATCCTCACCACTTTTAAGAGATGGTTGGATGGGCACTTAAAATGCTGTAACCTGCAGAGTTATGGAGCTAGAGCTGGTAATTGGGATTAGACGAGATGACCTTTTGTTGGGTGGAGCAGATATAATGGTAAGTACTGCAGGGAATAGAATATGGCCATGGTGATCTCCTGGACTAGTTTCCATCGCCTGGATGGGTCGGAGAGGAATTTTCCCAGATTTTTTCTCCCTAAATTGCCCTTGGTTTTTATCTGGTTTGTGCCTCTCCCAGGAGATCACATGGCTCAGGTTGGGATGGAGTGTAGAATATGTTAGTATAAGGGTATCGCAGTTGTGGTGAGGTGGATTGGTTGGGCTGGGTGCTCTTTGCTTTTCAGTCATTGTTCATAGGTTTATATATAACCTGTAGGGCTGCTGACCAAGGGCCGTGTGGCCCTTTGTTGGCCGGCGCGGACATGATGGGCCGGAATGGCCTCCTTTTGCGCTGTAAATTTCGATGTTTCTATGTTTCTATATTTCTCTGAACTTCCTCCAAAGCAAGTATATCCTTTCATAAATATGGAAACCAAAACTGCACGCAGTATTCCAGCTGTGACCTCACCAATACCTATATAGCAGTAGCAAGACTTCCCTGCTTTAATATTCCATCCCCTTTGCAATAAAGGCCAAGATACCATTGGCCTTGCTGATCACTTGCTGTACATGTATACTATCCTTTTGTGTTTCATGCACAACTACCCCCAGGTCCCGCTGTACTGTGGCACTTTGCAATTTTTCTCCATTTAAATAATAACTTGCTCTTTCTGTCAAAGTGCATGACCTCACAACAGTATACTCTATCTGCCAAATTTTTGCCCATTCACTTAGCATGTCTATATCCTTTTGCAGATTTTTCATGTCCTCCTCATACATTGCTTTTCCTCCCATCTTTGTATAATCAGTCAACTTGGTTACGTTACCCTCAGTCCCTTCTTCCAAATCGTTAATATAGATTGTAAATAGTTGGGGTCCCAGCACTGATCCCTGCAGCACCCCACGAGATACAGGATGCGAACCAGAGAATGAACCATTTATCCCGACTCCCGTGAACTTTTATCTTGTGCGGTAACCTTTTCTGTGGCACCTTGTCAAATGCCTTCTGGAAGTCCAAATACACCACATCCACTGGTTCCCCTTTATCCACTCTGTCCGTTGCATCCTCAAAGAATTCCAGCAAATTTGTCAAACATGACTTCCCCTTCATAAATTCATGCTGACTTTGCCTGATCAAATTTTGCTTTTGCAAATGTCCTGATACTGCTTCTTTAATAATGGACGCCAACATTTTCCTAACTACAGATGTTAGGCTAACTGGTCTATAGTTTCCTGCTTTTTGTTAACCTCCTTTTTAGCCCTAAGGCAGTCAGGGCCCGCTGGAAGGAACACTTCGAAGATCTCCTCCATCAAGACTCTACCTTTGACAAGAGTGTTCTCGACTCCATCTCGCAGCATGCGACCCGCCACTACCTCAGTGAAACCCACACGTTGCATGAGGTAGGAAAAGCCATAAGACAGCTCAAGAACAACAAGGCTACGGGGGCGGATGGAATCCCTGCTGAGGTGCTAAAGTATGCCAGAGAGGCACTGTTGATGTGGATACATGACCTCTTCTCTCTCATCTGGAGGGAGGAGAGCATGCCGGGAGATCTCAGAGATGCAGTGATTGTGACCATCTTTAAAAAAGGGGACAAGTCTGACTGCGGCAATTACAGGAGAATCTTCCTGCTATCTAACTCCCTCTTGAATATATCCAATGAACTGGCATCAACAGCTCTCTGCGGTCGGGAATTCCACAGGTTAACAACTCTCTGAGTGGAGAAGTTTCTCCTCATCTCAGTCCTAAATGGCTTACCCCTTATCCTTAGACTATGTCCCCTGGTTCTGGACTTCCCCAACATCGAGAACATTCTATCTGCATCTAATCTGTCCACTCCCGTCAGAATTTTATATGTTTCTATGAGATCCCCTCTCATCCTTCTAAACTCCAGTAAATACAGTCTCAGTCGATCCAGTCTCTCCTCATACATCAGTCCTGCCATCCCGGGAATCAGTCTGGTGAACCTTCGCTGCACTCCCTCAATAGCAAGGACGTCCTTCCTCAGATTAGGAGACCAAAACTGAACACAATATTCCAGGTGAGGCCTCACTAAGGCCCTGTACAACTGCAGTAAGACCCCCCTGCTCCTATACTCAAATCCCCTAGCTATGAAGGCCAACATACCATTTGCCTTCTTCACCGCCTGCTGAACCTGCATGCCAGCTTTCAATGACTGATGTACCATGACACCCAGGTCTCGTTGCACATCCCCTTTTGCTAATCTGCCGCCATTCAGATATTATTCTGCCTTCGTGTTTTTGCCACCAAAGTGGATAACCTCACATTTATCCACATTATGCTGCATCTGCCATGCGTGGGCATTTGCCCACTCACCTAACCTGTCCAAGTCACCCTGCAACCTCTTAGTTTCTTCTCAAAGCTCACACTGCCACACACCATAGTGGCATCTGCAAACTTGGAGATATTACGCTCAATTCCCTCATCCAAATCATTAATGTATATTGTAAATAGCTGGGGTCCCAGCAATGAGCTCTGCGGTACCCCACTAGTCACTGCCTGCCATTCTGAAAAGGACCCGTTTATCCCGACTTTCTGCTTCCTGTCTGCCAACCAGTTCTCTATCCATGGCAGTACATTACCCCCAATACCATGTGCTTTAATTTTGCACACCAATCTCTTGTGTGGGACTTTGTCAAAAGCTTTTTGAAAGTCAAATACACCACATCCACTGGTTCTCCCTTGTCCACTCTACTAGTTACATACTCAAAAATTCTGGAATATTTGTCAAGCAGGAGTTCCCTTTCATAAATCCATGCTGACTTGGACCGATCCTGTCACTGCTTTCCAAATGTGTTGCTATTTCATCTTTAATAATTGATTCCAACATTTTCCCCACTACTGATGTCAGGCTAACCGGTCTATAATTACCCGTGTTCTCTCTCCCTCCTTTCTTAAAAAGTGGTGCTACATTAGCTACCCTCCAGTCCATAGGAACCGATCCAGGGTTGACAGACTGTTGGAAATTGATCACCAATGCATCCACTATTTCTAGGGCCACTTCCTTAAGTACTCTGGGATGCAGACTATCAGGACCTGGTGATTTATCGGCCTTTAATCCCATCAATTTCCCTAACACAATGTTCCGCCTAATAAGGATTTCCTACGGTTCCTCCTTCTCACTAGATCCTCGGTTAACCTAGTATTTCCAGAATGTTATTTGTGTGTCCCTTCGTGAAAACAGAACCAAAGTGTTTGTTTAACTGGTCCGCCATTTCTTTGTTCCCCATTATAAATTCACCTGAATCTGACTGCTAGGAACCTACATTTGTTTTCACTAATCTTTTTCCCTTCACATATCTATAGAAGCTTTTGCAGTCAGTTTTTATGATCCCAGCAAGCTTCCTCTCATACTCTATTTTTCCCCTCAAAATTAAACCCTTTGTCCTCCTCTGCTGTATTACAAAATTCTCCCAGTCCTCAGGTTTGCTGCTTTTTCTGTCCAATTTATATGCCTCTTCCATGGATGTAACACTATCCTTAATTTCCCTTGTTAGCCATGGTTGAGCCACCTTCCCCATTTTATTTTTACTCCAGACAGGGATGTACAATTTTTGAAGTTCATTCATGTGATCTTTAAATGTTTTCCATTGCCTATCCACCATCAACCCTTTAAGTATCACTCAGCAGTCTATTCTATCCAAGTCACGCCTCATACCATCGAAGTTACATTTCCTTAAGTTCAGGACCCTAGTCTCTGAATTAATTATGTCACTCTCCATCTTAATGAAGAATTCTACCATATTATGGTCACTCTTCCCCAAGGGGCCTCGCACAACAAGATTGCTAATTAGTCATTTCTCATTACACATCACCCAGTCTAGGATGGCTAGCCCTCTAGTTGGTTCCTCTACATATTGATCTAAAAAACCATCCCTAATACACTCCAGGAAATCCTCCTCCACTGCATTGCTACCAATTTGGTTAGCCCAATGAATATGTTGATTAAAATCGCCCATGATAACTGCTGTACCTTTATTGCACACATACCTAATTTCTTGTTTGATGCTGTCCCCAACCTCACTACTACTGTTTGGTGGTCTGTACACAACTCCCACGAGTGTTTTCTGCCCTTTGGTATTCCGTAGCTCCAACCATACCGATTCCACATCATCCAAGCTAATGTCCTTCCTTACTATTGCATTAATTTCCTCTTTAACCAGCAACGCCACTGTGGTGTCCCTGCACCTTGCTACTGAATCACACGAGGCATGTACTGCAGACACGGTCACTACGTGACCTTTCTTTATTCCCAGGACCAAGAAGTGATGCCCCTGCGTGGGACCTCCCTTTAAATACCTGAATGCCCAGGTGAGGAGTGTCTCCCACAAGTTCAACCCCTGTGGTCAAGGTGTGCATTTCCAGGACATATATACACTGTAGTGTGGTTGCATGATGATTGCAGTTACATGAAGGTTATAGTTGTATGAAGGTTGCATACATGACATCACCTCCCCCCTCACGTCTTTTATGTCGAAGGTTAAGTCTTTCAGGTGGTCGATGCTCTCTTGTGGAGCGCCGCAGTTGGGGCTCTGGTGGCTGAGCCTTGGCATGCATCTCTGTCACCTGAGGTGGTTCCGGCCTGTCCGGGCTGGCCGGGCTGGCCGCAGGGACTGTGCATTTTGTTGCTCGTCACTGGCAGTGGTGTGGGTAACATCTCATGCTCTTCCTCAGGTTCCTCAGTGTCTATGCTGAACCTTTTCTTTACTTGGTCCAAGTGTTTTCGGCATATCTTCCCATTGCTAAGTCTGACCACTATGACCCTATTCCCCTCTTTGCCAATTACGGTGCCCTCAAGCCACTTGGGTCCCAAAGCAAGGTTAAGAACAAATACCGGGTCATCAATTTCTATACACCTCCCCCTTGCATTTCGATCATGGCATTCAGTTTGGGACTGGCGCTTGCCCTCAACAATGTCTGCCAGGGCTGGATGAATGAGGGACAGCGGCGTTTTAAGCGTGCGTTTCATGAGTAGTTCCACTGGCGGGACTCCCATGAGCGAACGCGGGCGGGACCTGTAGGCCAACAGGATGTGCGATAGATGGTGCTGAAGGGGGGGTCCTTGGATACGGAGTGTTGTAGGAGGTAGGAGTGTTGTCCCATGTTGTAGGAGTGTTGTCCCATGAACGGAGCATGCCCTGTTTTATGACTTGGACCGCACGTTCCGCCTGGCCATTGGATGCCGGCTTGAACGGCGCTGTCCGGATGTGTTGATGCCATTGCCCGACATAAACTCCTGGAATTAATGGCTGGTGAAGCACGGGCCATTGTCACTGACCAGAATGTCCGGCAAGCCATGGGTCGCGAAAACCGTGCGCAGACTCTCCACAGTCATGGATGTCGTGCACGAGTTTAATATGATGCACTCGATCCATTTCAAGTATGTATCGACAACGATCAGGAACATTTTTCCCATGAACGGGCCCGCGTAGTCTACGTGAACGCGTGACCATGGCCTGGTGGGCCAGGGCCACGGACTGAGGGGGGCCTCCCTAGGGGCATTGCCCAGCTGGGCACACCTCGTGCACCTGCGAACCCAGTGTTCCAGGTCTGAGTCAATTCCCGGCCACCATACATGTGACCGGGCAATGGCCTTCATTAGCGTGATGCCAGGGTGCTCGCTGTGGACTTCCCTGATGAATGCTTCCCTTCCTTTCTGGGGCATGACTACCCGGCTGCCCCATAGCAGACAGTCGGCTTGGATGGAGAGCTCATCCATCCGTCTGTGAAACGGTCTGACCTCCTCGGGGCACGCCCCGTGTGCGGGCGCTCAATCCCCAGTCAGGCCACATTTCTTTATCATGGACAGGAGGGGGTCCCTGTTGGTCCAGATTTTGATCTGGCGAGCTGTGATGGGGGAGCCTGCGGTGTCAAAAGCCTCAATGGCCATGACCATCTCAGCGCTTTGCTCCGATGCCCCCTCGGTGGTGGCCAGTGGGAGCCTGCTGAGCGCGTCAGCGCAATTCTCGGTGCCTGGCCGGTGGCGTATGGTGTAGTCATACGCAGCCAGCATGAGAGCCCATCGCTGTATGCGAGCTGACGCTTTGGCATTGATAGCCTTGCTATCGGACAACAGGAATGTTGACGGCTTGTGGTCCGTTACTAGCTCGAACTGTACTGGTGCATCTTTTTCACACCGTAAACACAAGCGAGTGCTTCCTTTTCGACCATGCCGTACCCACGCTCTGCCTGGGAGAGCGACCTGGAGGCATAAGCCACCGGTTGGAGTCGGCCATCATCATTACTCTGCTGCAACATGCACCCAACCCCGTAGGATGATGCATCACACGTTAAAACCAGTTTTTTACAGGGGTCGTACAAGTTCAACAGCTTGTTAGAACAAAGGAGGTTCCGCGCTCTATTGAAAGCCTGTTCTTGACCGTTCCTCCAAAACCATTCACAACCTTTACGCAAAAGCATGTGTAACAGCTCTAACAGTGTGCTTAAGTTCGGCAGAAAGTTCCCGAAATAGTTCAAAAGTCCCAGGAATGATCGCAACTCCGATGTGTTGCCGGGCCTGGGCGCCCAGCGGATCGCCTCCGTTTTAGCCTCGGTGGCCCGAATCCCGTCTGCGGCAACTCTCCTGCCCAAAAACTTGACCTCTGGGGCCAAAAACACATACTTGGGCTTTTTCAACTGCAAGCCTACCCAGTCCAGTCGGCGTAGCAACTCCCCCAGGTTTTGGAGATGCTCGTCGGTGTCTTGACCTGTTATTAGGATGTCGTCTTGGAATACGATCGTTCCAGGAATGGATTTAAGCAAGCTTTCTATGTTCCTCTGAAAGATGGCGGCCACCGAACGAATGCCAAACGGACACCTGTTGTAGATAAATAGCCCCTTGTGCGTCGTGATGATGGTCAGAAGCTTGGATTCTTCAGCCAGTTCCTGAGTCATGTCTGCCGAAGTGAGGTCCAACTTGGTGAACAGCTTGCCATCTGCCAGCGTGGTAAAAAGGTCCTCCACTCTCGGAAGCGGGTATTGGTCCTGCAGTGTCACTCGGTTGATGGTGGCCTTGTAGTCGCCACAGATCCTGACTGAGCCATCCGCTTTGAGAACAGGAACGATGGGGCTTGCCCAGTCACTGAATTCAACTGCCGAGATTATGCCCTCTCTGAGCAGCCTGTCCAATTCACGCATCACATACGGCACCACTCTGGCTTTGTGGTGCACTGGTCTGGCATCCGGGGTGATGCGTATCACTACTTTGGTGCCCTTGAAATTTCCAACACCTGATTGAAACAGTGCCCCGAATTTCTGTAGGACCTGTGAGCATGAGCTTCGCTCCACAGATGAAATGGCGTGCACACCCCCCCATTTCCAGTTCATCTTGGCTAGCCAGCTCCTCCCCAAAAGTGCGGGGCCATTTCTCGGGAAAATCCAGAGTGGCAGCCAGTTCTCTGACCCATTATGTGTTACCACCAAGTTTGCACTGCCTAGCACTGGGATGATCTCTTTGGTGTACGTCCGTAGCTGTGTGTCAATGCGTTCCAGTTTTGGCCTGCTAGCTCTGTGTGGCCATAGTCTCTCAAATTGTTGGGCGCTCATAAGGGACTGGCTGGCTCCTGTGTCCAGCTCCATGCGCACCGGGATGCCATTCAATAGAACTTTCATCATCATGGGTGGCGTTTTGGTATACGAGCTGTGGACATCAGCCACATGAACCTGCTGAACTTCAGCATCCATGGCTTTGCCCCAAGCATCATCCTACATTACAGACCCCTCGTCTGGTTCCTCTGTCTCATAGATTAGCCTCGCTACAGCCTTCCTGCACATTCTGGCCAAGTGTCCACTGATGTTGCAATTCCTACAGATAAATTGTTGGAACCTGCAGCTTTTCGCAGTATATCTACCCCCACACCTTCAGCATGAGCTGAGGTTGTAGTTAACAAAAGGACTGTTACCAGGCATTCCTCTCTGATTGTCCCTTTGGTTGTTTCTAAGCGCTCTGATGGTGGGTGTCATTGGTCCCATTACGGGACGCATTGTTCCTCAAGCTGGCGTGAATTGCCGATCCCCTTTCCATTGTCCCTGTTGCGGGCCCAACCCAGCCTGTTGCTGCTTGGCTGGTTTCAAAATGCCCTTGCCTGCCTGCGGGGTCCTGAACCGCGTTCACAGTGTTAACTCCCTGGTCCATCACCACGTTGGGACCAAAGCTGCGTGCGTAAATTAGCTTGGTGCCCTCTTCCCCTGCCATGAAGGTCTGAGCTATCAACGCCGCCCCTTCTAAAGTCAAGTCCTTGGTCTCTATGAGCTTCCTGAAAATCCCGGCATGACTAATGCCCTCAATGAAGAAATCCCTTAAAATCTCTCCCCTGCAGGCGTCTGTGAACTTACAGAGACTGGCCAAGCGCCGCAGGTCCGCAACGAAGTCCGAGATGTTTTGTCCCACCCGACGCCGGTGTGTGTAGAACCGGTGCCGGGCCATGTGTACGCTACTCGCCGGCTTGAGATGCTCACTGATCAGCTGGCTGAGCTCTTTGAAGGACTTGTCTGCCGGCTTCTCGGGTGCGGGCAGGTCTTTCATCAGCGCATATCTCTTTGGGCCATAGCTGGTCAGTAGATGCACCCTCCACTTGTCAGCCGCTGCCGCTCCCAGCCAGTCCTTCATGACGAAACTCTGCTGGAGTCTCTCAATGAAGCCATCCCAGTCCTCACCCACACAGTAACGTTCCTCTGTGCTACCGGTAGCCATCCTCGTGGTTCGGTGATTCCCGTTTCTTGTCACCAAATGTGGTGTCCCTGCACCTTGCTACTGAATCACACGAGGCATATACTGCAGACACGGTCACTGCATGACCTTTCTTTATTCCCAGGACCAAGAAGTGATGACCCTGCGTGGGACCTCCCTTTAAATACCTGAGTGCCCAAGTGAGGAGTGTCTCCTACAAGTTCACCCACTGTGGTCGCGGTGTGCATTTCCAGGACATATATACAGTGTACAGTGTGGTTGCATGAAGGTTACAGTTACATGAAGGTTACAGTTGTATAAAGGTTGCATACATGACAGCCACGCCACCTCCTTTTCCTTTCTGTCCATCCTTCCTAAATGTTGAATACCCCTGGATGTTGAGTTCGCAGCCTTGGTCCCCCTGGAGCCATGTCTCCGTGATGCCAATTACATCATATCCGTTAACTGCTATCTGCGCAGTTAATTCGTCCACCTTATTCTGAATACTCCTCGCATTGAATCACAGAGCCTTCAGGCTTGTCTTTTTAATACACTTTGCCCCTTTAGAATTTTGCTGTAATGTGGCCCTTTTTGCTTTTTGCCTTGGGTTTCTCTGCCCTCCACTTTTACTTTTCTTTATTCTATCTTTTGCTTCTGCCCCTATTCTACTTCCCTCTGTCTCCCTACATAGGTTCCCATCCCCCTGCCATATTAGTTTAACCCCTCCCAAACAGCACTAGCAAACACTCCCCTTAGGACATTAGTTCCGGTCCTGCCCAGGTGCAGACCATCCGGTTTGTACTGGTCCCATCTCCCCCAGAACTATTTCCAATGTCCCAGGAATTTGAATCCCTCCCTTCTGCACCACTCCTCAAGCCACAGTCATCTGAGCTATCCTGCGATTCCTACTCTGACTAGCACGTGGCACTGGTAGCAATCCTGAGATTACGACTTTTGAAGTCTTACTTTTTAATTTAGCTCCTGGCTCCCTAAATTAGTCTTGTAGGATCTCATCCCATTTTATACCTATATCGTTGATACCGATATGCACCACGACAACTGGCTGTTCACCCTCACACTTCAAAATGTCCTGCACCCGCTCCGAGACATCCTTGACCCTTGCACCAGGGAGGCAACATACCATCCTGGAGTCTCGGTTGTGGCCTCAGAGACACCTATCTATTCCCCTTACAATAGAATCCCCTACCACTATAGCTCTTCCATTTTTTTTCCTGCCCTCCTATGCAGCAGAGCCACCCATGGTGGCATGAACTTGGCTGCTGCTGCTCTGCCCTGATGAGTCATCCCCTTCAACAGTACCCAAAGCGGTGTATCTGTTTTGCAGAGGGATGACCGCAGGCACCCCTGCATTACCTTCCTTCCACTGCTCTTCCTGTTGGTCACCCATTCCCCATCTGTCTGTTTAACCTTTACCTGCGGTAAGACCAACTCACTAAACATACTATTCACGGCATCCTCAGCATCGCAGATGCTCCATAGTAAATCCACCCGCAGCTCCAGTGCCGCAACGCGGTCTGTCAAGTGCTGCAGGTGGATGCACTTCCCGCACATGTAGTTGTCAGGGACACTAGAAGCGTCCCTGACTTCCGACATAGCACAGGAGAAGCATAACACGTGCCCGAGCTCTCCTCCATGACTTAACCCTTAGCTTAACAATTTGACAACAACAATGCTAAAAGGTTACTTATTGATAAGGAAAAGAAAAAGAAAAACTACTCACCAATCACCAGCCAATCACTTACCCACTTGGCTGTGAAGTCACCCTTCAATTTCTTTCTACTTCTTTTTTGCCTCCCTGCTGCAGCTGCACCGGATGGCCTCTCCAACGTCCCGCTGGTTCCTGATGACTGCTGGGCTTTATGTAGGCCTCCCCACACTGCCGCTCCGCCTCTCCGACGTCCCGCTGGCTCCCGACGACTGTTGGGCCTTATGTGGGCCTCCCCACGCTCCCTATGATGATCACCCTTTCCACGGGGATCCTTTACTAGGAGATTGTTTATTAATCTTGTCTCATTACACAGGACCAGATCTAAGATAGCCTGCTCCCTGGTTGGTTCCATTACACACTGCTCAAGAAACTCGGCCCTTATGTAGTCTGTTTCTCGTGAGAATGTTGTTACTTCTTCCGACAGTCCCGATACCTCATCACCCGCCCTACTGATGGTGTCCAGGAGTAGTCATGTAAAGTCAATGCTCTCTGCACTCATTGCCATCATCTGAACCACATGTTATATCCTGCACCTTAGGAGAGCGCTGTCGAGCTCTCCTTCCCCTACTCCCCCAGGGTGTGGCGCGCTGCATCCCACTGGGACCCACAGCCTCGGATGTTGGGGCCCTGGTTGTGTCTCGCTGCATCCCACTGGAATCCCTAGTCTTGGACTGTGAGAAACCATGGAATGTCCTAACACTCATACCATCATCCTCATAGGCAGTCCCTCGGAATCGAGGAAGACTTACTTCCATTCCAAAAATGAGTCCTTAGGTGACTGAACAGTCCAATACGAGAACCACAATCCCTGTCATAGGTGGGACAGATGGTTGTTGAGGGAAAGACTTGGTGGGACTGGTTTTCCGCACGCTCTTTTCACTCAGGAAAGGGCCAGGCATCTCAATGGGCAGCACCTGCACCTCCTCCAGAGTGAGTACAACAGTTGGGGCTTCATACATCCCCCTGCCCCTCCCCCTCACCACCATGCTCTTGGTCTGGAAGGTGGGATTGGAAGATTTTCTCCTCTTCAGGCTCGTCTGTGTGAATCTTCTTCTGCATTGGCTTCAGCCTCATCAGGATTGGCCTCAAGTTTTGCAATATATAACAGTACAGACAAATGGTTAGCAGCAGAGGAAGGGGCAGGGCGGCATGAGGTGTCACACAACACAGGCAGTAGGCTCATTTTAAGGACCATGATGAATGATAGCACATTGCACCAACTGAAGCATAGCTGACTGGCATATATGTATGCTTGGGGTTACTAGCCACCAGGGGGCACCACTGTCAGAGGTCATTAGGCTGTATACACGTGTGTGCGGGCCAGGTATATAAAGCAAGCCACCATGTAGTGGAGGCACTTTGGGCCCGAATAAAATTGACCCAGGTTTGCACCTGAGTGAGTTTATAGTATTCAGTCGAGCGAGTTATTACTTACATAAAATTTAGCGACGAGGTAACTCAAGAACCTTCGCATGCAAAATGAGCACCATTGGAATTCTGGAGAGATTCGTGGAGGGAGAAGACTGGTCGGATTTTATCGATCACCTGGACCAGTACTTCGTGGCCAACAAAATGGAGGAAGCTACTGATGCAGTTAGACGCAGGACGGTTTTCCTTACTGTTTCCGGTCCGAAAATCTATGGTCTCACAAAGAATCTGCTTTTGCCTGCACGTCCAACAGACAAGAACTATGAGGAATTGTGTGCTCTGGTATGTGACCATCTCAAATCAAAAGAAGGCACCATCATCTCACACATGCTCGGTCTGAGGGCCAGGATGTGTCGGAATTCATCGCCAACCTAAGACGTCTTGCTGGGGCATGTAAGTTTGAAGATGCGTTGGGAGACATGCTGCGAGATTCCTTCGGAAAAGGAATCAACCACGAGGTGATCGTCCGGAAGTTATTGGCTGCGGAGATGCTGGATTTGAGCAAGACCATCGCGATTGCGCAGGCATGCATGACGACGGATGATAATTTAAGGCAGATATCATCAAAGAGTCGGAGCTCCACCCCAAGTACTGTAAACAAGATTGTGTCATCGTATGGCAGAGTTGCTTATGGCAGGGCCTACTCGACTGTGTGTGTGAAACCTGTAGCTGCTCAAAGTCCGGCAATGGGTACGAATCCAATTTCACCCTATTGGCATTGTGGGGGCAATCATCGGCATCATCAGTGTTATTTTAAACAGTACATCTGTAAAGGCTGTTCGAAAGTGGGGCATCTTCAGCGAATGTGTCCATAATTGAGCAAGCGTGCTGCGACTCACTACGTGGATGATGACGACCAGTCCTGCGCGGATGTGGATATGCAACCCAAGATACCCGAGGAGGAAGTGAATGGACCGTATTCGTTCCTGACAAAGAGCCAACTGAAAATGGTTAATGTGAAAATAAATTGGGTGGCGGTATCGATGGAATCGGACACGGGTGCGAGTCAGTCGTTAATGAGTCAAAGGACATTCAACAAGCTGTGGGACACTAAGGCTGTGAAGCCTAAGCTGAGTCCAGTCAATGCCAAGTTGTGTACTTACACCAAATAACTCATACCAGTGCAGTGCAGTAGTCAAGGTGTCGTATGATGCTGTGGTTCATGATTTACCATTATGGATCATTCCAGGAAATGGTCCAACGCTGTTTGGCAGGAATTGGCTCAAAAAAATCAAATGGAATTGGAATGATATCAAAGCATTGTCATCAGTGGATGACACTTTGTGTGCTCAAGTGCGGAGCAAGTTTCCCTCACTGTTTAAACTGGGCATTGTCAATTTCATGGGAGCCAAGTTGCAGATTCACCTGGACTCGGGTGCAAGACCCGTTCATCACAAAGCTCGGGCTGTTCCATACATGATGAGGGAGAAGGTCGAAATTGAGCTGGACAGACTCCAACATGAAGGGGTCATATCACCGGTCAAATTTAACGAATGGGCCAATTCCATTGTTCCTGTGTTGAAGAGTAATGGCGCTGTCAGGATTTGTGGAGACGACAAGGTTACGATCAACCGATTTTTGAAACAGGATCAGTACCCGTTATCGTGGGCTGGTGACCTGTTTTCAACGCTAGCCAGTGGGAAGTCATTCACTAAACTGGACCTGACGTCAGCCTATATGATACAGGAGCTCATCGACACATCGAAGAAACTTACATGCATCAATACTTATAGTGGACTGTTTATCTACAACAGGTGTCCTTTTGGAATTCGCTCGGCTGCAGCCATATTTCAGAGGAACATGGGGAGTCTACTGAAGTCCGTCCCTAGAACCGTTGTGTTTCAAGATGACATTCTGGTCACAGGTCGTGACACTGCCGAACATCTGAACAACCTTGAAGAGGTTCTACATCGTCTGGACAAAGTGGGACTCAGGCTGAAATGTTTGAAGTGCATCTTCATGGCACCGGAAGTCGAATTTCTGGGGAGGAAGATTGCTGCTGATGGCATCAGGCCTACGGACTCGAAAACCAAGGCCATCAAAAATGCACCCAGGCCTCAGAATGTGACGGAGCTGCGTTCGTTCCTTGGTCTACTCAACTACTTCGGTAATTTCTTACCTAGATTGAGCACTTGATTAGAGCCACTGCACATGCTGCTCAGAAAAGGCAACAACTGGGTTTTGGGTGTGTCTCAAGATAGAGCTTTTGAGAAAGCTACAAATCTGCTTTGCTCTAACAAGTTGCTGGTACATTATGATCTGTGTAAGCATCCAGTATTGGCCTGTGATGCTTCATCATATGAGGTTGGCTGTGTGTTCCAACAAGCTAATGAGTCGGGTAAACTATAACCTGTTGCATATGCTTCGAAAGGTTTGTCAAAGGCAGAAAGAGCCTACAGCATGGGAGAAAAATAAGCTTTAGTCTGCATGTATGGGGCTAAAAAGATGCATCAGTACCTGTTTGGTCTTCGGTTTGAACTCGAAACGGATCACAAGCCACTCATTTCATTGTTTTCGGAAAAAAAAAGGTATCAATACCAATGCATCGTCCCGCATCCAGAAGTGGGTGCTGACATTATCTGCCTATGATTATGCCATTCGTCATAGACCTAGCACCGAGAATTGTGCCGATGCACTGAGCTGTCTGCCTTTGCCCACGCCAGAAGTGGAGACGCCACAACCCTCAGACCGACTGTTAGTTATGGATGCATTTGAGAGTAAAGGAACTGCTCAACAAGTTAGTACCTGGACCAGACAGGACCCGATTTTATCGGTTGTAAAACATTGTGTCCTTAGTGGTGATTGGTCTTCTATACCTATGGAAAGGTGTGATGAGACCAAACCGTACAACCGTCGCAAAGACGAACTATCCATTCAGTCAGATTGTTTACTGTGGGGTAATGGTGTTGTTATGCCTAAGAAAGGCAGAGAGAAATATGTACGTGATCTACACAGCACTCATCCTGGTATTGTCATGATGAAAGCCATTGCCAGGTCTCATGTATGGTGGCCTGGAATTGACTCTGGTCTGGAATCATGTGTGCATCAGTGCAACACTTGCATGCAGCTTCGTAAAGCACCAGCGGAATCGCCGCTGAGTCTGTGGTCATGGCCATCCAAACCATGGTCCAGGATCCACATCGACTTTGCGGATCCTTTCCTGGGTAAGATGTTTTTTGTTGTGGTGGATGCATATTCCAAGTGGATAGAGTGTATAATCATGTCATCCAATACATCCACAGCTACCACTGAGAGCCTTTGTGTCATGTTTGCCACTCATGGTCTGCTTGACATCGTTGTGAGCAACACCGGATCTTGCTTCTCAAGTCTGGAGTTTCAAGAGTTCATGAAACTCAATGGGATTAAACATGTGAGGTTAGCACCATTCAAACCTGTTTCTAATGGTCAAGCAGAGCATACTGTCCAAACCATCTAGCAGAGTATGAAACGTGTAACTCAGGGTTCACTGCAGACTCGCTTGTCATGCATATTACTTAGTTACAGGACAAGATCCCACATGCTTACCGGGACTCCTCTGCTGAACAATTGAAGAAGAGAGGCCTCAAGACCAAGCTCTCTCTCGTCCATCCTGACTTGAACGATTGTGTTGAAAACAGATGTCAAAATCAGCAGTGGTATCATGATCGTGCTGCTGTGTCACGCGGCATCTCTGTTAACATAGAAACATACAAAATAGGTGCAGGAGTAGGCCATTCGGCCCTTTGAGCCTGCACCGCCATTCAATGAGCTCATGGCTGAACATGCAACTTCAGTACCCCATTCCTGCTTTCTCGTCATACCCCTTGATCCCCCTAGTAGTAAGGACTACTACAGCTAACTCCTTTTTGAATATATTTAGTGAATTGGCCTCAACAACTTTCTGTGGTAGAGAATTCCACAGGTTCACCACTCTCTGGGTGAAGAAGTTTCTCCTCATGTCGGTCCTAAATGGCTTATCCCTTATCCTTAGACTGTGACTCCTGGTTCTAGACTTCCCCAACATTGGGAACATTCTTCCTGCATCTAACCTGTCTAAACCCGTCAGAATTTTAAACGTTTCTATGAGATCCCCTCTCATTCTTCTGAACTCCAGTGAATACAAGTCCAGTTGATCCAATCTTTCTTGATATGTCAGTCCCGCCATCCCGGGATCAGTCTGGTGAACCTTCGCTGCACTCCCTCAATAGCAAGAATGTCCTTCCTCTAGTTAGGAGACCAAAACTGTACACAATACTCCAGGTGTGGCCTCACCAAGGCCCTGTACAATTGTAGTAACTTCTCCCTGCCCCTGTACTCAAATCCCCTCGCTATGAAGGCCAACATGCCATTTGCTTTCTTAACCACCTGCTGTACCTGCATGCCAACCTTCAATGACTGATGTACCATGACATCCAGGTCTCGTTGCACCTCCCCTTTTCCTAATCTGTCACCATTCAGATAATAGTCTGTCTCTCTGTTTTTATCACCAAAGTGGATAATCTCACATTTATCCACATTATACTTCATCTGCCATGCATTTGCCCACTCACCTAACCTATCCAAGTCACTCTACAACCTCATAGCATCCTACTCGCAGCTCACACTGCCACCCAACTTAGTGTCATCCGCAAATTTGGAGATACTACATTTAATCCCCTCGTCCAAATCATTAATGTACAATGTAAACAGCTGGGGCCCCAGCACAGAACCTTGCGGTACCCCACTAGTCACTGCCTGCCATTCTGAAAAGTACCCATTTACTCCTACTCTTTGCTTCCTGTTTGCCAACCAGTTCTCAATCTACGTCAGCACACTACCCCCCAATTCCATGTGCTTCAACTTTGCACATTAATCTCTTGTGTGGGACCGTGTCGAAAGCCTTCTGCAAGTCCAAATACACCACATCAACTGGTTCTCTCTTGTCCACTCTACTGTAAACATCCTCAAAAAATTCCAGAAGATTTGTCAAGCATGATTTTCCTTTCACAAATCCATGCTGACTTGGACCTATCATGTCACCTCTTTCCAAATGCGCTGCTATGACATCCTTAATAATTGATTCCATCATTTTACCCACGACTGGTGTCAGGCTGACTGGTCTATAATTCCCTGTTTTCTCTCTCCCTCCTTTTTTAAAAAGTGGGGTTACATTGGCTACCCTCCACTCCATAGGAACTGATCCAGAGTCTATGGAATGTTGGAAAATGACTGTCAATGGATACGCTATTTCCAAGGCCACCTCCTTAAGTACTCTGGGATGCAGACCATCAGGCCCTGGTGATTTATCGGCCTTCAATCCCATCAATTTCCCCAACACAATTTTGCGACTAATAAGGATTTCCCTCAGTTCCTTCTTCTTATAAGACCCTCTGAGCCCTTTTATATCCGGAAGGTTGCTTGTGTCCTTCTTAGTGAATACCAAACCAAAGTACTTGTTCAATTGGTCTGCCATTTCTTTGTTCCCCGTTATGACTTCCCCTGATTCTGACTGCAGGGGACCTACATTTGTTTTTACTAACCTTTTTCTCTTTACATATCTATAGAAGCTTTTGCAATCCGCCTTAATGTTCCCTGCAAGCTTCTTCTCGTACTCCATTTTCCCTGCCCGAATCAAACCTTTGTCCTCCTCTGCTGAGTTCTAAATTTCTCCCAGTCCCCGGGTTCACTGCTAGTTCTGGCCAATTTGTATGCCACTTCCTTGGCTTTAATAGTATCCCTGATTTCCCTTGATAGCCATGGTTGAGCCACCTTCCCTTTTTTATTTTTATGCCAGACAGGGATGTACAATTGTTGTAGTTCATCCATGTGGTCTCTAAATGTCTGCCATTGCCCATCCACTGTCTACCCCTTAAGTATCATTCACCAATCTATCCTAGCCAATTCACGCCTCATACCTTCAAAGTTACCCTTCTTTAAGTTCTGGACCATGGTCTCTGAATTAACTGTTTCATTCTCCATCCTAATGCAGAATTCCACCATATTATGGTAACTCTTCCCCAAAGGGCCTCGCACAATGAGATTGCTAATTAATCCTCTCTCATTACACAACACCCAGTCTAAGATGGCCTCCCCCCTCGACATATTGGTCTGGAAAACCATCCTTTATGCACTCCAGGAAATCCTCGACCACCGTATTGCTTCCAGTTTGGTTAGCCCAATCGATATGCATATTGAAGTCACCCATTATAACTGCTGCATCTTTATTGCATGCACCCCTAATTTCCTGTTTGATGCCCTCCCCAACATCACTACTACTGTTTGGAGGTCTGTACACAACTCCCACTTACATTTTTTGCCCTTAGGTGTTCTGCAGCTCTACCCATATAGATTCCACATCATCCAAGCTAATGTCCTTCCTAACTATTACATTAATCTCCTCTTTAACCAGCAATGCTACCCCACCTCCTTTTCCTTTTATTCTATCCTTCTTGAATGTTGAATACCCTTGGATGTTGAGTTCCCAGCCCTGATCATCCTGGAGCCACGTCTCTGTAATCTCAATCACATCATATCTGTTAACATCTATTTGCACAGTTAATTCATCCACCTTATTACGGATACTCCTTGCATTAAGACACAGAGCCTTCAGGCTTGTCTTTTTAACACACCTTGTCCCTTTAGAATTTTGCTGTAATGTGGTCCTTTTTGATTTTTGCCTTGGGATTCTCTGCCCTCCACTTTTACTATTCTCCTTTCTATCTTTTGCCTCTGTCTCTCTTTTATTTCCCTCTGCCTCCCTGCATAGGTTCCCATCCCCCTGCCATATTAGATTAACTCCTCCCCAACAGCACTAGCAAACACTCTCCCTAGGACATTGGTTCCGGTCCTGCCCAGGTGTAGACCGTCCGGTTTGTACTGGTCCCACCTCCCCAAGAACCGGTTCCAATGCCCCAGGAATTTGAATTGCTCCCTTCTGCACCACTCCTCAAGCCACGTATTCATCTGAGCCATCCTGCAATTCCCACTCTGACTAGCATGTGGCACTGGTAGCAATCCTGAGGTTACTACTTTTGAGGTCCTACTTTTTAATTTAGCTCCCAGCTCCCTAAATTCGTCTCGTAGGACCTCATCCCGTTTTTTACCTCTATCGTTGGTACCTATGTGTACAACGACAACTAGCTGTTCACCCTCCCTTTTCAGAATGTCCTGCACCGGCTCCGAGACAACCTTGACCCTTGCAACAGGGAGGCAACATACCATCCTGGAATCTCGGTTGCGGCCGCAGAAACGCCTATCTATTCCCCTTGCAATCGAATCGCCTATCAATGTAGCTCTCCCACTATTTTTCCTGCCCTCCTGTGCAGCAGAGCCATCCACAGTGCCATGAACTTGGCTGCTGCTGCCCTCCCCTGATGAGTCATCCCCCTCAACAGTACCCAAAGTGGTGTATCTGTTTTGCAGGGGGATGACTGCAAGGGACCCCTGCCCTACCTTCCTTACACTGCTCTGATCCTGTATATGTGCTAAATTATGGTGAAGGTCCCAAGTGGGCCATCGGTGCTGTTACAGCCAAGGAGGGTAACAGAGTGTTTATTATCATGCTCAAGAGTGGGCAAACATGCAGGAAACATGTTGATCAGATAAAGCTGCAGCACAGATCAGGTGACCAACCAACCGATCAGAGAACTCGGCCACCATCAATGAATCTGGGCTTTCAATCTCTGACATGGTCATTGCCACTCCCTTCAGATCGGCTACCCAGCCTCCAGTCATCACAGACTCAGAACGCTCGCCCAGAATTGGAGTTGAACTGAGACGATCAATTCGTGAGTAGAAAGCCCCGGACCATCTTAACTTGTAAAAAGACTGATATTAAGATCTTGAAGGGGGATGTTGTCATGTATGTATGCTTGGGGTTACTAGCCACCAGGGGGCGTCACTGTCGGAGGTCATTGGGCTGTACGCATGTGTGTGCGGGCCAGGTATATAAAGCAAGCCACCATGTAATGTGGGCACTTTGGGCCCAAATAAATTTGAGCCAGGTTTGCATCTGAGTGAGTTTACAGTATTCAGTCTATCGAGTTATTACTTACATAACACTGACGGAGACATTCCTATGAACCGAAGCATGACTCGCCCACGGAGTACTTAACACTTAGCAAAGCCAGACTGTGGAATTTGTAGGACTTGCCCTCTCCCTCGAGTGTGGGCCCAGCTTATGCAGAAGTGGTTGCTTTTCTCCAGGCAGGATCCATCAAAGCAGTGACCCTGTCAGTGGGTGCAGATTTGCCAGGCCTCCTCCTGTTCAAGTTCTTTTCCTTTTGTTGTGTACCACTTTCCTCCTCAAAGATGAAAATATAACTTTTTAGAGAGGGTGTCTTACTGCTGGGTGGGACATATACAGATGGTCACATTTACAATTGCAATTCCATTGAATAAATTAAAATATTGCTTACACTAACTACTTGACCAAGTTTCTGCCACTTCTTTTTGCACTGACCTCCAGACCTCAGGGTGGTCACCATTGCACAGTAATCTTCTACAATTTAGTTCCATCGTTTCTTCACTTCTTTTGGTAAAACTTTCATATGACCTCTGCTGGTGTCCAGCTCGTGCCATCTGGCCTCAATTACAGTAACTAGTGCCTCCACTTCATCCTGTGATAAATTCTTGATCCTTGCGCCATGTTGCATATTGTATTGCAGCTCCGATTTTTCCACTGAGAATTAAAGTTCATGCACACAACAGGCTCTTTAAAAATGGCTGAATGCAGACCGGGAGCTGTACTGGGCATGCGCGCCCATAGCAATCATGTCAAAAACATCATTTTTTTTCCCACGCATGCACATTGTTTTTTCGGCATAGACATTAGGCTCCACCCACTGAAGCTAAAGGACAGGCTGCGCAGTGCCAATTTCAAAAAAAAAACGGGGAAACTTGCAAGTTATTATTTGGAGAAATCAGGGCCAAAAAAAACGGGCATTACTCTGGCAATACGGCAAAAAACAGCATTGGGGAAAATTGAGCCCATAGTTTTGAAATACTCAGGATGGGGCCAGGACGTCACAAGCTAGAAGATCATAAGAATCAGAGACAGTGGGAAGACGATCAAGATAGTACTACATAATAATTGGGCAATAAATAGAGGTAAAACCTGGAGAAATAATGAAAACAGAAATAGGAAAACACGTTAGACAATGAAAACATAATTTAAAAAATAGAATTAATAATTATTAACAAAGAACAAAGTGGAAAAGTAAAGTGGGATTAATAAAGAATCAAATAAACAGAAGAAAAAAAGATGAAAACAAGTAAAGCAGAAACAGAGAAACATGTTGTGCAGTGAGAAAGAAAAGCAGCGGGAGAAAAAGGGGAAGAGAAAAGCAAAGAACCAAAGCCAGACAGAAGGAGAATTAAAGTTTTTGCTACATAAAAGGGGGTAGAATTTGCCTGGAGGTTCTCGTAATTATCCATCATAACTTCAGCAGAAACCCTGTTTATGCTGTTGCTCTGGAGTTTCCTCAGATTTTCTGCCAAAGTTAAAGCAAGGCAGACGAACATGAGAACCACTTTTTATTTTAGACAGCAACTGGGACCTGCAGAGACAGTCATCCAAATGGACTTATTTAAAGCTTAAAATTAAAATTGATTTTCTGTGGGAACCTAACTATTGGGATGATTTGTATTTTAAAGTAATAAGTGGTCAGTGAAAACATGTATATATAAAACTAAATGTTTGCACCTTTTATATCTTTAGAAGAAAATCTGAGGACAATCCTACCATAAAAAGGCTGTTACATTTTCATTTTCAGATCGCAGTATTATTTTGCACCATAAAACTGCAACAGTTGTCATGGCAACCAGATAATAAACTTCATACATCTAATATCCAGTTAGACTTTCTGTAAATGCAAAAGGCAGCAGAAAGACAACCTTGGATTTAGAGCAGTTGGAATATATTGGCTTATCTATGTATTTGAACTGCTGTCTAAAAGAGATAAATCAGTCAGGAAATAAATCAGTTTGCTCTTGTATTGTGAAGTTTGAATCTGTAAAAGTGGAGTATGCAATGATTAAATTTGAAAACAGCACATAGTAAAAATAGATAAGGACATATAACTCTGTCACACAATTACATTTTCAAAGCGTATGTGCTCTAATGAATCAAAGTTTACTTCATGCGGTCAAAAAATATAGCTTTAGAATGGATTATTTATACTGTTATTTTAACTTGTACATACGTTTACAGCTGCAATTGTTTTTTTTTTTGCTGTCACTAAAATGAATAATGGCATTACAATGGACCATTTTCTCACACCATTATTCTGATAATAGCGCCAAGCATTTACAGAATAGACAGAAAACGGTCACCAGCAGTAAAGCTCTTTGCTATATTATCCTGGCCAGCCCAAAGCCAGTTTAGAACAGACCCATCAGCACAGCACCTCCCTTTCCCACATTATCACTCATGTGGTTGTCATAGCTTGGACTAATGGATTAGCAAATGTAGCTCAGGGCTGTTCTCAAGTGTAGTCTCAGAATATTACTAAAACTACCATTATTGAAATCACTAGTAACCTTTTATAATCTTTATAGAGAGAAACATGTTAGTCTGCTCCTAGTCATATAATTATTGAATGATACAGCACAGAAGGAGGCCATTTGGCCCATCATGTCTGTGCTGATTCTTTGAAAGAGCTATCCAATTCGTCTCACTCCCCTGCTCTTTCCCCATAGCCCTGTATTTTTTTTTCCTTTTCAAGTACATATCCAATTCCCTTTTGAAAGGTACTATTGAATCTGCATCCACCATCCTTTCAAGCAGTGCATTCCAAATCACAACAAATCAACTTCAATGGAGAGTATAATTGAGCAGGGTGGAAAACCAGTGTTGCACTCGGTCCAGTTAGTTTCTCAACAGGTGGGTTGGGTAAAAATTGGCCCCAATGCTTCTAGAATAGAATGGTGGACAGAAGTCAGCCCTCCCATGAAATTGATGAATGTGTCCTCAACTGAAAATGAGCTCTTCTCCTGATATTCGTCAATACAAATTTTCATTGGCTGCCTACAGGGAAAGATTATAGCCTAAACATTATTGGACCTGTTCAAGGAGGTGGAAATGCACAGGGATGAGACTTATGCCCATAGCTTTGGCCCGGCATTTACCCCATCCCAAATGCCAGGGATGGGTTATTTAAATAGTTAGGATGGGTGCCCATGTGTGCAGTAACACAACAAAGTAATCCGCCCTGATGAGGAGAACACAAGAGGGAGCACATTGATGCTCCAAGAGGATGCTCCTTATTCGACCAAAGATCAGGGGGAGAAACAAAAATTCTTACCTTGCATGGAGTAACTTTCTTAAAGTAATCAATCCTTCTGGGATTAATTAGCCTTGCAGTTTTACTTACTGGACCTATTGCGGGGAGCTGGGACAATTCACAGGGATCCAGCGAATGCGTCAGACATACCCCCAGTGTTAGATTTGAATGTAACGGTCTAGGAAGTACCCTTCTGGATCTCAATACCTTACTGGTACATAAAGTTATCTGTTGAGCTAAGTAGATCTTTTAAACTATGGTTTGCGTATCATGAGTTTCTTACAGACTTTGGTCAACTAAACCATTTTAAAATATCTATAATTTAAATCAGAAAATACAAAGTTACTGATGCAGAATATGGGAACAGATTCTTTCATTACTCTTCTTCTCCTTCTTAGGCAGTCCTCCGGAGTTGAGGATGACTTGCTTCCACATTAAAATTAGTTCTAAAGTGACTGATGAGACCAATGCAGGACCTACAGTCTCTGTCACAAGTGGGGCAGATGGTGGTTGGAGGGATGGGTGCTTGATTTGTCATTCACTCCTTCCGCTGTTTGTACTTTGCTTCTGCGTGCTCCCGGCGAAGAGACTTGAACTGTTTGGCACCTTCTCAGATGCTTCTCCTCCACTTTGAGCTGTCTTGAGCCAGGGATTCCCAAGTTGGGGATGTTAAATTTTTTCAAGGAGGCTTTGAGGGTGTCCTTGAAGCATTTTCTATGCCCTCCCGGGACTCGCCTGCCTGATAGTAGCTCTGAGGCGAGCGCTTGTTTCAAGAGTCTAGTATCAGGCATGAGGACAATGTGGCCTGACCATCACAGCTGATCGAGCATGGTCAATGCCTCGTGCTGGGGACGATGGACTGAGAGGGAATGCTGACGTTGATGCGCCTATCATGCTAATGAATTTGCAGGATTTTACGGAGGCAGCGTGGTGGTACTTCTCCAGTGCTTTGAGGTGCCTACTGTATGTATATAGTCCATGTCTCTGAAGCATATAAGAGGGTAAGAGGGCAGGTATCACTACAGCCCTGTAGACTATGAGCTTGGTGCCGGGTTTGAGATCCTGGTCTTCGAACACTCTTTTCCTCAGGCGGCCAAAGGCTGCACTGGCACACTGGAGGCAGTGTTGGACTTCATCATCGATGTCTATCCTTGCTGATAGTAGGCTTCCAAGGTATGGGAAATGATCCACATTCTCCAAGCTCTCGTCATAGATCTTGATAATCAGGGAGCAATATTGTGTGGCGACGGCAGGTTGGCAGAGAACTTTTGTCTCACTGATGTTTAATGTAAAGCCCAGACTCTCGTGCGCTTCAATGAAGGTGTCAACGATGGTTTGGATTGGATCTGGAGGCGTCGGAGATTGAACAATTTCCCGCTTGTCGTGTAGATTAACTCCACTCCAGCGGGGAGCTTGTTAAAGGTGAGACAAAGTATTGCAGCGAGGAAGATTGAGAAGAGCGTTGGTGCGATGACAAAGCCTTGCTTGACCCTGGTCTGCACTTGTATTGAGTCTGTGGTGGATCCGTTAGTAAGAATCACGGCTTACATGTCATCGTGAAGTAGACGGAGGATGGTGACAAATTTTTGAGAACAGCCGAATTTGAGAAGGACTCTCCATAATCCCTCATGGTTTACAGAGTCAAAGGCCTTTGTGAGGTCAAAGAAAGCCATGTACAGAGGTTGATGCTGCCCCCTATATTTTTCTTGGATTTTTCACGCAGTGAAGATCATGTCTGTTGTTCATTACTAAACTCTTACTCACAAACACTAAGATGTTCTGAACCAATTTGAAAACCTTGTAAAAAAGATAACATTAACAGGTATCGTACGATACAGGAAGTGTTTAGCACTTTCTCACAAAATTAGCAATTCAAAATGCACAATCTCAGATGCTTTTCGAATATGATTATTGAAAGAAATAACAGCAACTTCAACATATTTTCTCAAAACTGAGTTTTTATAAATCGCATGTTCATTTTTTTTTACAAAAATCATCATTACTTTAGATAAACCAGGCACAACAGTATCAATGGAACTTGAACATTTGAAGCCCCTCCACTGATCTGCAATTAATCAATATCCTGGGGTTCTAAACAAGGTTTAAGAAAACACTGCACTTCACAGAAAACAGCATGGACTTGGAGCAATCATATCATTACCAGCCATGTTCACTGAACCTAAGGAAAAAAATGGCTGATCTGGCAAGATTTGGTGCTGCTAAAAACATTCCATAATATTTTTAACAAGGCAATACAGGGTGAGATTTTTTTTCCAAAACGTACTAGCCTGTTGGCGAACTACTCGGGTGGTAACTGTGCGTTGCTAAAGCTATTTTCAAGAACTCTTGCCTTCCTGTTAACCCCTAATATTCCTGTTTTCAGCAAATTGTGTGCTGTCCGGGCTGCTTGATGGGCTGACCAGTGAAGTGTTGGGATTGATTTGGACAGCTGAGCAGGACCTAAGTGGAGTCAGCAGGCATTTTAGCACCTGAAATTGGAATGGGGAGAGCAGGACAGGGGTTAGGGCAGCAATGCAAACCAAGTGCAAACTGCTCAATTTGCTGACCTATGCTAGAGTTTCTCATCCATGAGATGGGGGAAGAGGAGGCTCAATGTTACACATAAAAAGTGACTGTTGTCTGAATGAGATCATCCACAAGAGCCACTTGAGTCTATACGAAACTCCTGCAAGATCTGGCCCACAGTATAAAGGAATTCATTAGAAGGATATGAATGTCCGGTCATCTGCACTGCAGTATACAGTGGAGCATTTGGCAATTCCAGGGGCATCTGTAGTGAAACTCCCCATTGGGACAGTTCCTAAGTTCAGTGGCAATATCTTTCATGAATGCTCAGACTATTGATTACAGAGATCTTGAGCTCTATTCTACAAGAGGTTTTCTTGACCGACTTCAACATTCTGAGTGTTGAGAAAACCTTGGTACGAGACTCAAAGACTTCATTACTTTCCATGCGTCTCCTCCTACACATATCAGTGGGCAGACTGAGGGAATCGTGAGTAGCAATGGCTTGGGTGGATTCAGCACTGATGAGGCTGCTGTGTCTCACAGCAATGCCACATATGGCCTAATCAACAAGCCTGTGATGTGCCAGAAAATGGACAGGACCAGCTGCCACAGCAGCACACGGTTTGGCAGAGCCAGTTACAGGGCCACCTCATCAACCAAAAACAGCGCCTCCGGGAGACAAACGCATAGCGCTGACAAACGTGCCCGAGTAGTGCCCCCCGAACACACCCCAAAAGGAGTGGAGCACGTGACATTGCACTCCACTTCCTGTGAGGGATGGTCACTGCAATTTTGTGGCTGGGGCAGGATTTCCGCGCCGGGCGCAGGAAGCCCCGCCCCCATTCAATTACCGCCCTCAAACAAGTCGCTGGGGAATTTCGCCCCCTAAATATTTACAGCACAGAAACAGTCCATTCAGCCCAACGGTTTATGCCGGTGATTATGCTCCACACGATCCTCCACCCACCTTATTTCTTCTCACCCTATCAACATTTCCATTTGTATCTTTCTGCCTCATGTACTCATCTAGCATCTGTGCTACTCACCTCAACCATTCCATGTCATAGTGAGTCCCATATTTTACCCATTCTTAGATCAGTGGTTAGATGGCACATAGAATACATAAATACTAAAGAGAAACTCACTGATATCACTGATGCATAATACTAAATAGGGTGATAAATTGGTTACCTGTATTTTGAGCTTTCTGCAGAGATTTTAGGGACGATTTTAACTCAGACAGTCAGGCGGAAATGGGGCGGCAGCATAGTTAACATCGTTTTGGAATGGTTCATCTTCATGGCCAGTGTCTGTCTCCATTGATTTCAGATTGTTGATCACCTCCTGCTCCATGGTTAGGCTACTTTGTATGGCAAAGTTATGGAGTGTGCAGAAGAAAAAAATAAGATAGACTATCTACTGGGGGTTTCCTCACCTTATGTCTGTGTCTTTTGTAGACTAAATGATAGTGATTGTTTGCCATGATTAGTCAACAACTGAATTATCATTGTATCATGTGATTACCAGGATGGTAGAAGAGCAACGAGAGGGACATTGGCCTTTTTTCATCTAGCAGTTCCTATATTCCTACTATAGGGTGCTCTCTGGTATGTCTAGACATCTGAAGCATTACTTCAAGGCGCTAATGGATATGCTCAGTAATGATCCAGATGATTAGATGTGCCTTGTATCTGCACTCATTCTTTTTCTCTGGCTGCCTCATGTGCATCTTTAGACAGTCGTGAAGAAGGTGACTTTTCATCCTGAGGAGGCATCTTTCCAGTAGCCTTTTGCCTTCCAATAAGCTTCGCACCAATACAATGGGTGGCATGTCAGGGTTGTATGTCTCTGGAGCTTTCTCACATTTCTGGCAGCTTCTCTGCTTCTCCTCATCATCCACTACTAAATCAAGTTACTGCAGCACTGAAATCAATCCCCATTGTAATCAACTTTCTGTCTGCACAAACGATGTGAAACTGTTGCTGTTGCTTTCTCATTCCAGACATGCGAGAACCTGCCTCAGCTCCAATGCTTGCTTCATTGGATGAGATTAAGTAGTCTGCACACATAAAAGAAAAGCCAAGTATGAGAAAAAGGTCATTTGGTTCATCAAAGTTCATTCCTCTTGATTCTTAACTTTTCCATCTCATCATCCGACTGTATTTTGAATATCTCTATTGGTTTTGCCTCTCTGAATCGATATGATTTCAAATATTCATTATTCTTTGAGTAAATATGTTCTTTCTAATATCTATTTTACATTTATTTTTCATTAAATGTCATCAGGTCTGACTTTCCTATTTTTGAAATAATAGTCTTGGTTTATCTCAGCTGTATCATTTAATGTTATATTTATTGCAATGAAGTGCCCCATTAATTACTTACTTTCTAGACTGTAGATCTAATCTTCCTCTTAGCTCATCATTTTTACAATTAGAATTAGGTTTGTAGCTCCTCTCTATGGGATCGAAATTCTGCTCCCAACACCTGCTGATAATGCCGGTGTTAGGTGTTAACTGGGAGTTAGGCGATTATGAGTGGCATTGGGTGCTGATCATGCCTGACGCAAAATTCGGTGGTCATTTTGTAAGGGCGTAAAAATGCTACGTCCCATCAGCTAACGCCATGGAAATCATGATGTCAGTATGCGTGCAACACCTCCTTGGCACCCTTCTCGCCACATTTAATGGCGAGCGTCAATGAAGCCTGAAAATGTTGGACTGCACAAGGCGGAGAAACGAACCCGTGGCGTTATTTAAAGGGAGTTGCAGCCAGGCCTCAGAGGTCTCGATCAATGCTGTGTTTGATGCTGGCGTAGGGTGCTGGCGTCGTACTGCTGTTGACTCATCAGATTGAGTACTAGTATCTCAGACACATTGTTCGGTTCAATATCGGAAAAATGTGTAAGTTGCATTTCGCTGTGACCTCAGCCAAGTGATGGGGGAAGTGATCATACACTACGTCGCCCTGCGGCAACAACTTAAAAGGCTCCGGCTGCAGAGACAGCTTAGGGCAAATATAGATCCTCCCCAGAGGAGACACCCCAGACGGCGGGGCAGGAGGCTGAACAGACGCAGGGTTTGCCGTGCGCATTACTCTTATCTTGAGATATCCGAGGAGCACTGCTTAAGAAGGCTGAGGCTCCGCGAGGAGGTGGTCACGGAGCTTTGCGATCTTCTGTAGACATACCTGGCAGCTGACATTGGCACCAGGACCTCGCCGTCGGTGACAGCAACACTCAACTTCTATGCTACCGGCTCCTTCCAGTCTCCTGTAGGCGCTATATGTAACATCTCACAGTTTGCAGTACATTGCTGCATTCATCAGGTTATCGACACTCTCTACAGCAAATGAATGGACTAGATCAAGTTCAGCACGTCCAGGGAAGACGTGGCTGAGCGCTGCCATGACTTCGCCAGGATAGCGGGCTTCCCCATGATTCAGGGGGCTATCCATTGTACGCATGTGGCATTGCGGGCCCCGCCTCACCTGGCCACACTCTTCACCTGGCCATCTGCTGAAGACATCATGCCCCACCCTCCAAGCCTCTGTGCATACAAATGACAACACAAGATTATGACAAATGAAAAACATTTTTATTGACAGAAAACAACATAGTTTGCTGCAAAGAAACACTAAAGGATGCCATCATCCACAGCAAACAATAATTGAAACCAGTCCCCTTGAAACATTATCACCCACATGTAGGTACAACTAATCACATTACTTCATCACGGAACAAGGGCAGCATCTCTGGCCAGCATCACACAATACTTTATTGGCTCATCCAACTACAATATGTATATTAGTTCACATTCGAGCAAAGTCATCATTACTGGCCACGAGCACACACATATTTACTGGATCTTTCCCAGTGCTTTCCCACTCCTTCTCTTCTCCCCTTTCCCAGGCCTACTGCTCCTCCTCAATGGGGTCTCAGTGCCTGCAGCAAGGCTGGCAGCAGGTCACTTTGTTGGTGCCGCTGCCACAGCTGATGGCCTAATAGTACGTTCCGCACCACCTTGGTCCCTGGAAGGGCTGGCTGTGGACTGCATTATCTCAGCATGGGTGGCAGCACTTTGTGGTGGATGGGTTGCAGAGAGTGGCAGGGGCAAAGGTGAAATGATGTTGTTCTGAGAGAGGACATTACATTTTAAGAGGCTTGACACACTGCTACTCCCCCGGGGCAGAGCCTCAGCATCTGGTGCTATCTGGCTGAACACAGATAGCTGCCGTTCTCTGCGCAACTGATGGGGCCACAGTCACGATGGCAGCAGTCTGGTGCTCAATGGCTACTACCACTTCAGCCATAGCCCGTGCCACCATGTCTGAGACCCCATGGTGACTTGAAGCATCTAATATCCATTGGTATCTATCAAGGATAAGCTCGAAAGGTTGCTGAGAAGCAAATGCAATCGTTGAGGGGGCCTCCACCACAAGCAAGTGCATCGACACTATCAGGCACCCTTGACAAAACAGCCAGCAGATCACTGTGCATCTGCAATGACTGTCTGGCGAGATCCTCTAAGTCGACCTAATCATCAGAGTGCTGCGGAGCGTCACTCAGGCGCACACTCACCCTCCGGAGAGCTGGCCTCCTAATCTCCCCTCCCCCATGGCATTACTGCAGGCCACTGGGTCCCGGAGCTTCACCCACCCTCATCTCCCCGACCACACCTTCTGACAAAAAGCTGCTGGCCCCGCTCTGTGAGGACGCTGGATTCTCAGTCACGTCCAGTGAGGTGTCCTCCGCCTCCTCGTCTTCTGCACCATCACCGCAGTGGAAGGCTGATGTACAGGCCCCTGGCCGTCTGAGTCATCATCTGAAAGCACAAAGCCAGAGAAGAATGGTTACCTGCAGGGGATGGTGCCAGGAGCACCAAACGCATTCGAGAATGGCAGTCACATGGAAAGAGCTGAAGGATTATAGTATGCGGCCTAAGTATCCTGCCAGATGCTGCAAAGGAACTCCACATACTGTCACTGTTCCTAGTGGGGTCGGCCTCACCCACCGCCATGGCACCAACTTGAACACTTATCAGGGCTGAACGCATTCTTCGAACAGACTCAGGACCTGCAGGTCAGGTCCCCTCCTCCGGTCCGCATCTGCTCCCTGTAGTTGTGGGGGGAGCTTGTCCTGTGAGATGAAAGAGATTGTCTGAGTTAGAACCCTTCTGTCAGTGTGCCTTACATAGTTTAGTAGATCTAGCTGTCTGAGAGTCTTCACAGTTTGATGTAACTTCCACTCACTGTGTGGACTGGCCGTGGCAATGCTTGAATTAGGGGGCCAGGACCTAACAGTAACGGGGAGGCTACCGTCTTCGAGACGCAAATGAAGACTGAGGAATTAACAACATCCGGGGTGGGTTTGCAGCACCGAGTAGTAAGCTTAGCAGTACATGCAGGCCCTTGCAGTGGGTGAGGCTTCAAATGGGAACCTTCCATCTCGCCTCACCCACGTAGAGCATGGATTCCCAAACACTACATTGAGCAGAGAGTGCACATTGAGCTCAGAGCTTAGCATCTTGACGGTTCAAATATAAGATACTCACCCTCACCAGCCCCATCATCTCGTTCCACTTTTGTAGGCATTCAGTGGCTGTCCTGACCACCGTGTCAATTGCAGAAACGTGTTGTGAGATTTCCCTCCATAGGCCTCTCTGGATGGTAGCCGCCGTCTCTCATGGGCAACAAGGAGTGCATCCAGGGCGGCGTCCGAGAACCGATGGGGACGCTGACGAGCTGCTGCTGGGTCTGCCATGCTCAGCTTCTGAGTGAATGCATAGGAAGCGAATATACCCATGAGGCATTGAGGCACGCAATCAATGCCTCAATGGAATCAAGGTGGTGCCACTATGGCTGGCATAGCTCCAAATGCTGCTTAACTCCGGGATGTTGAGTCCACGCTTATTGGCCCACTTAGCGCAGCATAGCACCTCCATGTAACGCCATTATTTTATGATGCTATCAATTCTTTAGACATCAACACTGAATTTCACGTTTGGCGACTACACCTAAAGCAAGGTGTTAAAGATGTCTCTCAAGCAGTGACACCACCTCAAAAATGGCGGTACCGAATTTCAAACCCTGTATATTTTAGAATGGCTAGTGGAATATGTAGCAGCTGCGAGGCGGGAGTTCAAGAGCCAGGCATGGATATCATGCCCCGCGAGCTATATTGGGCTTACCATCCCGATAGGAACTGCAGCGCAAAATCTCAAACTGCAGTTCCTGTCGGGGGTGGGACCGGGGCGCAAAGGGACGTGAAGTTTCCCGTACTACGCGGTGGGATGCGTAGTATTGGTGGATAGTCACAACCCTCCCCTTCCATTAATGGGGAGGGCCAAGCGGCCGACTCTGCGGGCGGCAAATGGGGCCATCGTTGGAACACCAGGGAGTGGGGTGCCGTGGCAGCAGTCTAGCACACAAGCAGATTGCCAGGCTGTAAGATCGCGGCACGGACCCTACGATCTACTACAAGAAGGCCGTGACTGGTAAGTCAGAGATTTTTTGTTTTGACTGCCACACCTCCCCTTTAATTTTCGCCCCATGAGCAGCCTACAGCCTCACGGGGCGCCACCGAATTTTTGCTCCGGAGTGAAAATGGGTCGCTGCGTACGTTGATGACATTGTCATCGCTGGCGCAGCGGCGCAGCACACTACCGGTAGTAGTGTGCTACCGGTTAGCACTGCTGTTAAGCTCCTGTGGAATTTTGCGGGAGTCGGTAGCGGCACCCGGTGAATAGTCATTCGCACCCTGTTTGCAGGGGCGCTAACGGGAGGCACAAACAACCCAAATGTTTCCCCCTTTGTGTCTTAGATTCAGGCTGCAAAATTCCCCGTCTTAACGCTGGCATTTAAAGCCGGTTTTGGCAGAAAAATGGCGACACCTTGCTTCCAATCACTTACGCAGTCACCATTTTAGGCAGGTCGGTTGGGCAGCCGCTGTCTGCGTGCGGCAGAAGAATGCAAATGAGGCAGATCGTGACATCAATGCTGATTTGATGAACGTGTGTTCAGCTACACGAGGAACACCACTCACCAGCAATATTTAAAGAAATCATCAACAAATTTCAGATAATTTGCTTTTTGATTTCTATTGGCTCTGTTTAAGTTCATGGAACTGTTTAGAGCTTTTTAGAGTTATTTAAAGTTGGTGAGGTGACAGAAAGTGGTGCTGCAAGTAGAGAAGGCCTTGCTTCTGAATTAAATGGTTCTAGTCATATCACTTGCCCCAGTCATGGGGGCTCTAAAAACATAAGAACATAAGAAATAGGAGCAAGAGTAGGCCATATGGCCCCTCGAGCCTGCTTCACCATTTAATACGATCATGGCTGATCTGATCATGGACTCAGCTCCACTTCCCTGCCCGCACCCAATAACCACTTATCTCCTTATCATTTAAGAAACTGTCTTAAATTTATTTAATGTCCCAGCTTCCACAGCTCTCTGAGGCAACGCACTCCACAGATTCACAAACCTCTGAGAGAAGAAATTTCTCCTCATCTCAGTTTTAAATGGGTGGCCCCTAATTCTAAGATCATGCCCTCTAGTTTTAGTCTCCCCCACCAGTGGAAACATCCTCTCTGCATCCACCTTGTAAAGCCCCCTCATAATCTTATACGTTTCGATAAGATTTCCTCTCATTCTTCTGAATTCCAATGAGTAGAGGTTCAACCTACTCAACCTTTCCTCATAAGTCAACCCCCTCATCCCTGGTATCAACCTAGTGAACTGCCTCCAAAGCAAGTATATCCTTTCGTAAATATGCACGCAATATTCCAGGTGTGGCCTCACCAATACCCTGTACAGCTGTAACAAGACTTCCCTGCTTTTGTACTCCATCCACTTTGCAATAAAGGCCAAGATTCCATTGGCCTTCCTGATCACTTGCTGTACCTGCATACTATCCTTCTGTGTTTCATGCACAAGTACCCCCAGGTCCCGCTGTACTGCGGCACTTTGCAATCTTTCTCCATTTAAATAATAACTTGCTCTTTGATTTTTTTCTGCCAAAGTGCATGACCTCATACTTTCCAACATTATACTCCATCTGCCAAATTTTTGCCCACTCACTTAGCCTGTCTATGTCCTTTTGCAGCTTTTTAAGCTCACAGAACTCTGCCACCTGCTGGAACCAGACCTGCAGCCTCAGAGCAGGGCGACCGACAGCACTGCCAGTGGCCTCAAGGTGAACGTGGCCCTCAGTTTTTTCACCACCGGATCCTTGCAGTCTGGAGCAGGAGATATAGCTAATATTTTTCAGTTCAGTCGCTGCATCTGGGAGGTCACAGAGACTCTGTACTCCAGGAAAAGGGACTTCATAGGGCCCGAAATTGATGCACTCACTGCCCACTGCCGCCGACTGCTGCCCATTGCCACCGACATTCCTCGTTGGGTCCTGCCCAGTGCCAGTTTCGATCTGGTCTGGAGCGGGTGGGAGGGGAGAACCGCTGAGAACCACCCGCTGAAGTCAGCGGATGGCCGAGCAACGTAAGTGGACTCCCGCCTGCCTAGATCCCAAATTGGTGCAGGCGGGAGTCGGCGGGAGTTGGCACCAGAACGGGGCTGGACTGCTGCAAGGAGGCTGATCTTTCCCCGACGGTAGGTACGAAGAGCTGAAAAAAAAGGTGAGTAAACATTTTTTTCTTTTTTTCTTTACAGGGACTTACCTGTGTGGGGTCTCCTGAAGGTGTTCCGATGTTTTTTTTTTCATGCTTTTTCTTTGCAGGTCTTCGGCCCTCCTTGGGTCTGACTCCATCCTCGGTGGCACTTGGGTGGCAAGCGCATTGGCGGCGTAAATGCCGCCCGCTGCCCTTTAAAGGACCTTTTTGATGAAAACCCTGTGCAAAGTACTGTCAGGTACCTCGGCAGCCATTGGTGGCCCTTTGGGCAGCACTTTGGCGGGCGGGTCCTTCACCAAATTAGGGCACATAGTCTTCTGTCTCTCTGAACAAAGAGAAGCAAGAGGAGAGTGCATGTGGCTTTGCCAGGGTATCGGGCATTCCCCATGGAGCAGGGCACCATCGCCTGCACACAAGTGGCTTTACGGGTGCCACAGATCAATCCTGAGATGTACTACAACTGCAAAGGCAACCACTCTGTTAATGTGCAGTTAGTGTGCAACCAAGCCCAGCACATCATGATGGTAAATGCCCGGCATCCTGGCAGCAGTCATGATGCCTTCATCCTGCACCAGTCCGCTGTGCCAGCATGTCGAACCTGAGGGTAGCTGCTCGGTGACAAGGGGGGCAAAATTGCCCCTTCCGATAAGGCCTCTGGCCGCCTGAAAGTGGCGGCCACAGAGCGCGCAGACTGGCCGCCGAGTCTCCGCGGTGGGACCGCCATTTCGGAAATTGCTCTTCCTGAGTTTTGGAGCGGTGTCCGGGACCGCTCCGGCACCGTATTCCCGCTGTGGCGTGCATGCGCCGATCCTTTACCGACTGGCGAGGACCCCCACGCGAAATTGCCACTCGGGAAATTGCCCTTTTGAAAAATTGCCCCGCGCAAGGGCGGTGTCCCTGACAGCTTTTGCTGTCAATATGCTCTCTGTGCCATAGCACCTCGGCCGCCCTTAAAGGGAGGGCGCACTGCTAATTTTAATTTTAATGGCCTCATGTAATTTTTTTTGTTGATTGACTGCCAGGTCGAGCCAACAATTATGGCCACGGGTTCAGCCAGGCCGCCAACATCTTCTTGGGTGCCAGGCCACTGGCCTGGCTGAAACCCTCCCTGATGGCCCAGTGTTTGCCACTAAAGTGACTGCAGAGTTCGCAGCGGCCCTCCCCTTTAACTGAAGGGTGAGAGACATTGTGAGGCACCAGTGCGATGATGTCATCAGCACGCCGCTGATGACTGACAGCTTCAGCTACTCTGGCCCGCCCCCACTTCCGTCCTACTAGTGACGGCCACTCCGCCCCACACTCACTTACGCCCCCATGATGAGGCCACTTACTGATTTAGACGAGGGGATTAAATGCAGTATCTCCAAATTTGCGGATGATACTAAGTTGGGTGGCAGTGTGAGCTGCGAGGAGGATGCTATTAGGCTGCAGAGTGACTTGGATAGGTTAGGTGAGTGGGCAAATGCATGGCAGATGAAGTATAATGTGGATAAATGTGAGGTTATCCACTTTGGTGGTAAAAACAGAGAGACAGACTATTATCTGAATGGTGACAGATTAGGAAAAGGGAAGGTGCAACGAGACCTGGGTGTCATGGTACATCAGTCATTGAAGGTTAGCATGCAGGTACAGCAGGCGGTTAAGAAAGCAAATGGCATGTTGGCCTTCATAGCGAGGGGATTTGAATACAGGGGCAGGGAGGTGTTGATACAGTTGTACAGGGCCTTGGTGAGGCCACACCTGGAGTATTGTGTACAGTTTTGGTCTCCTAACTTGAGGAAGGACATTCTTGCTATTGAGGGAGTGCAGCGAAGGTTCACCAGACTGATTCCCGGGATGGCGGGACTGACCTATCAAGAAAGATTGGATCAACTGGGCTTGTATTCACTGGAGTTCAGAAGAATGAGAGGGGACCTCATAGAAACGTTTAAAATTCTGACGGGTTTAGACAGGTTAGATGCAGAAAGAATGTTCCCAATGTTGGGGAAGTCCAGAACCAGGGGTCACAGTCTGAGGATAAGGGGTAAGCCATTTAGGACCGAGATGAGGAGAAACTTCTTCACCCAGAGAGTGGTGAACCTGTGGAATTCTCTACCACAGAAAGTAGTTGAGGCCAATTCACTAAATATATTCAAAAGGGAGTTAGATGAAGTCCTTACTACTCGGGGGATCAAGGGTTATGGCGAGAAAGCAGGAAGGGGGTACTGAAGTTTCATGTTCAGCCATGAACTCATTGAATGGCGGTGCAGGCTAGAAGGGCTGAATGGCCTGCTCCTGCACCTATTTTCTATGTTTCTATGTTTCTATGTTTACGCCCCGTTCTAAAAATATCCCCGAAGTGCTGAATTTCAACGGTTAGGCCACTCCATGCACTGGGGATACTAGAACACATTGAAAACAGTAGATGCACCTCGTTTCTGGCGGTGGGCAATTTTGCTCCCAAGGTATTTCCGTTCTACCTCTGGCTGATGACTCCCCTCCGCAACTCCACCACTGGTGGCCAGCAGTCATATAATGACAGCCATGCTGCCATGAGGAACCTCATCGAGCAGACTATCGGAGTGCTGAACCAATGGTTCTTCTGCCTTGACTGCTCGGGAGGAGTCCTCCAGTACTCAGCGGAGCAGTGTCCCACTTTGTGGTGGTCTGCTACATCCTCCACAACTTGGCTATTATGAGGGCATAGCCCATGCCACCACGGGTTCCGTGAGCAGCTCAGGAAGAGGAGGAGGAGGTGGAGGAGGAAGGGAGGAGGCAGGCAGTATTGTATGTACTTGGCCAAACTCAGCAAAGGCCACAAATGTGGCATTTATGCTTATTGCAGTTACCATAATCCTTTTGGATGAGGAATGGAATGAATGGAAGGTTGGGGCAAAGACTTTCAAGAGATGACCATTTCTGAGAGAAAAGCCATAATTTTGTGTACCTAGGCAGGTCGGGTGCGGGCGATCGCCATGGCTGGTCGTGACCCCGTTGTTACTTCCATCCCAGTTCTGAAATCAACTTTGCTTTAATGGGCCGTATTAAGCCTGCACTGCGTGTTACCCGGCTCTATTAAATGGTGCAAGTCTGATGACGTCATCCATGACACATTTTCAGCTGGGTTATTTAAATGAGCCATGGCAACATTGCATTTGAAGATTCATCTCGGATTGTGCAGGCACCACACTGGACAAATTGACTGCTGCAAACTGTTCCATAGATGTCTGCACAGAGACAGAGGGCTGCACCCAGGTTCTCTGATGTCTCCCAACGTATGCTTGTGGAGGGAGTCAGAGCACGCAGGGAGGTCCTCTTCCCTTCAAATGAATCATAGAATCATAGAAACTTACAGCACAGAAGGAGGTCATTCGGCCTTCCCGCTCTTCTGCTCCTAACCCTGTAGGTTGCTCATCGTCAAGTATCTGTCCAACTCCCTTTTAAAATTATTGACGGAATCAGCTTCCATCACCTTTTTAGGAGCATTCCAGATCCTGATAATTCTGTGACTGATTTTTTTTTTCATAGAAACATAGAATTATAGAAATTTACAGCACTGAAAGAGACTATTTGGCCCATCGTGTCCATGCCGGCCGACAAAGAGCTATCCAGCCTAATCTCACTTTCCAGCTCTTGGTCCGTAGCCTTGCAGGTTATGGCACCTCAAGTGCATATCCAAGTACTTTTTAAATGTGGTGAGGGTTTGGGTGGAATGGGCGGAGGAGAGTTCCCCAGGAGACAAAAGAGCCTGGCTCCAAATTGCAGAAGAGGTTAACAGCAGGAATGTGTTCAGGAGGATCTGGGTGCAGTGCCACAAATGTTTCAATGATCTCATTAGATCAGGAAAGGTGAGTGCAAAGCCACACTCACCTTCATCCTGCTGTGCCTCTCATCACATCCCCATCACTCTGCCTTCCCAACCCTGCTCCTGCATATCCTTACTCACAACAACATATCTTGCACGTCCACCAATCCCTCTCTCTCTATTTATATTATCACATCCCCGTCTGACTAGCCATCCCTCACACTCACCCTCATCCTAATGCAATCATACCAACAAACAGCACACAAGGAGGCCACTTGCCATTTCAGTGTAGTTTCCCTCTAAAGATCTAACCCATCCATTGCTTACACTCATTCCATTACCCTCACCCAACCTTCTTGCAGGAAATGAGAGTTCACAATTAGAGGGAAAGGGAGAGAACCGGAGGTGGCTCTCCATCATTTGCCACCCTTACAACAGCAGAGGAGGCTGCCTTAGAGGTATCTGGAGTCGCCAAGCAGCTAGCGGTGGGAGACGGAGAGAGCGGGACATCTCAACAACCTGGTATCAGGGTTACATGTCATACAGTTACATGGCATACATCAGTTACTCAGATGGACAGATGTCAGCAGCCATTGAATGATCATCATGTGCGTAATGGTAGTTGTACCCACTCTTCAAATTTAACTCCTCTGTTTACTCTCCCACAGGTCCATCAAGAGGAAGATGACTCCTCAGAGGAGCCTCCAGCCTTTGAGGGTGCACCATCACCAGACCTAAGTGCACCCAGCACCAGCACAGACACACATGCTTCGGTGGGTCCTTTGTGCCATAGAGGAGATTTGTCACCTGGTGAGTCTTGGGGGTCATCCAGAAAGAGGGCGATCCTGGAGGCTCTGACAGGTTTTGCAACGTCTGCAAATGTGCAGTGAATGGAGAAGTCCATCTCCAAAATGTGCACCACCGTGTCGCAAGCAATGGCGACAGTAGGCTCTTCCATGGACAGGATGGCCTCCTGCATGGAGCAGCTAATATGCCACTCACAGGAGCACATGGTATCGATGGAGAATAGCTGACAGAGGCTCATAGATCTCCTCTCTAGGAGGGATGTCAGCGTAGATGAGGGTCTTCATGGCCTTACTGATGTGCAGCAAGGTGCTCTCCAGCTCCTTGCTAGCAGGAAAGTGCAGGTGGCCCATGAGAGGGATGATGGTGAGAGGGGATATGGAAGTGGGGGCTGCTCTCAAAGCACTCACACCTTTCCCTCATTGCCACCCCATCAGTCAGAGCCACAGATACCTCCTCGGACCGCGATGGCCGAGTCTGCCCCTACACAGTCGCAGGAGGAGCAGACATTAATGGGCCATCACAGGCTCCAAAACCCAGAGGACTTCCACCAAGAGGTTCTCTGCTGTCGCAGCAGGGAAGTGAGCAGGTTGCCTCTACCTCTGCTGAAGCCACAGGGGTAGCATCTCATAGAAGCACGTGGAAGAGAAAGATGACACGGATTCACAATGGTAGCCACTTGGGTGTTTTATTCAATGTTTATGTAAAGTTTCCGTTAATGTGCTGTCAAATGTTAAAAATAATATTTTCACCACTTTCCGGTCTTTGTGTGCACCTTTGGAAGTGGCTTAGTGAGCTGCAGTGAATGTGAGACATAACGGTACCTCCAGCAATTGTGTGAAAGGAATGGCTTATTCATTGTTGGGATACTTTATGGTGTTGCTAGGGGGTGCTGCCAACCTGGCACATCACATGGCAGCCGTATGGTTGTACTGCGTAAACTTAAGTAAACCTTGCCATTATGAGACCATCCCTGGATCGGGTGCTGGTGGGATCTGGTCCGCTGGTTCCTCCGGCTCCTCCTTCTCTGAAGACGCTGTGCGCTTAGTGTCTTGCTCCTCATACAGCACTAATCCTTGCTGCTGTGCTATGTTGTGCACGATGATTCTGGAGATCCTGGCTGGTGCACACTAAGGGGCTCCTCCAGAGCTGTCAAGGAATCTCAAGTGCATTTTCAGCATGCCTATTGTCTGCTCTATGACAGATCTGGTGGAAATATGGCTTTCATTATATTTGTGCTCAGCCTCAGTACTTGGCCTCCTCAAAGGGTGTCATCAGCCACAACTTCAGTGGATAGCCCTTGTCTCCAAGCAGCAAGCTGGGAAGTCTGCTTGAAGGAGCGAAGAGCTGAGGGAGGCTAGACTGGAGAAGGATGAAAGAGTAATCGCAGCTGCCAGGGGATTTTGCACACACATACATGATGATTTTCCGATGGTTGCACACCAGCTGCATATTGAGGGAATGGAAGCCCTTGTGATCCACAAAGACTCCTGGGTTATGTTGGGATGCTCTGATGGCCACATGTGTGCAGTCAATGATGCACTACACCTGTAGTTTGCAACACAATCTGGGGCATTCCATGTGTGAGCTCAGTGACGCTAGAAGGATGTATTACCACAAATTATAATGAAGTGGAATGGTGTTAGAATCACAAAATCCCAAAACTTGCACTCCCATTATACCAACAGTCGCTTAAAATGAAGTAAATGAACAGTAGCTGTTGTCAGTATCAGCCGATACTGGTGGAAGTGCTTTACGTTGGAGGCTGGAGCTTGATAAAACATTCAAGAGGGTTTCCAGAAGAGCTTTAACAGGATTTTATGTTGCCTTTCACCTGGATTAATCTGGATTTGCCTCTGAGACCACCAGGAAACTTTACCCCAGCTACAGTAAGCAATTCTGAGTGTTAGGTATGGGATTCCCAATGGGTGTCCCCTGCTTTGCAATTTTAATGGAGGAACAGGAGGAGAAAAGTAGGATGGAGAACAGACAGCATTTGAGAATCCAGAAGCAAAATACTGTGGATGCTGGATTCTGAAATAAAAACAGAAAATGCTGGAAATCTCAGTGGGTCAGGCAGCATCTGTGGAGAGAAACAGAGTTAACGTTTCAGGTCGATGACCCTTCATCAGAACTGGCGAAAATTCAAAATTAACAGATTCTTAAGGAGCACTGAAAGGGGGAGGGGAAGAAAGATCAAAAAGGGAAGGTCTGTGAGAGGGTGGAAGACAGGAGAGATTAGAGAGACAAACGGGATGATGGCCAATTTGAGGTGGTAATGGCAGAAGTTAGAAACAGATGAGTCTAGATAGGATGTGAATGGCAGAATAATTACCAGCTGCCATGGGAAACCGAGAGAGAAAAAAAACATAAGATCTGTGCGGCGGGGGGGAGGGGGGGTTGTGGGGAGCGGGGTTATTTTTTTTTTTAAAAGGAGGAAAGGGAGCAAAATATGGGCAGAGGTGTTGGTCTGAAATTGTTGAACTCGATGTTGAGTCCATAAGGCTGTAAATCAGCGTGCGGTGGCCCTAGACAGCGTGGTGGCCCCGACCTGTGAGAGACCATCAGCGGCAGGTCGGGGCCATAAAAAGAGCGGCGAGCAGTGGCTCTGGAACAGAGTGGTGACATGCCACTACAAGGTACAACACGAGCCGGTCAGGGAGGGCGACGGCTGTGAAGAAGGAGACTGGATTGGATGTCACCAAAATCCAGGTCACTGATTGGAGCGTGGTCAGGTACAGCAGGCGTGGTGAGGTCGGGGCGAAAGAACGGCAAGAGATTACAGAGCGATGTGATCGGGGCCCAGGAGAGGCGTGAGTTCGGGGCCCAGAAGGGGCAAGGGCCCAGGGGCAGCATGGGCCAGCCCACACTGTGATATGTATGGACACTAGGTCCGTGCAGCAAAGCTGGTCTCCAGTCGTCTTGGTTAATCTTTGCCACTGGACCAAGACCTAGCTCTGTCAAGTCCATGTGGTGGCTGGTGTGCAACAGCCACCACATGTTAAAATAATCCCGCACAGGCATCTTCCACCCTTCAATATGTAGTTCGGGACCTGGATTATTAGGTCCTTCATTGAAACACCTGTGAACTCATCCCTTTTTGGTGAGGAAGCAAGTCATCTTCAATATGAGGGACCACCTAAAAAGAAAACACCTGTAGGAAACCAGCCAGAATGGCAAAGCTGAGAGCACGTTCAGTAACACTGGCTTCATCAGTGGCAACGTTGTTATAATTGGTTGAATTGTCAAATAGAGCATCAGTGACCTGTGTGATACATCTATGGGCGGCCGACTGTGAGATGCCGCAAATGTCTGCTGCAGATCCCTGGAAAGAACCTGAGGCAAAGAAGTTGAGATGGCTGGTGACTTTAACAGCCACTGATAAGGCGTGTCCTTCCGCTCCTCTAGGCTGCAAGTCTTGCTCGAGCAATGTGTAAATGTTTGCAATGACCTGGCGCGATAGCCTGAGCCTCCCTTGGTACTGCTGCTCAGTCATGTTGAGGAAGCTCATCCTCTGCCTGCATACCCTGTGTTGGGGATATCGCCTCTGGTGTGGTGCAGCACTGCACTGATGCCCTCTGTCCTGTGGAGCATCAGGTGATTGAGGAGAAGGTTAGTGGTGTTATTGGTGCTGCTGGTGTGCCTGGTGCTGCTGGTGTTGGGGTTCATCGTGGTCTGATTCTGAGGACCAAGGTGAGGCAGTATAAATGGCACCCATGCTGATGAAATAGTTGGCAGGTCAAGTAGAGATCTGTAAGATTTCTAAATCTCTGGCATTAAATTGACACCAAGACCAAGGGCTAGAACCTCCACTTTTTTTGCCTGCTTAACACCCACTTAATGTCCATTTTACCGCTGAAATTACAAATAACGCCCAGATATCGTCCATGGCACAAAATGGAAACTGACAGGCTTTTTTAGGAGACTTACCGCCGAGTGTTATTTCCCCATGTGCTTAACGGCGAGAAAAAATATAACCGCCCGCCCACTTTTTTTGTGCGGGATCAGCAGGATGGGCGAATTCAACACCCATAATATCGCCCAGCGTTACTTTCCACACAGAAATAACAGCGAGATTCAATATTAGTGCCCAGTGACTGTTTTTTATCGTAAAAAGCATTTTTACCCAAACTAACGACCATGGAGATCGTCCATCATCAATTTCATTACATCGCACACATATCGCCCACAATATCGCTCGCTCAAAAAACCGCCCACAAAAAGTGGAACTAACCGGGACGAATCACAGCGTTATGGACACCATGTTGTAGATCATATGTCGCCTCCTTTAAAAGGCTGCTGTGCTTCAACCTCGGCGGAGTTCAGAAGTACTCTGCAGGTCATTAGAGTTGATGTGAACATCTCTGATAACATCTTGACCACACTGTGACTGATTGGAATTGAAGAGGTGTGCTCATCGGGACATTCCTTGTTTGTGTGCAATCGGTGGAAAACAGAAAACTACTGCAATGGGGCCTGTCCTTTCTCACCCTCTCTTGGTGACCAAATACATGCAGCAGAATCGACATCACCGAAGGAACGCTGCACTGCATTATGTGTCCAATGTAAAACATGAAAGACAGATGAGGAGGACCAGACGTTACACGCCCCCAAGTACAAGGAGAAGCATTCTTACGTCGGCTTGCCAGACACCACCGGCCTTCGGAGACTGTGCTTCCACAAAGAGGTTATCAGTGATAAGGGCAGATCTGCAGCCTGCCAGCACCATCAGAACTGCACTGTCTGTCGAGGTTAAAGTCATCGCGGTACTGTCGTTCTATGCCTCGGGTTCTTTTCAGGCCACAGCTTGTGACATTTGCAGACTTTCTCAACATGCCACACATCACTGCATTAGACAGGTCACTGAAGCCTTGTACGCATGCAGGAGGGACTGGATCAGCTTCCCTATGATCATGGAGGCACAGAGTGAGAGGGCTCTAGGTTTCTCCAGAATTGTAAACTTCCCCAAGGTGCAGGGAGCAATAGACTGTACGCACATCGCGATGCGGGCACCTTTTCAGGATGCTGAGGTTTTCAGGAACCGCAAGGGATTCCACTCCTTGAATGTCGAACTGGTTGTCGACCACCAGCAAATTATACTCGCAGTGAATGCTCAATTTCTGGGCAGCATCCATGATGTGCACATCCTGTGTGAGAGCACTGTATCTGACTTTTTTAACAATAAGCCACCAGGTCAATGTTGGATGCCTGGGGACAAAGGATATGGCCTCGCCACCTGGCTGATGACCCCCCCTGCGTGACACCCACACTGAGGCCGAGAGGCGATACAACGAGAGTCACATAGCCATTCGCAATATCGCGGAGAAAACCATTGGAGTGCTGAATCAGCGCTTCACATACCTGGACCACTCAGGAGGCGAGCCCCACTACCACCCTGAGCAGGTAGCTCACTTGGGTGGTGATCCAGGACCACTGGGAGCCCTTTGCCGCCAGTGTTTCTGGCTACCAGCTCCAGGGTCTCCTCCATCCCTTCCATTTTATATGTTATTTGTTGGACAAAAACTCGGTGCCAACTATGTTCTTGGTGCTTAGTGGGCTTTTTGCTGCTGGTGAATCTCCGTCATTCCTCCCACAACAGCCAAACAAGCACACACCACAACCACACATGCTTTCAGTGCCTCTGAGCTCCCTCTTTCTCTGTCTCCTCTTCTGCACATGTCATGATGACCCTTGACCTCCAGAATCGCGGGTATCGAGCATTGCCATGCCGTTGCTAAGGACGGCCATACTTTACGGCAGAAGGTCAGAAAAATTTTAACATTACCGCCCATTTGATACCGCTCGCGGTAACACCCATTTTCAAAACTGTAAACTAGGTGTTTTGAGAATGAGTGAGAAGCCGGCGATCTAAAAACCCTTTTTTACTGCCCACGCTGAAAATAACGCTCATTTTTGGACAAAAGTGTGGGTTGTAGACCCAAATCTTTTAAAACAATTTGGAATAAGTTTATTAAACATACACACATGCACGTAGCCTAGACAAACAGCAGTCGATGACTATTCTATGGATCTATTTAGTTATAACAGATACAATGATGTTACAATATTGATTTATATATTTATAACGACGTATACAGTACTTCCTCTGGCAAAGCACACGGCCTGCTTCTTGGTCTGGTCTTGTGGAGGGAAGTTTCCTGATTTGTCGTGTGGTCAGACGAAGAGAAAAAAGAGCTAGCAGGCTTTTTGGCTTTTTATTCTCATATGGTCCATAGAGGGCTGGCCATCCTAGACTGGGTGATGTGTAATGAGAAAGGACTAATTAGCAGTCTTGTTGTGCGAGGCCCCTTGGGGAAGAGTGAACATAATATGGTAGAATTCTTTATTAAGATGGAGAGTGACACACCTAATTCAGAGACTAGGGTCCTGAACTTAAGGACAGATAACTTTGATGGTATGAGACGTGAATTGGCTAGAATAGACTGGCAAATGATAGTTAAAGGGTTGATAGTGGATAGGCAATGGCAAACATTTAAATGTCACATGGATGAACTTCAACAATTGTACATCCCTGTCTGGAGTAAAAATAAAACGGGGAAGGTGGCTCAACCGTGGCTAACAAGGGAAATTCAGGATAGTATTAAATTCAAGGAAGAGGCATATAAATTGGCCAGAAAAAGCAACAAACCTGAGGACTGGGAGAAATTTAGAATTCAGCAGAGGAGGACAAAGGGTTTAATTAGGAGGGGGAAAATAGAGTACGAGAGGAAGCTTGCCGGGAACATAAAAACTGACTGCAAAAGCTTCTATAGATATGTGAAGAGAAAAAGATTAGTGAAGATGAATGTAGGTCCCTTGCAGTCAGATTTGGGTGAATTTATAATGGGGAACAAAGAAATGGTAGACCAATTGAACAAATACTTTGGTTCTGTTTTCACGAAGGAAGACACAAATAACCTTCAGGAAATACTAGGGGACCGAGGGTCTAGTGAGAAGGAGGAACTGAAGGAAATCCTTATTAGACGGGAAATTGTGTTAGGGAAATTGATGGGATTGAAGGCCGATAAATCCCCGGGGCCTGATAGTCTGCATCCCAGAGTACTTAAGGAAGTGGCCCTAGAAATACTGGATGCATTAGTGATCATTTTCCAACGATCTATCGACTCTGGATTAGTTCCTATGGATTGGAGGGTAGCTAATGTAGCCCCACATTTTTTTAAAAAGTAGGGAGAGAGAAAACGGGGAATTATCGACTGGTTAGCCTGGCATCAGTAGTGGGGAAAATGTTGGAATCAATTATTAAAGACGAAATAACAGCGCATTTGGAAAGCAGTGACAGGATCGGTCCAAATCAGCATGGATTTATGAAAGGGAAATCATGCTTTACAAATCTTCTGGAATTTTTTGAGGCTGTAACTAGTAGAGTGGACAAGGGAGAACCAGTGGATGTGATGTAGTTGGAATTTCAAAAGGCTTTTGACAAGGTCCCACACAAGAGATTGGTGTGCAAAATTAAAGCACATGGTATTGGGGGTAATGTACTGACGTGGATAGAGAACTGGTTGGCAGACAGGAAGCAGAGAGTCGGGATAAACGGGTCATTTTCAGAATGGCAGGCAGTGACTACTGGGGTGCCGCAGGGCTCAGCGCTGGGACCCCAGCTATTTACAATATACATTAATGATTTCGATGAAGGAATTGAGTGTAACATCTCCAAGTTTGCAGATGACACTAAGCTGGGTGGCGGTATGAGCTATGAGGAGGACGCTAAGAGGCTGCAGGGTGACTTGGACAGATTAAGTGAGTGGGCAAATGCATGGCAGATGCAGTATAATGTGGATAAATGTGAGGTTATTCACTTTGGGGGCAAAAACACGACGACAGAATATTATCTGAATGGCAGCAGATTAGGAAAAGTGGTGGTGCAACGAGACCTGGGTGTCATGGTACATCAGTCATTGAAAGTTGGCATGCAGGTACAGCAGGCGGTGAAGATGACAAATGGTGTGTTGGCCTTCATAGCTAGGGGATTTGAGTATAGGAGCAGGGAGGTCTTACTGCAGTTGTACAGGGCCTTGGTGAGGCCTCACCTGGAATATTGTGTTCAGTTTTGGTCTCCTAATCTGAGGAAGGACGTTCTTACTATTGAGGGAGTGCAGCGAAGGTTCACCAGACTGATTCCCGGAATGGCAGGACTGACATATGAGTTGAGACTGGGTAGACTGGGCCTGTATTCACTGGAGTTTAGAAGGATGAGAGGGGATCTCATAGAAACATATAAAATTCTGACGGGACTGGACAGGTTAGATGCAGGAAGAATGTTCCCGATGTTGGGGAAGTCCAGAACCAGGGGACACAGTCTAACGATAAGGGGTAAGCCATATAGGACTGAGATGAGGAGAAACTTCTTCTCTCAGAGAGTTGTTAACCTGTGGAATTCCCTAAGCAGAGAGTTGTTGATGCCAGTTCATTGGATATATTTAAGAGGGAGTTAGATATGGCCCTTACGGCTAAAGGGATCAAGGGATGTGGCGAGAAAGCAGGAAAGGTGAATGATCAGCCATGATCTTATTGATTGGTGGTGCAAGCTCAAAGGGCCAAATGATCTACTCCTGCACCTATTTTCTATGTTTCTATGTTTCTGTATCTCTCAGAAAGTCCCAGGATTGGGTCTTGGTTCCAGGCAGTTCCTTATTGGATTTCCTCACACATGCATCTGGGGGGGCCATTCCTTGATTAGGTTAATTGCTTTAAAACCTTTTGGTTTTGCTGGATTTCAAAGCCATGCTTCCTTTGTCGCTTAAGCTCTGCTCAGCCAGATAAGACATGAACTTGGGAGGTGTCCATTTTGTCTCTTGAAACTGCCGCCTTTCTGTATAATCTATATGTATAATTTATACATACACAGAATGAATTTTATCATTCATAAGCACTTTTATTCTTACAAACTCCCCACCTTGAGGGGGAAGTATCCTTATTGACTCCTTATATGGTTTATCTCCTCAGGGCTCACAGATCATAGTCATTGAGAGGGTTCTGATAGCTCTGCTGTTTATGTTTCTGTGTGGTGGATGACCGCTGTCAAATGGGTTTTAAACTTAGAGAGAGAGAGAGAAAAGTGCATGGCCTGACTCGGTCCCCACCTTGTAAGGTGTATACCACACATAGGGGATTCACTATAATACAATAACATCTCCAGGGGAGCCCTCCCCTTCCTGTATCTTCAGTTGCTACTCAAAGCACATCAATGATATTCGTAAGTCATGCTGCAGCTCCCGCTTCTCCATCTTCCCTCGGCTTCAGTCGTGACCAGTATCGTCCCAACAATCATAAGGATCCGTGTTATTGTCTGTGGGAAACAAGATCAGTGTAGTATTTACACTTTGGCAGTTTTTAACTGATTAATGTGAAACCATTTCTTGTAAACGCCCTTCTTCCCCGGTAACTGAATCAAATAAACCTCGGGGTTCAATCGGTCTATAATCGTATGCAGTCCCCACAACCTGGGCTCAAAGGCATGTTTCTTTTTTTCATAATTTGGAACCATTACGGAGTCCCCCACCTGATATTCAAAGGGACGCACTTTCTCTTCAAAGTATCTTTTAATTTGTCTTTTTTACTTCTCCAATTTGATGGCCACAAATTGATTGATCTGATTGGTGTGATCTACCACTTGTTCCAGCCACTTGGAACGACATGGTTTCATGGTAAGGGGATTCATCCCTGTTAGTGTCAGCTGGCCTGGCGTTCTTATGTGCCTCTCCATCATGGCCTGATATGGGGAGACCCTTGTTGTTTTGTGAAGTGTGGACCTCATTGCCATTAAGCACATTAGCAGCATGTTAGCTCATTGAGTGGTGTGGTCTGTGCACAATTTTTTTAACATTAACTTGAGGGTCCTGTTCCCCCTTTCAACCCCTCTGGATGACTGGGGATGGTGAGCAATATGTAATTTGTGTTTAATCCCCAACATTTCCTGTAGGTGGATAAAAATGTTACTGATAAAGTGTGAACCTTGATCACTGTCCACTTGTACTGGTACTCCACACCTACAAAACACATGATTTAATAGTGTTTGGGCTGCTGTGATTAGTGAATTGATCCTCTACCACTAGGGCATGCTGAAAATTGCCTTCCGCCTGTAAAGTGGCCCAATGAAGTCTATCTGGAGGTGAGTCCATGGTCCTTAAGGTGGGGGTGTGCTTTGAAGCAAGGCTTGGTTAGTGCATGCGGGAGGATTGTGTTGCAGGCACGGTGGGTATCGTGCCACATATTGATTGATTGTTTCCCTCATGGAAGGTTACCAAGCTGTGGATGCTACCTTATCAAAGGTTACCAAGGTCGAATAGTGCCCTGCTGTGGTGTGGGAGTGAAAGAGGGAGAGCAGTTCCTGACCCATCTCTGCTGGAACACACACCACCGGGCAGGCGTTTGGCTTTCTTTTGAACATCAGCAAATGCTCATCTGAGTCAGGGGCAGTGGCTAGAATGGTATTGGGAACCCAGGCTGTCCACTGAGGAAGGGGTCTGCCTTCCTCGCGCTCAGGCACTTACACCGGCATATGACCAGTATTGCTACTGCAGGGATTTTAAATCTAGGTGATCTGTTGGGGAGGCCTTGCTAACAGCATTGCAGGGCTCAACAACTATATCCTCTATCACTCCATCGATCGCAGCATCCTTGGCTGCTCTGTCTGCTCTGGAATTTCCCTCACTATGTGGACCCCCTTTTCTATGGGCTGCTACCTTTTCAATGAAGCAGGGCTGGGATCGCTGTTTAAGGTATGAACAGAGTAGACGTAACCAGAGCCCATGGACCAGGGTCTTTCCATATGATAATCATTTTTGTGGTACAGGGCAAGGACAGCATGGTGTTTATAGCATAGGCACTATCTGACCAAATATTCACAGGTCTATCTGAGGTTTCCTTCACAGCGATTAGAAGTGCGGCGATTTCTGCATATTGTGAGGACTCTGTTGCAGCTTCACTGGATGGTTCTTTCTGGCAATACCACAGCATATCCCTTGTGGGGGGATCCCTCGATATGATATGAGGACCCATCGATGTAGATATCTAGAGCTCCCTGTCTGGGCTCTCTCTGCACAGGATGGGTCTCAAAGTTAATAAGGAGTAATGGACATTGATCAGAAATTGTGGCAGCAAGGTGGTGGGTTTGGAAATGGTATCAATGTCTCTTTCCATAAATTCCAATGTCCATTTGCTGAGGTGCTGCGAGGAAACTAGCGAATCTCCAGGTTTCATCAGTAGTTTCAGAGGTGTGTGTCCGCTGTGCAAGATTGTAGCCTGTAACCCAGTAATAAAAGTAAAGTGATGTACTGCCCAGAAGACAGCCAGTAGGTGGCGCTCGCATGCATTATATGTTTTTTCTGCCCCCTGCAGGATTCGAGATGCATATGCAATGGGCTGTAGTCGATCAGCTCGTGTTTGGCACAGAACTGCAGTAAAGTTTTGTTCTGTGGCCCCGACCTCCAAATGGAAGGGCTGCTTGGGATCGGGAGGGATCAGACATGTGGCCTGTATCACTGCAGTTTTTAATTTAGCCACGGACTGGGTGTGAGCATCAGTCCATGTCGGGCGTATGTCATCACCCTGCAGTTTTATCAAATCATACAGGGGCCTTGCGCACTCTGCAAAGCCTGGGATAAAGTTCCTTTGGTACCCCACCAAACTCAAGAATGAGAGTAGGGCTGTTTTGGAAGTGGGTAATGGCAGTCGCTGTATTATCTCCACCTTGTGAGAATCGGGGGATGATCCCTCTGGAGAAATGGACACTCCTAGAATAGTGACCCATTCTTTTACTAATTGAGCCTTACGGGGATTTACCTTTAGTCCCACCTGAGCCAACAATGTCAAACGTTTGTGCAAAAGGGACCAATGCTCCTCCATGCTGTCGATTGCCAGCAGTAGGTCATCTACATACTGCAGCAAGCAGGTAGGGCGGAAAAAGTCTTTTAAAATTGCAGCCATTCCTTTGTGGAAGATCGTGGAGGCATTGTGGAACTCCTGAGACAGGCATGTCCAGGTGTAGCTCTGGTCCTCAAATGTGAATACAAATTTGTACTGGTCTTCCCTTGTAACAGGGATACTCCAGAATCCATTGGCGATGTCGAGGGTCGAGAAGTAATTGGAACCAGCAGGAATTTAAGATAATATGGTGGGAGTTTCTCTTACTATCAGTGAGCAGGCTGGCGTTACAGAATTTAACTTTCTGTAATCAATAGTCAGTCGCCAACTGCTATCAAGCTTTTTAACCGGCCATGTGGGTGACTTAGTTGTGAAAGTGCCTGTCCTAACAACACCCTGCTCGACTAGGGATTTTATGGTGTCTTGGATATAAGGGTGACTCTCCCTTGGGATGGAGTACTGTTTAGTGAGTGAGTGGGGGATCCCTCAATAGACTCTTCACGTGCCATTTTTCGACAGTCATGCTTGCACGTGGCAAACACCGCTAGGTATTCCTGAATTAGTTTTACCACAGCTTTATTTTCACTCCCCGGAGGTTTATACTCAAATGGCTTTTTAACAGCAAAAACCGAGTGAGCATCTGAAATTTCTATCACTCTCGCATTATCTCTCAATCCCATCCAAACACAGTCCTATCGGTGGTCATCAGCATCCGCGCTGGAACCTTATATAGGTGAGGCCTCCCAACTGAAGTTCAGTGGCCTTCCTGCATACGCATGGTTGTATCACCATTAAACCCTTTCAGGGCCATACAACCCTTGCCTGTCACTGCATGGCATTCAGGGTATGGGGTGTGGTTGATGGTAACGGCTGAGCCAGTATCAATAAGCATAATCTGCTGCCAGCCCCCTTTTAAGACAACAAGGACTACTGGTCTCCCACTACCATCACGTCGGAACCCCACTTCTGATCAATCTTTGGGGGCCGGACCCTGTCATAGGATGGATCCTTGAAGGGGTTCCTCTAATGGGTGTACATTGATGATTGCGTGCACCGGTAAATGATTTTGCATTCCCCCCGTGTCAATTTGGGCTTTCACAAGGGTTATCAACTGGTCCAATCGTTGATCCATCCCGGAGAGCCTGGATTCGTCACTTGGGAGGTATCTATGCATTGCACCGTGGTCCGGTGCCTGTCTGGGTCTGCTGCAATCATTTTCCAGGTGGCTTACCTTCGTACAATTAAAGCGCTGTCCCTTAAAGGGGTAACACCGAGATCCCTCCACCACTGACAATGGTTTCTTTATGGTGGGTTGTGATTTCATCTTTAACTGGTGTTTTACCATCTCCCAGGTTCTTTGAGCGCTGATCTCTATATCTGTCCACTGATTGGTGGGCCTCACAGCTATGTTCAGGGTGGTTTTAATTAAAGAGTGGAGTTGGGTCAGGAACATCGATTTAAATTGTTGCTGATTCTCTCCTGCTGCAGCATTTGCAGGTATCTGGTTCTGGGTACATTCATAGATGTCATACAGGCAATTACTGAAAACTCTAGGGGTCTTTTCTGGGCGCTGCTTGGTCGAATTAAGCAGAGCCACTAAGTTTAAGTTTTGGATCCCTAAATGATTTAGAATCTTGATCATGACTGCATCGGCTGCTGTGCCATGCTGGAGGATTGGGTCTGGCAGATTATCTTTTAAAGAAGTGGAACAGGCCAAGAGGAGGACTCATGTTAAGTCTCCCTCTTCTAACTCGGGGTGACCCCTCCTGAAATCTGCCCACCTCCTATTAACTCCCAGTGGGTCATCCCCATCATTAATGGGGCCCAATTCATGGCTACATGCCATGGCATCAGCACCAGATATGATTACTGGTGATGTGACCATGCATATTATGTCATAAGGAAGTGGTTACTACTGCTATGGTTGGCCCTTGTGTCTCTAAGATATCCCATCCTATGCCTTCCTCTTCCCAATCTGTCTCCTTCTTGTCCCTTTCTGCTGACTTTGTTATGGCTCCCCGTGTTATTGCGGGCACCCGGGCCTGCTACTGTCCTAACTTAGTCTTTAGCCTCGTTATTTCTAGTTGGCACCAGGAGTAGTCTGCCAGGAGTTCAGGGTTGTGTAGAGGACACAGAGAGGCTGCAAAGAGATTTAGATAGGTTAAGCGATGGGCTAAGGTTTGGCAGATGGAATACAATGTCGGAAAGTGTGAGGTCATCCACCTTGGGAAAAAAACCAGTAAAAGAGAATATTATTTGAATGGGGAGAAATTACAACGTGCTGCGGTGCAGAGGGACCTGGGGGTCCTTGTGCATGAATCCCAAAAAGTTAGTTTGCAAGTGCAGCAGGTAATCAGGAAGGCAAATGGAATGTTGGCCTTCATTGCGAGAGGGATGGAGTACAAAAGCAGGGAGGTCCTGCTGCAACTGTATAGGGTATTGGTAAGGCCGCACCTGGAGTACTGCGTGCAGTTTTGGTCACCTTACTTAAGGAAGGATATACTGGCTTTGGAGGGGGTACAGAGACGATTCACTAGGCTGATCCCGGAGACGAGGGGGTTATCTTATGATGATAGATTGAGTAGACTGGGTCTTTACTCGTTGGAGTTCAGAAGGATGAGGGGTGATCTTATAGAAACATTTAAAATAATGAAAGGGATAGACAAGATAGAGGCGGAGAGGTTGTTTCCACTGGTCGGGGAGACTAGAACAAGGGGGCACAGCCTCAAAATACGGGGGAGCCAATTTAAAACCGAGTTGAGAAGGAATTTCTTCACCCAGAGGGTTGTGAATCTGTGGAATTCTCTGCCCAAGGAAACAGTTGAGGCTAGCTCATTGAATGTATTCAAGTCACAGATTGACAGATTTTTAACCAATAAGGGAATTAAGGGTTATGGGGAACGGGCGGGTAAGTGGAGCTGAGTCCACGGCCAGATCAGCCATGATCTTATTGAATGGCGGAGCAGGCTCGAGGGGCTAGATGGCCTACTCCTTTTCCTAATTCTTGTGTTCTCACTACGTAGCCTCTTAATTACTTCCCATGATGCCCTCCCCAACATCTTCTACCTCTTGCCGGAGCCCCAAGTTTTCCAATTTATATTTTTTTAACTCTAATTTGTTTTCATTTGCTTCAATGATGGCTGCTGTAGCATTTAAATTTGAGAGGCTTTGTTGCTGTAGCAACAAAGCTGCCTGTTCGGCCCCTCTTTCTAATTGCCTCATACTGTGGCTTAATTGATCAATTTCTTGACTCAAATGCTGTATTTCTCCTTCCTATAACTGCCAAACAAGTTGGACGCCTTCTTCCTTTTGTTTTTTTATACTTTGAATCTCTTTTTCTTTTAGTTGCAATTCTTTTAAATCTTGTATCGCTTTTGCCCTTTGTTCTATCCTACTTTGATGCTCTTTTACTTCTAGTTCTTTTAAATCTTGTATCTCTTCCCTTAAATTTTAAAACTCTTTTGCATCCTGCCTCATTAGTTCCTCATCTCTCTGAGTGCAGTAATGTACGCTGAATGTCAAGAGACCATTTGCCCATTTGGGCCTTAGCTCTCCTTGATTTACTCTCTCCTGGATCAATGCCACGAGCTTCCCAAAGGATCTTACAGAAGCACTGTGCCCGTAACTCTTGCAAGTCCTTTTGAATAGTTTCCTGATAAGCTACATTTATATCTTTTGCTGTACATGACCAATCCCTTCATCCTGTGTCTTTTGAATGTAACTACTGGTGGGTCCCCACGTAAACAGTTCCAACTGCCGAGACGACTGCTGCGTAAGACGCAACTCTCCCGATCCTTTTAACAGTTTATAGTTTCAACTTCGCAACATAGGTTAGAATCACAACTCCCGAGATTTCTAATTGTTTAAAAGAATAATAAAAGCTGTCTCGCCAGATCCCAGATGAGCCCCCAATTTCGTAAGATTTCGAAATCTCTGGCATTAAATTGACAGCAAGACCAATTATTTTAAAACAATTAGGAATAAGTTTATTAAACATACACACATGCATGTCGCCTAGACAAATAGCAGTCAATGACTATTCTACGGATCTACTTATTTACAACAGATATAATGATGTTACAATTATGAGTTACAGATTTATAAAGACGTGTACAGTACTTCCCTCTGGCAAAGCACATGGCCTGCTTTTTGGTCTGGTGGAGGGAGGTTTCCTGCATTACCATGTGGTCAGAAGAAGAGAAAAAAGAGCTAGCAAGTTTTTTGGCTTGACTTTTTATTCTCATAAGGACATTGTCTCTCAGAAAGCCCCAGGATTGTAACTTGGTTCCAGGGCAGTTCCTTATTGGTTTTCATCACACATGTGTCCGTTTGGGGGGACTGGTGTCATTCATTGGGTTCTATGGGTTTCAAAGCCATGCTTCTTTTATCCCTTAAGCTCTGCCCAGCCAGTTAAGACATGAACTTGGAAGGTGTCCAGTTTGTCTCTTCAAACTGCAGCCTTTCTGTATAATCTACACTTCCAACATTTATACAACACAGAATCAATTTTATCATTAATAAACACTTTTATTCTCACAGATGACAGACGCAATCTGTCAATAGGTTCTACCAATGAGGTGAGACTGGATGACGATTTTGCTGGAAACACTTGCAGCCTGTAGAAAACTAAATTTGTGCTGACAATGTAGTCAGCAACAGCTTCTGCCTGAGGAAAGTGATCAGCTGTAAGGTGGGAGCTTTTATAATACATTTCATGCTGTCAACTAATCAGCTGGATCAGTGGCCACTCAACTCTCACCTCAGGTTGACAGATGTGTTTCCCGAGCTGCGTGATTCCTGTGCTCATCCAGGGGAATTTGAAAGGTAGGGTTAAAAATGCGTTTAAGGGTCTGACACGTACCTGTTAATTATTTAAATTAGGTCACCCGCCTCTGGCATTCGGGTTGCTGCTGTGCCGGCAAACGTAATAAGGCAAAGGCGCGTGGGTGTGGGATGACAGTGGGTTCCTGATCTGCTCCAACATATTTCCAATTTCATACATGACCCGCCTCCGATTGCACCCAGACGGACCTCAGAAAATTCCGGCAAAAGTGTTTCCCCAAATCAAATAGGATGATTACAGGACAGAAGATGCCATTCGGCCTGTCGAGCCTGTGCCAGCTCTCTGCAAGAGCACTTCAGCTAGTCCCAATCAACCGTCCTTTCCCCCTAGCCTTTCAGATGTTGTTCCTTCAGGTAATTATCCAATTCCCTTTTGAAAGCCACAATTGAATCTGCCTTCACCACCCTTTCAAACATTGAATTCCAGATCCGAACCACTCACTGCATAAAAAGAGATTTCCTCATGTAGTCTTTGGTTCTTCTGCCAATCAGCTTAATTCTGTATCTTCTGGTTCTCAACCCTTCTGCCAATGGGAACAGTTTCTCTCTATCTACTCTGTCTAGACCCCTCATGATTTTGATCACCTCTGTCAAATCTCCTCTCAACCTTCTCTGCTCTAAGGAGAACAGCCCCAGCTTCTCCAGTCTATCCACGTAACTGAAGTCCCTCATGTCTGGAACCATTCTTGCAAATCTTTTCTGCACCCTCTCTAAGGGTTTCACACCCTTCCTAAAGTGCGTTGCCCAGAATTGGACACAATACTCCAGTTGAGGCGGAACCAGTGTTTTATGAAAGTTCATCATAACTTTCTTGCTTTTGTACTCTGTGCCTCTATTTATGAAGCCCAGGATGCAATGTGCTTTTTTAAACACTTTCTCAAACTGCCCTGCCACTTCAACAATTTGTGCACATACACCCCCAGGTCTCTCTGTTCATGCACCCCCTTTGGAATTGTACCCTTCAGTTTATATTGCCTCTGCTCATTCCTCCTACCAAAATGTATCCATTGCAGTTTTCTGCGTTAAATTTCATCTGCCACGGGATGCCCATTCCACCAGCCTGTCGATGACCTCTTGAAGTCTATCACTCTTCTCCTCACTGTTCACGATACAGGTACTTCCAAGTTTTGTCATCTGTAAATTTTGAAATTGTGCCCTGTACACCCAAGTCTAAGTCATTAATATATATAAGAAAAGCAGAGGTGCTAGTACTGACCTTTGTGGAACACCACTGTATACCTTCCTCCAATCTGAAAAACAACCATTCACCATGACTTTCTGTTACCTATCATTTAGCCAATTTCAGATCCATGCTGCCACTGTCCCTTTTATTCCATGGGCTTCAACTTTGCTAGCAAGTCTATTATGTGGCACTTTATCAAGCGCCTTTGGAAGTCCATGTATACCACATCAACCGTATTGCCCTCTCTGTTACCTCATCAAAAAAGTCAATCAAGTTTGTTAAACATGCTTTGTCTTTAACAAATCCATGCTGGCTTTCCATAATTAATCAATATATGTCCAAATGACTGTTAATTTTGTCTCGGATTATCGTTTCTAAAAGCTTCCCCACTACCGAGGTTAAACTGACTGATCAGTAGTTGCTGGGTTTATCCTTGCACCCTTTTTTGAACAAAGCGGTAATATTTGCAATTCTCTGGTCCTCAAGCACCAGCCCTGTACCCAAGGAGGATTGGAAGATTATGGCCAGTACCAATTCAATTTCCACCTTTATTTCCCTCAGCATCCTCGGATACATCCCATCCGGTTCTTGAGACTTATCTGATTTAACTACAGCCAGCCTTTCTAGTACCTCCTCCATGTCATGTTTGTAACCTTCATGTAACTGTAACCTTCATGTAACAACACTGTATACTGTATACACCTAAGAAATGCACACCTTGACCACAGGGGGTGAACTTGTGGGAGACACTCCTCACCTGGTCATCCAGGTATATAAAGGGAGGTCCCACGCAGGGTCATCACTTCTTGGTCCTGTGAATAAAGGTTAGGGTCACAGAGTGACCTTGGCTGCAGAATGTGCCTCATGTGAATTTATAGTAGTGTGTAAGGACTCAACAGTTGGCGACGAGAAACGGGAATCAATGACTCATGAGAATGGCCACCGGTAGCACACAGGAATGGTACTGTGTTAGTGAGGACTGGGACAATTTTGTTGAGAGGCTCCAGCAGAGTTTTGTCACAAAGGACTGGCTGGGAGCTGCAGTGGCTGACAAGAGAAGGGCGCATCTACTGACCAGCTGTGGACCTAAGACGTACGCGCTGATGAAAGACCTGCTCGCACCCGAGAAGCCGGTGGACAAAACCTTTGCGAACCTCAGCAAACTGATCAGTGAGCACCTCAAACCGGCGAGCAGTATACACATGGCCCGACACCCATTCTATACGCACCGACGTCGGGAAGGACAGAACATACCGGACTTCGTTGCAGACCTTCGGCGCTTGGCCAGCCTCTGTAAGTTCACAGACGCCTGCAGTGGGGAGATGTTATGGGACTTCTTCATTGAGGGTATCGGTCATGCCGGGATTTTCAGAAAGCTAATTGAGACCAAGGACTTGACCTTGGAAGCAGCGGCGTTGAGGGCTCAAACCTTCATGGCGGGGGAGGAGGAAACATGGCAATGGAAAAGGGAGTTAACATTGTAAACGCAACTCAGAACCCCGCAGGCAGGCAAGGGCAATTCGACACCACCCAGGCAGTAACAGACTCTAGAGTGGGTCCTCAACAGAGACAATGGCAGGTTGAACGGACATTTACACCATCACAAGGGACAATACGTCCCAGGATGGGGCCATTGACACCCACTAACAGAGTGCTCAAGAGTAATCAAAGAGACAATCAGAGAAGAATGCCTGGTAACAGCTCTTTTGTTCACAACAATCTCAGCTCATGTTGGAGGTATGGGGGCAGACATGCTGCAAAAACCTGCAGGTTTCAAAAATTCATCTGTCGAAATTGTTACTTCAAGGGACATTTAGCCAAAATGTGCAGGAAGTTCGCAGCAAGGCTAATTTATGAGGCAGATGGGTCTACAAGGCAGGTTTATGCTTGGAACACAACAATGGACGCTGAAGTTCAGCGGGTTCAGGTGGCAAACATCCACAGCTCATATACAAAAACTCCACCTATGATGATGAAAGTACTATTAAACGGCATGGAGGTAGACACAGGGGCCAGCCAGTCATTTATGAGTGTCCAACAATTCGAGAAACTATGGCCACTCAGAGCTCGCAGACACAAACTAGAATGCATTTACACGCAATTACGGACGTACACCAAAGAGATCATCCCAGTGCTAGGCAGTGCAATGTTGGTGATCACACATAATGGATCAGAGAACCGGCTGCCACTCTGGATTGTCCCGGGAAATGGTCCCGCGCTTTTGGGGAGGAGCTGGCCAGCCGAGATGAACTGGAAATGGGGGGATGTGCATGCAATTTCATCTGTGGAGCGAAGTTCATGCTCACAGGTCCTACAGAAATTCGAGTCACTATTTCAACCTGGTGTCGGGACTTTCAAAGGTATCAAAGTAGTGATAAGCATCACCCCGGACGCCAGACCAGTGCACCATAAAGCCAGAGCTGTGCCGTATGTGATGCGGGAGAAAATTGAGAGTGAGTTGGACAAGTTGCTAAGAGAGGGCATAATTTCGCCCGTTGAATTCAGCAACTGGGCAATCCCCATCCTCCCTGTCCTAAAACGGATGGCTCGGTCAGGATCTGTGGCGACAACAAGGCCACTATCAACCAAGTGTCACCACAAGACCAATACCCGCTTCCAAGAGCAGAGGATCTTTTTGTCATGCTGGCAGGCGGCAAGCTGTTCACCAAGTTGGAACTCACTTCAGCCTACATGACCCAGGAACTGGCCGAAGAATCCAAGCTACTGACCACCATCACCACGCACAAGGGGCTGTTTGTCTACAACAGGTGTCCGTTTGGCATTCGTTCAGCAGCCGCTATCTTTCAAAGGAACATGGAAAGCCTGCTCAAATCCATCCCTGGAACAAACGTATTTCAGGACCACATCCTTATCATGGGGCGAGACACCGAGGAACACCTCCACAACCTGGAGGAGGTGCTACGCTGACTGGAGCGGGTAGGCCTACGACTCAAGAAGTCCAAGTGTGTGTTTTTGGCCCCAGAGGTCGAGTTTTTGGGCAGGAGGGTTGCCGCAGACAGGATCCGGCCTACCGAATCCAAAACGGAGGCGATTCGTCGTGCATCCAGGCCCGGCAACACATCGGAGTTGCGTTCATTTCTAGGACTCTTGAACTATTTCGGGAACTTTCTGCTGAACTTAAGCACATTGTTGGAGCCACTACACGTGCTCCTGCGTAAGGGTTGCGATTGGTTTTGGGGGGACTGTCAGGAACGGACTTTCAATCGGGCACGGAACCTGCTTTGTTCTAATAAGCTGTTGACCCTGTACAACCCCTGTAAGAAATTGGTTTTGACATGTGATGCATCATCCTATGGGGTTGGGTGCGTGTTGCAGCAGATTAATGATGAGGGCCAACTCCAACCTGTGGCTTATGCCTCCAGGTCGCTCTCCCAAGCAGAACAGGGATATGGGATGGTTGAAAAGGAAGCACTCGCATGTGTCTACGGGGTGAAAAAGATGCACCAGTACCTTTTTGGCAGAAGGTTCGAGTTAGAAACGGACCACAAGCTGTTAACATCCCTGTTGTCAGACAGCAAAGCTGTCAATGCCAATGTGTCAGCTCGCATACAGCGATGGGCTCTCATGTTGGCTGCGTATGACTACACCATACGGCACCGGCCAGGCACCGAAAATTGTGCTGACGTGCTCAGCAGGCTTACACTGGTCACCACTGAGGGGGCAGCGGAGCAAAGTGCTGAGATGGTCATGGCTGTCGATGCTTTCGACAGTGCAGGCTCCCCCATCACAGCCCGTCAGATCAAAATCTGGACCAACAGAGATCCCCTCCTATCCTTGATTAAGAAATGTGTCCTGATTGGGGATTGGGTGTCCGCACACGGAACATGCCCTGAGGAGGTCAGACCGTTTCACAGACGGATGGATGAGTCCTCCATCCAAGCCGACTGCCTATTATGGGTCAGCCAGGTAGTCATGCCCCAGAAGGGAAGGGAAGCATTCATCAGGGAACACCACAGCGAGCACCCAGGCAATGTGTTAATGAAGGTCATTGTCAGGTCACATGTATGGTGGCCGGGAATTGACTCAGACCTGGAACACTGTGTTCGCAGGTGCACGACGTGTGCCCAGCTGGGCAATGCCCGCAGGGAGGCCCCACTCAGCTCGTGGCCCTGGCCCACCAAGCCATGGTCACGTATTCACATAGATTACGCGGGCCCGTTCATGGGAAAAATGTTCCTCATTGTTGTTGATGCGTAGTCGAAATGGATCGAGTGCATCATATTGAATTCGTGCACGGCATCCACCACTGTGGAGAGTCTGCGTGCGGTCTTTGCAATCCACGGCTTGCCGGACATCCGGGTTAGCGACAACGGCCCATGCTTCACTAGCTATGAATTCCGGGAGTTCATGTCAGGCAATGGCATCAAACATGTCAGGACAGCGCCGTTCAAGCCAGCTTCCAATGGCCAGGCGGAATGTGCGGTCCAAATCATAAAACAGGGCATGCTCCAGATTCAAGGACCCTCCCTTCAATGCCGCCTATCGCGCCTCCTGCTGGCATATAGGTCCCGACCGCATTCGCTCACGGGAGTCCCGCCCGCGGAACTACTCATGAAACGCACACTCAAAACTCGGCTGTCCCTCATTCATCCAGTCCTGTCAGACATTGTTGAGGGCAAGTGCCAGTCCCAAAATGAGTGCCATGACCGTAACTCAAAGGGGTGATGTATAGAAATCGATGACCCTGTATTTGTTCTTAATCATGCGTTAGGGCCCAAGTGGCTTGAGGGTACTGTAATTGACAAAGAGGGGAATAGGGTCATAGTGGTCAGACTTAACAATGGACAGATATGCTGCAAGTAAAAAAAAGGTTCAGCATGGACACTGAGGAACCTGAGGAAGATCATGAGATGTTGCCCACAGCACCTCCAGTGAACGAGCAACAAGGACTTTCAGCAGCCTGCACAGTCCCTGCGGCCAGCCCGGATGAGCCCGAATCACCCCAAGTGACAGAGACGCATGCCAAGGCTCAACAACCAGAGACCCAACTGCGGCGCTCCACGAGAGAGCGTCGACCACCCGAAAGACTTAATCTTTGACCCCATAAGACATTGGGGGGGTGGTGATGTTATGTTTGTAACCTTCATGTCACTGTAACCTTCATAACAACACTGTATACACCTAAGAAATGCACACCTTGACCACAGGGGGTGAACTTGTGGGAGACACTCCTCACCTGGTCATCCAGGTATATAAAGGGAGGTCCCATGCAAGGTCATCACTTCTTGGTCCTGTGAATAAAGGTTAGGGTCACAGAGTGACCTTGTCTGCAGAATGTGCCTCGTGTGAATTCATAGTATTGTGTAAGGACTCAACACTCCATATCAATTTTTATCCCATCCAATATCTCAACTACCTCCTCTTTCACTGTGACTTTGGCAGCATCTTTTTCCTTGGTGAATGTGAATGAGAAAAATTCCTTGAAATCTGCTAACACTGCTCACTAGTTCCACCATAATGTGCAGGCACCATCTCTTTTTGATCCACAGTTTCTGGTATCACTAACATGACTGAATGCAGGCTGGTTAAAATGAATGGAAGGTTATAATGTCATTGACAAGAATTAACTTCAGACTATATGTGGGTGGGAAGGGGCACGGAGCCAAAGGTGGCAGTGGCCCAAACATTTCTTTGTGGGACCCAGAGGTGCGCTGTTGATTCTCCAAGCCCCACAAAATAATTATTACACTTACCTTACAGGGCCTCCGGTGGATGTCGGTCAGGTTTTACCAAGCAGTGAGTCTGTGCTGGATACTCACTCTGTAGGCAGTTAAAATTGCAATGAGGCCTTATCTAAGTGATAGGGATTGCATATTTTATGTTTTTATTTAATTTTTATCCATTCCTTTAGAATAATTATCCAAATGAACTAGATATTTCTGAATGTTCTCAACACAGTAACCTTTTATCATGATACTTGATATGTTGCCATTAGCATCAGTGATGTGTTTCACACGATATACATATCACATATGTCTGTTGCGGCTTGTGCGCTATAGTAGCAGCTGCTTCTGTTTTCCAAACCTTCAAATAACCTTGTGCATATGCAATTTATTTCTCGCTAATCAAAGGGTATATCATTTCAATGTTATCATTTTTCGATTAATACTCTCTCAAAAGGGAGAACCAATATGTGAAAGAAATGAAGACATGCATTAATAAAAAGATAATTGAGCATAAAATGAAAGTTTTGTATAATACGTAAAAATACACAAGGAGACATAAAAACATTAGGATTTCTTGGAAAGGAGGTGAAATTATATAAAATTTGTTGTCATACTTGGTGCAACATCAACAACATTAAATTTGGATTAGATGGAAGACTCCGATGACCTTCCGGAAATACTAGGGGACCAAGGGTCCAGTGAGAAGGAGGAACTGAAGGAAATCCTGATTAGGCGGGAAATTGTGTTAGGGAAATTGATGGGATTGAAGGTTGATAAATGCCTATGGCCTGATGGTCTGCATCCCAGAGTACTTAAGGAAGTAGCCCTAGAAATAGTGGATGCATTGGTGATCATTTCCCAACAGTCTATCGACTCTGGATCAGTTCCTGTGGCCATTCGGCCCTTAAAGCCTGCACCACCATTCAATAAGGTCATGGCTGATCATTCCCTCAGTACCCCTTTCCTGCTTTCTCTCCATGCCCCTTGATCCCTTTAGACGTAAGGGCCATATCTGACTCCCTCTTGAATATATCCAAAAAGGCTTTCGACAAAGTCCCACACAAGAGATTGGTGTGCAAAATTAAAGCACATGGTATTGGGGTAGTGTACTGACGTGGATAGAGAACTGGTTGGCAGACAGGAAGCAGAGGGTCGGGATAAACGGGTCCTTTTCAGAATGGTGGGCAGAGGGTGCCGCAGGGCTCAGTGCCCCAGCTATTTACAATATACATTAATGATTTGGTGAGGGAATTGAGTGTAATATCTCCAAGTTTGCAACTGACACTAAGCTGGGTGGCGGTGTGAGCTGTGAGGAGGATGCTAAAAGGCTGCAGGGTGATTTGGACAGGTTAGGTGAGTGGGCAAACGCGTGGCAGATACAGTATAATGTGGATAAATGTGAGGTTATCCACTTCGGTAGCAAAAACACGAAGGCAGAATATTATCTGAATGGCGGCAGATTAGGAACAGGGGGGGTGCAACGAGACCTGGATGTCATGGTAATTGAAAGTTGGCATGCAGGTACAGCAGGCAGTGAAGAAGGCAAATGATATGTTGGCCTTCATAGCTAGGGGATTTGAGTATAGGAGCAGGGAGGTTTTACTGCAGTTGTACAGGCCTTAATGAGGCCTCACCTTGAATATTGTGTTCAGTTTTGGTCTCCTAATCAGAGGAAGGACATTCTTGCTATTGAGGAAGTGCAGTGAAGGTTCACCAGACTGATTCCTGGGATGTCAGGACTGACATATGAGGAGAGACTGGATCGACTGGGCCTGTATTCACTGGAGTTTAGAAGGATGAGAGGGGATCTCATAGAAACATATAAAATTCTGACAGTACTGGATAAGTTAGATGCAGGAAGAATGTTCCCGATGTTGGGGAAGTCCAGAATAGGGGACATAATCTAAGGATAAGGGGTAAGCCATTTAGTACTGAGATGAGGAGAAACTTCTTCACTCAGAGAGTTGTTAACCTGTGGAATTCCCTACCGCAGAGAGTTGTTGATGCCAGTTCGTTAGATATATTCAAGAGGGAGTTAGATATGGCCCTTACGGCTAAAGGGATCAATGGGTATGGAGAGAAAGCGGGAAAGGAGTACTGAGGTGAATGATCAGCCATGATCTTATTGAATGGTGGTGCAGGCTCGAAGGGCCGAATGGCCTACGCCTGCACCTATTTTTCTATGTTTCTATTCACGGAAATAAGGCAAATGGGTTTCACACAGAGTAAATTATGTACCTTTAGAAACAAGGGGGCAGAAATTCACCTGGTTTACGTCTCCCGTTAGTGCCTACGGGGCACGGTAACGGGGCGTTAATGGGTTAACGACAGCGCACGGCAAAATCACCGATGCCCGCGAACTTCCTTGGAGGAATTGCGCTGGCGCTAACACTTACCGCTTCACTTTCTTGCACCCCGTAGATCATGACGTCATCCAGTCCACAGCGCCCTGTAAGAGCCCCGGATGCGATATTTGCTCCCATTCCCTGCAGCTTTGCCCAACGTCAACAACGGCAGTGGTAGTCAAGTGAGGCAAACTTTATTAATCTCCCCAGTCTGGTGCCTTCTGATTGATTTTGACCCGATGATTCCTCAGCTCTCCACTCTCTTTGAGTCCTTGGGGCTGTTATGCACGTAGCGTAGTTCCGTGGCCCCACATAGACAGCATGACGACTGATTGAACTCATCATTGGGCCTTCCCTTTAAGTGAGGGAAGGAGCCTCTAAATATAGCAGCGATGCACTGATTACTCAGCGCTTTGCCTGTACGGCCCTCTCACACACTTTAGCATTCTAAGGGAAGTGGTAACGCTTGATTTAGTGCTCCATTTCCTTCCTGGAGCGCTAAAGCTAAAGTTCCCGGGAACAGCAAATCATTTTCACCTGACAATACTTTTGCGTTCCTTCAAAAGTTATCGCTCCAAGCGGGGCGCTACGCAATTTCTAGCCCACGGTCCTCAAAGTTTGGCTCTATAGCACCCGGTTTTACATCGCTGTTTTGGATCCTCCAGAGCAGGCTGACCTGTGTATGAGCGGAGCTGAGAGCGGAGGCTGAATAAATAAATAGCGCGGCAGAAGAGGCCTGATACTAGAGGAGGCGGACCTATGCGAGAGCGACTCAACAGCGGCAGAGTTCGAAAGAGTGATGTCATTGTAAAAAAATGTGAAGTCAGTACAAGGGAAGGAGCTGATTGGTGAGTAGCTGGTGTGTGATGTTTTTAAGTTTTAATTTTATTTTCACTAAGTTAGTTCTTAGTCTATTAAATAGAGGCATGGAAGGGCAGCTCAGTTTCATGGAATACATATCCTGTGCCATGTGGGAAGTCCTGGACACTTCTCGTGGCCTGGACGACCACATGTGCAGGAAGTGTTGCCAGCTATGGCAGCTCGAGATCCATGTTTCGGAGCTTGTGCCTCAACCGGAGTCACTGTAGTGCATCCACAAGGCTGAGAAATTCGTGGATAGCACGTTCCTAGAGGTGGTCACCCTGCAGCTTAAGTGAGTGCAGGCAGAGAGGGAATGGGTGACCACCAGACAGACAAAGAGGACCAGGGAGGTAGTGCAGGAGTCCCTTGAGTGCATCTCGCTCTCTAACCAGTATTCTGTTCTGAGTACTGGTGAGGCTGATGTTTCCTCTGGGGAGTGCAGCCAGAGCCAAGTACACGGTACCATGGGTGGCTCAGCTGCACAGGGGCGGGAGGAAGACGAGTGGAAAAGCAATAGTGGTAGGGGATTTGATAGTTAGGGGAACAGACAGGCATTTCTGCGATCGCAGACATGACTCCAGGATGGTATGTTGCCTCCCTGGTGCCAGGATCAAGGATGTCACTGAGCGGCTGCAGGACATTCTGAGGGGGGAGGGTGAAAAGCCAGAGGTCGTGGTCCATATCAGTACCAATGATATAGGTAGAAAGAGGGATGAGGTCCTGCAGGCAAATTTTAGGGAGCTTGGAGAGAGATTAATAAGCAGGAGCTCAAAGGTCTCCGGATTACTCCCGGTGCCACATGCTAGTGAGTACAGAGATACAAGGATGGAGCAGATGAATGCATGGCTGCAGAGATGGTGCAGGAGGGAGGGCTTTAGATTCCTGAGGCATTGGAACCATTTCTGGCGGAGGTGGGATTTGTACAAGCTGGACGGGTTGTACTTCAACAGAGCCAGGAACCAATATGGGGGGGGTTTGCTAGTGCTGTTGGGAGCGCTTTAAACAAGCATTGCAGGAGGATGGGAACCAGAGAGTAGATTCAGAAGGGAGAGAAGCAAAACTGGAATTGGAAAGCAGAAAATTAGAAAATGAATTTGTATGGCAGAAGAACAAAAAACAGGCAATCACATTACTGGGAGTGTACTGTACACCCCCAAACAATCAGAGGGAGGTCGAAGAGCAAATATGTAGGCACATTTCTGAGAAGTGCAAAAACTATAGGGCAGTAATAGTAGGGGATTTCAACTATCGTAATATTAACTGGGATAGAATTAGTGTGAAAGGTATAGAGAGCGCAGAATTCATAAAATGCATTCAGGAGAACTTCTTTGGCCATTATGCAGCAAGCCCAACAAAGGAGGGGGCGGTTCAGGACTTAGTTTTAGGGAATTAAATTGGGTAGGTGGAAGAGGTATCAGTGGGAGAGCATTTTGGTGCTAGTGATCATAATTCAGTTAGATTTAGGGTAGTTATGGAAAAGGATAAAGATAGACCAGGAATAAAAGCTCTCAATTGGAGGAAAGCCAATTTTACCAAACTGAGATGTGATTTAGCTAAAGTGGACTGGAAACAGCTACTTGAAGGTGCCAGATTCAGAGCAGTGGGAGGCATTCAAGGAGGAGTTCCTCAGGGTTCAGAGTAAGTATGTTCCCTTAAAGAAAAAGGGTGGTAGAGGTTGAACTGCCCTTATCCAGAACCCTTGGGACCTGGCCTGTTCTAGATTAGGGGGTTTACTGGACGAGGGGTGGTCACGTTAAATTGGATGGCACAGGTACTGAGCAAGGGGATATCGGGACTGGCTGGCTTGGGGCTGGGTGTGCGGCAGAGAGATCATGGGGCGGAGGTGGGTGTCAGTGGATTGCGGTGTCAGTCAGTGATTGCGGGAGTCGGCAGCGAGGAAGCACTTCAATTTGTTCAATTTGTTAATGTCGGAGTTCTGCCCATGCTTTACCCGGTGGCCGCGAATGGTTCCGGACAAGGGGTGGTTCCAGATAAGGAAGTTCTGGATAAGGGAGGTTAAACCTGTATTAACAAATCTAGAACCCTCTGAATGTCAAGGGGCATACAGAGTAGGGTAAAGAAGAAAAGGGAGGCTTTGAATATAAGAGCAAGGAGGTTATGCTTGAACTATATAAAACACTGGAGTACTGTGTGAAGTTCTGGTCAGCACATTATAGGAAAGATGTGATTGCACTGGAAAAATAGCAGAGGAGATTTACAAGAATGTTGCCTGGACTGGAAAATTTTGGCTATGAGGAAAGATTGGAGATGTTGGGTCTGTTTTCTTTGGAACAGAGGAGGCTGAGCGGAGACTTGATTGAGGTATATAAAATTATGAGGGGCCTGGATAGAGTGGATAGGATGGACCTGTTTCCCTTGGCAGAGGGGTCAACAACCAGGGGACATAGATTTAAAGTAATTGGCGGGAAGTTTAGAGGAGATATGAGGGGAAATTTCTTCACCCAGAGGGTAGTGGGGGTCTGGAACTCACTGCCTGAAAGGGTGGTAGAGGCAGAAACCCTCACCTCATTTAAAAAATACTTGGATGTGCACTTAAAATGCCATAACTTACAGGGCTACGGACCAAGAGCTGCAAAATCATCATCATAGGCTGTCCCTCAGAATCGAGGAAGACTTGCTTCCACTTCCTAAGTGAGTTCTTTGATGGCTGAACAGTCCGATACGAGAGCCACATTCCCTGTTACAGATGGGACAGACATTCATCGAGGGAAGGGATCGGTGGGGCTGGTTTGCCGCGCGCTCCTTCCACTGCCTGCGCTTGGCCTCTTCACGCTCTTTGCATTGAGACTCGAAGAGCTCAACGCCCTCCCGGATGCACTTTCTCCACCTCAGGCAGTCTTCAGCCAGGGTCTCCCAGGTGTCAATGGTGATGTCGCACTTTACCAAGGAGGCTTTGAGGGTGTCCTTATAACGTTTCCGCTGTCCTCCTTTGGCTCGTTTACCACGAAGGAGCTCTGCATAAAGCATTTGCTTAGGGAGTCTCGTATCTGGCATGCATACTATGTGGCCTGATCGAGTGTGTTCAGTGCTTCAATACCGGGGATGTTGGTCTGGTCGAGGACACTGATGTTGGTCCATCTGTCCTCCCAGAGGATTTGCAGGATTTTGCGGAGACATCGTTGGTGATATATCTCCAGCAACTTGAGGTGCCTTCTATACATCGTCCATGTCTCAGATCCATACAGGAGGACGGGTATTACTAGAGACCATGAGCTTGGTGGTAGATCTGAGGGCCTGGTCTTCAAACACCCTTTTCCTCAGATGGCCGAAGGCTGCACTGGCGCACTGGAGGCGATGTTGAATCTCCGCATCAATGTCTGCCTTTGTTGATAAGAGGCTCCCGAGATATGGGAAATGGTCCACGTTGTCGCGGGCCACGCCGTGCATCTTGATGATTGGAGGACAGTGCTCTGCAGCGGTGACAGGCTGGTGGAGAACCTTTGTCTTACAGATGTTAAGCGTAAGGCCCATGCTTTCATGTGCCTCAGTGAATACATCGACTATATCCTGGAGTTCAGCCTCTGAATGTGCGCAGACACAGGCGTCGTCCGCATACTGCAGCTCAACGACGGAGGTTGGGGTGATCTTGGACCTGGCCTGGAGGCGGCGTAGGTTAAACAGCTTCCCAATGGTTCTGTAGTTTAATTCCACTCCAGCCTGGAGCTTGTTGATTGTGAGGTGGAGCATGGCGGCGAGGAAGATTGAGAAGAGGGTTAGAGCGATGACGCAGCCCTGTTTGACCCCGGCCCGGACCTGAATTGGGTCTGTAATCGATCCATTGGTAAGGACCCCTCGCCACATTTAAAAGTACTTGGATGTGCACTTAAAGTGCCATAAGCTACAGGGCTACGGACCAAGAGCTGCAAAATGGGATTCGTCTGGATAGCTCTTGGTCGGCTGGTGCGGACACAATGGGCTGAAATGGCCTCCTTCCATGCTGTAAATTTCTATGATTCTATGATTTTATGACAGATACCAAGGGCTCAATACTGCAGAAAGCCAATAGCAGCATAAGAAGTGCAGGGGTGAAACTAAAAATGAAATTAGGAAAGCAAAGAGAGCATGAAAATATTTTGCGAGTGTAATCAAGGAAAACCCAAATATGTTTTATAAATACATTAAGAGCAAGAGGATAACTAAAGAAAGAGTAGGGCCTATTATAGACCATAAAGGTAATCTGTATGTAGAGGCAGAAGACTTGGGTATGGTTCTTAATGAATACTTTGCATCTGTTTTCACAAAAGAGAGGGATGATGCAGACATTGCAATCAGGGACGAGGAGTGTGAAATATTAGATGAAATAAACATAGTGAGAGAAGAAGTAGTAAGGAGCTTAGCAGCTTTTAAAGTGGATAAATCTCCAGGCCCAGATGAAATGTATCCCAGGCTGTTAAGAGAAGCAAAAGAGGAAATAGGAGAAGCACTGACCATCATTTTGCAATCCTCTCTGGCTACAGGTGTGGTGCCAGAGGACTGGAGAACTGCTAACATTGTACATTTGTTTAAAAAGGGATAAAGGGATAGGCAAAGTAATTACGGGCCAGACAGCCCAACCTCGATGTTGAAAAAATTCTGAAGGACAGGGTAAATCTTCAATTGGAAAGATATGGATTAATCAAGGACAGTCATATGGATTTGTGAAGGGAAAGTCATGTCTGACTAACTTGATTTAATTCTTTCAGGAGGTAACAAAGAGGGTCACTGAGTGTAGTGCATTTGATGATTTGATGTACTGTATATGGATTTTAGCAAGGCTTTTGATAAGGTCCCGCATGGCAAATTTACCACAAACAGCAAAACAAACAAACTTTATTGTTGAATATTGGCCAAGATACTGCTGAGAACTCCCCTGCTCTTCTTCGAATAGTGCCATGGGATATTTTATGTCCACCTGAGAGGGCACACTGGACCTTGGTTTAAAGTCTCATCCAAAAGACTGCACCTCCGACAGTGCAGCACTCCCACAATCTTGTGGCTCGGAGAAGAGTGTGCAGTCATAAGGTCAGCACAGACTGCATGTATCACAGTGGGGGCTGGCCCATGATGTCCCTGGGCCCCTGAACTCACGCCTCCCCTGGGCCCCGATCACATCCATCTAAAATCTCTTGCTGCTTCTTCGCCCCGACCTCGTCGCTCCTGCTGTATCTGCTCACGCTCCAATCACCGACTTGGACCTTGATGACATCACTCTTCACAGCCGTCGCCCTCCTGCACCAGCTCGCGCCGTACTTTGTAGTGGCCTCCACGCTGCTCCCAGGGCCGCCGCTCGATGCTCCTTTTATGGCCGTGCAGCAGAGCTGGTCTCCAGTCGTCTTGGGTCATTTTTGCCACTGGACAAAGGCCTAGCTATGTCAAGCCCTTGTGGTGGCTGGTGTGCAACGGTCACCACATGTTAAAAAAATTCATGCTCAGACATCTTCCACCCTTCAGGATGTAATTCGGGTCCTTCATTGAAACACCTGTGAATTTGTCCTTTTTTTGGCGTGGAAGCAAGTCATCCTCGTTTCGAGGGACCGCCTATGATGATGATGATGACATGGCAGACTGTTCACAAAAGTAAAAGCCTCTGAGATCCAAGGCAAAGTGACAAGTTGGATCCAAAATTGGCTCAGAAGCAGGAAGCAAAGGGTAATGGTTGACGGGTGTTTTTGTGATTGGAAGGATGTTTCCAGTGGGGTTCCACAGGGCTCAGTACTAGTTTTTTGAGGTATATATCAATGATTTTGATTTGAATGTATGGGTTATGATTAAGAAGTTTGCAGATGATACAAACATTGGATGTGTGGTTTATAATGAAGAAAAAAGCTGTAGAGTGCAGGAAGATATCAATGAAATGATCAGGTGGGCAGAACAGTGGCAAATGGAATTCAATCTGGAGAAGTGTGAGGTGATGCATTTGAGGAGGGCTAACAATGCAAGGGAATACACATTAAATGTGTCATGTATTTTACATTATTATATATAACTGTATCCTAACATGCTATACATGACTGCAATAAGATATGACCTGTAACCACCAGCATACCTTACCACCAGGGGTGCACTTGCAAGAGACAGGTATATAAGGGCAGGTCTCAGGCAAGTGCAGCATTCAAGAGCTGTGAAATAAAGGTGCAGGTCCAGAGTGACCTTGACTTCACTACATGCCTCGTGTGAATCTGTACTGAGAGGACAGGACTTTACAGTGGCGATGGGTTATGGGATTACAGAATCCACAGAATGGCAAACAACGAATCAGATGAAAAGTACAATGCGGGAGACAATTGGGAGGACTTTATAGAAAGGCTCCAACAAAGCTTTGTAACCAAAGACTGGTTAGGCGATGATAAGGCAGACAAGAGAAGAGCCCATCTCTTGACCAGCTGTGGCTCGAAAACATATGCTTTAATGAAGGATCTGTTGGCACCCGAGAAACCAGCAAGCAAGTTGTTTGAAGAATTGAGCACACTGGTAAGAGACCACCTGAAGCCAGCGAGCAGTCTACACATGACCAGACACAGGTTCTACAACTACAGACGCTGTGTGGGCCAGAGCATACCCGACTTCGTGGCGGAACTTCGGAGGTTGGCTAGTTTATGTGAGTTCTCCGATGAACTGAGGAGAGAAATGCTGAGAGACTTTTTCATTGAAGGAATAGGCCACACAGGCATATTCTGAAAGCTCAGAGAGACCAAGAACCTGACCTTAGAGGCAGCAGCACTGGTTACACAGACATTCTTGGTAGGGGAAGAAGAAACGAGGTTGATTTACAATGCAGGTACGACAACTAACGAAATATTGGAACAAGAAGTTCACAGCACTAAACAAGCTGGTACCCCCACACACAGACAAAACTGGGAGAACAGGTTCTCGACAGCAGGCAGAAGCCATCAAGGGCCACAGGAATGGCCGTTCACACCTCATCAACCCACAATGCGAGCAATCAACTACAAATTGAGAGAAGCTCAAGAGAGATCAGCCAGACGCAGCTCATTCTTTGGAAACTCTTTGAACAATGGAACAGGTCTGTGCTGGAGGTGTGGGGGTGGGCACTCGGCAAGGAGATGTCGATTTCAGCAGGCTGTTTGCAGAAATTGTGAATATACAGGGCATTTGGCCCGCATGTGCAAAAAAACGGCAGCTCGGCCGGTATACGAATTGGATGGGTCGGAAAGCGGACCAGAAGATGGTGGGGACAGTACCCGGGACACCGGTGTACAGCGGGTCAACACGATCAATGGCCGCTGCTCCTACGACAGGATGCCTCCTATAATGATGAGGATCCTACTCAATGGGATATCTGTCAACATGGAGCTGGATACAGGAGCGAGTCAGTCTCTCATGGGCGCTCAACAATTTGAACAACTGTGGCCGCATAAAAGAGACAGACCAAAACTCACAAGGGTCGACACCACACTAAGGACCGATACCAAAGAAATCGTACCAGTCCTTGGCAGCGCCATGCTCTCTGTCACACACAAAGGGACAGTGAACCGACTTCCCCTGTTGATTGTCCCCGGAGACCCCCCAGCACTGCTGGGGAGAAGCTGGCTGGCAAAACTAAACTGGAAATGAGATGATGTCCATGCCATGTCATTAGAGGAACGGACCTCCTGCTCAACAGTTATAAAGTGATTTGAACTTCTCTTTCAGCCAGGTGTGGGCACTTTCAAAGGGGCCAAAGTCAAAATTTACATCACACAGGATGCTTGACCGGTCCATCACAAGGCCAGAGCTGTACCCTATATAAAGAGGGAAAAGATTGAACACGAACTAGACAGGCTTCTGCGGGAAGGCATTATATCACCTGTGGAATTTAGCGACTGGGCAAGTCCCATCGTCCCAGTCATGAAACCTGATTGATCCGTACGAATCTGTGGGGACCACAAATCTACCATAAACAGAGTCTCCCTACAGGACCAGTACCCGCTGCCCAGAGCAGAGGACTTATTTGCCACATTGGCTGGAGGTAAACTTTTCTCAAAATTAGACCTCACATCTGCGTATATGACGCAAGAATTGACCGAGGAATCCAAGCTACTCACCACCATCAACACACATCGAGGCCTTTTCATGTACAATCGATGCCCATTCGGCATCAGGTCGGCAGCTGCCATATTCCAGCGCAACATGGAGAGTCTGCTCAAGTCCATCCCGGGGACGGTTGTATTTCAAGACGACATACTTATCATGGGCAGGGACACTGACTCCCATCTCCATAATTTGGAGGAAGTACTAAAGTGGTTGGATCGGGTAGGCCAACGAGTCAAGAAATCCAAGTGCCTGTTTCTTGCACCCGAGGTTGACTTTTTGGGCAGAAGAATTGCCGCTGATGGAATCCGCCCAACAGAGTCCAAAACAGAACCAATTCGCCTGGCATCCAGGCCCCGGAATGTCTCAGAACTGCGCACCTTTCTCGGGCTACTCAATTACTTTGGGAACTTTATGCAGAACTTAAGCACGCTGCTGGAGCCTCTCCACGTGCTACTCAGAAAGGGGTGCGATTAGTTTTAGGGGGACGCCAGGAACGCACCTTCAATAAGGCACGCAACCTTCTGTGTTCCAACAGTGTTTTGACTTTCTTTGACCCAGGTAAAAAGCTCATTCTCACTTGCGATGTGTCAGCGTATGGGGTCGGGTGCGTTTTGCAACATGTCAATAGTGCGGGCAAATTATAACCCATAGCTTATGCCTCCAGGTCACTTTCGCGGGTGGAGCGCGGATACAGAATGGTAGAGAAGGAGGCGCTCGCGTGCGTGTACGGTGTCAAAAAGATGCACCAATACCTTTTCGGGGCTGAGTTCGCATTAGAAACCGACCATAAGCCCCTCATGTCCCTCCTATCTGAGAGCAAGGCAATAAACGCCAACGCCTCGGCGCGAATTCAACGGTGGGCACTCATGCTGGCGTCTTACGACTATACCATTAGGCACAGATCAGGCACAGACAACTGTGCCAACGCGCTTAGCAGGCTACCCCTGGCGACCACAGAAGGGTCTGATGAACAGGACTGTGAGATAGTCATGGCAATCAATGCCTTTGAGTCCACAGGTTCGCCCATGACGGCTCGCCAAATCAGAGCCTGGACGGCCAGCAACCCCACGTTATCGTTCGTAAAAAGATGTGTCCTAACCGGTGACTGGGCAGAGGCTCGCGATGCCTGCCCCGAGGAATTAAAACCCTGTCACAGGTGCATGCATGAGCTATCACTATAAGCAGACTGCCTGATGTGGGGCAGCCGAGTAGTCATGCCTCTGTGAGGCAGACAGGCATTTGTCCAGGAGCTCCACCGCGAGCACCCGGGGATCGTTCTCATGAAGACCATAGCCAGATCCCACGTCTGGTGGCCTGGTATTGACGCGGACCTGAAGCTCTGCATCCGAAGGTGCACCATTTGTGCCCAACTCAGCAATGCCCCAGGGAGGCTCCACTTAGCCCCTGGCCCTGGCCTACCAAACTGTGGTGGCGGGTGCACGTAGACTATGCAGGCCCATTCATGGGCAAAATGTTCCTCGTAGTTGTCGATGCATTTTCAAAGTGGATCGAATGCACCACTTTAAACTCGAGCACAGCCTCCACCACTGTGGAGAGCCTCGCAACCATGTTTGCAACGCACGGAATCCCTGACATATTGGTCAGTGGCAATGGTCCGTGCTTCACCAGCACAGAATTCCAAGACTTTATAATTGACCACGGCATAAATCACGTCAAGATGGCACCGTTCAAGCCGGCCTCCAACGGCCAGGCGGAGAGAGCAGTGCAAATCATTAAACAAGGCATGCTTAAAATCCAAGGTCCCACGCTGCAGGGTCGCCTGTCGCGACTGCTGCTGGCATACAGATCTCGTCCGCACTCATTGACTGGGATCCCCCCCGCGCAACTGTTGATGAAAAGGACTTTAAAAACAAGGCTCTCATTAATCCTCCCAGACATGCACGAAATCGTTGAGGCAAAGCGCCGTAAGCTGATTGAGTACCATGACAGAAATTCGAGGGGGAGATGGAATGAGATAGGGGACAAAGTGTTTGTGCTAAACTATGGCAGGGGTCCCAAATGGCTTGCAGGGACAGTAACAGGCAAGGAAGGAAACAGGCTATTGGTAGTACAAATGGACACTGGCAAAACCTGCCGGAGGCATGTAGACCAAGTCAAAAGCAGATTTACCAACAACACTGCGGAACCAGAGGTAGACTACAATGTGGAATTCGCACCACACCTGGTGGACAGACAGAGGGAACAACCTGAGGAAAGGGCAATCCCAACAGACAGCCCAGGCGAGTCAACAACAATCACACCAATCGAAACAGATAGCCCAGGCAAGATACCAGCAACCACACCCAAAGAAAAACAGACACGAAGGCAAACTTTGATTTAAAGTAAGTGGTAGGAGGTTTAGAGGAAATTTGAGGAGAAATGTTTTCACCCAGAGGGTGGTGGTGGTCTGGAACTCACTGCATGAAATGGAGGCAGAAACCCTCACTGCATTTAGAAAGTATGTGGATGTGCACTTAAAGAGCCGTATCCTACAGGGATATGGACCAAGAGCTGCAAGGTGGGATTAGACTGAATAGATCTTTTTTAACTGGTACGGACACGATGGGTCAAAATGGCCTCCTTCTATGTGGTAATTTTTCTATGATTCTAATGCTGCATCCTGGTGCCCACCCCCCTGCCAAATAAGTTGGTCCCGGCTCTGTTGAGGTGCAAACCATCCGGCTTGTACAGGTCCCACCTCCCCCAGAACCGGTCGCAATGTCCCAGGAATCTAAAACTCTCCCTCCTGTACCATTTCTCCCGCCACGTATTCATTTGCTCTATCCTTCTATTTCTATACTCATTAGATCGTGGCATCGGGAGTAATCCGGAGATTACTACCTTTGAGGTCTTGCTTTTTAATCTCTCTCCTAACTCCTTAAAATCTGCCTGCAGGGCTTCATCCATCTTTCTACCTATGTCGTTGACATCGATATGGACCATGACCACTGGCTGTTCACCTTCCTCCCTCAGAATGATCTGCAGCTGCTCAGTGACATCCTTGACCCTGGCACCAGGGAGACAATATAGAAACATAGAAACATAGAAAATAGGTGCAAGAGTAGCCAATTCAGCCCTTCGAGCCTGCCCCACCATTCAATATGATCATGGCTGATCATGCAACTTCAGTACCCCATTCCTGCTTTATCTCCATACCCCTTGGTCCCTTTAGCCGTAAGAGCCACCTCTAACTCCCTTTTGAATATATCTAATGAACTGGCCTCAACAATTTTCCGTGGGCAGAGAATTCCATAAGTTCACAATTCTCTGAGTGAAGAAGTTTCTCCTCATAGAACCATAGAAACATAGAAAATATGTGCAGGAGTCGGCCATTCAGCCCTTTGAGCCTGCACCACGATTCAATGTGATCATGGCTGATCATTCACCTCAGTACCCCTTTCCTGCTTTCTCTCCATATCCCTTGATCCTTTTAGCTGTAAGGGCCACATCGAACTCCCTCTTGAATATATCAAACAAACTGGCATCAACAAGTCTCTGCGGTAGGGAATTCCAATGGTTAACAACCCTCTGAGTGAAGAAGTTTCTCCTCATCTCAGTTCTAAATGGCTTACTCCTTATCCTGAGACTGTGTCCCCTGGTTCTGGACTTCCCCAACATCGGGAACATTCTTCCTGCATTTAACCTGTCCAGTCCCATCAGAATTTTATATGTTTCTATGAGATCCCCTCTCATTCTTCTAAATTCCAGTGAATATAAGTCTAGTCGATCCAGTCTTTATTCATAAGTCAGTCCTGCCATCCCGGGAAACAGTCTGGTGAACCATCGCTGCACTCCCCCAATAACAAGAATGTCCTTCCTCAGATTAGGAGACCAAAACAGCACACAATATTCAAGGTGTGGCCTCACCAAGGCCCTGTACAACTGCAGTAAGACCGCCCTGCCCCTATACTCAAATCCTCTCCCTATGAAATCCAACATGCAATTTGCCTTCTTCACCGCCTACTGTACCTGCATGCCAACTTTCTATGACTGATGAACCATGACACCCAGGTCTCATTGCACCTCCCCTTTTCCTAATCTGTCACCATTCAGATAATATTCTGCCTTTCTGTTTTTGCCACCAAAGTGGATAACCTCACATTTATCTACATTATATTGCATTTGCCATGCATTTGCCCACTCACCTAACCTGTCCAAGTCACTCTGCAGCCTCTTAGCATCCTCCTCACAGCTCACACTGCCACCCAGTTTAGTGTCATCTGCAAACTTGGAGATATTACGTTCAATTCCTTTGTCTAAATCATTAATGTATATTGTAAATAGCTGGTGTCCCAGCACTGAACCTTGCGGTACCCCACTAGTCAATGCCTGCCATTCTGAAAAGGACCCATTTATTTCTCCTCTTTGCTTCCTGTCTGCCAAACAGTTCTCTATCCAAGTCAATACATTGCCACCAATACCATGTGCTTTAATTTTGCACAATAATTTTTTGTGTGGGATCTTGTCAAAAGCCTTTTGAAAGTCTAAATACACCACATCCACTGGCTCCCCCTTGTCCACTCTACGAGTTACATCCTCAAAAAATTCTAAAAGATTTGTCAAGCATGATTTCCCTTTCATAAATCCATGCTGACTTGGACCGATCCTGTCACTGCTTTCCAAATGCGCTGCTATTTCATCGTTAATAATTGATTTCAACATTTTCCCCACCACCGATGTCAGGCTGACCCGGTCTATAATTCCCTGTTTCTCTCTCCCTCCTTTTTAAAAAAGTGGGGTTACATTAGCTACCCTCCAGTCCATAGGAACTGATCCAGAGTCTATAGAATATTGGAAAATGACCACCAATGCATCCACTATTTCTAGGGCCACTTCCTTAAGTACTCTGGGATGCAGACTATCAGGCCCTGGGGATTTATCGGCCTTCAATCCCATCAATTTTCCGAACACAATTTGCTGACTAATAAAGATTTCCTTTAGTTCCTCCTTCTCGCTGGAACCTCGGTCCCCTAGCATTTCCGGAAAGTTATTTGTGTCTTCCTTAGTAAAGACAGAAGCAAAGTGTTTGTTTAATTGGTCTGCCATTTCTTTGTTCCCCATTATAAATTCACCTGATTCTGACTGTAAGGGACCACCATTTGTCTTCACTAATCTTTTTCTCTTCATGTATCTGTAGAAGCTTTTGCAGACAGTTTTTATTTTCCCTGCAAGCTTACTCTCATATTCTATTTTCCCACTCCTAATTAAACCCTTCTGCTGAATTCTAAATTTCTCCCAGTCCTCAGGTTTGCTGCTTTTTTTGGCCAATTTATCCAAGCTAATGTCCTTCCTTAATATTGCGTTAATCTCCTCTTTAACCAGCAATGCTACCCCACCTCCTTTTCCTTTCTGTCTATCGTTCCTAAATATTGAATACCCCTGGATGTTGAGTTCCCAGCCTTGGTCATCCTGGAGCCATCGCTCCGTAATCCCAATTACATCATATCCGTTAACAGCTATCTGTGCAGTTAATTCAACCACCTTATTACGAATGCTCCTCGTATTGAGACACAGAGCCTTCACGCTTGTTTTTTTAACACTCTTTGTCCTTTTAGAATTATGTTGTACTATGGCTCTTTTTGATTTTTGCCTTTGATTTCTCTGCCCTCCACTTTTCCTTATCTCCTTTCTACCTTTTGTTTCTGCCCTCATTTTACTTCCCTCTGTCTCCCTACATAGATTCCCATTCCCCTGCCATATTAGTTTATACCCTCCCCAACAGCACCAGCAAACACTCCCCTAGGACATCAGTTTTGGTCTTGCCTAGGTGCAGACCGTCTGGTTTGAACTGGTTCCACCTCTCCCAGAACCGATTCCAATATCCCAGGAATTTGAATCCCTCCCTCTTGCACCATTCCTCAAGCTATGTATTCATCTTAACTATCCTGCTATTTCTACTCTGACTAGCACGTGGACTGTCAGCAATCCTGAGATTACTACCTTTGAGGTTCTACTTTTTAATTTAACTCCTAGCTCCCTAAATTCAGCTTGTAGGACCTCATCCCGTTTTTTACCTATATTGTTGGTACCTATATGCACCACGACAACTGGCTATTCACCCTCCCTCTCCAGAATGCCCTGCAACTGCTCCGAGACATCCTTGACCCTTGCACCAGGGAGGCAACATACCATCCTGGATTCTCGATTGCGGCCACAGAAACATCTATTTATTCCCCTTACAATAGAATCCCCTACCACTATAGCTCACCCACTCTTTTTCCTGCCCTCCTGTGCAGTAGAGCCACCCACGGTGCCATGAACTTGGCTGCTGCTGCCTTCCCCTGATGAGCCATCTCCCCCAACATTATCCAAAGTGGTGTATCTGTTTTGGAGGGAGATGACCGCAGGGGATCCCTGTACTACCTTTCTACTCCTGCTCTGCCTGATGGTCACCCATTCTCTATCCAACTTTGTAACCTTTACCTGCGGTGTGACCAACTTACTAATCGTGCTATTCACGACATTCTCAGCATCGCGAATGCTCCAGAGTGAATCCATGCGCAGCTCCAGTGCTGCAATGCGGTCTGACAGGAGCTGCAGCTGGATACACTTCCTGCACATATAGTAGTCAGGGACACTGGAAGTGTCCCTGATTTCCCACATAGCACAGGAGGACCATGATGAGGGTTTGGGCTCTCCTGCCATGACTTAACGCTTAAGCTAACTTAATTTGGCAACAATGCCAAAGGTTTCCTACTGATAAGAAAAGAAAAAGAAAAAGATAAAATACTCACCAATCCACCAGCCAATCACTTACCCGCATGGCTGTGATGTCACACTTTGATTTCTTTTTACTTCTTTGTTTTACCTTCGGCCTCGATCTCCTGCTCCTGAACTGCCGCTCCTCGTCCCGAACTCCGCGCCCTTTTATCAGGGCCTCGTTCTCCCGAACTCCCGAACTCCGTGCCCTTTTATCAGGGCCTCGATCTCCCGAACTGCTGCTCCTCCTCCCGAACTCCGTGTCCTTTTATCAGGGCCTCGATTTCCTGCTCCTGAACTGCCGCTCCTCGTCCCGAACTCCGCGCCCTTTTATCAGGGCCTCGATCTCCCGAACTCTGCGCCCTTTTATCAGGGCCTCGATCTCCCGAACTGCTGGAGCCTGGAATCATATCGGTGGCTGCAGAAACGCCTGTCTGTTCCATTAACATTCAAAGTGTTCGCACATATCTCAGATGCCATTTTCGAGCATTAGGAGGCTGCATAGCGCATAAAAAATGGGCGCTACAGAGCCAAATCTTTCCCCAAACTTTTTTATATTCTTCAAAAGGAAAATTTCCTTTTATATGCAGTTGTAATATTTAGCAACAGACTTCATTTTTCAATGTGTTGATCTTTAATTCATTGACAGGATAATAAAAGCCTTAGAGGGTTATTTTGGCTAAAGGGTGAAAACAGGCACTAAATGGGTGCTGTGCTAATAAAACACGCCTGTTTGAAAGTCTGGTTCTAGCATACAATTTTGGTCCTAATTGCTGATTACCATAATTTGAATTTGCCTGGAGGCGCTAAATCAGACATCTGCATGTTTAGCTCCCAAGTGCTGATTAGATACAATTTTCCTGGAGCTGTAAATGTGGGCTCCTCACACCCATTTCCACTGAAGGTGTGGAGTGCTCTGGCTGGCACACATGTTTTCCTCCTATGTCTGGGTGAGGGCTCGCATGGAAGCTGGCCCCCATCCTATTCTGGTCCTCTCACTCATGTTGCGAGCCAGCTTCTCCTGGAAAGAGAGTTGGAGTGAGTTATTGTGTGGTTCTTTTAAAGGGTTGTGCAGGAGTGTGCTGCACACTGAGAGGGAGAAGCAGCAAGCTGTGAGCAGGATGGAAAGGTGATCATGTGTAACAAAATGGCTCAGGATGAAATATGAAAGCAGTTGGCAGAGGGGCAAAGGGCTGCAGCAGCAGGTAAGTGTGTAATTAGAATGTGCAGTGTCTTGTGTTTCTAAGACAAGTATGTGGAGCAGGGAGACAAGTGTTTGGAGTTCCGTGAGGGAAGAAATGCTGTGACATGGTTTGATGCAGAGAAATAGAGATCGGAAGACATAATTCTGGGTCTGGGATTGATCAGGTCATTGACGTGCTTGTGGAATTGAATCTATGTCCTGGGGGTGATGACTTGGACATTATTTTCATCCACCTTCCTCCAGATTTGCTGCAGAATCTTTATCACCACCCTCCTGCCATCTGAGGTAAAGGGGACCTTCCTGCGTGCCTTCACCTGTTCAACAAGAACCTCCAACACTGAGTCCCTAAAACAAGGTGCTCTTCCCTGAGATACATTGCAGCCCAAATTTGCCAATAGAAGCAAAAGTCTCCAGAGAGTGAGAGGCCACCTCACTTTGAGATCAATTTTGCCCAAGCCCGTTTTCTGGCGTATTGCCAGGCTTACGCCCGTTTTTCTGGGCCAGAAATGCGCCAGAAATATTTTGCCTAAGTTTCCCCGATGTATAATTCAAATTTGGCGCCACGCAGCGTGTCCAGTCACCTTGGGGGTGGAGCCTGCTGTCTGCGGCGAAAAAATGATGACGCACCTTCTGCGTATGCGCAACAAAAAGAGTAAAGTTTTTAACATTATTTCAATGGACACGCATGCACAGTACAGCTCTGGGTTGGCAATGGGCCATTTTTAAAGAGCCACAGGTGTGTATGAGAAGGACTGCTGTGTGAGAGCATTGGAAAAATCAGAACTGCAGCAGTACAAGATGCAACACGGTGCAAGGACCAAGAATTACTGACTTCTTCCCTTCTCCCCGCCTCCCCCAAACTCATTGAAGTCTTGTGCGGAGTGCAGCAGCCTTCCGATCGCCACTTCCCTTCTCGGGCTCAATGCAGAAGCCTTCCGATCGCCACCTCCCCTCACCCCCACCACCCCCCCCACCCCCCGGCTTGTTTTCCAGCGAGCCCCGAGCCCCTGTGTCCGGGCACGGGGTCAATTCTGATGGCCAACGCTACGACTCCCCTCCAGCCCTGATTGAAGACGTTCGGAGGTGGCGTGTGAGTAAAAGAAAAATGAAAACTTTAAAAATCTAAGAAGCTTCCATGTAATCCATTGAAAGGTAAAAAAAGTTGAACTTTATTATGGATATTTCAAGTGTTAGAGACTCCCTCCAAAAGCTTTGATGACAAACAATGGCGTCTTTCAGCTCCGATTTTTCAATGTGCGCTGGTTTCTGTTAACTCACCAGAAAGTTTTTCAGGAGTGGTCAGATAAGCAGACCACGGATAAAAAATTTGGGGGCAAACTGGGAAAATGCTGAAAACTGGCGCAGACATGAGGGAACAGCCAGTATGACATCAAAAAAACCTAACCTAGAAAAATTGTAATTAAAGCAGTTACGCCGGTGCAGATTCTAGGAGGAAACTTTGGATTAAATGATTACGTCAGAAAAAATGGTGCACGCCAAAAAAACGGTGCAAATGACCCGGGAAAATTGAGCCCCTAAAGAGATGCATTCATTCTTTAAATAGGCCCACTGGAAATCCCGTCCTCTAATTAGGAGGGTTGCTCGTCGCCAATGGCAGCCCTCTGAGGAAATTTTAAAAAGGCCCAACCATTAAAATGGGTTGTGCCTCTCACTGATGACATTGGCCAGGCGGCCTGATCTACCTGCCCGAAAACCAACCAAAGTGAATGTCTACCCATCCAATATCTGAAGTCTTATGAAACAGGGAGGGGGGTCGCAAATTATTTTGTCTCCTGGTAGTCTGATGATGCTACATTCAATAAGCTGTTTAGAACAATTATTTAGTGAGTTGTGCCAAAAACTTTAATTAATTTTGTCACTGTAGTATGTTTCCAAAATGTCCTCTTTAAAGCTCAATAGGATTATAGGAATGTACATTATTGGGTTGGAGTCTTGGCTTCACAAATGCTTACATTCGAGTGCCTCTGAAGCCAAAAATAAAGCCAAAACCTGAAAAACAAATAAACACACATCCCAAGTTGATCATTATAACAGCTGTAATGAAAATGCCGATTTGTTACCATCTCTAATTATTTTTTTTTAATTTACCAAAATTTTGTGTTTGGTCCCATGGGCTAACCAAAGCTGACAAAATGCCAATCTTCTCAGCATCTTGTGCGGGAACATGCAGTCAGCCAACAGTTCAGGATGAATGCGGGCTGATTTGTGTTTGGATGCTAAAAGTGACCTCGTCCGCAACACACATTTACACCACTGTGCTACAAATATAAATAAGTGGAGTGATACATCCTATGAATTAATTAGACCATGTTAAAATACCATTGGTTCTCATGTCTACTCAGGAAACACTACCAGTAATGCTGGAAGTAATACAAGCATTAATGCGTGTGTGCACTAAAGCAATTCTGTGCATTTTTGTTATTAGCTGAGAATAAAGGCAGCTTTCATTTCAAGGAAACCTGAGAACTTCAGTGGAAATCCTTTCCAGTACTAAACCCTGGGGCTGACCATTAAAGTAAACCATCAATTATCAACAGGTCTCCATAGGCATGGAATGATAAAAAAACAGATGTTTTTTGAAACAGAAACATCACATGATGCTCACACCTAACTTCTGTTTTTGAATGACAATTTTACCTGTCAAATACTTTGCTTACCTTTAGCTTAACCTTCTATCTCCCATACTTTCCCAGTTGAAAGAAGTAATGCGATACCTAAGTATATATTCCTCCAGTGGCTCAAGGTTTTTCTTTTATTAATTAGTTTAATAGATAAGCTAATTTATGGGGCTCATCCATGGAGTCCTGTAATCATCGGTTTGGTAGGAAAGAAGGGAAGCTGTGGTAATCTTAGATAAGGGAATCCCTTTACATCATGCCTACTCCACAGCATAAGAGTCAGTGTTCGTGCTGATGATGACTGACTGTTGTTACAGTTTCTTGACAGACTGATCACGGGCCTCTTTTTTGATTTTTGTTAATATCGATGAGTATTTGTTAAGTTAGTGAATAGATAAGAACATACGAATTAGGAACAGGCCCCTCAAGCCTGCTCTGCCATTCAATAAGATCATGGCTGATCTTCTACTTCAACTCCATCTTCCCACACCACCACCATATCCCTTGATTCCCTTAGTATCCAAAACTGTATCGATTTCTATAGTCAACGACTGAACATCCACAGCTCTCTGGAGTAGAGGATTCCAAAGATTCACCATTCTTTGAATGAAGAAATTTCTCCTCATCTCAGTCCTAAATGGCTGACGCCTTATTTTGAGATGGTGACCTTTAGAGCTAGACTCACCAAGCCAGTGGAATCACCTTCCCAGCATCTACCCTGTCAAGCCCCTTAAGAATTTTACATGTTTCAATGAGATCACCTCTCATTCTTCTAAACTCGAGGGAATATAGGCCTAGTCTATTCAATCTCTCCGCCTAAGACAACCCGCTCATCCTAGGAATTAGTCTGATGAACATTTGTGGCACTCCGTCTAAGGCAAGTATATACTCCTTTAGGTCAGGAGACCAAAATTGTACACAATACATCAGGTATGGCCTCACAAAGGACGTATATAATTGCAGTAAGACTTCTTTACACTTTTACTCCAATCCCTTTGTAATAAAAGCTAACATACCATTTACTTTTCGAATTGCTTGCTGTACCTGCAAGTTAACTTTCTGTGATTCATGTACAAGGACACCCAGATCCCTCTGAACACCAAAATTTCCCTATCTCTCACCATTTAAAAAATATTCTGCTTTTCTACTTTTCCCTCCAAAATTGATAACTTCAGATTTCTCCACATTGCATTACATTTGCCATTTTCTTGCCACTCACGAATCTGTCTACATCCCTTTGCAGCCTCTTTGCGTTCTCCTCACACCTTACTTTTCCACCTAGCTTTATATCATCAGCAAACTGGCTCAGAGATAGAAAGCCAAGGGTAATGGTCGACGGATGTTTTTGTTACTGGAAGGCAGTACTAGGTCCCTTTGCTTTTTGTGATATATATCAATGATTTTGACTTCAAAGTAGGAGGCATGATTTAGAAGTTTGTAGATGATTGTGATATATCCTTATGACATCACTAAGAAGCATATTACACAAGATGGCTCCAATACAGAAAACTGTCATCATGTGACCTTGCTACATGGTCCTTTATTATTTATATCAGTAGCAGCAGTTCATCATTAGTCTACTAGATGGAGCAGTGATCCATTAGGGGAGCTCTATTATACTTCTCCCTCCTTACTGAAGAAGTAATCATAATAAAATAATCATCCTACATAACTGGCATGGTATACACAACAAAGGATATGCACACATGTTTCGATATTTACAAATCAAACTTAACCACAGGTTTTCTGTTTCAAAGAGGGTACCTTTGCTCTTGAACACAACTTTCCAATCTTGTTTTAGGAATTAGACTCATTCTAGGCTGAGCCTGAGGAGAGTGTTTCTCCAAGGGATACCCTTGATCTACATTTGGACTCTCTACAACTTCGATCTGTTTGTCTGTCTGACTCAGACTCAGACTTAAATTCTGACTTTCTCTTGGACTTGTTTGTAGTACATCTGATGCAGGATTTGCTTCTGGTACTCTACTTCTAACAAGACTATCTGACTGATCAGAAATAATCGAATCATTCCAACTTTCAACTCCTTCCACATCTGTAGGTAAAATATGATCAATGTGAACAAACCTAACCTTTCCATGATCAAACATCTTGACTAAATATGTGCGAGGGTCACATATCTTCATCACTCTTCCTGGTAACCATGTTAACCGTTTATGGTGATGGTTCTTCACTCTAACTTTCTGGTTCAATTTCACATTTCTATCTCTTACTCTATCTCTAATGGACAGCGATGTTGCGGAATTAAAGATACCAATGGAAATTGACACGGGTGCATCCGTGAGTTTAGTACCGGAATCGCTGTACCTCAACAAATAGCGTAATTTCCAACTGGAGAAATCCAAGATAGAGCTGCGAGGCTACTCGGGAGAGGAATTTCCTGTGGTAGGTCGTATCACCGGACAGGTGAAATATAAAGATCAGTTTCAGAACTTGCCTCTAATAGTAGTGAAAGGAGACAAGTCTGCCTTACTAGGAAGAAATTGGTTGAGTTCAATGAAGCTGGATTGGAGTAAGATTTTCTGTGTGGAAGCAAGATTTTCATCAACGGATGAAGTTATCAAGAAGTATCTGAAGGTGTTCTGCGAAATGGGCAGTCCGATCGAAGGCTTCAAGATGAGTGTCAGGGTACAGAAGGATGCTAGATCGGTTTACTACAAGCCACGTTTCGTACCATATGCACTCAAGGAGAAAGTTGAGCAAGAACTCAAAAGACTAGAGACTGAGAACATTATTTGTAAGCTAGATCGATGTAATTGGGCTACACCCATTGTTGTTGTATCTAAGTCTGATGGTAAGGAAAGATTGTGTGGTGATTATAAAGTAACCGTAAACCAGGTTCTAGAGGATAATATCCCCAATACTTTACCGAATATGGAAGATTTGTTCACAATCTTCTCAAAACTGGATCTTACGAATGCCTACTTACAGCTTGAACTAGATGAGGAGTCCAAGTCATGTTTGACTATAAATACTCATCTAGGCCTATATCAATTTAATAGGCTATCATTTGGAGTGTCTTCTGCCCCTGCCATATTCCAAGGGGTGATGAACCAGATTTTGCAAGGTATTGAAGGGGTAGTATGCTATTTGGATGACATACTAATTTCAGCACCAAATAGGCAAATTCATAATAACATATTGAATGAAGTCCTCAAACAGCTAGAGAAGCACAGAATACGAGTGTCTGCTCGTAAGTATGAGTTATTTAAAAACTCAGTGGAGTACTTAGGGTACAGAGTAGACAAAGATAGTTTACATCCAACCATGGAAAAATTGGATGCAATCAGAAATGCACCCACTCCCAGGAATGTCACTGAACTTCGTTCAATCTTGGGTCTTTTGAACTATTATGGGAAGTTCCTACCAAATTTGGCTACAGTATTACATCCACTGAATGAACTTTTGAAAAAACAGGTCTATTGGAAATGGTCAAAAGAATGCGATACAGCATTCAGGAGTGTAAAAGCAAATTGGTAGAGAGCACCATGTTAGTTCACTATGACATATCTAAGGAGATTAAGCTGGCATGTGATGCCTCTCTGTATGGAGTTGGGGCAGTGATCTCTCATGTATCACGTAGTGGGGAGGAGAGACCAATTGCTTTTGCTTCATGCACTCTCAGTGCCAGTGAGAATAATTATGCGCAAATTGAAAGGGAAGCTTTGGCATTAATTTTTGGGTCAAGAAGTTTTGCAAATACTTGTATGGTCATAAGTTTGCCATCGTTACAGACCATAAGCCCCTAACAGCAATCCTCCATTCAAAGTCCCCAGTTCCAACATTAGCTGCAGACGATCAGCTGATCACAGTAATGCTGATGCAATATCTAGATTGTCTTCCCCATTGCAAGTTACACCCGATGGGGAAGAAGTGTTTTATTTTTCATACATTGATGAACTGCCAGTCACAGCTGAAGAGATTGGTAGAGCAACCAAACGTGACCCAGTGATGTCAAAGGTGTATGAGTATATTGCAAATGGATGGCCAAACCAGATAACAAATAAAGATACACATCCATTCTTCATTCGTAGGAATGAATTATCAGTCGATAAAGATTGTATCATGTGGGGTGCAAGAATGGTTATACCAAATAAATTCAGGTCTAAATTATTAGGAGACCTCCATGACCAGCACCTGGGAATGTGCTTGACCAAAAGTTTTGCATGCAGTTATTTATGGTGGCCAGGTCTTGAGAAAGATATAGAGTACATCGTGAGTCACTGTACGATGTGTCAATTGGTAAGCAAGCAACCACCACCAGTACCATTACAGCCATGGAAATGGCCTCCCAGGGTGTGGTAAAGGCTACATATTGATTTTGCTGAGTTAGAAGGACAACAATTGTTCATTGTGATTGATAGCCGTTCGAAGTGGGTTGAGGTGTGAAACATACCAAGGTTCCACCATACCATCCTGCTTCGAATGGTGCAGCAGAATGCACTGTACAAATTGTAAAACGTGCCCTCATAAAACAAATGTTAGATCCAAATCCAAGGAAGCGACAGTTGTCATTGTATCACAAATTGGCTAATTTTTTGATTACATATCGAAATACTCCTCATACAACTACAGGTAGAACACCAGCAGAGTTGTTTCTCAAACGACAGCCACGAACCAGATTCTCATGGTTAAAACCAAATTTGGCACAGTCCGTAGAAGAGACACAATTAAGACAGAAAGAAAATCATGATAGAGGTAGAGTAAAAGAGAGAAGTGTGAAATTCAACCAAAAGGTGAGAGTGAAGAACCATCACCATAATTGGTTAAAGTGGTTAACAGAAAGAGTGGTGAAGATATGTGGTCCTCGCACATATTTGGTAAAGATGTTTGACAGGTTAGGTTTGTTCGTATTGATCATATTTTACCTACAGACATGGAAGGAGTTAAAGGTGGGAATGATTCAATTATTTCTGACTAATCAGATAGTTTTGATACACCAGTAGCAAATCCTAAATCCAATGTACTGGAAACAAATCCAAGAGAGAATCAGAATGAACGTCTGAGTCTGAGTCAGGAAAATAAAGAGCCTGAAGTTAGAGTGAGTTCAAATGAAAATCAAGGAAATTCCGTGAAGGAAAACATTCCTCAGGATGAGCCTCGAATGAGTTTAGATTCGACACCATGTTTGGAAGGTTCTGTTCGAGAGCGAAGGTATCCTCTTCGAAACAGAAAACAAGTGGTAAAGTTAAATTTGTAAATATTGAAAAAAAATTAATATGTTTATATCCTGTGTTATGTATAAACATGAAAGTTATGTATGATGTTTGTTATAATAACTTCTTCATTAAGGAGGGAGAAGTGTAATGTCTGTAAGTTTGTAATGTTTGTAGCTCCAAACTGTGGATGTGGATGTATTGTTTACTGCAACTGCATAGTTAATAATAAACAGAACCAGGCAGATTCTGGAGGCTTCCGAGAGAGCTGCCTGCCATGTTAGGAGCTGTGTGTGCTGTGCTCTGTGAAGACATCATAAAAACGAGAACCTGGTTTGTGGCTGCCGTTTGAGAAACAACTCTGCTGGTGTTCTACCAGTAGTTGTATGAGGAGTATTACGATAAGTAATTAGAAAATTTGTCAATTTATATTCCAACGACAACTGCTGTTTCTTTGGATTTGGATCCAATGTTTGCTTGATAAGGACACGTTTTACAATTTGTACTCTGCGCTCTGCTGCACCATTTGAAGCAGGGTGGTATGGTGGAACCTTGGTATGTTTCACACCGTTTCTGTTTGTCAACTGTGCAAATTTGTCTGAACAAAATTGTGGCCTATTATCAGACGCAATTTCTTCTAGGAGGCCATATGAAGAAAACAATCTTCGCAAATTGACTTTTGTTTTAATTGTTATTTTATGCATCAGAAACACCTCTGCCCACTTCGAATGACAATCAATCACAATGAAGAATTGTTGTCCTTCTCGCTCAGCAAAATCTACATGTAACCTTTGCAGCATTCTGGGAGGCCATTTCCATGGTTGCAATGGTACTGATGGTGATTCCTTGTTTACCGATTGACTAATGATGTGCTCTGTATCTTTATCGAAACCTGGCCAGCATAAGTAACTGCTTGCAAAACTCTTGGTCCAGCACATTCCCAGATGCTGGTCATGAAAATCTCCTAACAATTTGGACCTGAACTTATTTGGGATAACTATTCTTGCACCCCACATGAAACAATCTTTATCCACTGACAATTCATTCCTACGAATGAAGTATGGATGAATATCTTTCTCTGATACCTGGTTTGGCCAGTCATTTGTTGTCACCTTGGGAAAAAAAACAGTAAAAGGGAATATTATTTGAATGGGGAGAAATTATAACATGCTGCAGTGCAGAGGGACCTGGGGGTCCTTGTGCATGAATCCCAAAAAGTTAGTTTGTGTGTGCAGCAGGTAATCAGGAAGGCGAATGGAATGTTGGCCTTCATTGCGAGAGGGATGGAGTACAAAAGCAGGGAGGTCCTGCTGCAACTGTACAGGGTATTGGTGAGGCCGCACCTGGAGTACTGCATGCAGTTTTGGTCACCTTACTTAAGGAAGGATATATTAGCCTTGGAGGGGGTACAGAGACGATTCACTAGGCTGATTCCGGAGATGAGGGGGTTACCGTATGATGATAGATTGAGTAGACTGGATCTTTACTCGGAGTTCAGAAAGATGAGGGGTGATCTTATAGAAACATTTAAAATAATGAAAGGGATAGACAAGATAGAGGCGGAGAGGTTGTTTCCACTGGTCGGGGAGACTAGAACTAGGGGGCACAGCCTCAAAATACGGGGGAGCCAATTTAAACCCGAGTTGAGAAGGAATTTCTTCTCCCAGAGGGTTGTGAATCTGTGGAATTCTCTGCCCAAGGAAGCAGTTGAGGCTAGCTCATTGAATGTATTCAAATCATAGATAGATAGATTTTTAACCAATAAGGGAATTAAGGGTTATGGGGAGCGGGCGGGTAAGTGGAGCTGAGTCCACGGTCAGATCAGCCATGATCTTGTTGAATGGCGGAGCAGGCTCGAGGGGCTAGATGGCCTACTCCTGTTCCTAATTCTTATGTTCTTATGTTCTTATGATGTAATCAAACACCTTTGACATAACTGGGTCACATTTGGTTGCTTTACCAATCTCTTCAGCTGTGACTGGTAGTTCATCAATGTATGAAAAATAGAACACATCTTCTAACTTAGAGATAATGGGCTAGACTTTCCACTTTCTGGTTAAGGCCGAAAGAAATGGGCCTTGTTCCAGCGATACGGGACCTAGCACCCGTGCTGATCGCCGGCACAAGGCCCATTTTTTTTTTCGCAATTTTCCACTCGGCCTTAGCCCAGCGATGTCAAATGGGCGATGTGATTTCTTGGTGATCTTACGATCGGCCAAAGAAAACGGAAGTGAATGAAAAAAAAAGTTTCCCCAGTAACACATTACAACGCATGTGCAGGTTGATTTTTTCTTTTTAGGTTGATGCTCCTTCCCGTGTTTTGGGAGGTCAGGGGTCATCACACATGCTCAGATGCTCTGTGAGGGTCGGAGAGAGAGAGAAAGAGGAGAAAGCATTTTGTGCGCTGATTTATCTGATATTAATCGACATGGAGGGATCATTTGAGAGGCATAGGGCCAAGCCCTTCAGCCAGGAGGCCAATGAGGCCCTCGTGAATGCTGTCAGCATCAGGTGGGAGGATCTGACATGGGGTGGGCATGTGAAATCTCCACCCCATGCATATCGGAGGATTTGGTCTGAGATTGCCGACGTGGTCACGTGGGCCTCTAATGAAACGCGCACACCGGACCAGTGCCGCAAACGGTGGAACAGCCTACTGGCAACTGCGAGAGTAAGTTGAAATGTATATTTATGCATTATTTAATGCTCTAAATAGTAACTAGAATCTGCAATGTTATTTGGTTACATTTAAACATAACTAAATTATAAATACATTTATGCAACCCAGCATAAAGTTAAATGTTGCAGTGTGAAATATGCAACGTAATGCTAATTTGTAATAGAACATTTAAATCTGTCAGTCTTAAATGTCTTCAATGTCTTAAATTGCCTGATCCATTTGCTTATGCCGTGCAATGTTATCGTATCATTTACAGAAGAAGATCTCGATCAATAATCATGAGCAACACAGGATGGGCGGGGGCTCTGCCATGATGCACAGTTTAAGTGCTTACGAGGAACTCGCGGTGGCCTTGGTGGGGCCAGAAAGCCGTTCAGTCACATCCCGTGGTTTGGCCGAACCCACCCTTGAGACATGTGAGTAATGAGAAATGTGCATTGTGCAATGTGTGAATCATTAGTAAATACTGAAAATATCGCAGTTATGCATGTAATGTTATGCAATTAAAATGTATTTTGATGTTATGCAATATTATGCAATTACAATGTAATGTTATGCAATTATAATATAATCTGATATATAATGGTGATGTACTATAGATGTTCGAATGAGGTCATGTTAGGTCATGTTAAACCTTGTGATCACCTGTGCATATGGGGTAATGGAAAGCATTGCATTGTTTTGAGTTCGAGAAAAATTGTAATGCAATGATTTGAATTGTTAAACGTTGTTTATCAAATGAAAGGTCTCGTGGTCGTCGCGTCAGTGGAGTCTACTACCACTGAACCGTCTCCAGCATCACAGGAGGCTGAAGAAGAAGAGGAGCCACTGCAGACTCCTGCTGCTGTGCTTCAGCAGGATGAGGAGGAGGAGGAGGAGGAGGAGACGGAAGAAGAAGAGATTTTTTTTGTGAGGGGGAAACAACCTGCGGCCACCTCGGTTGAGATGGAAGAAGCACCGGGACCAAGCGGTGTGCAGGTGGCGACGCCAAGGCGCGTCATATTGCAAACGCTGACCCCACGGAGGTTCGGTCAGTGAGGCGAGAAATCGCCTGCCTTGGAGGGCCAGACAAGAGAGCTTGATTTCCCTGTGCAGGGAGATGGTCGCGATTGGTCGCGACCTTATCCAGGGGTTCGTGGGATTCTCTGCGAACTGGAGCCAGTTTCCAGCATCCTGGAGCGAGTTCTGCCAGAACTTCTCCAACTGGTCTTCCAAGCAGTCACAGACTGCAAGGGAGACCTTGGAGGCTATTCGGCAGCAGACAGCCGCAACCAATGCCCTACGGCATGTGTTGCTGGCTGGACACAGCGCTGCACCCCAAGGTGTCGTGTCTGCTTGCAGCGACACCCCGAGCACGCAAGCGAGTATGGAGGACACAGTTCCTCCGGACTCAGAAGTAGAGCCTCAGGCTTCCGCTTCATCTCCGTCACCTCTACCACGGCAGGAAGTCTTGACATCCCACTCTACACGACGTCTTGGTGTCGGTCTGCGGAGACCAAAATGGGCAGGTGTGGTGCGAACACGTGGTGGGACAGGATCTGGAGGGAAACATAGCCGCAGGTAGGGAGGGGGGAGTGCTTCTCTATAGTTCACTTGTTTTAAAATATTCACTTGTTATTATCAATTTATTGTTATTGTTATTGTTACTAAATTGGCCAATTGTATTCAATACTTAAATTTTCACTTGTTCACTTGTTATCATTACTTAACTGTTCACTTTCCATTCTTTCTGAAATGGTCACTTGTTATCGTTACTGAAATGGTCACTTGTTATCGTTACTGAAATGGTCGCTTGTTATCGTTACTGAAATGGTTGCTTGTTATCATGAATGAAATGGTCACTTGTTATCATGACTGAAATGGTTGCTTGTTATCATCACTGAAATGGTCACTTGTTGTCATGACTGAAATGGTCACTTGTTAGCATGACTAAAATGGTCACTTGTTGTCATGACTGAAATGGTCACTTGTTAGCATGACTAAAATGGTCACTTGTTGTCATGACTGAAATGGTCACTTGTTATCATTACTTAAATGGCCACTTGTTACCATCACTTAAATGGCCACTTGTTCTTTAAAATGTTCAATTTCTTCTTCTTCTAACGCTTTGGGGATTTTGATGTAAGAGTGGGTTGGAGAGAGGGTGTTGTTCATTAGTTCTTATAGAAAATTTTGTTTGTTAATAAAAAAAAATGTTTCTACAACTTTTGTACCTTCTCTCTTATTTACATAAGTTTTACAACGTACGGTTCTTCATGCAGATTTGTTTCTTTATTCTGTTTCCCCACGGAATATCATTAAATAACATCACTATGTAAAAGCTATTTATTAAATAATTCCAATATATGAGATCTATTTAGCATAAATAAGGTGATAGTACCTATTTATATTCCCTGTCCCAAATTTCTGAGTACAATTTGCTTCAATTTTACTCTCCAAATAACTCAGAACAATTCTCCACCCTTCCTAAGAGGCTAAAAATGGCGTCCGTAGTGCCCATTTCCCTCTCTAGGACCCTGGAAAAGCAACTATTTTTGAGCACTCTTTTGGGCCTTGCATCGGCCCAGCGAAGTGCATGCTAAGTACTGAAACTTGGGATGGGCCTTGTGTGGGCAATCATTTGGCCGATCATCTCAGTGATCAAAGCGGAAACTTCGGGGCCTATTTTTCCAGCGATATTTTGGGCCTAGTTTCCACTTTTTGCTCAAAATGGGCAATAGAGGTCCATTTTGGGCCATAGATGGGCCTTAGATGGGCGATGTGAAGTGGAAAGTCGAGCCCAATGTTCTCAGTCTCTAGTCTTTTGAGTTCTTGCTCAACCTTCTCCTTGAGCGCGTATGATATGGGACGTGGTTTGAAGTAAATGGGTCATGCGTCCAACTGCATTCTGATACTTGACTTGAAGTCTTGGATCAGACTGCCCGCAGCAGCAGACAATAAAGGTCCAGCGGCAGTCTGGAGTCGGCGGCAGTTCGGGAGCAGCGGCCGAAGGAGGAACAGCCAACTGCAGCAGGGTCAAAAGTAAGAAAGAAGTAAAAAGTAATCGAAGTGTGATGTCACAGCCAAGAGGGTAAGTGATTGGCTGGTTGAGTGGTGAGCAGTTTTCTTTTTCTTAATCTTTATTCTTTTTCTTAGCAGTAAGAAACCTTTGGCATTGTTGCCAAATTAAGTAATTTTAAGGATTAGGTCATAGCAGGAGAGCCCAGACCTGTGTCATGCTCCTCCTGTGCTATGTGGGAAAGCAGGGTCGCTTCCAGTGTCTCTGACGACCATGTGTGCAGGAAGTGTATCCAGCTGCAACTCCTGACAGACCGCATTGCGGCACTGGAGCTGCACATGAATTGAGTTGGTCACACCGCAGGAAAACGTTACACAGGCAGATAGGGAATGGGTGACCATCAGGAAGAACAGTGGAAGAAAGGTAGTGCAGGGGTCCCCTGTGGTCATCTCCCTCCAAAACAGATATACCACCTTGGGTAGTGTTGGGGGAGATGGCTCAACAGAGGGCAGCAGCAGCCAAGTTCATGGCACCATGGATGGCTCTGCTGCGCAGGAAGGCAGGAAAAAGAGTGGGAGAGTATAGTGGTCGGAGGTTCTATTGTAAAGGGAATAGATAGGCGTTTCTGCGGCCGCAAACGAGACTCCAGGATTGTATGTTGCCTCCCTGGTGCAAGGGTCAAGGATGTCTCGGAGCAGCTGCAGGGCATGCTGGAGGGGGAGGGTGAACAGCCAGTTGTCGTGGTGCATATAGGTACCAACGATATAGGTAAAAAGCGGGATGAGGTCCCACAAGCTGAATTTAAGGAGCTAGGAGTTAAATTAAAAAGTAGGACCTCAAAGTTAGTAATCTCAGGATTGCTACCAGTGCCACGTTTTAGTCAGAGTAGAAATAGCAGGATAGTTAGTATGAATATGTGGCTTGAGGAATGGTGCAAGAGGGAGGGATTCAAATTCCTGGGACATTGGAACCGGTTATGGGGGAGGTGGGACCAGTACAAACCGGACGGTCTGCACCTGGGCAGGACTGGAACCGATGTCCTAGCGGGAGTGTTTGCTAGTGCTGTGGGGGATGATTTAAACTAATAGGGCAGAGGGTTGGAAACCTATGTATGGAGACAGAGGGAAGTAACATGGGGTCAGAAGCAAAAGGTATAAAGGAAAAAAGTAGAAGTGGAGGGCAGAAAAATCAAAGGCAAAAATCAAAAAGGGCCACATTACAACATAATTCTAAAAGGACAAATAGTGTTAAAAAAAAACGCCTGAAGGCTCTGTGTCTCTATGCGAGGAACATTCGTAATAAGGTGGATGAACTAACTGCGCAGCTAGCTGTTAACGGATATGATGTAATTGGGATTACAGAGACATGGCTCCAGGATAACCAAGGCTGAGAACTCAACATCCAAGGGTATTCAATATTCAGGAAAGATAGACTGAAAGGAAAAGGATGTGGGGTAGCGTTGCTGGTTAAAGAGGAGATTAATGCAATAGTAAGGAAGGACATTACCGTGGATGAGATGGAATCTGTATGGGTAGAGCTGCGGGACACCAAAGGGCAGAAAACGCTGGTGGGAGTTGTGTACAGACCACCAAACAGTCATAGTAAGGTTGGGGATGGCATCAAACAGGAAATTAGGGATGCGTGCAATAAAGGTACAGCAGTTATCATGGGTGATTTTAATCTACATATAGATTGGGCTAAACAAACTTGTACCAATACGGTGGAGGAGGATTTCCTGGAGTGTACAAGGGATGGTTTTCTCGACCAATATGTCGAGGAACCAACTAGAGAGCTGGCCATCCTAGACTGGATGTTGTGAAATGAGAGAGGATTAATTAGCAATCTTGTTGTGTGAGGCCCTTGGGGAAGAGTGACCATAATATGGTAGAATTCTTTATTAAGATGGAGAGTGACACAGTTAATTCAGAGACTGAAGTCCTGAACTTAAAGAAAGGTAACTTCGACAGTATGAGACGTGAATTGGGTAGGACAGACTGGCGAATGATACTTAAAGGGTTGACAAAGGCAATGGAAGACATTTAAAGATCACATGGATGAACTTCACTATTGTACATCCCTTTCTGGCGTAAAAATAAAATGGGAAAGATGGCTCAACTGTGGCTTACAAGGGAAATTAGAGATCGTGTTAAATACAAGCAAGAGGCAAATAAACTGGCCAAAAAAAGCAGCAAATCTGAGGACTGGGAGAAATTTAGAATTTAGCAGAGGACAAAGGGTTTATTTAGGAGGGGGGAAACAGAATATGAATATAAGCTTGCAGGGAACATAAAAACTGATTGCAAAAGCTTCTACAGATACGTGAAGAGAAAAAGATTCGTGAAGACAAATGTTGGTCCCTTACAGTCAGAATCAGGCGAATTTATAATGGGGAACTTAGAAATGGCAGACAATTGAACAAATACTTTGGTTCTGACTTCACTAAGGAAGACACAAATAACCTTCCAGAAATACTAGTGGAACGGGGGTCTCGCGAGAAGGAGGAACTGAAGGAAATCCTTATTATTCAGGAAATTGTGTTTGGGAAATTGATGGGATTGAAGGCCGATAAATCCCCAGGGCCTGATAGACAGCATCCCAGAATGCTTAGGGAAGTGGTCCTAGAAATCGTGGATGTATTGGTGGTTATTCTATAGACTCTGGATCAGTTCCTATGGACTGGAGGGTAGCTAATGTAACCCCACTTTTTAAAAAAGGAGGGAGAGAGAAAACAAGGAATTATAGACCAGTCAGCCTGACATCGGTAGTGAGGAAAATGTTGGAATCAATTATTAAAGATGAAATAGCAGCGCATTTGGAAAGCAGTGACAGGATCGGTCCAAGTCAGCATGGATTTATGAAAGGGAAATCATGCTTGACAAAATTTCTAGAATTTTTTGAGGATGTAACTAGTAGAGTGGACAAAGGAGAACCAGTGGATGTGGTGTATTTAGACTTTCAAAAGGCTTTTGACAAAGTCCCACACAAGAGATTATTGTGCAAAATTAAAGCACATGGTATTGGGAGTAATGTACTGATGTGGATAGAGAACTGGTTGGCAGACAGGGGGCAAAGAGTAGGAATAAACGGGTCCTTTTCAGAATAGCAGGCAGTGACCAGTGGGGTACCGCAAGGTTCAGTGCTGAGACCCCAGCTATTTACAATATACATTAATGATTTAGATGAAGGAATTGAATGAAATATCTCAAAGTTTGCAGATGATACTAAACTGGATGGCAGTGTGAGCTGTGAGGAGGATGATAAGAGGCTGCAGGGTGATTTGGACAGGTTAGGTGAGTGGGAAAATACATGGCAGATGCGGTATAAGAAGATAAATGTGACGTTATCCACTTTGGTGTGAAAAACAGGAAGGCAGATTATTATCTGAATGGTGACAGATTAGTAAAGGGGAGGTGCAACGAGACCTGGGTGTCATGGTACATCAGTCATTGAAGGTTAGCATACAGGTACAGCAGGCGGTGAGGAAGGCAAATGGTATGTTGGCCTTCATAGCAAGAGGATGTGAGTATAGGAGCAAGGATGTCTTACTACAGTTGTACAGGGCCTCGATGAGGCCACACCTTGAATATTATGTACAGTTTGGTCTCCTAATCTGAGGAAGGACCTTCTTGCTATTGAGGGAGCGCAGCGAAGGTTCACCAGATTGATTCCTGGGATGACAGGACTGACATATGAAGAAAGACTGGATTGACTAGGCTTATATTCAATGGAATTTAGAAGAATGGGAGGGAATCTCATAGAAACATATAAAATTCTGACGGGATTGGACAGGTTAGATGCAAGAAGAATTATCCCGATGTTGGGGAAGTCCAGAACCAGGGGACACAGTCTAAGGATAGTGGGTAAGCCATTTAGGACCAAGATGAGGAGAAACTTCTTTACTCAGAGAGTAGTGAACCTATGGAATTCTCTACTACAGAAATTTGTTGCCAGTCCGTTAGATATATCCAAAAGGGAGTTATATGTGGCCCTTACGGCTAAAGGGATCAAGAGGTATGGAGAGAAAGCAGGAATGGGGTACTGAAGTGTATGATCAGCCATGATCATATTGAATGGTGGTGCAGGCTCGAAGGGCCGAACGGCCTACTCCTGCACCTATTTTCTATGTTTCTATGTTTCTATGTTTCTATGTTTCTATGTTTCACGGAAGACCTTCGGATACTGATTGATGATGTCATCTTTCGATACAAATTTAGTTTCCGCATGAAAAATCTCATTCCAATCGAGCTGATGTGATCCCAACCAATTTCTACCTATTAAGGCAGGCTTGTCTCCTGCCACTACTATGAAAGGCAAGCTCTGAAATTGATCCTTAGATTTCACCAGTTTGGTGACATGTCCTACAACAGGGTAGTCTCCTGAGTAGCCTCGCAGCTCTATCCTCAATTTGTCCAGTGGAAAATCACGCAACTTGTCAAGATATAGCTATTCCCGTACTACGCTCTTCGATGCACTAGTCTCAATTTCCATGGTTATCCTGGTTCCTGCAATGTCTACTTGGATGACGATACTTCACGAATTGCTGTGAGATACCTTGGTGCTCCTGATGACGTGTATCTCCAAAATCTACTCATCCTGTTGCTTCTCTTCAATACTATGTACTGTCTGGCGATTTCTACTTCTAGCATTGAAAATTGATTTACTCTTCAGTCGGACTGCCTTTGCAAGATGCCCAGATTTCTTGCAGAAGAAACACTCTGCCTTCACGTAGGGACAGCTTTGAGCAATGTGTTGTCCCAGGCACTGATAGCATGACTTCAATGTACTGTTACCATGGCCAGTTGCTGAAGCCTTGGGGGCCAAGTGACTTTTTCTTTTAACCTGCAGACGATTCACCTCGGTTGTCTGACGACTAGAAATGGTGCGAAATGCTCGGAAGTATTGGTCAACCATATCCATCGACATAGCTGTTTGACAAGCTAAATCAAAAGTCAAGTTAAGGGTTGTCAACAATTTTCTTCTGATTGCTTCATTTTTCATTCCACAAACAAAGCAATCACGCAATGCTCGGTTCTAAAAGTTTCCAAAATGACAGTGAATAGATAACTTTTTTAAAGCTACAATGTATTCACTGATACTCTCGTCAATTATTTGATCTCGTATTCCAAAACGATAACTTTCAGCAATTTCCAGGGGCTCAGGACTGTAGTGCTGGAATCACCATCAGTGGCATGTCATTTGGCTTGATGGGAACCAGCACATTTTTCAGGGTTTCATATAACTCAGGGTTGCTTCAGTCAAGAAAATAGCACGTTTTCTTTCTAACACCACCCAGTTATGGTTTTCATCATCGGGGACTTCGATGATACTATTCGCGGTGAAAATATTTTCTAGCCGCTCTACATTTGTTCCGAAAGTTTCTCGGTCACGATGGAACTCATCTAATTGCCCTATTATTTCCATAGGAGCAGCCATCTGGACTCTTCAGTTCAGCCAAGTGTGCTTATAATTTACCTTGGGTTTTTAGCTGTTCTTACAAAACAATGAACCTCTCAAATCTCTCTGTTAGTTGGCAGGAACATCCACCAACAAAACTTTAAGCCAGCGAATCCAGAAACCCTATCCTCATCACCAATGTGATATATCCTTGTGGCATCACTACGAAGCAGACTACACAAGATGGCTCCAATACAGAAAACTGTCATCATGTGACCTTGCCACATGATACTTTATTATTTACATCAGTAGTTGCAGTTCATCAGTAGTCCACTAGGGGGGGGGGGAGCTCTATTACAATGATACAAAAAATTGGCCATGTGGTTGATTGTGAGGAAGAAACTGTAGACTACAGGAATATATCGATGGACTGGTCAGGTGGGTAAAAAAGTGGTAAATGGAATTCAATCTGGAGAAGTGTGAGGTAATTCTTTTAGGGCGGGCTAATAAGGCAAGGGAATACACAATAAATGGTAGGATACTGAAAAGTGTAGAGGAACAGAGGGACCTTGTAGTGCATGTCCAAACATCAATGACGATAGCAGGACACGTAAATAAGAAGATTAAGAAGGCATACTTTCCTTTATTAGTCAAGGCATAGAATATAAGAGCAGGGAGGTTATGCTTGAACTGTATAAAATAACTAGTTAGGCCACAGCTACTATGTACAGTTCTGGTCACCACATTACAGGAAAGATATTGTGGTCGGAGGCTTCCTTCGGCCGAATGCCTTCGACTGGAAAAAAAATTACGAAAATATCTGGTGCTCTAGGTTGTCGGTTACCGGTTCTCACTGCATGCGCATCGCGCACCGAGAACCGACATTTGCGAATCCTCTTCGGGTGCATGCGCACATTGTGCGCACCCAGAAAGGGCACCATTTTTGGCATGCGATTGCACTAGAGAGAGTACAGAGGAGATTTACGAGGATGTTGCCAAGACTGCAGAATTTTATCTATGAGGAAAGATTGGATAGATTGGGTTGTTTTCTTTGGGACAGAGGAGACTGAGGAGAGACTTAATTGAAGTATATAAAATTATGATGGGCCTGGATAGAATGGATAGGAAGGACATATTTCCCTTAGCAGAGAGGTCAATAACAAGGGGGCATAGATTTAAAGTAGGTTGGTGGAAGGATTAGAGGGGAGTTGAGGAGAACTTTTTCACCCAGAGGGTGGGGGGGTCTGGAACGCATTGCCTGAAAGGGTGGTAGAGGCAGAAACCCTCATCGCATTTAAAAAAATACTTGGATAGGCACTTGAAGTACCGTAACCTAACGTAGGACAAGAGCTGGAAAGTGGAATTGGGTTAGATAACACTTTTGCAGCCAAACCAGATACAATAGGCTGAATGGCCTTCTTCTGTGCCTTAAATTTCTATGATTCTATGATTCTATGAAACTTGGTTACAGTATACATACTCGGTCCCCTCATCTAAGTCATTGATATAGATTATAAATAGCTAAGGCCAAGCACTGATTCTTGCAGTACCCTACTAGTTACAGCCTGCCAACCTGAAAATGATCCATTTTTTCCTACTCTCTGTCTTCTGTCCATTAACCAATCCTCAATGCATGTTAATATATTATCCCCAATACCAGATTCTAGCATTTTCCCTGCTACTCATGTCAGGCTAATGGATCTATAGTTCCCTGTTTTCTCTCTCCCTCCTTTCATGAAACACAGAAACATAGAAACATAGAAAATAGGTGCAGGAGAAGGCCATTCGGCCCTTTGAGCCTGCACTACCATTCAATATGATCATGGCTGATCATGCAACTTCAGTACCCCACTCCTGCTTTCTCTGCATACTCCCTGATCCCTTTAGCCGTAAGGGCCACATCGAACTCCCTTTTGAATATATCCAACGAACTGGACTCAACAACTTTCTGTGGTAGAGAATTCCACATGCTCACAATTTTCTGGGTGAAAAGGTTTCTCCTCATCTCGGTCCTAAATGGCTTGCCCCTTATCCTTAGACTGTGACCCCTGGTTCTGGACTTCCCCAACAGCGGGAACGTTCTTCCTGCATCTAACCTATCCAATCCCGTCAGAATTTTATATATTTCTATGAGATACCCGCTCATTCTTCTAAATTCCATAGTGGGGTTATGTTTTTTTTATTCGTTCATAGGATGCGGGCATCACAGGCAAGGTCAGCATTTATTGCTCATCCCAAAATTCCCTTCAGAAGATGGTGGTGAGCCACCTTCTTGAACTGCAGAGGGCAGAGTCAACCACATTGGGATAATGGTGTAACAACCTTTGTTGCAGGCACGCATATATGAACATCGGGAGATAACTGGATCAAATTTGACTGAAATCTGCTCCACGGTGACTTATCAGCTGGCACTGACCCTTTTTACTATCTTCCAATCTATGGGGACCATTCTGAAATCTCTGGAATTCTGAAATCAATACATCCACTATCTCTATGGCTATCTCTTTTAAAACCCAATGATGTAGGCCATCAGGTCTAGAGGATTTGTTGGATTTTAGTTCCATTAACTTCTCCAGTACTATTTCTTTACTGATACTAATTACTTTAAGTTCCTCATTCTCACTAGACCCTTGGTTCACTCTATTTCCAGAATGTTTTCTGGCTTCTACTCTGACGACAGTTGCAAAGTATTTGTTTAATGTTTGTACCATTTCCTTATTCCCCATTATAATTTCTCCTGTCCCTACCTGTAAGGGACCCACATTTATTTTTGCTAATCTCTTCCTTTTTACATACCAAAGAAGCTTTGACAATTTATTTTTATGACTCTTCCCAGTTTACTCTCATATTCTATTTTCTCTGTCTTTCAATTTCTTGTTCATCCTTTGTTGAATTCTAAAATCCTTCCAATCTTCAGGCTTACTATTCTTTTTGGCAACATTATAAGCTTCTTCCTTTAAGCTAATACTATCTTTAACTTCTCTTGTTAGCCACAGTTGGACCACTTTAACCATGAGTTTTTATTCCTTAAGGGAATATATATTCATTGTGAATTATGCATTATTTCTTTAAATGTTTGCCATTGCTTATTTACTAATATATTAAACTTAGTTTTCCAATCTACCTTAGCCAACTCACCCCTCAAACCAATGTAATTTGATTCGTTCAGATTTAAGACCTTAGTTTTGGGTTTAACTAAATCACTATAAAGTTCAATATAAAATTCTATGATATTATGATCACTCTTCCCCTTAGGCTCCTTTACTAAAGGTTATTAATTCATCCTATCTAATTGCACAATACTAGAGCTAAAATAGCCTATTCCCTAGTTGGTACCTTGACATACTGATTTAGAAAACTATCTTGAATGCATTCCATGATCTCGTCCTCCACAAAATTACTGGAAATTTGGTTTGGCCAGTCTTTATGAAGATTAAAGTCCCCCATGATTATGGTATTATCCTTTTTACATACACCTCTAATTTCCTGATTTATGCTGTGCCTGACACCACAACTACTATTCAGGAGCCTATCAACTTCTCACACCAACGTTTTCTGCCCCATGTTGCTTCTTAGCTCCATCCAAGCTAATTCTACATCTTAATTTTCTGAGCTAAGATCTTTTTGCTCTACACTCTTTATCCCATATTTCATTATTAGGGCTACCCCCTCCTTTTCCATTTTACCTAACTCTTCTAAAAGTCAAGTATCCTGGAATATTTATTTCCCAACTTTGATCACGCTGCAACCTCGCCTTAGAAATGGCTATTAGATCAAATCCATTTATTTCTATACAAGTCAGAGACTTTGACAAAATAAAAAGACAATGCTGCCACTAACTAATGCTGTAAAGCAGATGAACTTTAAAGGTCAACGTCAGCACCAATGACAGAGGTAGGAAGAGGGATGATGTCCTGCAGGTAGAGGTAAGGGAGCTAGGAGAGAGATTAAAAAGCAGGACCTCAAAGATAGTAATCTCCGGCTTACTCCCAGTGCCATGAGCTCGTGAGTACAGGTTGCTAGTACTCACGGGTTTAAACTAGCTTGGCAAGGGGATGGGAACCTGAAAATAGATTCAGTAGGGAAGGGAGTAAAGAGGGAATTAGAAAACAAAAATAAAGTAAGTGAGTTTGAAGGAGAGAGGAAACAAGCAAGTAAAACGCGTAAAGAAACAAACTTAAAGGCACTTTGTCTAAATGCACGTAGCATTTGTAACAAAATAGATGAGTTGACGGCACAAATTGAGACAAATAGGCATGATCTGATACCCATTACAGAGACGTAGTTGCAAGGTGACCAGGACTGGGAATTAAATATTCAGGTGTACTTGACAATCCGGAAGGCAGGCAGAAAGGAAAAGGAGGTGGGGTAGCTCTATTGATAAAGGATGGAATCACTGCAATAGTAAGAAACGATATTGGCTCAAATGATAAGGGTGTTGAAACAGTTTGGGCGGAGATAAGGAACAATAAGGGGAAAAAGTCACTGGTGTGCGTAGTCTATAGGCTCCCTAACAGTAGCAATTCTGTTGGTTATAAACCAGGAAATAGTGGGGGCTTGTAAAAAGGGAACAGCAATAATCATGGGTGATTTTAACCTCCATATTGATTGGACAAATCAAATTGGTCAGGTAGCCTTGAGGAGGAGTTCATAGAGTGCAAAAGGACGGGTTCCTTGAGCATAATGTTACAGAACCAACCAGGGGGCAGGCTATCTTAGATCTGGTCCCGTGTAATGAGACAGGATTAATAAACAATCTCCTAGCAAAGGATCTCCTCGGAATGAGCGATCATCGCATGATTGAATTTCAAATTCAGATGGAGGGTGAGAAAGTTGGATCGCTAACCAGCGTACTAAGCTTAAATAAAGGAAACTATGAAGGTATGAGCGCAGAGTTGGGTAAAGTGGACTGGGAAAATAGAATAAAGGGTAGGACGATTGATGAACAGTGGTGTACATTTAAGGAGATATTTCACAACTCTCAGGAAAAATATATTCCAATGAGGAGGAAAGGGTGTAAGAGAAAAGATAGCTATCTGTGGTTAACTAAAGAAATAAAGGACGGTATCCAATTAAAAACAAGGGCATACAAAGTGGCCAAAACTAGTGGGAGGCCAGAAGACTGGGAAGCTTTTAAAAGCCAGCAAAGAACGACTAAAAAAATGATTAAGAAAGGGAAGATACACTATGAAAGTAAACTAGAGCAAAATATAAAAACAAATAGCAAAGAGTTTTTATAGGTATATAAAAAGGAAAAGGTTAGCTAAAGTAAATGTTGGTTCCTTAGAGGGCGAGACTGGGGAATTAGTAATGGAGATGGCAGAAACTCTGAACAAATATTTTGTATTAGTCTTTAAGGTAGAGGACACTAATAATATCCCAACAGTGGATAGTCAAGGGGCTATGGGGGGGAGGAACTTAACACAATCACAATCACAAAGGAGGTGGTACTCAGTAAGATAATGGGACTAAAGGCAGATAAATCCCCTGGACCTGATGGCTTGCATCCTAGGGTCTTAAGAGAAATAGCGGCAGGGATTGTGGATGCATTGGTTGTAATTTACCAAAATTCCCTGGATTCTGGGCAGGTCCCAGCAGATTGGAAAACTGCAAACATAACGCCCTTATTTAAAAAAGGAGGCAGACAAAAAGCAGGGAACTATAGACCAGTTAGCCTAACATCTGTGATTGGGAAAATGTTGGAGTCCATTATTAAAGAAGCAATCGCAGGACATTTGGAAAAGCAAAATTCGGTCAGGCAGAGATATGATTTATGAAGGGGAAGTCATGTTTGACAAATTTACTGGAGTTCTTTGAGCATGTAACAAACAGGGTGGATAAAGGGGAATCAGTGGATGTGGTGTCTTTGGACTTCCAGAAGGCATTTGACAGGGTGCCACATAAAAGGCTACTGCACAAGATAAAAGTTCACGGGGTTTGGGGTAATATATTAGCATGCATAGAGGATTGGCTAACTAACAGAACAGAAAGTCGGGATAAATGGTTAATTCTCTGGTTGGCAACCAGTAACTAGTAGGGTGCCGCAGGGATCAGTGCTGGGACCCCAACTATTTACAATTTATATTAACGTCTTGGAAGAAGGGACTGAGTGTAACGTAGCCAAGTTTACTGATGATACAAAGATGGGAGGAAAAGCAATGAGTGAGGAGGACACAAAAAATCTGCTAAAGGACATAGACAGGGTAAGTGAGTGGGCAAAAATTTGGCAGATGGAGTATAATGTTGGAAAGTGTGAGGTCATGCACTTTGGCAGAAAAAAATCAAAGAGCAAATTATTATTTAAATGGACAAAGATTGCAAAGTGCCGCAGTACAGCAGGATCTGGGGGTACTTGTGCATGAAACACAAAAGGATCGTATGCAGGTACAGCAAGTGATCAGGAAGGCCAATGGTACCTTGGCCTTTATTGCAAAGTATAAAAGCAGGGAAGTCTTACTGCAGCTATGTAAGGTATTGGTGAGACCACACCTGGAATACTGCATGCAGTTTTGGTTTCCATATTTACGAAAGGATTTACTTGCTTTGGCGACAGTTCAGAGAAGGTTCACTCGGTTGATTCCAGGGATGAGGGAGTTGACTTATGAGGAAAGGTTGAGTAGGTTGGGCCTGTACTTATTGCAATTCAGAAGAATGAGAGGTGATCTTATCGAGACGTATAAGATTATGAGGGGGCTTGACAGGCTGGATGCAGAAAGGATGGTTCCATTGATGGAGGAGACTCGAACTAGAGGGCACGATCTTAGAATAAGGGGCCGCCGATTTAAAACAGAGATGAGGAGAAATTTCTTCTCTCAGAGGGTTGTAAATCTGTGGAATTCACTGCCTCAGAGAGCTGTGGAAGCTTGGATATTGAATAAGTTTAAGACAGAAATAGACAGTTTCTTAATCGATAAGGGGATAAGGGGTTATAGGGAGCGGGCAGGGAAATGGACCTGAGTCCATGGTCAGATCAGCCATGATCTTATTGAACAGTGGAGCAGGCTCGAGGGGCCATATGGCCTACTCCTGTTCCTATTTCTTATGTTCTTATGTTCTTATGTCACTGACCTGGAGCGTTAACTCTGTTTATCGCTCCACAGATGCTGCCTGACCTGCTGAATGTTTTCAGCATTTTCTGTTTTTTATTTTTGAATTTTAAAGAGATTGCTTTACTTTATCACATAACACACTCTTAAAATGGATCACAAGCTCATTGGTGAAGAAGACCATTTGGCCCATCTTAGTTTATCCACCAAGAAAGAGCCTGATATTTCAGCTTTTTCACCTCAACTTCTCATCCTAGAATTAGGGGCATAATCTTAGAATAAGGGGCAGCCCATTTAAAACTGAGATGAGGGGGGAATTTCTTCTCTCAGAGGGATGTAAATCTGTGGAATTCACTGCCTCAGAGAGCCGTGGAAGCCGGGACATTGAATAAATTTAAGACAGAGATAGACAGCTTCTTAACCGATAAGGGATTAAGGGGTTATGGGGAGCGGGCAGGGAAGTGGACCTGAGTCCATGATCGGATCAGCCATGATCGTATTAAATGGCGGAGCAGGATCGAGGAGCCGTATGGCCTACTCCTGCTCATATTTCTTATGTTCTTATCTTCTTATGTAAGTCTGTTGCATATGTTAATCACTCTTTGTGTAAGATTAAAGGATCCATGGAGGTTCCTTAAAAATGGAGACGTCTAGCAAAAAAATAATTAATAAGGAGAACAACTTGGATCGCATCTTGGAACAAATACTTACCCATCATAATTGTTACCTTCAGATAATCATATTCCTTTGAACTCATTGGGAATGTCACGAGAATGCAATAGTTAAAGCCCAGGATCAATTCATAAACACATCTACTTAATGGTATCCATTTTATTTTTTAAAGGAGTACTATATTATACAAAGGTATTGTCTAAACATTCCATGTGTTGAAACAATGTAATGATGTAAATTGTGTCAAAATAGATTATTGGGAGCAACAACATTATGACAGGCGTTTTGCATGACACTCTGGGCGATCTTCCCTCCTGGACAAGAAAAAGATGTGTCAATACTCACAGGGGTGGATATTGGATAGTGCCAGCAACAACTAGGCACATTGAACAATGCATGTGCTAGAATGGGCAGTCCCAAGGTACACTCGAAATTGGGCCTCAGGTCTCATTTGAATTAGACTAGTGTGCTATGGACACCTGCTTCACATTCCCAAGCAGCTTGCTGGTGAAGTGAGTATTAATTTTGGGCTGTTGCTTTGCTGGCAGTGCCCTTCAGATAGGTGCGGGGATGGGGGAGGTTGAGGCAGGGAGGTGGCCAGCGGGTGGAGGAATCGTCAGAGGGAAGAAGGCAATCAGGAAAGTGGGAAGGCGATCGGGAGAGGAGGAGATAATCGAGAATTTGCCAGCAATGGTATTTGGGACTGCTGAGGGATCGGGAGGAACACTCCTGCACCTCCAGGCTCCACATTCATGTAAGTATTTTTTTTAAACTTACCTTTTTGGTGGAAGCCTCCAGTGTGGTCCCTTTAAGAGCTACTGCTTAGGACACATGTAGACTTGGTTATCCTGAATGCCGCTGGCATGGTGCCGGTTCAATTCAGGGCAGTATAGTTTTGGTAAAGATCCTAAAACTGGTGCTAGACTCCCCACTATTTGCATATACAAAGGTCCTAACATACATTTCGGGCATGGGCTCTGATCATCTATACTTCACCTTTAGCAATAGGGCAGGCAGTGCACTTCTGATGTGGAAGGTGCGTGCTCACACTGCCCGCCATATTGTATGCTTAAGTACCCATCTTATTCCAGTGAAATGGGCGCCAATGAATTTCTGCCCATGTAAACTCAATTACATTTCTTAATCATTCTCTGTGCTATGTACTAAAAGTGAAGATATCAAAACAACTCGATCACCAACAAGATGGATGCCCAATAACTCAGTTGCTGTCACTATTGAGTCATCACATCAATACTGCTGTTACCCCTGCTACAATATGAATCTACACAGAATTAAAACACTGATTTTTTTTATTGAAACAAGTTAGGAATTTTACTTGGTAGAGTACACGGTTCACCAGTTCTGATGAAGGCTCTACCTCCAGTATGTAAACATTTCTTTTCTCTTTGCATATGTTGATGGACCAAATTCATGGGGCCAAATTCCCTTGGACATCCAGCTGGAATCTCACCCAGGCTACAGCAAGAGTCCAGCGGAACAATTTGGAAAAAGGCCACTTATGTAAGAGGGAGCCAGGGACCCCCTTTGCTGAGATTTCCTACATCCCTGGTACAATGGGGACTGGCACACAGGTGAAGTGTACTGGCATCTGAACAGATGGAAATTGGCCCCATGGCTTTTTTCTTTCTATTGGTTCGCTTGCACATGGTGTTGAGGCGGGGGGGCTGTATGGAGTGTCCAGAAGGGCCTCGCGCATCTCCCAGCCAATGGTGGCCAAGCACTGGAGTCACTGGAGTCTGGGGATGTAACACCCACCCCACCAACTGTAAAGTCCTTACACAATACCACAAATACACATGAGGCACATTCTATGGACAAGGTCACTCCATGACCTGAACCTTTATTCACAGGACCAAGAAGTCTTGACCCTGCGTGGGACCTCCCTTCATATACCTGGATGACCAGGTGAGGAGTTCACCCCTATGATCAAGTTGTGCATTTCTTATGTATATGCAGTATTGCAGTGTTGTTACATAAAGGTTACATACATGACATCTTATTGGGATCTTATTGGGATCATAGGTTAAGCCTCTCGGGTGGTCTGCTCTCTCTCGTGGAGCGCCGCAGTTGGGGCTCTGGTTGTTGAGCCTTGGTATGCGTGTCTTTCAACTGTGGTGATTCCGGCCTGTCCAGGCTGACCGCAGGGACTGTGCATGCTGCTGAATGTTCTTGTTGCTCGTTCATTGGCGGTGGTGTGAATACCATCTCATGATCTTCCTCAGGTTCCTCAGTGTCCATGCTGAACCTTTTTTTTACTTGGGCCAGATGCTTGCGGCATATCTGCACATTGTTAAGTTTAACCACTATGACCCTATTCCCCTTTTTGTCTATTACAGTGCCCTCAAGCAATTTGGGCCCCAAAGCGTGATTGAGAACAAATACAGGGTCATCAATTTGTATACATCTCCCCCTTGAATTTCGGTCATGATACTCATTTTGGGACTGCCGCTTGCCCTCAACAATGTCGGACAGGACTGGATGAATGAGGGACAGCCGAGTTTTGAGTGTTCGTTTCATGAGTAGCTCCGCGGGCGGGACCCCCGTGAGCGAGTGCGGTCGGGACCTATAGACCAGCAGGAGGCGTGATAGGCGGCATTGAAGGGAGGGCCCTTGAATCCAGAGCATGCCTTGTTTTATGATTTTGACCGCACGTTCCGCCTGGCCATTGGAGGTTGGCTTCAACGGTGCTGTCCTGACATGGTTAATGCCATTATCCGACATGAACTCCCAGAATTCGTAGCTTGTGAAACATGGGCCATTATCGCTAACAAGGATGTCCGGCAAGCCGTGGGTCACAAAGACCGCACGCAGACTCTCTACAGTGGTGGATGTCATGCACGAATTCAAAATGATGCATTCGATCCATTTCTAGTACGCATCAACCACAATGAGAAACATTTTTCCCATGAACGGGCCCGCGTAGTCTATGTGAATACATGACCATGGCCTGGTGGGCCAGGGCCACGGGCTGAGCGGGGCCTCCCTGGGGGCATTTCCCAGCTGAGCACACGTCGTGCACCTGCGAACACAGTGTTCCAGGTCTGAATCAATTCCCAGCCACCACACATGTGACCGGGCAATGGCCTTCATCAGCACGATGCCTGGGTGCTCGCTGTGGAGTTCCCTGATGAATACTTCCCTGCCCCTCTGGGGCATGGCTACCCGGCTGCCCCATAGTAGGCAGTCGGCTTGGATGGAGAGCTCATCCATCTGTCTGTGAAACGGTCTGACCTCCTCAGGGCACGCTCTGTGTGCGGGCGCCCAATCCCCAGTCAGGACACATTTCTTAATCAAAGATAGGAGGGGATCTCTCTTGGTCCAGATTTTGATCTGGCGGGCTGTGATGGGGGAGCCGGTGCTGTCAAAGGCATCGACAGCCATGACCATCAATGCACTTTGCTCCGCTGCCCCCTCAGTGGTGGTCAGTGGAAGCCTGCTGAGCTCGTCAACGCAGTTTTTGGTGCCGGGCCAGTGCCGCATGGTGTAGTCATACGCAGCGAGCGTGAGAGCCCATCGCTGTATGCGAACTGATACATTGACATTGACAGCCTTGCTGTCTGACAGCAGGGATGTTAATGGCTTGTGGTCCGTTTCTAATTCGAACCTCCTGCCAAAAAGATACTGATGCATCTTTTTCACCCCATAGACACATGCGAGTGCTTCCTTCTCAACCATCCCATATCCCCGTTCTGCTTGAGAGAGCGACCTGGAGGCATAAGCCACAGGTTGTAGTTGGCCCTCAGCATTACCCTGCTGCAACACGTACCCAACCCCGTAGGACGATGCATCACATGTCAGAACGAATTTCTTATGGGGGTCGTACAGGGTCAACAACTTATTAGAACAAAGTAGGTTCCGCGCCCGATTGAAAGCCCGTTCCTGACAGTCCCTCCAAAACCAATTGCAACCCTTACGCAGGAGTACATGTAGCGGCTCCAATAATGTGCTTAAGTTCAGCAGAAAGTTCCCGAAATAGTTCAAGAGTCCCAGAAATGAACGCAACTCCGATGTGTTGCAGGGCCTGGGCGCTCTTCGAATCGCCTCCGTTTTGGATTCGGTCGGCCGAATCCCATCTGCAGCAACCCTCCTGCCCAGGAACTCAACCTCAGAAGCCAAAAGCACATATTTAGATTTCTTGAGTCACAGGCCTACCCGGTCCAGTCGGCGTAGTACCTCCTCCAGATTGTGGAGGTGTTCCTCGGTGTCTCGACCTGTGATGAGGATGTCGTCCTCAAATACGATTGTTCCGGGAATGGATTTGAGCAGGCTTTCCATGTTTCTTTGAAAAATAGCGGCCGCTGATCGAATGCCAAACGGATACCTATTGTAAACAAACAGTCCCTTGTGCGTGGTGATGGTGGTCAGTAATTTAGATCCGTTGGCCAGTTCTTGGGTCATATAGGCTGAAATGAGGTCCAACTTGGTGAACAGCTTGCCGCCTGCCAGCGTAGCAAAAAGGTCCTCCACTCTCGGGAGCGAGTATTGGTTTTGTAGGGACACCCGGTTGATAGTGGCCTTGTAGTCGCCACAGATCCTGACCGAGCCATCCGCTTTTAGGACGGGAACGATGGGGCTCGCCCAGTCGCTGAATTCAACGGGTGAGATGATGCCCTCTCTCAGCAACCAGTCCAACTAGCTTTCAATTTTCTCCCGCATCACATACGGCACAGCTCTGGCTTTGTGGTGCACTGATCTGGCATCCAGGGTGATGCGTATCACTACTTTGGTGCCTTTGAACGTCCCGACGCCAGGTTGAAATAGTGATTCAAATTGCTGTAGGACCTGTGAGCATGAAGTTTGCTCCACAGATAACATGGCATGCACATCCCCCCATTTCCAGTTCCTCTCAGCTAACCAGCTCCTCCCCAACAGTGCAGCCGGTTCACCGATCCATTGTGTGTGACCGCCAACATTGCACTGCCTAGCACTGGAATGATTTCTTTGGTGTACGTCCGTAATTGCGTCTCAATGCATTCTAGTTTGGGTCTGCTGGCTTTGAGTGGCAACAGCTTTTCGAATTGTTGAACACTCATGAATGACTGGCTGGCCCCCGTGTCCAGCTCCATGCGTACAGGGATGCCGTTTCATAGGACTTCCATCATCATGTGTGGTGTTTTGGTATATGAGCTGTGAATGTTTGCCACATGAACCCGCTGAATTTCAACGTCCTTTGATTTGCCCCAAGCGTCATCCTGCCTCACAGACCCCTCGTCTGGTTCATCCGCCTCGTATATTAGCCTGGTTACAGGCTTTCTGTACATTCTGGCTAAATGGTCACTGAGGTTACAATTTCTGCAGACGACCTGTTGAAACCTGCAAGTCCTGGCAGCATGTCTGCCCCCACACCTTCAGCATGAACTGAGATTCCCATTGTTGTGAACAAAAGAGCTGTTACAAGGCATTCCTCGCTGATTGCCCCTTTGACTGCTCTTGAGCACCCTGTTAGTGGGTGTCAATGCCTCATCCCGGGCCGCATTGTCCACAGGGGGGGCGTAAATGTCCGTTCAGCCTGCCACTGTCTCTGTTGGAGATTTACTCTTGGGTCTATTGCTGCCTGATGTGTGTCAAACTGCCCTTGCCTGCCTGCGGGGCTCTGTGTCACGTTTATGATATTGACTCCCTGATCCATCGCCATGTTGGAGGCAAAATTGCGTGCGTATATTATCTTGGTTTCCTCCTCCCCCACCATAAAAGTCTGAGCCATCAACGCCGCCGCTTCCAAGGTCATGTCCTTGGTCTCAATTAGCTTTCTGAAAATCCCAGCATGACCGATGCCCTCAATAAAGAAATCCCTTAGCATCTCCCCCCTGCAGGCGTCTGTGAACTTACAGAGGCTGGCCAAGCACCGGAGGTCCGCAACGAAATCCGGTATGCTCTGTCCTTCCCGACGTCGGTGGGTATAGAATCTGTGTCGGGCCATGTGTACGCTGCTCGCCGGTTTGAGGTGCTCACCGATTAGTTTGCCGAGCTCTTCAAAGGTTTTATCTGCCGGCTTCTTGGGTGCTAGCAGGTCTTTCATGAGTGCGTAAGTCTGCTGGTCAGCAGATGAGCCCTTCGCTTGTCGGCCGCTGTGTCTCCCAGCCAGCCCTTCATGACAAAGCTCTGCTAGAGCCTCTCAATGAAATCGTCCCAGTCCTCACCAGCACAGTACCGTTCATCTGTGCTGCCGGTGTCCATTCTCATTGGTCGTTGATTCCCGTTTCTCGTCGCCAATATAAAGTCCTTACTCAATACCACAAATCCACACGAGGCACATTCTATGGCCAAGGTCACTCCATGACCTGAACCTTTATTCACAGGACCAAGAAGTCTTGACCCTGCGTGGGACCTCCCTTTATCTATACCTGGATGACCAGGTGAGGAATATCTCCCACAAGTCCACCCCCTGTGGTCAAGGTGTGCATTTCTTACGTATATACAGTATTGCAGTGTTGTTACATAAAGGTTACATACATGACACCAACCATCCCTCCACCCCCCCCCCCGCCCTCGCTAAGATATTTTGATTTTGACACTTTTTTGGTGCACCTTCCAATATTTTGACACATACTGCAATTCTTTTCATGGCCTGCTTTTCTGTTAATATACTGTGATTTTTTTTGCCTCTATATAAATTTCTGAGTTTATGTGCTGTGATTGACATTCAGCCCAATCGTGCATCTTTAACATATTCCGCACATGTGTGCTTGTGTTCGTCCAACCCATGAGTGGTTTGATTTGAAATCAAGTAACTCGGGAGTGTTTATATGCAGTGTTATTAGCATTTTACGGAGGCCAAGGGTTACATATACTAAGCTTCCATCTTCAAAATAAAACTGTCACTTTTGTTTTCAGAACTGAATTTTTCCAATTTCAATCTTTCTGTTTCCTTTTATTTTTTGTGCAGCCTGATATTTTTCATCAAATAAATTTGTTTTCTGTCAATGTTCCTTTGCTTCTTCTGTTATGCTATCCAAGCATTAAATGAAAGCATTACCAACAAGTATTTATGATGGACATTGATCAGCGAAGGGAATTACAACTGACCTTGCCCTATTAGGAGATGTCAGGTACCGTTCCCAAAAATAAGTTATGGCTGCCAAACTGCCTCTGCTTGAAGAAAGTATTAAAATATGTGTACTTTTTTTGCAAGATTAATCTGTACAAATTGGGATCCTATGTTGTGCGTAGGACCCCAATGCCAGTATAACTGCAACATCCGACAGAACAGAGGAAGCGGCCTGAAAAGGTAAGTGCTAAAGTTATTTTTCTGGGGCCAGGAGGACCAGGAAAATAATGTGGGCCATTACTGTACTTGGCTCTCCACATTCCCCCACTCTCGGCCACTTCCTAGAATCACATTATTTAGCAGTCTTTTGCTGTAAAAACATAAGAACATGAGAATTTAGGAGGAGAAAGTCATTATCATCTCATTTGGCGGTGGTAAGTTTTGAAAGCTGGGAAACTTAGCGGCAGGCGCTAATATTTCCTCACTCTCACTAAATTGGCTTTAGCTCTCCAGGAAGGAAGTGGAGCGCTAAATCAAGCACACTAGGCCGTGCAGCACTGCTGCGTACAAATAGCTCGTCCCTCCCTTAAAGGAAGGGCCATCACTGCAGGCTCTGAAATTTAAAACGGGCCTACCTGGACCTCCAAGGGGTGGCGAACCGGAGCGATCAGCCCAGCACTCAGAGTGCCAGGCTGAACGATCAATGGCAATGACAAAGATAAGTTTTTTTACTTGCCTCGGCCACCTCACCTCGGTAGCGGCCGGCCACCCGATCCAAGCCTCCTGCAGCTGCCGGTGTTTTAGTCCGGCGCTGCTGCAGGGGGCAAAGTGATTTTCAGGTCTGGTGCGCTAACGGGGCACTGTGCACGGCAGTGACGTCACGATCTCCAGATGCAAGAGATCTGGGCGCAACGCCATAGTGCACCATTAAACTCCCACCCAATATGGCGGGAGTTGATGTCACTGCCACGCCTGGTTGCAAAAGCATTTGCGTCCCGTTAGCATCCCCGGTGGCGCTAATAAGAGGCACAAATGCACCCCCAGGAGCAGGAGTAGGCCATATGGCCCCTCGAGTCTGCTCCGCCATTCAATATGATCATGGCTGATCTTTAACCTCAACTCCACTTTCCCACCAGATCTCCATATCTTTTCATTTCCCTAGTGTCCAAAAATCTATGTATCTCAGCCTTCAATGTACTCAACGATTCAGCATCCACCGCCCTTTGGGGTAGAGAATTCCAAAGATTCGCAACCCTCTAAGTAAAGAAGTTCCTCCTCATCTCAGTCTTTAAATGGCTGACCTTATCCTGATCCTATGGGGCCAAAATTCAGCAACTCACCACCCGCTGCTACCGACTGCCGCCCACTGCCGCTGACATTCCTCGCGAAGATCCTCCCAGTGCCACTTTGGAGGTGGCCCGGAGTGGGCTGGAGCGGGTGGGAGGAGAGAGCTGTCGGGAACCGCCCGTTGACGTCAGCGGACGGCTGAGTGGCGCAACTGACCTTTCGTCCGTCGAGCTCCGATATTCCTGCGGGCGGGACTCGACGGCAGAACGGAGATGGACCACTGCGAGGAGGCTGGTCCTGTCCCCGATGGTAAGTAGGAAGAACCTGAAAAAAATTAAGTGAACATTTTTTTTTAAATTTCCACAGCCACTTACCTGGATGGGGTCCCCTGAAGGTCTTTCGATAGTTTTTTAAATTTTTTACTGTTGATTTTTTTTTTCAGGTCTTCGACCCTCTTGGGCCCGACTCAATCCTCGGCAGCACTTGGGCGACAAATGCCTCTGTCGCCGAGTGTAAGATCTCCCACCCGCTGCCGCCCAGATTGACGAGCTACATCGTCCATTTGCTGCCTGCCAACCTTCGAGGGACCTCGGTGATGAATATCCCACCCAAAGTACCGTCCGGTACCTCGGCGGCCATCGGCAACACATTGGGTGGCAATTGGGCAGGCGGAGGCCTTGATGAAAATCGGACCCTATGTTTCTTATTTCTCCAGCCAGGGGAAACAACCTCTCAGCATCTACCCTGTCAAACCCCCTCAGAATCTTATATGTTGAAATAGAAACATAGAAAAAACATAGAAAATAGGTGCAGGAGTAGGCCATTCGGCCCTTCGAGCCTGCACCGCCATTCAATGAGTTCATGGCTGAACATGCAACTTCAGTACCCCATTCCTGCTTTCTCGCCATACCCCTTGATCCCCCTAGTAGTAAGGACTGCATCTAACTCCTTTTTGAATATATTTAGTGAATTGGCCTCAACAACTTTCTGTGGTAGAGAATTCCACAGGTTCACCACTCTCTGGGTGAAGAAGTTTCTCCTCATCTCGGTCCTAAATGGCTTACCCCTTATCCTTAGACTGTGAGCCCTGCTTCTGGACTTCCCCAACATTGGGAACATTCTTCCTGCATCTAATCTGTCTAAACCCATCAGAATTTTAAACGTTTCTATGAGATCCCCTCTCATTCTTCTGAACTCCAGTGAATACAAGCCCAGTTGATCCAGTCTTTCTTGATATGTCAGTCCCGCCATCCCGGGAACCAGTCTGGTGAACCTTCGCTGCACTCCCTCAATAGCAAGAATGTCCTTCCTCAAGTTAGGAGACCAAAACTGTACACAATACTCCAGGTGTGGCCTCACCAAGGCCCTGTACAACTGTAGCAACACCTCCCTGCCCCTGTACTTAAATCCCCTCGCTATGAAGGCCAACATGCCATTTGCTTTCTTAACCGCCTGCTGTACCTGCATGCCAACCTTCAATGACTGATGTACCATGACACCCAGGTCTCGTTGCACCTCCCCTTTTCCTAATCCGTCACCATTCAGATAATAGTCTGTCTCTCTGTTTTTACCACCAAATTGGATAACCTCACATTTATCCACATTATACTTCATCTGCCATGCATTTGCCCACATACCTAACCTATCCAAGTCATTCTGCAGCCTCATAGCATCCTCCTCGCAGCTCACACTGCCACCCAACTTAGTGTCATCGCAAATTTGGAGATACTACATTTAATCCCCTCGTCTAAATCATTAATGTACAATGTAAACAGCTGGGGCCCCAGCACAGAACCTTGCGATACCCCACTAGTCACTGCCTGCCATTCTGAAAAGTACCCATTTACTCCTACTCTTTGCTTCCTGTCTGACAACCAGTTCTCAATCCATGTCAGCACACTACCCCCAATCCCATGTGCTTTAACTTTGCACATTAATCTCTTGTGTGGGACCTTGTCGAAAGCCTTCTGAAAGTCCAAATATACCACATCTACTGGTTCTCCCTTGTCCACTCTACTGGAAACATCCTCAAAAAATTCCAGAAGATTTGTCAAGCATGATTTCCCTTTCACAAATACATGTTGATTTGGACCTATCATGTCACTTCTTTCCAAATGCGCTGCTATGACATCCTTAATAATTGATTCCATCATTTTACCCACTACTGATGTCAGGCTGACCGGTCTATAATACCCTGTTTTCTCTCTCCCTCCTTTTTTAAAAAGTGGGGTTACATTGGCTACCCTCCACTCAATAGGAACTGATCCAGAGTCTATGGAATGTTGCAAAATGACTGTCAATGCATCCACTATTTCCAAGGCCACCTCCTTAAGTACTCTGGGATGCAGTCCATCAGGCCCTGGGGATTTATCGGCCTTCAATCCCATCAATTTCCCCAACACAATTTCCCGACTAATAAGGATTTCCCTCAGTTCCTCCTTCTTACTAGACACTCTGACCCCTTTTATAACCGGAAGGTTGTTTGTGTCCTCCTTAGTGAATACCGAACCAAAGTACTTGTTCAATTAGTCTGCCATTTCTTTGTTCCCCGTTACGCATTCCCCTGATTCTGACTGCAGGGGACCTCCGTTTGTCTTTACTAACTTTTTTCTCTTTACATACCTATAAAAACCTTTGCAGTCCATCTTAATGTTCCCTGCAAGCTTCCTCTCGTACTCTATTTTCCCTGCCCTAATCAAACCCTTTGTCCTCCTCTGCTGAGTTCTAAATTTCTCCCAGTTCCCAGGTTCACTGCTATTTCTGGCCAATTTGTATGCCACTTCCTTGGCTTTAATACTATCCCTGATTTCCCTTGATAGCCACGGTTGAGCCACCTTCCCTTTTTTATTTTTACACCAGACAGGGATGTACAATTGTTGTAGTTCATCCATGCGGTCTCTAAATGTCTGCCATTGCCCATCCACAGTCAACCCCTTAAGTATCATTCGCCAATCTATCCTCGCCAATTCACGCCTCATACCTTCAAAGTTACCCTTCTTTAAGTTCTGGACCATGGTCTCTGAATTAACTGTTTCATTCTCCACCCTAATGTAGAATTCCACCATACTTTGGTTACTCTTACCCAAGGGGCCTTGCACAACGAGATTGCTAATTAATCCTCTCTCATTACACAACACCCAGTCTAAGATGGCCTCCCCCCTAGTTGCTTCCTCGACATATTGGTCTAGAAAACCATCCCTTATGCACTCCAAGAAATCCTCCTCCACCGTATTGCTTCCAGTTTGGTTAGCCCAATCTATATGCATATTAAAGCCACCCATGATAACTGCTGCACCTTTATTGCATGCACCCCTAATTTCCTGTTTGATGCCCTTCCCAACATCATTACTACTGTTTGGAGGTCTGTACACAACTCCCACTCACATTTTTTGCCCTTTGGTGTTCAGCAGCTCTACCCATATAGATTCCACATCATCCAAGCTAATGTCCTTCCGAACTATTGCATTAATCTCCTCTTTAACCAGCAATGCTACCTCACCTCCTTTTCTTTTTATTCTATCCTTCCTGGATGTTGAATACCCATGGATGTTGAGTTCCCAGCCCTGATCATCCTGGAGCCACGTCTCTGTAATCCCAATCACATCATATCCATTAACATCTATTTGCACAGTTAATTCATCCACCTTATTACGGATACTCCTTACATTAAGACACAAAGCCTTCAGGCTTGTTTTTTTAACACCCTTTTTCCTTTTAGAATTATGATGTAGTGTGGCCCTTTTTGTTTCTTGCCTTTGTTTATTCGGCCTTCCACTGTTGCTTTTTACCTTTCTACCATCTGTTTCTGACTCCATATTACTTCACCCTATCTCGCTGCATCGGTTCCCAGCCCCTTGCCATATTAGTTTAAACACTCCCGAACTGCATTAGCAAATTTTCCCCCTCGGACATCAGTTCCAGTCCTGCCCAAGTGCAGACCGTCCCTTTTGTACAGGTCCCACTTCCCCCAGAACTGGTTCCAATGTCCCAGGAATTTGAATCAATCCCTCTTGCACCACTGCTCAAGCCACGTATTTATTCTAACTATCCTTCTCCTTCTACTTTGATTAGCACGTGGCACTGGTAGCAATCCAGAGATTACTACCTTTGGGGTCCTAATCTTTAATTTAACTCCTAGCTCCCTAAATTCAGCTTGTAGGACCTATTCCCGCTTCTTACCTATATCGTTGGTACCTACATGTACCACGACAACTGGCTGTTCACCCTCCCTCTCCAGAATGCTCTGCAGCCGCTCCGAGACATCCTTGACCCTTGCACCAGGGAGGCAAAATACCATCCTGGAGTCTCGGTTGCGGCCACAGAAACTCCTATCTATTCCCCTTACAATAGAGTCCCCTATCACTACAGCCCTCCCACTCTTTTTCCCACCCTTCTGTGCAGCAGAACCAGCCACAGTGCCATGAACTTGGCTGCTGCTGCCCTCCCCTGATGAGTCATACTCCTCAACAGTACCCAAAGCGGTGTATCTGTTTTGCAGGGGGATGACCGCAGGGGACCCCTGCACTACCTTCCTTGCACTGCTCTTCCTGCTGGTCTTCCATTCCCTAGCTGGCTGTGGACCCTTCACCAGTGGTAAGACCATCTCGCTACACGTACTACTCATGTCATTCTCAGCATCGTGGATGCTCCAGAGTAAATCCACCCTCAGCTCCAATTCCGCAACGCGGTCCGTCAGGAGCTGGAGGCGGATACACTTCCCGCACACGTAGTCATCAGGGACACCGGAAGTGTCCCTGAGTTCCCACATGGTACAGGAGGAGCATATCACGTGACCGAGCTCTCCTGTCATGACTTAACCCTTAGATTAACTTAAATTGGCAACAACAATCCAAAAGTTTACTCACTGTTGTAGAAGAGAAAAAAGAAAAACTACTCACCAATCAACAGCCAATCACTTACCCCCTTGGCTGTGACGTCACCTTTCTGTTTCTTTCTGCTTCTTTTTTGCCTTCTCCCTGTAGCTGCACAAGCCACGCCTCTCCACACACCTCCCGACTGCCGCCGCGTTGGGCCTTTATAGGCCTCTCGCCGACCCCGGACTCACGCCTCTCCGAGGTAACTATTCAGTGTTGGTGTTTCGAGAGAATTAGGTGTCCTCGTACAGGAAACACCGAAAGTTAGTAATCAGGTACAGCAAGCAATAACCTCGCATTTTTCTGAACTCCAGCAGATATCGGCTCAATCTATGCAAATTCTCCTCATAGGACAAGCCTATCATGTCAGGGATCAATCTAGTGAACCTTCGTTGCGTAGCCACCAAGGCAAGTAAGTCCTTCTTCAGATAAGGAGACCAAAACTGTCCACAATACTCCAGGTGTGACTCACCAAAGCCCAGTACAATTGTCGTAAGACTTCCTGGGGCCGAAATTGAGCCCCACCTCAAAGGGAGCACACCTACCATTTTTCAAAGTTTTTCAGGATACCGGAGAAATTCATATCTTTGTATTTTTTTCAGGCGGCCAGGGGCCTTATAGAAAGGAGCAATTTTGGCCCCCCTACTGTTGTACTCCAAGCCCCTTGCAATAAAGTCCAAGATGTCATTTGTCTTCCGAATTGCTTGCTGTACCTGATTATTAACTTTCGGTGTTTCCTGTACGAGGACACCTAATTCTCTCGAAACACCAACACTGAATAGTTTCTCATCACTGAAAAAATATTGGGAGCGAAATTTGGCAGCACCGCATTTGGGCATTAAGTTTTATCATTTTGAACATTTAGCGCCCGGTGAGATTGGCTGCAAAATTATTGGAAATTCGGCACTTTTGCCTCAGAAATGAAGAGAGAGACGGTATTTGAGGTGCTAATGGCCTCAGAGGGACGCTGTAGGGGTGCTATTACGGGGGCTACACCCAATTTATGCCCCACTGCCCTCACCTTAACGCAACTTTTGCGCCATTTATGCTTTCCGATAACCATGCAACAGCCGAGCAGCCTGTGCCTGAGCCTCCCCAACCGAGTCAGTGAGAAGAAGAGGGGGACGAGGATGAGGAGGAGGAGGAGGAGCCAAGAATTGCATCACTGCTTCTCTCACCTGCAGGCACCAGTCAGATACTGGCTCTATGCTTTCATTAGAGGTTAGGCTAGTAGAGAGGTCTGCACTGGGTGATGCAACGGGGTCTAGTGGGCTGCATCATGATCAAGGGGAAAAGGAACCTCAGGAGCCATCTCCCCGGAGGGCGAGTTCGCATGCAAGTTCTGCTGCACAGGACTCAGATGAGGACCTTGATGGGGAGGTGTTTACATAAAGGATGATGGCCATGCAGTCCGACATGATAGGTGCAATGGCAAGGGTGCCCGAAAGCCTGTCGAAGTGGTAAGGAGCGTGGAGGAGTCTGCCTGCAGCATTGCACAGAGTTCTTCGCACACAATGGAGCCCATCATTGCCAGAGTGCAGACAATATTGGAACTCCAAAGAGACTGTGCGGATCCAGGCCTCATGATGTGTGTCATGGGCATTGTGGCACAGGCCACGTAATGGAGTCAATGGTTGCTCGCATGGAAGCTGAGACTGTTCTCATGAAGTCTCAGCTTGATGTCACGCAACATCTTGGTGCTCTCATGCAGTCTCAGCTGCATGCCATGCAAGCTCTGACTGCTGCCATCGCTGCTGGGTCCACCACAGTTGACCGGGGATCTCACGGTGTTGCAGCAACCCAGCTATTTGTCCTGCAGCAGATTGGTATGGATGCTAAGGTGCTGCAGGGGAGTAGCAGTGGGTCAGTGCAACAGGAACCTGCTGTCCTCTCTCAGGATGACAGCATTCCTGATCTCACCACTGCCAATCCGCCGTTGGATTGCTGCCTGTCACCCAGCTAGCCCAGACTGCAGCTGTCCAGCCTGAGGTGACTGGCCTTCCAGGTTCTTCCAGGCCCAAGGCTGGTCGAGGGTGTCCTGTAAGGCCATCTGTAGTCTCTGGCCCTGACACACAGCAGCCTTCTAGCAGCCATGCTGGGGACACACTACGGTGGAGTATTACAATAGGTCAACGAAAGAGGCGATATAAGGGGAAAAGAGTGTTTGAAGAACAGGCCCTCAAAACTGTCACCAAGCTCATGGTCTACAGGGCTGCAGTAATAACCGCCCTCCTGTATGGCTCAGAGACATGGACCATGTACAGTAGACACCTCAAGTCGCTGGAAAAATACCACCAACGATGTCTCGGCAAGATCCTACAAGTCCCCTGGGAGGACAGACGCACCAACATTACCGTCCTCGACCAGGCCACCATCCCCAGCATTGAAGCACTGACCACACTCGATCAGCTCCGCTGGGCAGGCCACAAAGTTCGCATGCCAGACACGAGACTCCCAAAGCAAGTGCTCTACTCGGAACTCCTTCACGGCAAATGAGCCAAAGGTGGGCAGTGGAAACGTTACAAGGACACCCTCAAAGCCTCCCTGATAAAGTGCAACATCCCCACTGACACCTGGAAGTCCATGGCCAAAGACCGCCCTAAGTGGAGGAAGTGCATCCGGGAGGGCGCACTTACACTAAGGATCTGATTCCTGTAATCGGCAGTGCTACCGTAAAGGTTTCCTACGATGGAGCGGTGCACAAGCTACCACTCTAGGTGGTACCAGGCGATGGCCCCAGCCGGAAAGATACGCTGGAACTGGGACGACGTCCGCTGATGACACTTCATGTGCCCAGGTCTGAAACAAATTTCCTTCACTGTTCAAACCAGGCATCGGGAAATTCCAAGGAGCAAAGTGCAGATCCACCTAATTCCGGGGGCGCGACCCATCCATCACGAGGCGAGAGCAGTACCATACATAATGAGAGAAAGGGTGGAGATTGAGCTAGACCGGCTGCAAAGAAAGGGCATCATTTCACCGATCGAGTTCAACGAGTGGGCCAGTCCTGTTGTCCCGCTCCTCAAGGGAGATGGCACAAGCAGAATCTGTGGCAATTACAAAGTAACTCTCAATCACTTCTCCCTGCAGGACTAATACCCACGACCAAATGCCGACGACCTCTTTGCAACGCTGGCGGGAGGAAAGACGTTCACGAAGCTGTATCTGACTTCAGCCTACATGACGCAGGAACTGGAGGAATCATCGAAGGCCCTCACCTGCATCAACACGCACAAAGGTCTTTTTGTTTATAACAGATGCCCGTTTGGATTCCGATCCGCGTCGGTGATATTCTAGAGAAACATGGAAGGTTTACTGAAGTGAGACCTGCACACCGTGGTCTTCCAGGACGACATCTTGGTCACAGGTCGGAACACAGTCGAGCACCTGCAGAACCTGTAGGAGGTTCCTAGTCGACTCAACCGCGTGGGGCTCAGGTTAAAACCTCGAAGTGCGTTTTCCTGGCGCCTGAATTGGAGTTCCTGGGAAGGAGGATTGCTGCAGACGGCATCAGGCCCACCAACATCAAGACGGAGACAATCGAGAAGGCACCGAGGCCACAGAACGTGATGGAGCTGCGGTCGTTTCTGGGACTCTTGAACTACTTTGGTAACTTCTTACCAGGTCTCAGCACAATGCTAGAACCACTACATGTCTTACTACGAAAAGGGGGCGAATGGGTTTGGGGCAAAAGCCAAGAAAATGCCTTTGTGAAAACGAGAAAATAGTTATGCTCAAGCAAATTGCTTGTGTTGTATGATCCATGTAAATGTTTGGTACTAGCATGTGATGCATCGTCAAATGCCGTCAGGTGTGTATTGCAACAAGCTAATGATTTTGGGAAACTGCAACCGGTTGCTTATGCGTCCAGGAGTCTGTCTAAGGCTGAGAGAGCCTACAGCATGATTGAAAAAGAAGCATTAGCGTGTGTCTATGGGGTAAAAATAATGCATCAATATCTGTTTGGGCTAAAATTTGAATTGGAAACTGACCACAAGCCACTTAAATCCCTGTTTTCCGAGAGTATCCAGAGATGGGTGCTCACGTTGTCCGCATATAACTACGCCATCCGCCACAGGCCAGGCACAGAAAACTGTGCTGATGCTCTCAGTAGGCTGCCATTGCCCACCACTGGGGTGGAAATGGCGCAGCCCGCAGATCTAGCCATGGTTATGGAAGCATTTGACAGTGAGTAATCACCCGTCACTGCCCGGCAGATCAAAACCTGGAAAAGCCAGGACCCCTTATTATCTCTCGTCAAAAGCTGTGTGCTTCACGGGAGCTGGTTCAGTGTCCCAGTAGAAATGCTGGAAGCAATAAAGCCGTTCCAGCAGCGCAAAGATGAAATGTCTATACAGGCTGACTGCCTTCTGTGGGGCAATCAAGTAGTGATCCCCAAGAGGGGCAGAGACACCTTCATGAATGATCTCCGCAGTACCTACCCAGGCATCGTAATGATGAAAGCAATAGCCAGATCCCTCTTGTGGTGGCCCAATATCGATGCGGACTTAGAGTCCTGTGTTCACAGATGTAATACATGCTCACAGTTAAGCAATGCACCCAGGGAGGCGCCACTAGGTTTATGGTCTTAGTCCTCCAAACCATGGTCTAGCGTACACGTCGACTATGCAGGCCTGTTCTTGGGTAAAATGTTCCTTGTGGTTGTAGACGCGTACTCCAAGTGGATTGAATGTGAGATAATGTCGGCTAGCATGTCCGCTGCCACTACTGAAAGCCTGTGGGCCATGTGTGCCACTCACAGCTTACCCGATGTCCTGGTGAGCGACAATGGGCCATTTTTTACCAGTGCTGAGTTCAAAGAATTCATGACCCGTAACAGGATCAAACATGTCACATCTGCCCCGTTTAAACCAGCGTTCAATGGTCAGGCAAAGAGAGCAGAGCAAAGCATCAAGCAAGGCTTGAAGAGGGTAACTGAAGGCTCACTGCAGACTCGCCTATCCCGAGTCCTGCTTAGCTGCCACACGAGACCCCACTCACTCACTGGGTTCCCACCTGCTGAACTGCTCATGAAAAGAGCACTTAAGACAAGGCTCTCATTAGTTCACTCTGGTCTACATGAACAGGTAGAGAGCAGACGGCTTCAACAAAGTGCATACCATGATAGCGCAAATGTGTCACGTGAGATTGAAATCAATGATCCTGTATTTGTGTAAAATTATGGACAAGGTCCCAAGTGGCTTCCTGGCACTGTCATGGCCAAAGAGGGGAGCAGGGTGTTTCAGGTCAACCTTTCAAATAGATTCATTCACCGGAAACACTTGGACCAAATCAAACTCAGATTCACGGACTATCCTGAGCAACCTACCTTGGACCCAACCTTTTTTGATCCCCCAACATACACACCAGTGGCAACCGGCACCACAGTTGACCACGAAGCAGAACCCATCATGCACAGCAGTCCTACAGGGCCCAACACAGCAGGCAGCCCAGCAAGGCCAGCTGCACAGCAGCCCAGCGAGGGCCCAACAAATGATTCAACAACACCAGCTTTCACACCGAGACGATCAACCAGGGCAATAAGGGCCCAGATCGACTCACATTGTAAATAGTTACACTATTGACTTTGGTGAGGTAGAAGTGTTGTTATATATGTGGACTTTTATTTACTCTGTACAGCCACCAGAGGGTTCATCCCTTGGCATCCCAAGGGATCCCATAATCCCTTGGGAGCACAGGTATTTAAGGAGGCTTCACAGGGTGGAGAGGCACTCTTGAAACCTGCAATAAAAGACGAAGGTCACACTTTACTTTGAGCTCACAGTGTTCAGTCTGACTCTTTCTCCATACACAACAGTGCCACTAGAGGGCACACCTGTGGGAGACTTAAGGGTCACCTGTGCACCTTGGGGCAAGCAGGTACAAAAGGGGATTCACCATACTGCTTCCTCACTCTGGAATCTGAATAAAGAGACCAAGGTCATGACAGTTTGAGCTTGTGATATTGTCCTGTGGATTTATTCTGAACATATCAAATTGGCGACGAGTAACGGATCACATACTTTCATGCAGTAATGGCTGCTGTTGGTATTCTTGAGAGATTTTTTGAGGGTGATGATTGGGAAGCCTTCATTGAGCGCCTCGACCAGTACTTTATGGCCAACGAATTGGATACGGCAGAAACAGAGATCAAGCGCAGGGCGATTCTCCTCTCCGTATGTGGGTCATTGGTATATGGCCTCCTTAAAAATTTGCTGGCACCGGTCAAACTTCTGGACAAATCTTATTCAGAGCTGTGTACGCTGGCTAAGAAGCACCTCAAGCCAAAGAAGAGCATCCTGATGGTCAGGTACCGCTTTTATATGCACCGTTGCTCCCAAGGTCAGAACGTGGCGAGTTTTGTCGCCGACCTAAGATGCCTTGTGGGGCAGTACAACTTTGCAGGATCATTGGGGGAAATGTTGTGGATCCTTTTCGTGCTTGGAATTGGCCACGAGGTCATAATTCTCAAACTGTTGTCTACCGAATCGCTAGATCTGAGCAAGGCCATCACGATAGCCTAGGCCTTCATATCCACGAGCGATAACACGAAACAGATTTCTTCACAGAATCAAAGCTCACCGGCAAGCACCGTGCACAAAATAATGTTTTCAGCCGGCAGAATGGCACAGGTCAGGGCCCACACAATTGCAGAGGCCAGACCTAGGCCTAGAGTGACTCAGAGTCCGCCGTGGGGCATGAATGCGTATCCATTTGCACCATGTTGACACTGCGGGGATAGCCATAGAGCTCATCAATGTCGATTCAAGCCCTATGTGTGCAAGGGCTGTGGAACAATGGGGCACCTCCAGCGAATGTGCAAACGATCTCTGACTCACCACGTGGCAGAGTCAGGAGAGGACGACTGATCCAGCGAGGATCACGATGAACAAGCGGGAGAGGCAACTGAACCTGACGATGAAGAGGAAATATATGGGATACCCACCTTCACCACCAAAAGCCCTCCGATAACGTTAAAAGCTGAACTTAACGGCACTTCAGTCTCCATGGAATTGGACACGGGGGCGAGTCAATCAGTTATGAGCCAGAAGGCATTCGAGAGGCTGTGGGGCGACAAAGCACACTCATGCTGATCCCGATTCAGGCAAAGCTGTGCACATACACCAAGGAACTGATAACAGTTATTGGTAGTCTGGACATAAGAGTATTCGATGAGGGAGCGGTACACGATTTACCACTGTGGATTGTTTCAGGTAATGGGCCAATGCTGCTTGGCAGGAGGTGGATGGGGAAGATTCGATGAAACTGGGAAGACCTCTGCGTACCTTCCCCAGCGAACGATGTCTCCTTTTCTCAAAGGTGGAGCAAACCCCCACCTTCAGCTGAACCAGGCATCGAAGTGCAGATCTATTTGCAGATCCCTGAAACAGAGGCCGTTCATCACAACCACGAGGAGGTAAAGTTCAACCGAGCAGCGGTACAGGCACGGTACCCACCACCCGAAGCCGATGACCTCTTTGATGGAAGAGGTTCCAGGTCGACCATGCGGAGTGGGACTCCGGCCGAAATGATCCAAATGCGTCTTCCCGACGCCAGAGGCAAAATACCTGGGGAGGAAGATCATAGCAGTCGGCATCACAGACACGGACGAGAGGGCGTCCAGACCACGGGATGAAGATGCATCCTGACCATGAGACAAAGATGTGTCCAGACCACGGGACAAGAGAGTGTCCAGACCAAGGAACAAGAGAGTGTCCAGACCACAAGAGGTCACCGCAACGGAACGGAAGAATGCGTCGCCCAGCAAAGAAGATGACTGGGTTTGGGGCAAAGGTAAAGGGGCGGCCGCTGTGAAGGCCAGGAACCTACTACGCTCCAATAAATTGTGTGTACTGTGTAACTTGTGCACTTGTGAGCGGTCTTTTGCGGGCGATGATGTACCATTATATGGGGTTAGGGTACCTTACAACAAGCCAAAGTAGCGGGCGAACACCAACCGGTCATATATGTATCTGACAAAGCACATGTAACAAGTGATGTGATATCACACAAAGTCGGGTGTGTTGTACAGCATGCCAAAGTAGCGCGCGAACCCCAAACAGTTTTACATGTATCTAACAAAGTATTCGTAGCAAGTGAAATGTTACCACACGGGGTCGGGAGTGTTGTGCAGCAAACAAAAGTAGCGGGCGAGCCCCAAACGATTGAACATGTATCCAATAAGTTAAACAAAGCAGCACCTGTGTTCACGGGACTAAAGAGACGTACCAAAGAGTGTCCCAATGTGTGCTCGAGTGAGACAAGTTGCTCATCCCACAAACTTGGGAGAGCAGAAGCACCACTATTGATGCGCTGTTTCGAGAATGTCTAGCACTGTCTGTGCACTGTAACATGATCCACCATGGGCCAGGCACTGAGAGCGGCACTTATGCCTTCAGTTGGCTACCGTTGCCCACCACCAGGATGGAAACGGTGCAGACTGCAGACCCACTCGCAGTCGTGGAAGTGCTAGAAAGTGAGGGGTCAACCATAACGGCTCCCCCAGCTCAGGACCTGGACCAGCCAGGATCCCACGTTACCGCCTGCCAAAGGTTAACTGCTAGACGGGATGTGGCAACCTATCCACCGCAGAGACAAAAGACCCATCCCAACGTTGCAAAGTAAGGCAGGGCGGCTACACACAGTCGGTGGTCCAGGGGCCCCATACCACGGCCCAAGGTCCACGGAGACCACTAGGTCCACTACCGAAAGTCTCAAGGCCATTTGCGGCCATCCTGGGCTTGCCAGATCTCAGGGTCAGTGACAATAGCCCGGAGCAGGCAGCCCAAATCACTAAACCAAGCACCACACTGTCACGGTAGAGTCCTTACAGACCCGGCTATCCTGGGTGCTATGCAGTCACTAGGCAGAATCACTCAGAACCGAGCCTTCCGCATGCCATCAGCAGACAATGCACCATAATTGCACAGCCCCTCCATCAGAATAAGTGATGTAGACCACGTTCAGGGCCCCAGTTGGGCCGCTAGCACTGCTTTAGCCAAGGGGGGGATTGGAGTGTTTGTGATGAAAACAGAGCACTTGATTGTAAAACCATGTACCGGGCTAACGAGTAAAGCATTTGTACAAGACCAAACTGTGAACTACAGATAACCAGGAGTGACTGTGAAAGGACCTGGCCCCCAGCGACCCACTAATACGATCAACTTCGCCATCAACCACAAGGTTGAACCCACATCAGGATTTCAACCCAGGCGATTAACCCGGGGATGCGGGGCGCCAGATCGCTTCAATTTGCAAATAAAGTGCACATAAGACTTTTGGGGAGGAGTGAAGTTATGTATGTATGTAAACTTTACCAAAATGTAAGACTTGCCAATAGAGGGCACACCTGTAGGAGACCTCCCTGTCCCTCTCCCTCTCCCTTTGCCTGTCCCTCTCCCTCTCCCTCTCCCTATCTCTCTCCCTCTCCCTGTCCCTCTCCCTGTCCCTCTCCCTCTCCCTCTCCCTGTGTCTCTCCCTGTCCGAGGGAGTTCAGGAGGCGAGCGGTCTACAAAAGATCCGTCAGTGAGCAGTCCGGAGAGCGTCGAGAGGCGGGAGTTCGGGAGGCGAGAGACCTACAAGAGGCGCGTCAGTGAGCAGTCCGGAGAGCGTCGAGAGGCGGGAGTTCGGGAGGCGACAGGCCTACAAGAGACCAGCCGGTGCAGCTGCAGCAGGGAGGCAAAAAGAAGGAGAAAGAAATCGAAAGGTGATGTCACAGCCAAAGGGGTAAGTGATTGGCTGGTGATAGGTGAGTCATTTTTCTTTTTCTTTTCTTTATCAGTAAGTAACATTTATCATTGTTGTTGCCAAATGAAGTTTATCTAGGGGTTAAGTCATGGCAGGAGAGCTTGGACACGTGTTATGCTCCTCCTGTACTATGTGGGAAGTCAGCGATGCTTCTGGTGTCCCTGACGACTACGTGTGCGGGAAGTGTATCCGCTTCCAGCTGCTGACGGACCGCATTGCGGCACTGGAGCTACAGGTGGATTCACTCTGGAGCATCCACGATGTGAGAATGACGTGAACAGCACGTTTAGCGAGTTGGTCTTACTGCAGGTAAAGGGTACACAGTCAGATAGTAAATGGGTGACCAGCGGGAAGAGCAGTGCAAAGAAGGTAGTGCAGGGGTCCCCTGCGGTCATCCCCCTGCAAAACAGATGCACTGCTTTGGGTACTGTTGATGGGGATGAATCATCAGAGGAAGGTAGCAGCAGCCAAGTTCATGGCACCATGGGTGGCTCTGCTGCACAGGAGGGCAGGAAAAAGAGTGGGAGAGCTATAGTGATCAGGGATTCGATTGTAAGGGGAATAGATAGGCATTTCTGCAGCCGCAACCAAGACTCCAGGATGGTATGTTGCCTCCCTGGTGCAAGGATCAAGGATGTCTCGGAGCGGGTGCAGGACATTCTGAAAAGGGAGGGTGAACAGCCAGTTGTCGTGGTGCATATAGGTACCAACGATATAGGTAAAAAAACGGAATGAGGTCCTACGTGACGAATTTTGGAAGCTAGGAGCTAAATTAACAAGTAGGACCTCAAAAGTAGTAATCTCAGGATTGCTACCAGTGCCATGTGATAGTCAGAGTAGGAATCGCAGGATAGCTCAGATGAATACGTGGCTTGAGGAGTGGTGCAAAAGGGAGGGTTTCAAATTCCTGGGACATTGGAACCAGTTCTGGGGAGGTGGGACCAGTACAAACCGGACGGTCTGCACCTGAGCAGGACCGGAACCAATGTCCTAGGGGGAGTGTTTGCTAGTGCTGTTGGTGAGGAACTAAACTAACATAGCAGGAGGATGGGAACCTATGCAGGGAGACAGAGGGAAATAAAATGGAGGCAGAAGCAAAAGATAGAAAGAAGAAAAGTAAAAGTGGAGGGCAGAGAAACCCAAGGCAAAAAGGAAAAAGGGCCACATTACAGTAAAATTCTGAAGGGGCAAAGTGTGTTAAAAAGACAAGCCTGAAGGCTTTGTGCCTCAATGCGAGGAGTATTCGGAATAAGGTGGACGAATTAACTGCGCAGATAACAGTTAACAGATATGATGTAATTGGCATCACGGAGACATGGCTTCAGGGTGACCAAGGCTGGGAACTCAACATCCAGGGGTATTTAACATTTAGGAAGGATAGACAGAAAGGAAAAGGAGGCGGGGTGGCATTGCTGGTCAAAGAGGAAATTAATGCAATAGTAAGGAGAGACATTAGCCTGGATGAAGTGGAATCGGTATGGTGGAGCTGCGGAATACCAAAGGGCAGAAAACGCTAGTGGGAGTTGTGTACAGACCACCAAACAGTAGTAATGAGGTTGGAGACAGCATCAAACAAGAAATAAGGGATGTGTGCAATAAAGGTACAACAGTTATCAGGGGCGACTTTAATCAACATATTGATTGGGCTAACCAAACTGGTAGCAATGCAGTGGAGGAGGCTTTCCTGGAGTGTGTTAGGGATGGTTTTCGAGACTAATATATCGACGAACCAACTAGAGAACTAGCCATCCTCAACTGGGTGATGTGTAATGATAAGGGACTAATTAGCAATCTTGTTGTGCGAGGCCCCTTGGGAAAGAGTGACCATAACATGGTAGAATTCTTGATTAAGATGGAGAGTGACACAGTTAATTCGGAAACTAGGGTCCTGAACCTAAGGAAAGGTAACTTCGATGGTCTGGAGTAAAAATAAAGCAGGAAAGGTGGCTCATCCGTGGCTAACAAGGGAAATTAATGATAGTGTTAAAACCAAGGAAGCAGCATATAAATTGGCTAGAAAAAGCAACAAACCTGAGGACTGAGAAAAATTTCGAATTCAAAAGAGGAGGACTAAGGGTTTAATTAAGAGGGAGAAAATAGAGTACGAGAGGAAGCTTGCAGGGAACATAAAAACTGACTGCAAAAGCTTCTATAAATATGTGGAGAAAAAGATTAGTGAAGACAAACCTAGGTCCCTTGCTGTCGGATTCAGGTGAATTTATAATGGGGAACAAAGAAATGGCAGACCAATTGAACAAATACTTCGGTTCTATCTTCATGAGGAAAGACACAAATAACCTTCCGAATGTACTGGGGGACAGTGGGTCTAGTGACAAGGAGGAATTGAAGGATATCCTTATTATGCGGGAAATTATGTTAGGGAAATTGATGAGATTGAAGGCCGATAAATCCCTGGGGCCTGATCGTCTGCATCCCAGAGTACTTAAGGCAGTGGCCCTCGAAATAGTGGGTGCATTGGTGATCATTTTCCAACAGTCTATCGAATCTGGAGCAGTTCCAATGGACTGGAGGGTAGCTAATGTAACACCACTTTTTAAAAAAGGAGGAAGAGAGCAAACGAGTAATTATAGACTGGTGAGCCTGACATCAGTAATGAGGAAAATGTTGGAATCAATCATTAAGGATGAATAACAGTGCATTTGGAAAGCAGTGACAGTATCGGTTTTATGGTCGGTCAGCATGGATTTATGAAAGGGTAATCATGCTTGACGAATCTTCTGGAATTTTTTGAGGATGTAACTAGTAGAGTGGACAAGGGAGAACCAGTGGATGTGGTGTATTTGGACTTTCACAAGGCTTTTGACAAGGTCCCGCACAAGAGATTAGTGTGCAAAATCAAAGTGCATGGTATTGGGGGTAATGTACTGACGTGGATAGAGAACTGGTTGGCAGACAGGAAGCAGAGAGTCAGTATAAATGGGTCCTTTTCAGAATGGCAGGCAGTGACTAGTGGAGTGCTGCAGGGCTCAGTGCTGGGACCCCAGCACTTTACAATATACATTAATGATTTAGATGAAGGAATTGAGTGTAATATCTCCAAGTTTGCAGATGACACTAAACTGGGTGGCAGTGTGAACTGTGAGGAAGACGCTAAGAGCCTGCAGGGTGACTAGGTTAGGTGAGTGGGCATGGCAGATGCAGTATAATGTGGATAAATGTGAGGTTATCCATTTTGGGGGCAAAAACACGAAGGCAGAATATTATCTGAATGGTGGCAGATTAGGAAAAAGGGAGGTGCAACGAGACCTGGGTGTCATGGTTCATCAGTCATTGAAAGTTGGCATGCAGGTACAGCAGGCGGTGAAGAAGGCAAATGGTATGTTGGCCTTCATAGCTAGGGGATTTGAGTATAGGAGCAGGGAGGTCTTACTGAAGTTGTACAGGGCCTTAGTGAGGCCTCACCTGGAATATTTTGTTCAGTTTTGGTCTCTTAATCTGAGGAAGGAGTGCAGCGCAAGTTCACCAGACTGATTCCAAAGATGGCTGGACTGTCATATGAGGAGAGACTGGATCAACTGGGCCTTTATTCACTGGAGTTTAGAAGGATGAGAGGGGATCTCATAGAAACATATAAGATTCTGACGGGAATGTAGAGTTTAGATGCGGGAAGAATGTTCCTGATGTTGGGGGAAGTCCAGAACCAGGGGACACAGTCTTAGGATAAGGGGTAGGCCATTTAGAACTGAGATGAGGAGAAACTTCTTCACTCAGAGAGTTGTTAACCTGTGGAATTCCCTGCTGCAGAGAGTTGTTGATGCTAGTTCTTTGGATATATTCAAGAGAGAGTTAGATGTGGCCCTTAGGACTAAGGGAATCAAGGGGTATGGAGAGAAAGCAGAAAAGGGGTACTGAGGGAGTGATCAGCCATGATCTTATTGAATGGTGGTGCAGTTTCGAAGGGCCAAATGGCCTACTCCTGCACCTATTTTCTATATTTCTATGTTTCTATGTCCCTCTCTCTGTCCTTCTCCCTGTCCCTCTCCCTGTGACCTGCTGCATGGGCCTCTCATGGGCCTCTCAATGGACCTTTCTATGGTCCTCTCCCTGGGCCTATCCATGGGCCTCTCCCTTTGGTGCTCCCTCTTTATGTCTTTGCCTTTCTCTCTCCGTCTCTCTATGCCTTTCTCTCTGTAAGCGGTGGCGCCTTTGTCTTTGTCTAAGCATCCTCTGACGGTGATGTCAGAGCAGGAGTTCGAGTGCCAGCACAGCACCCATGAAGCGACAGAAATGGTTGAGCTTCAAAACTGCCGTGAGTTATACAGGAGAAAAGTTAGGAGGCAGAAGACTCTTTGTGGTATAAATTGCTGCTATCAGACCACTAGCCACTCTGCCCAACTGTTGGAAAGCAGAAAAAAGTCATCATCATCGACAGTCCATCGGAATTGAGGAAGACTTGCTTCCACTCCTGAAGTGAGTTCTTTGGTGGCTGAACAGTCCAATACGCCTGACGTTCCAGGTCCCGAACTTCATGTTAACTGAGTGGAAGATGCCTGTGCGTGAGTTCTTTTAACATGGGGTAGTCATTGCACACCGGCTACCACATGGGCTTAGCTGGGTGAGGTTTTGATCCAGTGGCAAGGGTGTCCAAGATGACTGGAGATCAGGCACCAAAAAGTAATGTGACGGAAACCAGTTTTCAAGATGGTGCTTTTAAAAATTGCTGCTCCATCAGGTTCCCGACTGCAATTCGACAGCTGAAGCTGTCATTTTCATCACCAGACGCTAATGTAGGCTGCACGGGGCAATTTAACTTCCGGGGCGATAAGGGGGCAATGCAAACGGCATTGACCTCATTATCGCCATGCGTAGCCCAGCGGGGTGTTCCGGGCAGGAACGGAGCATTACCTTGTCTGTGCCTTGCCTGGGCGAAAACCATTTTGCAACCCATTTGCGCCTCCTAACTCCCGTCAATAAAAGGGGCCACAGCCATTTGGGGAAAGGAGGCAGTTAATTTCTTCCTCGTGATTTCCAGGTCATTAGCGCCTTGTTTCGCCGAGAGGGAAGTTTCCAAATCTCTCCCAATAATAGCTGTTGGTAGCTGATACAAGACTAAAAAAAAATCTTTTTATTTTGCCAGCTTGACAAAAATATACTTGCAAACACATTGGCCCTGAAATTGCGGTGTCTGTGAGAGCATACTCTCAGAGTGTACCATCGTATTCCCTTTGAAAGGCCAGGAAGTTCCAGATTTCTGCTTGCATCTGCTTGAAATCTGGAACTTGCGATCTGTCAAGGCATACCTTGATCATCCGAATCGCCTGATAGTTATTTGCCCAATTCCTGCCCACAACACTCTTATGGCTGGTAGAAGCAGGCATAGGGCCTGTGTGCATCAGCATAAAGGTATATAAAAGGCTTTAATAAAACATTTTAAAATCCAAAATTATGCACATACACTTTAAATGAGTTCATGCAAATATTGGCCTGGATTAAGATGTTTAAAATGATTTATCAAAAAATTATTTATTTATTGATATTGGTGCAATGAAGAAACATGATAGAATTGCAATTCAGTACATTGTATAATTATTAGAATTCAGTACATTGTATAATTATTAGAATTCTGTACATTGTATAATTATTTGGGGATTCCACTGTATATCATTAGGGGATTCTCTTCGGAAATGATTGCAATGGAATCCTCTTTTGTCATTGGAGGACTGGGCCCATGTCCTCCCAGGAACGCTTCCGAACTGCCTGAGTCCCTGGGATCTGTGGACCTTTAGGTGTCGTCCACCTGGTGGCCTGAGACTGCAACTATTTGCAGTCTGGATGCCAGGAGGTAATTTTTCAATTGTTTTGCTGATCAGAGGTGTACTCCGCAGGTACGCCTCCGATCGCAATTTCTAGGCCAATGTTAAAAAGAATATAGCAGTAATAAAAATTCAGTTGGTTTAAAATGGACGCTATTTGTCCAATTATTGATGACTGTTGAATAGCACATTCCTCGTTCCCTGCAATTGAAGATATACAGTTACAGTGATTTAATTCAGTCCTGTAACATGACCCTTAACAAGTTTTTCCACTAAAGAATACATGGGCCAATGTCTGTCTTTACCCACATAACATTAAAAGTGAGTGTACTGTTGCCAGCTGTGCCTATGCCTAAATTAAACTGGCAGCTCTGACTGTAATGCCTAGTAAAGTTAAACCATATTCCTAAAGACTGTACTTTTGGTATGAAATGTTACTTATTTGAATGCATATAGAAACAATTAATAATGTTTATTTTTCTTGTAAACAATGATTAAAACAAGTACTTTAAGTTTTAAAAAGTCTGAAATGTTTCAATGATGTTTTGTTACATTTTGTGGTACTTTATGTGCTGGTCCAACAGACTGAAAGTAAGGTATTTTAAAAAGTAATAACTCATAATGAGAGATGTGTTGCATTGCTAGTTTAAGAGGATTGATGTAATCATAGAGAGAACTGATGGAAGAAAATTATATGTTGAGACTATGGATTACCATTTCATCTGAAGCCCAACTCTCAAGCAGTTCAAAAGCAGGCACGACACCATTTTGTGTAATCAACTATCATGGCGGGTGTGCAGGTTGGCAATGAGAGTTGGTTCGGTTGCCATCAAAGAAAGTCTGGTTATTTTTACTTCTAAATATTTGTCATAGTGGTTAAGCAGAATGCATCTGACCATCTGTTTTTTATAACTTTTTTTGTAGATTTTCATCCAATTTCCATAGTGAAGAATAATCTAATCTTTGGCAGTCAAGTGATGGGCCCATATCCAGTTCTTAGTTGCCTGGTTGTGCCTGATGTTCCAGTAGCAACAGTCGGTTAAGTTATTGGTAGTTTACTGAGGACTATTTCCCCAATCTTGCATTAGGCTCCATATTCCAATTTGAGATGATCTGACACTGAATATGAACACCTATTCCTGGTTGAGAATTTACTTCGTTGTCATTTGTAAGAACCATTGATTCAGAATTGCAAGATGATCTTATGTTAATTTTTCTTATTCATTTCTTTCCTCCCTCCATATCTTAGTTACATCTTTTTGTTAAAGTTGCCCCATATCACTGGTAATTTCCTGTCCAGGCGGTGAACGGGAGACCTGATGCCAGCCCTCGATGATAAGTTTACCTTCATGGGTCTCTGAATAATGGAGGAGAGAAAACCTTTAGTCTGTATTTCAAGCATGGCTCAGTGGGTAGCACTCTTGCCTCTGAGTCTTGAAGGTTGTGGGTTCAAGTCCTACTCCAGAGATTTGAGCAAATTATCTAGGCTGATACTCCAGTGAAATACTGAGGGAATGAATTCTTTCTTTCTATTTCAAATGGGAATACTTTATTCACAACATCATATTCCAGATTCACAACTCTCAAAATAGCTCCAACATAGACATAGATGATGGTGACAGCACTTGTACACCAAATAGCTTTGTTCGAGGAATCTCTGAGGGTGAATTTCCTTGGGGCTTGTCCAGTTCTGCTGCCATAACATTGCTTAATACATTAATGTGTCTTCGGACGATTTCCTACGCCTCTCCCTTCCCGAGCTTAGACCCTCTTTCTTTCTTTATTTCCACCTTTCTGCATATTCATACAGGTATTAGATTCAACTTGGGTCTTACCTCGAATGGGCATCCTGCTGTAGCTCTCTGGTTGGTTAGTGGAGGAGTTCCAGTTGGCTTGGATGCTGAGCCAGCCAACAAGTAGATAAGTCCAGAGGGGACCAATCGTGGGGGTGGAGGTTGAGAGGTAGAATGAGCCTGGGGTGGCAGCAGCCCACAATATTTTTGTGGATCTCGGAGGCCTGGCCTCACAAAAATAAATTCAAAAAATATTTGCGGTCATGTTTTGAAATCACCATCTGGGACAAATAAGCAGAGTGTGCACACCATTCGTTCCCTAAGAATAGTAATTGGTGTCTTATATAAGTCATAGGTCACCAATTTATATATTAAAAGGATCTACCAATATAAGCAGGCTGGCCATCCAACGGAAGGCCCCTTCAAAGATGGTGGTGGCCAGAGCGCCAGTGTAAATGCGATGGAAAATGTTCCGATGCTAGTTTAGGACACCTACCACCCTACTTGCGCCAGGCTAGCTGACTTAAAATCGGATGATGTATGAGGTTTAAACTCCCTTATCCGGCACCCTCAGGAGCTGGCCTATGCTGAATAAGGGATTTTGCCGGATAAAGGAGGTCACGCCGAGGGCGGGGGCGGACGCGGCCCGAGGTCGGAGAGGGGAGGAGGAAATCGGTGTCCCGGGCAAGCCCAAAGTGTCGGTGGACTGCAAAGTGTTGGTGGGTCCTCGGCGGGCTAAGTGTCGGCGGGCTGAGTGTCAGCGGGTCCCCGATGGGCCGAGTGTCGGTGGGCTGAGTATCGATGGGCCGAGTGTCGGCAGGCCCCTGGCGGGCTGAGTGTCGGTGGGCTGAGTATCGATGGGCCGAGTGTCGGCAGGCCCCTGGCGGGCTGAGCGTCGGTGGGCTGAGTGTTGGCGAGCCCCCGACGGGCTGAGTGTCAGCGAGCCCCAAAGTCGGGGTGGAGGTCGGCCACGTTCTGCGCATGCGCCCCCGGCCACTGGAATCATGCTGAACAAGGGGTGGTGCCGGATAAGGGAGTCCCGGATAACGGAGGTCCAACCTGTAGTTATCTTTGATAGCAACATACTCCACTACCCTGTAAGGATAAAATTCCTGCTACATAAAAATGAAATTGATGCTCCTGGTATGCATTCTGCAGACCGAATGAAACAGTATTCCATATAGAAACATAGAAACATAGAAAATAGGTGCAGGAGTAGGCCATTCAGCCCTTCAAGCCTACACCACCATTCAATAAGATCATGGCTGATCATTCCCTCAGTACCCCTTTCCTGCTTTCTCTCCATACCACTTGATCACTTTAGCCGCAGGGGCCATATCTAACTCCCTCTTGAATATATCCAATGAACTGGCATCAACAACTCTCTGCTGCAGGAAATTTCACAGGTTAACAACTCTCTGAATGAAGAAGTTTCTCCTCATCTCAATCCTAAATGGCCTACTCCTTATCCTAAGACTGTGTCCCCTGGTTTTGGACTTCCCCAACATCGGGAACAATCTACCGGAATCTAACCTGTCCCGTTCCGTCAGAATCTTGTATGTTTCTATGAGATACCTTCTCATCCTTCTAAACTCCAATGTATAAAGGCCCAGTTAATCCAGTCTCTCGTCATATGTCAGTCCAGCCATCCCGGGAATCAGTCTGGTGAACGTTCGCTGCACTCCCTCAATAGCAAGAACGTCATTTCTCAGATTAGGAGACCAAAACTGAACACAATATTCCAGGTGAGGCCTCACCAAGGCCCTGTATAATTGCAGTAAGATTTCCCTGCTCCTATACTCAAATCCCCTAGCTATGAATGCCAACATACCATTTGCCTTCTTCACCGCCTGCTGTACCTGTATGCCAACTTTCAATGACTGATGAACCATGACACCCAGGTCTCATTGCACCTCCCCTTTTTCTAATCTGCCACCATTCAGATAATATTCTGTCTTCATGTTTTTGCCCCCAAAGTGCATAACCTCACATTTATCCACATTATACTGCATGTACCATGCATTTGCCCACTCACCTAACCTGTCCAAGTCACCCTGCAGCCTCTTAGTGTCCCCCTCACAGCTCACACCGCCACCCAGTTTAGTGTCATCTGCAAACGGAGATATAACACTCAATTCCTTCATCCAAATCATTAATCTATCTTGTAAAGAGCTGGGGTCCCAGCACTGAGCCCTGAGGCACTCCACTAGTCACTGCCTGCCATTCTGAAAAGGACCCGTTTATCCCGACTCTCTGCTTCCTGTCTGCCAACCAGTTCTCTATCCATGTCAGTATATTACCACCAATACCATGTGCTTTGATTTTGCACACCAATCTTTTGTGTGGGACCTTGTCAAAAGCCTTTTGAAAGTCCAAATACACCACATCCACTGGTTCTCCCTTGTCCACTCTACTAGTTACATACTCAAAAAATTCCAGCATGATTTCCCCTTCATAAATCCATGTTGACTTGGACTGATCCTGTCACTGCTTTCCAAATGCGCTGCTATTTCATCCTTAATAATTGATTCCAACATCTTCCCCACCACTGATGTCAGGCTAACTGGTCTATAATTACCCGCTTTCTCTCTCCCTCCCTTTTTAAAAAGCGGTGTTACATTTGCTACCCTGCAGTCGATAGGAACTGATCCAAAGTCGATAGACTCTTGGAAAATGATCACCAATGCATCCACTATTTCTAGGGCCACTTCCTTAAGTACTCTGGGATGCAGACTATCAGGCTCCGGGGATTTATCGGCCTTCAATTCCATCAATTTCCCTAACACAATTTCCCACCTAATAAGGATATCCTTCAATTCCTCCTTCTCACTAGATCCTCGGTCCCCGAGTATTTCCGGAAGGTTATTTGTGTCTTCCTTCGTGAAGACAGAACCAAAGTATTTATTCAATTGGTCCGACATTTCTTTGTTCCCCATTATAAATTCACCTGAATCCAACTGCAAGGGACCTACGTTTGTCTTCACTATTCTTTTTCTCTTCAGATATCTATAAAATCTTTTGCAGTCAGTTTTTATGTTCCCGGCAAGCTTCTTCTCGTACTCTACTTTCACCCTCTGAATTAAACCCTTTGTCCTCCTAACTGAATTCTAAATTTCTCCCAGTCCTCAGGTTTACTGCTTTTTCTGGCCAATTTATATGCCTCTTCCTTGGATTTAACATTATCCATAATTTCCCTTGATAGCCACGGTTGAGCCACCTTCCCCGTTTTATTTTTACTCCAGACAGGGATGTACAATTGCTGAAGTTCATCCATGTGGTCTTTAAATGTTTGCCATTACCCATCTACCATCAATCCATTCAGAATTATTTGCCAGTCTAATCTAGCCAATTCACACCTCAAACCATCGGAGTTACCTTTCCTTAAGCTCAGGACCCTAGTTTATGAATTAACTGTGTCACTCATCATCTTAATAAAGAATTCTACCATGTTATGATCACTCTTCCCCAAGGGTTCTCGCACAACAAGATTGCCAATTAGTCCTTTCGCATTACACATCACCCAGTCGAGGATGGCTAGCTCCCTGGTTGGTTCCTCGACATATTGGTCTCAAAAACCATCCCCAATGCACTCCAGGAAATCCTCCTCCACCGCATTGCTGCCAGTTTGGTTAGCCCAATCAATATGTAGATTAAAGTCACCCATGGTAACTGCTGTACCTTTATTGCATGCATCCCTAATTTCTTGTTTGATGCTGTCCCCAACCTTACTACTACTGTTTAGTGGTCTGTACACAACTCCCACTAACGTGGTATTCCATAGCTCCATCCATACCGATTCCACATCATCGAAGCTAATGTCCTTTCTTACTATTGCATTAATTTCCTCTTTAACCAGCAATGCCACCCCGCCTCTTTTTCCTTTCTGTCTATCCTTCCTAAATGTTAAATACCCCTGGATGTTGAGTTCCCAGCCTTGGTCACCCTGGAGCCATGTCTCCGTGATGCCAATTACAGCATACCCGTTAACTGCTATCTGCGCAGTTAATTCGTCCACCTTATTCCGAATACTCCTCGCATTGAGGCACAGAGCCTTCAGGCTTGTCTTTCTAACACACTTTGCCCCTTTAGAATTTTGCTGTAATGTGGCCCTTTTTGCTTTTTGCCTTAGGTTTCTCTGCCCTCCACTTTTACTTTTCTTCTTTCTATCTTTTGCTTCTGCCCCCATTCTACTTCCCTCTGTCTCCCTGCATAGGTTCCCATTCCCCTGCCATATTAGTTTAACTCCTCCCCAACAGCACTAGCAAACACTCCCCCTAGAACATTGGTTCCGGTCCTGCCCAGGTGCAGACCATCCGGTTTGTACTGGTCCCACCTCCCCAGAACCGGTTCCAATGTCCCAGGAATTTGAATCCCTCCCTTCTGCACCACTTCTCAAGTCACATATTCAACTGAGCTATCCTGCGATTCCTACTCTGACCAGCACGTGGCACTGGTAGCAATCCTGAGATTACTACTTTTGTAGTCCTAATTTTTAATTTAGCTTCTCGTTCCCTAAATTCGTCTTGTAGCACCTCATCACGTTATTACCTATATTGTTGGTACCTATATGCACCACGACAACTGGCTGTTCACCCTCCCTTTTCAGAATGTCCTGCACCCGCTCCGAGACATCCTTGACCCTTGCACCAAGGAGGCAACATACCATCCTGGAGTCGCGGTTGCGGCCGCAGAAACATCTATCTATTCCCCTTACAATCGAATCCCCTATCGCTATAGCTCTCCCACTCTTTTTCCTGCCCTCCTGTGCAGCAGAGCCACCCACAGTGCCATGAACTTGGCTGCTGCTGCCCTCCCCGATGAGTCATCCCCCTCAACAGTACCCAAAGCGGTGTATCTGTTTTGCAGGGGGATGACCGCAGGGAACCCCTGTACTACCTTCCTTGCACTGCTCTTCCTGTTGGTCACCCATTCCCTATCTGGCTGTGTACCCTTTACCTGCGGTAAGACCAACTCACTAAACGTGCTATTCACGTCAGCTCCGATATCGCCCGCTTTACCCTATCATCTAAAGTCAAAAATACCTCCTTAGGCTTCAAGTTCCTCACATTTCTTTCAAGTAACAATCAGTGCATTGATTTTCAAGTTGATAAGTCCTGTTACTGAATGGGTCCCAAACTGATTATCGCTCTTCCAGCATCGGAATAATTACTGTCACATAACATTCATATATAGTACCATTTTTAAAATCACTTTTTGCTTTATATATCAATAAACTCACGATGAATTTTGCCTTTATTTTATTCTCATCCAAATTTTCCTGCAATGAATGGCAAAAGCCTGACACAGGCTGGCAGAGATTTACCACAATGTCAGACTGCATGTGAACTTTACAAGATGATTGACGATGGCGTCTGAACAGCTCCAGAATGGTTTTCCAAACAATGGTCATGAGCACAGTTTCCAGATGTTACATCTTAGCTATAAGTTTGTCAGTTTCCAGCCTCATGGCTAATTGAATGTTATCTTTGGCGAAAGCTTCCAGTCTATCCTGGACGAATATGTAATTCAAGTACAAGGCGTTGGAAGCTTCTGCTTGAGCAAACCATCTTGTTGCGGAGAAGTTTTCACTACGGTAACTTGATTTGGGAGGTGTTTCAACAGTTGATCCAAGTAATGAGTTGAACCAGAGATGAAATATACACAGCCTTCAAAGGAAACCAAAGAACACAACTCAAATGCAACAATGTGCAGTATATTACCAGCCTGAACACAGCAAATGTGCAGTTTGGGACAAAGCCAGCAAGCAGATTGAACTTTCATATTCTCCAGCATACTTTACAGCCATATTGTGTGAATTATCGTAGCTCTGGCCGTGGCAATCATTTGCATCTGTGCCACCCTCTCACTGAAAAAGCTCTTGGGAATCATGAGCTTGTAACTGAATAAACTTTTGAAAGCATTCAACTGATACTCATTTGATACTCATTTATCTAACAATGAAAGTCAACTGGTCCATAAGAACATAAGAATTAGGAACAGGAGTAGGCCATCTAGCCCCTCGAGCCTGCTCCACCATTCAACAAGATCATGGCTGATCTGGCCGTGGACTCAGCTCCACTTACCCACCCGCTCCCCGTAACCCTTAATTCCCTTACTGGTTAAAAATCTATCTATCTGTGATTTGAATACATTCGATGAGCTAGCCTCAACTGTTTCCTTGGACAGAGAATTCCACAGATTCACAACCCTCTGGGAGAAGAAATTCCTTCTCAACTCGGTTTTAAATTGGCTCCTCCGTATTTTGAGGCTGTGCCCCCTAGTTCTAATCTCCCCGACCAGTGGAAACAACCTCTCTGCCTCTATCTTGTCTATCCCTTTTATTATTTTAAATGTTTCTATAAGATCACCCCTCATCCTTCTGAACTCCAACGAGCAAAGACCCAGTCTACTCAATCTATCATCATAAGGTAACCCCCTCATCTCTGGAATCAGCCTAGTGAATCGTCTCTGTACCCCCTCCAAAGCTAGTATATCCTTCCTTAAGTAAGGTGACCAAAACTGCACGCAGTACTCCAGGTGCGGCCTCACCAATACCCTATAAAGTTGCAGCAGGACCTCCCTGCTTTTGTACTCCATCTCTCTCGCAATGAAGGCCAACATTCCATTCACCTTCCTGATTACCTGCTGCACCTGCAAACTAACTTTTTGGGATTCATGCACAAGGACCCCCAGGTCCCTCTGCACCGCAGCATGTTGTAATTTCTCCCCATTCAAATAATATTCCCCTGTACTGTTTATTTTTCCAAGGTGGATGATCTCACATTTTCTGACATTGTATTCCATCTGCTAAACCTTAGCCCATTCGCTTAACCTATCCAAATCTCTTTGCAGCCTCTCTGTGTCCTCTATACAACCCGCTTTCCCACTAATCTTTGTGTCATCTGCAAATTTTGTTACACTACACTCTGTCCCCTCTTCCAGGTCATCTATGTATATTGTAAACAGTTGTGGTCCCAGCACCAATCCTTGTGGCACACCACTAACCACCAATTTCCAACTCAAAAAGGACCCATTTATCCCGACTCTCTGCTTTCTGTTAGCTAGCCAATTCTCTATCCATGCTAATACATTTCCTCTGACTCCGCGTACCTTTATCTTCTGCAGTAACCTTTTGTGTGGCACCTTATTGAATGCCTTTTGGAAATTTAAATACACCACATCCATCGGTACACCTCTATCCACCATGCTCGTTATATCCTCAAAGAATTCCAGTAAATTAGTTAAACATGATTTCCCCTTCACGAATCCATGTTGCATCTGCTTGATGGCACTATTTCAATCTAGCTGTCCTGCTATTTCTTCCTTAATGATAGCTTCAAGCATTTTCCCCAATACAGATATTAAACTAACCGGCCTATAGTTACCTGCCTTTTGTCTGCCCCCTTTTTTGAACAGAGGCGTTACATTAGCTGCTTTCCAATCCGCTGGTACCTCCCCAGAGTCTAGAGAATTTGGTAGATGATAACGAATGCATCTGCTATAACTTCCACCATCTCTTTTAATACCCTAGGATGCATTTCATCAGGACCAAGGGACTTGTCTAACTTGAGTCCCATTAGCCTGTCCAGCACTACCCCCCTCGTGATATTGAAGGTCCTCCCTTCCCACATTCCCGTGACCAGCAACTTTTGGCATGGTTTTTGTGTCTTGCACTGTGAAGACAGAAGCAAAATAATTGTTTGAGGTCTCAGCCATTTCCACATTTCCCATTACTAAATCCCCCTTCTCATCTTCTAAGGGACCAACATTTACTTTAGTCACTCTTTTCCTTTTTATATATCGGCGAAAGCTTTTACTATCTGTTTTTATGTTATTGTCCACATGAGATGAATTCATGGCAATTGACTAGTGCCTGGCTTCTTTTAGTTCCTCGTTGACAATGAAATTAACTGTTTAACGTACTAATATGATGAATTTGTAGCAAATTATACAAGAAAAATAAGAGATGATGACAGTAATTTTCACTGTCACTGTCTGAGCAGCAATGTGACAGAGCGGATCACCGCTACCGTCCCCCCCCCCCCCCCCCCCCCCCCCCCCCCCCGCATTATAGCCCTTTATTGAACCCGGCAGATTTTCGATCCATTGCTTTCAATGAAACAAAAATGGGGCAGATTCTACAATGTTATCCGTCCTGCCCAGGTGATGAAGATGAAAATAATCCACAACACCCTTCGCTTTGTTGCTAACTTTCATAATAGGATCAGTAAAAAAATTACAAAAAAAGTGAGTTTCTTTAGCAAACCCAATATTTTTTCTTCTTATATCAAAATGTAAATCTGCACTCTCCCAGAAGTCATGCCATTACCATGGCAAGCTTCAGAAAATGTTTCCAATAATTTCACTTATTTGGGATCTGAATTTTAACCTGACCAGCTATTTACGTTCTGGAAATTCAGAAAATCGTAGCTGATAAATATTCAAGATTATATATCAGTTATTCTAACCAAATGCTGAATGAGCAGAAGTGAGACATTTGCTGGAAAAGAGTCTGTATGTGAACTAAAATATGCAGCCAGTTGTACGGTAACCAATTGGCCACAGTCTTGGGTTCACCTTCTGATTGGATAGTTTAAGAATGAGAAAGTGCTCAGACAAATAATGCTTCCATTCATGATCCTAATGCCTCATGCATGGACCACAAAAGATCTCCAGTTCTGGTCAGAGGTCGAAAGAATGAAATCATTTCACAAATTCTCATCATTTGGTGGGTTCCAAACAGTATCCAAATTGATTCCTCAAGTTCGACTTTGACTCATTGGGGAAATATTTCCTTTGTGTGCTATACATAACAAAATCTTTTAAAATGCGATTACAATTTTATTACACGTAGTGGCTGATCATAAGATGGTGGGTCCCCAGGCACATGGACGCCTGTGGTCTACAATGTGGCCTACGCACCTAGTATACCCCAATGCAGATGAATTGCGCAAAGGAATCGGTCACCTATGTACAACCATGCACTAGGCTCATTAGGCCCTCAACTTTACATAGAATTACATCGTCTATAGCACAGAAACGGGCCATTTGGCCCAAGTGGTCTATGCCAGTGTTTATATTCCACACAAACCTCCTACCATACATTTTCAGCGGACCTATCAGCAGATCCTTCTATTCCTTTCTCCCTCCTGCACTTATCTATCTTCCCCTTAAAGGAATCTATGCTATTCGCCTCAACTACTCCAAGTGGTAGCAAGTTCCACATTCCAACCACTCTCTGGGTAAATAAGTTTCTCCTGAATTCCTTATTGGATTTATTAGTGACTATCTTAATTCTATAACCCCTAGTTTTGAATTCCCCACAAACTGAAACGTCTTCTCTATGTCTACCTTTCAAACCCCTTGCATAACTCATCAGCCTTCTCTTTTCTAGAGAAAAAAGCCCCAGCCTGTTCAGCCTTTCCTGATAAGTAGGCCCTCTCATTTCTAGTATCACCTTGTGAATCTTTTTTGCACCTTATTCAGTGCCTCTATATCATTTTTATAATATGGAGAACACTTTGGGGGCAAAAACGCGAAGACAGAATATTATCTGAATGGCGGCAGATTAGGAAAAGGGGAGGCGCAACGAGACCTGGATGTCATGGTGCATCAGTCATTGAAAGTTGGCATGCAGGTACAGCAGGTGGTGAAGAGGGCAAATGATATGTTGGCCTTCATAGCTAGGGGATTTGAGTATAGGAGCAGGGAGGTCTTACTGCAGTTGTACAGGGCCTTGGTGAGGCCTCACCTGGAATATTGTTCAGTTTTGGTCTCCTAATCTGAGGAAGGACATTCTTGCTATTGAGTGAGTACAGCGAAGGTTCACCAGACTGATTCCCGGGATGGCTGGACTGACATATGACGAGAGACTGGATTAACTTGGCCTTTATACATTGGAGTTTAGAAGGATGAGAGAGGATCTCATAGAAACATACAAGATTTTGACGGGACGGGACAGGTTAGATGCGGGTAGATTATTCCCGATGTTGGGGAAGTCCAAAACCAGGGGACACAGTCTTAGGATAAGGGGTAGGCCATTTAGGACAGAGATGAGGAGAAACTTCTTCACTCAGAGAGTTGTTAACCTGTGGAATTCCCTGCCGCAGAGAGTTGTTGATGCCAGTTCATTGGATATATTCAAGAGGGAGTTAGATATGGTCCTTACGGCTAAGGGGATCAAGAGGTCTGGGGTACTGAGGGAATGATCAGCCATGATCTTATCGAATGGTGGTGCAGGCTCGAAGGGCCAAATGGCCTACTCCTGCAGCTATTTTCTATGTTTCTATGTTTCTAGAACTGTGCACATTACTCTAAGTGTGGTCTAACCAAGGTTAGGCTTTAATGTAAATGAGGTTGGCATGGACGTGGAGCTGGAATGTTTTCGGAACAAAATCCTGACCACCATTAACAAGTGCCCCTGGCACCAGTGCCCCTTTGCCTGGTGAATATCATATCCCCTTTACACTTGCCCCTCTGCCTAATGCTTGGTATTCCTTCCCCATGCTGGAAAAGCGCTTGATATATAATGAGTCGTCAGCAACCTTTCATTGGCTGCTGTCACCTAACAATCCATTCCTGGCACTCCTCGCCCATTATGAGATGTGCCTGGGTTGACCACAATTAATGGAGCAAGGTCAGCTGATTAGTTATCTGGTCCACGTAGCACATGCACTAACGGCATAGCACGGGGGCCATATTTTCGGCTCTATACAATGCAGAGAAAATCTTCCCTCACTATATTCCTACATACTGGTTAGTTTATTCCTTCACGACTGTCTTAATTACATCTGATCTCTAAAAGCTCCACCATTTCAGCACAACTCCCAAGATAACAGCAACAACAAAAACAACAACTTGCATTTATATAGCAGCATTTAACGTGGTAAAACGTTCCAAAGCACTTCACAGAAGCGTTATCGAACAACATTTGACACCAAGCCACATAAGGAGATATTAGGACAGATGTTCAAAGAGGTAGCTTTTAAGGAGTGTCTTAAAGGAGGAGAGAGAGGTAGAGAGGCGCTGAGGTTTACGAAGCAATTCCAGAGCTTAATGCCTTGGCAGCTGAAGGCATGGCCACCAATGGTTGAGCGATTAAAATCAGGGATGGTCAAGGAGCCAGAATTTGAGGAGTGCAGATATCTCAGAGGGTTGTGGGGCTGAAAGAGATTACAGAGATAGGGAGGGGCGAGGTCATGGAGGGATTTGAAAACAAGGATGAGAATTTTAACACAGAGGCATTGCTTAACCATTGTAGGTCAGCGAGCACAGGAGTGATGGGTGAACGGGACTTAATGTGAATTCGGTCACGAGCAGCAGAGTTTTGGATGACCTCAAGTTTACAGAGGATAGAACATGGGAGGCTAGCCAGGACTGTGTTAGAATAGTCAAGTCTAGAGGTAACAAAGACAAGGATAAGTGCTCCAGCAGCAGATGAGCTGAGTCAGGGGCAGAACTGGGTGATGTTCCAGAGGTAGAAATTGGTGGTCTTAGTAATAGTGTGGATATGTGGTCGAATGCTCATTTCAGGGCCAAATATGACACCAAAGTTTTGAACAGCCTGGATCAGCCTCAGACAGTTGCAAGTGAGGGCTGGAGTCAGTGGCTAGGGAACGGAGTTTGTGGTGAGGACCGAAGACAATGGCTTTGCTCTTCCCAATTTAGAGACTATGGGGTTGAAAGGGGGTGAGAGAGGTGGTGGTGAGGTAGAACTGGGTGTCGTCAGCGTACATGTGGAAACTGATGCTGGGTTTTCGGATGATATTGACAAGGGGCAGCATGTAGATGATGAATAGGAGGGGCCCAAGGATAGATCCTTGGGTTACACCAGAGGTAACGATGTGGGAGCAGGAAGAGAAGCCATTTCAGGTGATTCCCTGGCTACGCATAGATAGATAAGAATAGAAACAGATGAGTGCAGTCCCACCCAGCTGGACGACGGTGGAGGGGCATTGAAGGAGGATGGTATGGTCAACTGTGTCAAAGGCTGCAGAAGGGTCAAGAAGGATGAGGAAGGATATTTTCCCTTTGTCTCAGTCACATTGGATGTCATTTGTGACTTTGATAAGAGCTGTTTCGGTACTGATCGGAGGGATTCAAATATGGATTTTCGGCTATCAATGGTGGAGCAATTAAAATCGAGAATGTGCAAGAGGCCAGAGTGTGGGAATTTAATCTGGCAGTTTATTTTGCTTGTTTTATTTTTGCCCTTAGATTTTTTTACAAACTTTCATTTACACCAGTTTTTTAATTCATGGTGATAAAATAGTTACAAAACAGACAATGATGTTAATATTGAACAAACTTACATCTAAGAAATGTCCCAACAATAAGTCAGACACCACATTAAATAGAACCAGGTAGGTATTTGAGGAAGAAAAGAATAAATGGATGAGTTGATAGGGTTAGATGCTGTGGGGTGGGGGGGGAGGGGCGCGTCAGCGGGGAGGAGGCTTGTGTAGAGCATAAACACCAGCATAGACCAGTTGGGCCAAATAGCCTGTTTCTGTGCTGTAAGTTCTATGTAATTCTATATAAAATTAATTGGAACATAGGAACAACAGTAGGCTATACAGCAACTCGAGCCTGTTCTGCCCTTTAGTTAGATCATGGCTGATCTGTATTGTAACTCCAGGTTTCTGCCTTGGTTCTGTAGTGCTGTAGAGAGGTCAGGCTACCCTGCTGCTCGTTATCAACGAGCAGTCACTCCATTAAAATCATACTGGAATTGCAGGTGCCATTAAAAAAAACAATAAAAATGAAGAAAAATAATGTATTGACATAGGATAAAAGTAGTGGTAAGGATAAATCATTAATTGTTCATACACCTACAAAAAGTTCCTTTTGGTATCACTTCCTATAATCTTACATGAGAGAAGTGTGTTCTAAATGGTCTTCCTTGAATACTTTTCCCAAACTCCATTAACACATCAAATAAAGAGAATCCGTGTGGTGCAGTATGAGTAGCTGGGTGATAATCATGCTGAGTGTTTAAATATTAATTTTCTTTTACAGCACGAATGCAGTCTGCCACAGCACATATATTCATCTGTAAGTTTGTTTCTTGGAGGAAAATTGCCACAAGTAACCAGTATCTAAAACAAATATTGCAACATACACATCAGATTATTATCAGAAGGAATGACATGAATGAATGACAGGCTGTTTGGGGGAGACAACTGTTTAAACTGTTATATTGGGTCTTCAATTTGAAACGTCATATTTTAGTGGGAATTCTTCATACTAAAGTTTACAGTGTGAGCTTTTCCTTTTATGTTAGTGTATGTGAGATGTTGTGGAGCTATAATAACTCTGTGGCCTAATTGAACTTTCTATAATATATTAAATTCAATGGGGGAGATTTTGAGGTCACCTCTTTTAGAACCCTAGGGTGTATGCCATCAGATCCAGGGGATTTGTCGGATTTTAGTCCCATTAATTTCTCTAGTACTTTTTCTCTACTGATATGAATTGCATTAAGTTCCTCAACCTCATTAGACCCTTGATGCCCCACCATTTTAGGTATGCTTTTTGTATCTTCTACGATAAAGACAGATACAAAATATTTGTTGAATGTTTCTGCCATTTCCTTATTCCCCATAATAATGTTCTCCATCCTCAGCCTCTTAGAGACCAATGTTTGCTTTTGCTACTCTATTCGCTGTGGGTGGATTTACTCTGGAGCATCCACGATACTGAGAATGACGTGAATAGCATGTTTAGTGAGTTGGCCGCACCGCAGGTAAAGGATACACAGCCAGATAGGGCATGGGTGACCAACAGGAAGAGCAGTGGAAGGAAGGTAGTGCAGGGGTCCCCTGCGGTCATCCCCCTGCAAAATAGGGTACTGTTGAGGGGGATGACTCATCAGGGGAGAGCAGCAGCAGCCAAATTCATGGCACCGTGGGTGGCTCTGCTGCACAGGAGGGCAGGAAAAAGAGTGGGAGAGCTATAGTGGGAGGGGATTCTATTGTAAGGGGAATAGATAGATGTCTCTGTGACCATAACCGAGACGCCAGGATGGTATGTTCCCTCCCTGGTGCAAGGGTCAAGGATGCCTCGGAGCGGGTGCAGGACATTTTGAAGAGGGAGGTTGAACAGCCAGTTGTCGTGGTGCATATAGGTACCAACGATATAGGTAAAAAACAGGATGAGGTCCTACAAGATGAATTTAGGGAGCTAGGAGCTAAATTAAAAAGTAGGACCTCAAAAGTAGTAATCTCAGGATTGCTACCAGTGCCACGTGCTGGTCAGAGTAGGAATCGCAGAATAGCTCAGATGAATACGTGGCTTGAGAAGTGGTGCAGAAGGGAGGGATTCAAATTCCTGGGACATTGGAACCAGTTCTGGGGAAGATGGGACCAGTACAAACCGGATGGTCTGTATCTGGGAAGGACTGGAATCAATGTCCTAGGGGGAGTGTTTGCTACTGCTGTTCGGAAGGAGTTAAACTAATATGGCAGGGGGATGGGAACCTATGCAGGGAGACAGAGGGAAGTAGAATAGGGACAGAAGCAAAAAATAAAAAGAAGAAAAGTAAAAGTGGAGGGCAGAGAAACCCTAAAGGGACAAAGCGTGTTAAAAAGACAAGCCTAAAGGCTCTGTGCCTCAATACAAGAAGTATTTCTAATAAGGTGGACGAATTAACTATGCAGATAGCAGTTAATGGATATGATATAATTGGCATCACGGAGACATGGCTCCAGGGAGACGAAGGCTGGGAACACAACATCCAGGGGTATTCAACATTTAGGAAGGATAGACAGAAAGGAAAAGGAGGTGGGGTGGCATTGCTGGTTAAAGAGGAAATTAATGCAATAGTAAGGAAGGACATTATCTTGGATGATGTGGAATTGGTATGGGTGGAGCTACGGAATACCAAAGGGCAGAAAATGCTCGTGGGAGTTGTGTACAGACCACCAAACAGTAGTAGTGAAGTTGGGGACTGCATCAAACAAGAAATTAGGGATGCGTGCAATAAAGGTACAGCAGTTATCATGGGCGACTTTAATCTGCATCTTGATTGGGCTAACCACACTGGTAGCAATGCGGTGGAGGAGGATTTCCTGGAGTGTATTAGGGATGGTTTTCAAGACCAAAATGTCAAGGAACCAACTAGAGGGCTGGCCATCCTAGACTGGGTGATGTGTAATGAGAAAGGACTAATTAGCAATCATGTTGTGCGAGACCCCTTGGGGAAGAGTGACCATAATATGGTAGAATTCTTTATTAAGATGGAGAGCGACACAGTTAATTCAGAGACTTGGGTCCTGAACTTAAGGAAAGGTAACTTCGATGGTATGAGACGTGAATTGGCTAGAATAGACTGGCGAGTGATACTTAAAGGGTTGATGGTGGATAAGCAATGGCAAACATTTAAAGGTCACATGGATGAACTTCAACAATTGTGCATCCCGGTCTGCAGTACAAATGAAATGGGGAATGTGGCTCAACCGTGGCAAATTAAGGATAGTGTTAAATCCAAGGAAGAGGCATATAAATTGGCCAGAAAAAGCAGCAAACCTGAGGACTGGAAGAATTTTGTAATACAGCAGAGGAGGACAAAGGGGTTAATTACGAGGGGGAAAATAGAGTATGGGAGGAAGTTTGCTGGGAACATAAAAACTGACTGCAAAAGCTTCTATAGATATAAAAAAGAAAAAAGATTAGTGAAAACAAACATAGGTCCCTTGCAGTCAGATTCAGGTGAATTTATAATGGGGAGCAAAGAAATGGCAGACCAGTTAAATAAATATTTTGGTACTGTCTTCACGAAGGAAGACACAAATAACCTTCCGGAAATACCCAGGAACCGAGGGTCTAGTGTGAAGGAGGAACTGAAGGAAATCCTTACTAGTCTGGAAATGGTGTTAAGGAAATTAATGGGATTGAAGGCCAATAAATCCCTGGGGCCTGATGGTCTACATCCCAGAATTCTTAAGGACGTAGCTCTAGAAATAATGGATGCATTGACTCTGGATCGTTTCCTATCTGGAGGGTAGCTAATGTAACACCACTTTTTAAGAAAGAAGGGAGAGAGAAAACTAGTCATTATAGACTGGTTCGCCTGACATCAGTAGTAGGGAAAATGTTGGAATCAATTATTAAAGATGAAATTGCAGCATATTTAGAAAGCAGTGACGGGATCGGCCCAAGTCAGTATGGATTTATGAAAGGGAAATCCTGCTTGACAGATCTTCTAGAATTTTTTGAGGATGGAACTGATTGAGTGGACAAGGGACAACCAGTGGATGTGTTGTATTTGGACTTTCAAAATGCTGTTGACAAGGTCCCACACAAGAGATTGGTGTGCAAAATTAAGGCACATGGTATTAGGGGTAATGTACTGACGTGGATAGAGAACTGGTTGGCAGACAGGAAACAGAGAGTCGGGATAAACGGGTCCTTTTCAGAATGGCAGGCAGTGACTAGTGGCTTACCACAGGGCTCATTGGTGGGATCCCTGCTATTTACAATGTACATTAATGATTTGGATGAGGGAATTGAGTGTAATATCTCCAAGTTTGCAGATGACACTAAGTTGGGTGGCAGTTTGAGCTGTTAGGAGTACGCTAAAAGGCTGCAGGGTGATTTGAACAGGTTAGGTGAGTTGGCAAACGCGTGGCAGATGCAGTATAATGTGGATAAATGTGAGGTTATCCACTTTGGGGGCAAAAACACGAAGGCAGAATATTATCTGAATGGCGGCAGATTAGGAAAAGGAGAGGTGCAGCGAGACCTGGGTGTCATGGTACATCAGTCAGTGAAAGTTGGCATTCAGGTTCAGCAGGCGGTGAAGAAGGCAAATGGTTTGTTGGCCTTCAAAGCTAGGGGATTTGAGCATAGGAGCATGAAGGTCTTGGTGAGGCCTCACCTGGAATATTGTGTTCAGTTTTGGTCTCCTAATCTGAGGAAGGACGTTCTTGTTATTGAAGGAGTGCAGCGAAGGTTCACCAGACCGATTTCCGGGATGGCAGGACTGACATATGAGGAGAGACTGGATCGATTGGGCCTATATTCACTGGAGTTTAGAAGGATGAGAGGGAATCTCATAGAATCATATAAAATTTTACAGGACTAGACAGGTTAGATGCAGGAAGAATGTTCCCGATGTTGGGGAAGTCCAGAATCAGGGGGCATAGTCTAAGGATAAGGGGTAAACCATTTAGGACTGAGATGAGGAGAAATTTCTTCACTCAGAGAGTTGTTAACTTGTGGAATTCCCTACCGCAGTTGTTGATGCCAGTTCATTGGATATATTCAAGGGGGAGTTAGATATGGCCCTTACGGCTAAAGCGATCAAGGGGTATGGAGAGAAAGCAGGAAAGGGGTACTGCGGTGAATGATCTGCCACGATCTTATTGAATGGTGGTGCAGGCTCGAAAGGCCGAATGGCCTACTCCTGCACCTATTTTCTATGTTTCTATGTTTCTATGTTTCCTTTTTGCATATCTTATATATGTAAACCTGTAAATACCTTGTGTTGTAGAGAGTAGAAAGATATATATAGACTTAGGCATTAGGCACCTGCTGGATATTTAAAACTCACATAAGCTTAAATGGACACACACATAAAATGGCTGCCCAGGCATGATGGGAAACCAGGTAGTCAAGCTGTGAACTGTTGAACGTTCACTGACCGAGCAATAACCCTGTGAGGCCCACTGTAGGAATGCCTGGGAAGACAGAGATAAGAAGGAAACCATCTCCTGTGAACAAGGCCATAAACCAATTAATTCCCCAGGAAGAAAGATAAGAGGGAAGCCATTTGCTGTAAACAAGGCTACAAACCAATTATTTCTCCCAGATGAAAGAACTAGGGAGAGAACATATAAAGTCATCGATCAGCCCAAGTTGACAATGGTTCCCTGGATACTAGGAGAATTCTATTGGGTTAAAAGAACCTATATGTAATCTATAATCGTTGTGATTGGCTTGTGTCCAGCCGTGATGGGCTGTGTAACTGTAGTAAACTGTTTTGTAACTGTTGTGAAACATATAAAGGTACATGTAACTCTTTGTTCTGTGAAGAGAAACCTGGATACGGTCCTGAGTTTTTCCTTCCCGCTGAGCGTAATAAAAGCTGCTTCAGCATTGGAACCGACCCTGAGTGTTGAGTGATTCTTCTAAGAAAACACTAACGCTAACACCTTGTGTAGCCACCAGAGGGCTCATCCCCTGGACACCCAAGAGATCCCACAATCCCTTGAGAGCACCAGTACTTAAGGAGGCCTCACAGGTTGGAGAGGCACTCTGGAGACCTGCAGTAAAAGACTAAGGCCACACTTTACTTTGAGCTCACAGTATCCAGTCAGACTCTTAATTCATAAATAACAATTGGCGCCGAGATACAGATGACGAACCCAACGACGCAGAGAGCAGTGGACATCGTGGAGAAATATTCGGAGGGAGATGATTGGGATATCTTCATGGAGCGACTCGACCAATACTTCATGGCCAAAGAGCTGGAAGCTGAAGCGAATGTTACCAAACGAAGGGCGATTCTCCTCACCGTCTGCGGGGCACCAACATATGGCCTCATGAAAAATCTGTTTGCTCCAGTGAAACACACAGAGAAATCGCACGATGATTTGTGCACATTGGTCCGGGAGCATCTGAACCTAAAGGAAAGCGTTCTGATGGCGAGATACCGGTTCTACACCTACTAAAGGTCTGAAGGCCAGGAAGTGGCGAGCTATGTTGCCGAACTGAGACATTGCAAGACATTGCGAATTTGAAGGATATTTGGAGTACATGCTCAGGGACTTCTTCGTACTTGGCATTGGCCATGAAGTGATACTTCGCATACCTTGAGTAAAGCCATAGCAATAGCCCAGGCGTTCATTGACAATACTAAGCAAATCTATCAGCACACAAGTGCTGCCACAAGTACTGTGAACAAAGCAATGCTGTTTTCAAATCGCAATGTACAGGGCAGGCCCCACTTGCCAACAGCTGCACATCCGCAGATGTCTCAGAGTCCACTATCAAAGGTGATGAATGCAAGGCCATTAACACTTGTTGACGCTGCAGGGGTGATCATTGTTTCCATTCATGCCGCTTCAAAGGGTACATTTGCAAGGGCTGTGGAACAATGGGACACCTCCAACCTCTGTGTCGGCAAGCTGCAAACCCTGCTAATCCTGCAAAGGAGGATAGATCCTCGGCGAATCACTACGACCCAGAGGCTCAGACCGAGGAGGCAGAGGTATATGGGGTGCACACATTTACGACAAATTGTCCTCCGATAATGCTGAATGTTGAAATAAATGGACTCCCAGTGTCAATGGAGCTGGACACGGGCATGAGCCAGTCCATTACTAGAACTAGGGGGCACAGCCTCAAAATATGGAGGAGCCAATTTAAAACCGAGTTGAGAAGGAATTTCTTCTCCCAGAGGGTTGTGAATCTGTGGAATTCTCTGCCCAAGGAAGCAGTTGAGGCTAGCTCATTGAATGTATTCAAGTCACAGATAGATAGATTTTTAACCAATAAGGGAATTAAGGGTTACGGGGAGCGGGCGGGTAAGTGGAGCTGAGTCCATGGCCAGATCAGCCATGCTCTTGTTGAATGGCGGAGCAGGCTCGAGGGGCTAGATGGCCTACTCCTGTTCCTAATTCTTATGTTCTTATGTTCTTATTATGAGCAAAAAGACTTTCGATAAATTGTGGTGCAGCAAGGCCAGTCCTGACTCCCATTTGCACTAAACTGAGAACTTACACAAAGGAACTGATTCCCGTAATCGGCAGTGCTACTGTAAAGGTCTCCTACGATGGAATGGTGCACAAGCTACCACTCTGGGTGGTATCGGGCAATGGTCCCACACTGCTCGGCAGGAGCTGGCTGGGAAAGATACGCTGGAAATGGGACGATGTCCGAGCGCTCTCGTCCATTGATAACACTTCGTGTGCCCAGATCTTAAACAAATTCCTCTTGTTGTTCGAACCAGGCATCGGGAAGTTCCAAGGAGCAAAAGTGAAGATCCATTTGATTCCGGGGGCGAAACCCATCCATCACAAGGCAAGAGCAGTACCGTACATGATGAGAGAGAGGGTGGAGATCGAGCTGGACTGGCTGCAACGAGAGGGCATCATTTCGCCGATCGAATTCAACGAGTGCGCCAGTCCCATTGTTCCAGTCCTCAGGGGAGATGGCACCATCAGAATCTGTGGTGATTACAAAGTAACTATCAATTGTTTCTCCCTGCAGGATTAATACCCACTACCAAAGGCAGATGACTCAACCGCGTGGGGCTCAGGATAAAACACTCGAAGTGCGTTTTCGTGGCACCTGAAGTGGAGTTCCTGGGGAGAAGAATCGTGGCTGACGGCATCAGGCACACCGATTCGAAGACAGAGGCAATCAAGAACGCATCGAGAACGTGATGGAGCTGCAGTTGTTTCTAGGACTCCTGAACTACTTTGGTAACTTCTTACCGGGTCTTAGCACACTGTTAGAACCATTGCACTCTTTACTGTGTAAAGGAGATGAATGGGTATGGGGTAAAAACCAAGAAAATGCCTTTGTAAAAGCTAGAAAATTGTTATGCTCAAAAAATTGCTTGTGTTGTTTGATCCATGTAAGCGTTTGGTACTAGCATGTGATGTGTTATTGTACGGGGTCGGGTGTGTATAGCAACAAGAAAATGAATCTGGGAAATTGCAACCAGTTGCGTATGCATCCAGAAGTCTGTCTAAGGCTAAGAGAGTCTGCAGCATGGTTGAAAGAGAAGCATAAGCGTGTGTTTATGGGGTAAAGAAAATGCATCAATACCTGTTTGGGCTAAAATTTGAATTGGAAACTGACCATAAGCCACTGATATCTCTTTTTTATGAAAGGGTCTAAATATGAATGCATCGGCCTGCATCCAGAGATGTGCGCTCATGTTGTCCGCATACAACTACTCCATCCACCACAGGACAGGCACAGAAAACTGCACCGATGCTCTCAGTAGGCTGCCATTGCCCACCACATGGGTGGAAATGGCACAGCCCACAGATTTAGACATGGTTATGGAAGCATTCGAGAGTGAGCAATCAACCGTCACAGCCCGACAGATTAGAACCTGGACGAGCCAGGACCCTTTGCTGTCCCTAGTAAAAAATAGTGTGCTTCACGGGAGCTGGTCCAGTGTCTCATTGGAAATGCAGGAAGAGATAAAGCTGTACCAGCGGCGCAAAGATGAAATGTTTATACAGGCAGACTGCTTTCTGTGGGGTAATCAGGTAGTGGTCCTCAAGAAGGGCAGTGACACTTCCATCAGTGATCTCCACAGTACTCACCCAGGCATTGTAATGATGAAAGCAATAGCCAGATCCCACATGTGGAGGCCTGGTATCGATGCGGACTCGCAGTTAAGCAATGCACCCAGGGAGGAGCCACTAAGTTTATGGTCTTGGCCCTCCAAACCGTGGTCCAGGTTCCATGTCGACTGTGCAGGGGTAAAATGTTCCTAGTGGTTGTAGATGCGTACTCCAAATGGATTGAATGTGAGATAATGTCGGCAAACACGTCCGCTGCCACCACTGGAAGCCTGCGTGCCATGTTTGCCATGCACGGCCTGCCTGATGTCCTTGTGAGCGACAACGGGCCATGTTTCACCAGTGCCGAGTTCAAAGAGTTCATGACCCCTAATGGGATCAAACATTTTATATCTGCCCCGTTCAAACCAGCATCCAATGGTCAGGCAAAGAGAGCAGTGCAAACCATCAAGCAGAGCTTGAAGAGGGTAACTGAAGGCTCACTGCAGACTCGCCTATCCCATGTCCTGCTTAGTTACCGCACGAGACCCCACTCGCTCACTGGGATTCCACCCGCTAAACTGCTCATAAAAAGGTACTTAAGACAAGGCTCTCGTTAGTCCACCCTGATCTACATGAACAGGTAGAGAGCAGGCGGCTTCAACAAAGTACATATCATGATCGCGTAAATGTGTCACGCGAAATTGAAATCAATGATCCTGTATTGTTGTTGAACTATGGACAAGGTCCCAAGTGGCTTCCCAGCACTGTTGTGGCCAAAGAAGGGAATAGGGTGTTTCTGGTCAAACTTTCAACTGGACTCATTCTCCGGAAACACGTAGACCAAATCAAACTCAGATTCACGGACTATCCTGAGCAACCCACATTGGACCCTACCTTCTTTGACCCCGCAACATACACACCAGTGGCAACCGGCACCATGATTAACCACGAAGCAGAACCCATCACCCGCAGCAGTCCAGCAAGGCTCACCACACGAGGCAGCCCAGCAAGGCCAGCTGCACAGCAGCCCAGTGAGGGCCCAAAAAATGGTTTAACAACACCAGCTTTCACACTGAGATGATCAACCAGGGCAAGAAGGGCCCCAGATTGATTCACCTTATAAATAGTTACAATCTTGACTTTGGGGGCGGAGTGTTGTTATATATGTAAACCTGTAAATACCTCGTGTAGCCATCAGAGGGCTCATCCCCTGGAGTCCCAAGAGATCTCACAATCCCTTGGGAGCACCTGTATTTAAAGAGGCCTCACAGGCTGGAGAGGCACTCGGGGACCTGCAATAAAAGACTAAGGTCACACTTTACTTTGAGCTCACGGTATCTTGTCAGACTCTTTATTCATACATAACAACATACTTGTAGAAGCTCTGACAATCTGTTTTTATACTTCTTGCTACTTCACTCTCATTATCTATTTTTTCTCTTTTTATCAATGTTTTGGTCATTCTTGGCTGGTTTCTAAAACTCTCACAATCCTCAGGCTTACTACTACTCCTCACAACATTATAACTTTCTTCTTTCAATCTAATGCTAATCTTAACTTCTTTAGTTCACCATGGATGGATCACTTTTCCTGTGTAGATTTTGTTTCTCAATAGAATGTATTTTTGTTGAGAATTATGAAATATTTATTTAAATGCTAGCCACTGCTTATCTACTGCCATACCTTTTGCTCTATTTTTCCAATCCACCTTAGCCAACTCGCCCTTCATAACTATGCAATTGGCTTTAATTAAGTTTAAGGGCGAAACTTTGCATTACTCTCCAGATCACCCAAAAGTGGGCGGTATTTCCAGTATTAGCATTTATATTGTTTTTTGTGATCACCAGATTAGCGCCCATTTTCAAACCCACTAGTTCCCACTTTTTAATTTGGGCGTTAGCCGTAGCGATGTGAAAAGGGCATTAGTGGTTTTTTCAGTCATGCCAGGCCAGCGTCCATAGCAACGGTCTTTTCCCACATTTCAGGGGGCGAGGGGTCATGTGCACATGGGCAGAAGAGAGTGAAATTGAAAGAGGAGAGAGAGAGATATAGTGGAGACAACTGGTGAGGGATTGTTGTGGTGTTGGCTCTGGAGCATTTGGTTATTTGAGTGGAGTCGTGAAATATTTTACATTAATTTGCAGCAAATTTTCAACAATTGAATTAATCTTTCTAATCTAATCAAATCAAATTATGGATCCAATTGAATTTTCCTGAAGCGAGGAGGAGGAAGAAGGAATGGCGTAAGGGGTAGAAATGGGATGACGTAGGCGCACAAAGCACTTTAGCAAGGAGGCCAATGCTGCCTTAGTGGCAGAGGTGGAGAATCGGTGGGCACATCTGACCCGGGGTGGGTGTGGGAAACCCTCCCCAGGTTTATCAAAGAATTTGGACAGAAATTGCAGAAGTATTTCTGCTAATGCTCTTGAGCTGAAGGAGCCCAACCAGTGCCAGAAGCGCAGGAATGATCTTGTTGGGTCAGGTAGAATAAGTATTAAATGTATTTATATTTATTTATATAATTGTAATTAGAATTGTAATGATGCAATGATGAATTTAAATGCAGATCTGATGTATTGTAGTCAGACCAGTAATCATTTAATCCAAACCTCGATCTTATTCAAGTTATTCGCAGACAGTAGATATAACCATGCATGCGATATGTATAACGTCTACATAGACATAGACATAGACATAGAAAATAGGTGCAGGAGTAGGCCATTCAGCCCTTCGAGCCTGCACTACCATTCAATGAGTTCATGGCTGAACATGCAACTTCGGTACCCCATTCCTGCTTTCGCGCCATACCCCTTGATCCCCCTAGTAGTAAGGACTACATCTAACTCCTTTTTAAATATATTTAGTGAATTGGCCTCAACAACCTTCTGTGGTAGAGAATTCCACAGGTTCACCACTCTCTGGGTGTAGAAGTTTCTTCTCATCTCGCTCCTAAATGGCTTACTCCATTTCCTTAGACTGTGACCCCTGGTTCTGGACTTCCCCAACATTGGGAACATTCTTTCTGCATCTAACCTGTCTAAACCCGTCAGAATTTTAAACGTTTCTATGAGGTCCCCTCTCATTCTTCTGAACTCCAGTGAATACAAGCCCAGTTGATCCAGTCTTTCTTGATATGTCATTCCCACCATCCCGGGAATCAGTCTGGTGAACCTTTGCTGCACTCCCTCAATAGCAAGAACGTCCTTCCTCAAGTTAGGAGATCAAAACTGTACACAATACTCCAGGTGTGGCCTCACCAAGTCCCTGTACAACTGTAGTAACACCTCCTTGCCCCTGTACTCAAATCCCCTCGCTATGAAGGCCAATATGCCATTTGCTTTCTTAACCGCCTGCTGTGCCTGCATGCCAACCTTCAATGACTGATGTACCATGACACCCAGGTCTCGTTGCACCTCCCCTTTTCCTAATCTGTCATCATTCAGATAATAGTCTGTCTCTCTGTTTTTACCACCAAAGTGGATAACCTCACATTTATCCACATTATACTTCATCTGCCATGCATTTGTCCACTCACCTAACCTATCTAAGTCACTCTGCAGCCTTGTAGCATACTCCTCGCAGTTCACACTGCCACCCAACTTAGTGTCATCCGCAAATTTGGAGATACTACATTTAATCCCCTCATCTAAATCATTAATGTACAATGTAAACAGCTGGGGCCCCAGCACAGAACCTTGCGGTAGCCCAACAGTCACTGCCTGCCATTCTGAAAAGTACCAATTTACTCCGACTCTTTGCTTCCTGTCTGCCAACCAGTTCTCAATCCATGTCAGCACACTACCCCCAATCCCATGTGCTTTAACTTTGCACATTAATCTCTTGTGTGGGACCTTGTCGAAAACCTTCTGAAAGTCCAAATACACAACATCAACTCGTTCTCCCTTGTCCACTCTACTGGAAACATCCTCAAAAAATTCCAGAAGATTTGTCAAGCATAATTTCCCTTTCACAAATCCATGCTGACTTGGACCTATCATGTCACCTCTTTCCAAATGCGCTGCTATGACATCCTTAATAATTGATTCCATCATTTTACCCACTACCGATGTCAGGCTGACCAGTCTATAATTTCCTGTTTTCTCTCTCCCTCCTATTTTAAAAAGTGGGGTTACATTGGCTACCCTCCACTCCACAGGAACTGATGCAGAGTCAATGGAATGTTGGAAAATGACTGTCAATGCATCCGCTATTTCCAAGGCCACCTTCTTAAGTACTCTGGGATGCAGTCCATCAGGCCCTGGGGATTTATCGGCCTTCAATCCCATCAATTTCCCCAACACAATTTCCCGACTAATAAGGATTTCCCTCAGTTCCTCCTTCTTACTAGACCCTCTGACCCCTTTTATATCCGGAAGGTTGTTTGTGTCCTCCTTAGTGAATACCGAACCAAAGTACTTGTTCAATTGGTCTGCCATTTCTTTGTTCCCCGTTATGACTTCCCCTGATTCTGACTGCAGAGGACCTACGTTTGTCTTTACTAACCTTTTTCTCTTTACATATCTATAGAAGCTTTTGCAGTCTGTCTTAATGTTTCCTGCAAGCTTCCTCTCGTACTCTATTTTCCCTGCCCTAATCAAACCCTTTGTCCTCCTCTGCTAAGTTCTAAATTTCTCCCAGTCCCTCCCTGGATTTGCTGCTATTTCTGGCCAATTTGTATGCCATTTCCTTGGCTTTAATACTATCCCTGATTTCTCTTGATAGCCACGGTTGAGCCACCTTCCCTTTTTTATTTTTACGCCAGACAGGGATGTACAATTGTTGTAGTTCATCCATGTGGTCTCTAAATGTCTGCCATTGCCCATCCATTGTCAATCCCTTACGTATCATTCGCCAATCTATCCTAGCCAATTCACGCCTCATACCTTCAAAGTTACCCTTCTTTAAGTTCTGGACCATGGTCTCTGAATTAACTGTTTCATTCTCCAACCTAATGTAGAATTCCACCATATTATGGTCACTCTTCCCCAAGGGGCCTCGCACAATGAGATTGATAATTAATCCTTTCTCATTACACAACACCCAGTCTAAGATGGCCTCCCCCCTAGTTGGTTCCTCGACATATTGGTCTAGAAAACCATCCCTTATGCACTCCAGGAAATCCTCCTCCACCGTATTACTTCTAGTTTGTTTAGCCCAATCTATATGCATATTAAAGTCACCCATGAAACGGTGGATTAGTATGGGCTGACTAATTGTGAATTGTCTGTGTGTTGTGTTGTGTAATATAATAGTAATAATAATAACATGATATCTGTCAGTAATCTGCTATCTGTTTTATAGCAGAGCAGGTCTCCAGTCATCCTGGTTAACCTTGCCACTGGATAATGGCCTAGCTCTGTCAAGCCTGTATGGTGGCTGATGTGCAACGGTCACCACATGTTAAAAATTCTACACACAAGCATTTTCCACCCCTTTAATTGGAGTTCAGGACTCGAATATCTGGTCCTTCATTGAAATATCTGTGAACTCATGTGGAAGCAAGTCATCCTTGTTTGAGGAACTGCCTATGATGATGGATCTGTTTTATCGGTCAAAGTACTTAGTAATGGTCTTATGCCATGCCATGCTCTTGTCACCTTTGCAGAAGAAACTTTCAAAGAATAGAACCAAGCAGCGGCGCACAGGTGGTGGCCAAGCTGAGCTTTGCGCCCTGCCAGAACTTGAAGAGCGGGCGTTGGCACTGGTGGGTGTCCACAACCGGTCGACCACCCGTACAGCATCGGAACCCGTTCTCGTGCCACATGAGTAAAGTATAAATTACTGGATGATTTAAAGTAATTTAATGCCATTTCCATATAATATATGTTTGATGATATGATGTATATATGATTAATGTAATGTCACGTAATGTTGTCATTAATGGTGGGATCATGAAATATCATTGTAATGCAACGCAGATTCTGTACTATTATGATGTTAATTATATGTGATGTCTGTCAGTATATTAATAGCAGTAGTGTTGCTCTCGTTCATATGCCTGTGCAGCATTTGCATTCCCATGTGACCCTAGCACCCCCTTCTCCTCTAATTACCTCATTTATGTTTTCTTGCTCAGCCGAGAGTGCAGATCTTGCAGGCCTTGGGAACGCCAGCGCCCCAGGATCCTGCTATTGTAGTTGTGTCGGGAGGCGAGGAGGCAGGAGTGTCACCCATCCTGCTGCAGGTCCTCCTCTCCACTGAGGATAGTGAAGAGGTGGAGAAGGAGCCTGCAGCACTGTCTACAAGTGTTCCTGCGGCCATGTCCTCTTCGACCGAGGAGGTAGCGGAGCCAAGCACTTTGCAGCAGGGTAGTTCTATGGCGACGCCAATCTCGTGGAGGTTGGTTTGGCGCAGTCAGACTGCTCCAAGAGCGGTAGATCTTAGTGTGAATATGGTGAACTTGTCCAGGACGAGCGTCGATATTGGTTGGGAGCTCCTCCAGGCAATGGGTGGATTATCTGGCCAGGTTGCCACTCTGTCCGCGATCGTCAACAAGAAGATGACGCGGATAGCAGTGGCACTGGAGAGAATAGCTGTGAACACGGATGCCAGAGGGCTATCAGTACTCCTGGAATCTGGCACTGCATCCCAAGGTGCCGCAACCCCATTGCTCGAGACATTTGCGTGTCAGGAGGAAGCTCTTACTTCTGGCTGATGAGGACATTTCCTTGGAAACGTCCTTTCCATCTACTAGCCAGAAGCAACAGTTTCCTCCTGACGTGCATCTGTCTCGTGTAATGGGGTTATTCTTATTGTTAATTTTTAAAAATTTGTTGAATGTTTGGGTGGGTGGGTGGTTGTTTGAACTGTTTAAATTGTTTGTTGCTGTTGTTGTTGTTCATTTACCAATACAATTTAAACATTTTCACTGTTAGGTTGGGTTGGGGGAAGGGGGGGTGCATGCATATTTATAAAAATCATTGTTGTTGTTGTTTATAACATTTATTGTTATGTATAAATGTTTCAAATTTGGGGTGGAGATGGGGGGTACTGTTGTGTTCTGTTTGTTAATAAAAAAGAATTTCTTTAACAACATTAAAATAAAATATTTAACTTGACATTGTTGTGCATTGCCTTTAGATAGCAGTAACATTAAGGATATACAAAGACTGGCGCGCCTAGGACATGAAAGGCAAAAATTAAGGAAGGAGGAACTGAAGGAAATCCTTATTAGTCAGGAAATTGTGTTGGGGAACTGAAGGCCGATAAATCCCCAGGACCTGATAGTCTGCATCCCAGAGTAATTAAGGAAGTGGCCCTAGAAATAGTGGATGCATTGGTCGTCATTTTCCAACATTCTATAGACTCTAGATCAGTTCCTATGGATTGGAGGGTAGCTAATATAACCCCACTTTTTAAAAAAGGAGGGAGAGAGAAAACAGGGTATTATAGACTGGTGAGCCTGACATCGGTAGTGGGGAAAATGTTGGCATCAATTATTAAAGATGTAATAGCAGCGCATTTGGAAAGCAGTGATTGGATCGGTCCAAGTCAGCATGGATTTCTGAAAGGGAAATCATGCTTGACAAATCTTCTAGAATTTTTTGAGAATGTAACTAGTAGAGTAGACAATGGAGAACCAGTGGATGTGATGTATTTGGACTTCTAAAAGGCTTTTGACAAGGTCCCACACAAGAGATTAGTGTACAAAATTAAAGCACATGGTATTGAGGGTAATGTATTGACGTGGATAGAGAACTGGTTGGCAGACAGGAAGCAAAGAGTAGGAATAAACAGGTTCTTTTCAGAATGGCAGGTAGTGACTAGTGGGTTACTGCAAGGTTCAGTGCTGGGACCCCAGTTATTTACAATATACATTAATGATTTAGATGAAGGAATTGAATGTAATATCTCCAAGTTTGCAGATGACACTAAGCTGGGTGGCAGTGTGAGCTGTGAGGAGGACGCTAAGAGGCTGCAGGGTGACTTGGACAGGTTAGGTGAGTGGGCAAATGCATGGCAGATGCAACATAATGTAGATAAATGTGAGGTTATCCACTTTGGTGACAAAAACAGGAAGGCAGAATATTATCTGACAGATTAGGAAAAGGGAAGATACAATGAGACTAGGTGTCATGGTACATCAGTCATTGAAAGTTGGCATGCAGGTGGTGAAGAAGGCAAATGGCATGTTGGCCTTCATAGCCAGAGGATTTGAGTATAGGAGCAGGGAGGTCTTACTGCAGTTGTACAGGGCCTTGGTGAGGCCACACCTTGAATATTGTGTACAGTTTTGGTCTCTGAATCTGAGGAAGGACATTCTTGCTATTGAGGGAGTGCTGTGAAGGTTCACCAGACTGATTCCCAGGATGGCAGGACTGACATATGAAGAAAGATTAGATCGACTAGGCTTATATTCACTGGAATTTAGAAGAATGAGAGGGGATCGCATAGAAACATATAAAATTCTGACGGGATTGGACAGTTTTGATGCAGTAAGAATGTTCCCGATGTTGGGGAAGTCCAGAACCAGGGGTCACAGTCTAAGCATAAGGGATAAGCCATTTCGGACCAAGATGAGGAGAAACTTCTTCACTCAGAGAATTGTGAACCTGTGGAATTCTCTACCACAGATAGTTGTTGAGGCCAGTTCGTTAGATATATTCAAAAGGGAGTTAGATTTGGCCCTTACGGCTAAAGGGATCAAGAGGTATGGAGAGAAACCAAGAATGGGGTACTAAAGTTCCAAAAATAATCAGCCATGATCATATTGAATGGTGGTGCAGGCTCGAAGGGCTGAATGGTCTCCTCCTGCACCTATTTTCTATGTTTCTCTGCTTCTAAATCTCATGTGAATCAACTGCAACTGTAACTGTCACCAATGTAACGCAAACCGTTCATTTATGAGCTGCAGACAAAACAATCTTGCAGCTGTGTAACTACCACCTACGTTATTTCAAGCAAAGCGTTCATTTATAAGCTGCTGATACAACAGTTTTGCAGCTGCATAACCACCTTGGGCCCTTTGCTATGGTCTAGAGGCAGGTGGGGGCATGGTTTCAACGCCAGCCTGATTGTTCTTCCCGAGGTCATCGTCTACCTCCTCATCCTCCCGTTCTGCCTCTCCTCTCTCCTGAGGTGGACAGGCAGTCCCATCTATCAATTCTTGTCCCCTCCTGTTAGCCAAGTTATGCAGCATGCAGCACACCACAATGAATTGAGCGGGGCCTGCTCAGGGTGGCATTGTAGGTTGCCTCCTGAGTGGTCCATGCATATGAAGCGCTGCTTAAGCACTCCAATTGTCTTTTCGACGATATTGCGTGTGGCTATGTGGCTTTCATTGTATCACTTCTCGGCTTCTGTCTTGGGCTTACGCAGGCAGATCATGAGCCAGCTGGCAAGGCCATATCCTTTATCCCCCAGCATCCAACTGTGACCTTGTGGCTGACTATTAAACAGGTCAGAGACAGTGCTCCCTGCACCTTGGGGAAGTTGGCTATTCTCGAGAAACTTAAAGCCCTCTCAGTCTGTGCCTCCCTGGTCACAGGGAAGTTTATAAAGTCCATCCTGCATGCATAAAGTGCTTCAGTCATCTGTCGAATGCAACAATGTGTGGCGTGCTGAGTGGTAGCGCAAATGTCACTAGCTCAGGCCTGAAAGGAGCCCGATGCATAGAAGGATAGTGTCACAATAACCTTGACCTCAATAGACAGTGCGATCCTGATGTTGCTGTTAGGCTGCAGATCTCCCTTAATGAGCTGGCATATCTCACTGATGACCTCCTTTCGGAAGCACAGTCTCCTAAGGCACATGTGCCACACAAAAGGTTACTGCAGAAGATAAAGGTATGCGGAGTCAGAGGAAATGTATTCGCATGGATAGAGAATTGGCTAGCTAACAGAAAGCAGAGAGTCGGGATAAATGAGTCCTTTTTGGGTTGGAAATCGGTGGTTAGTGGTGTGCCACAGGGATCGGTGCTGGGACCACAACTGTTTGCAATATACATAGATGACCTGGAAGAGGGGACAAAGTGTAGTGTAACAAAATTTGCAGATGACACAAAGATTCGTGGGAAAGCGGGTTATGTAGAGGACACAGAGAGGCTGCAAAGAGATTTAGACAGGTTAAGCGAATGGGCTAAGGTTTGGCAGATGGAATACAATGTCGAAAAATGTGAGGTCATCCACCTTGGAAAAAAAAAAGTGAAAGGGAATATTATTTGAATGGGGAGAAATTACAACATGCTGCGGTGCAGAGGGACCTAGGGGTCCTTGTGCATGAATCCCATAAAGTTAATTTGCAGGTGCAGCAGGTAATCAGGAAGGCGAATGGAATGTTGGCCTTCATTGCGAGAGGGATGGAGTACAAAAGCAGGGAGGTCCTGCTGCAACTGTACAGGATATTGGTGAGGCCACACCTGGACTACTGCGTGCAGTTTTGGTCACCTTACTTAAGGAAGGATATACTAGCATTGGAGGGGGTACAGAGACGATTCACTAGGCTGATTCCGGAGATGAGGGGGTCACCTTATGATGATAGATTGAGTAGACTGGGTCTTTACTCGTTGGAGTTCAGAAGGATGAGGGATGATCTTATATAAACATTTAAAATAATAAAAGGGATAGACAAGATAGAGGCAGAGAGGTTGTTTCCATTGGTCGGGGAGACTAGAACTAGGGGGCACAGCCTCAAAATACGGGGAAGCCAATTTAAAACCGAGTTGAGAAGGAATTTCTTCTCCCAGAGGATTGTGAATCTGTGGAATTCTCTGCTATAGGAAGCAGTTGAGGCTAACTCATTGAATGTATTCAAATCACAGATAGATAGATTTTTAACCAATAAGGGAATTAAGGGCTATGGGGAGCGGGCAGGTAAGTGGAGCTAAGTCCACGGCCAGATCAGCCATGATCTTGTTGAATGGCGGAGCAGGCTCGAGGAGCTAGATGTTCCTAATTCTTATGTTCTTATGTTCTTGGACAAGTTCAGGTATGACTGCTTATCCCTGTAAATGCATTGGGTATATGTTCTCCTCCTCATTATCATACTGCCACCTCTTTGATTGGGCACATAATGCTTTTCAATATGGCTTCTCCCATCTCTAGTCTGCAGTATGTGAGTAGTCTTCAATACTGGCTGAGAAATTACAGGCCCCATTACAATTACTATTATATAGCAAAATAGAAACATAGAAACATAGAAAATAGGTGCAGGAGTAGGCCATTCAGCCCTTCGAGCCTGCACTACCATTTAGTAAGATCATGGCTGATTCTTCAGAAATTATAAATTTCCTCCTAAAACTCATGTAAAAAAATCAAATCAAGCACAATATAAGATGGTTGAACAGATTTTAAAATCACCTTAAAAGAACTCACAGATGAAATCAAAACTCCCCAGAACTTGAAGCAGCCTTTTATATGAAAATTCCTCCGATTTACAAAATGGCTTCCATACCACTGGGTTAAGGCAAGGTGAGTGCAGCTTTTTTTCAGCGTTTTTCTGAACGAGACCAGATCAAAACCTGGACGAGCCAGGACCCCTTATTGTCCCTCGTCAAAAACTGTGTGCTTCACGGGAGCTGGCCCAGTGTCCGAGTGGAAATGCAGGAAGAGATAAAGCCGTTCCAGCGGCGCAAAGATGAAATGTCTATACAGACAGACTGCCTTCTGTGAGGCAATCGAGTAGTGGTTCCCAAGAAGGGCAGAGATACCTTCATCAGTGACCTCTACAGTACCCACCCAGGCATCGTGATGATGAAAGCGATAGCCAGATCCCACATGTGGTGGCCCGGTATTGATGCGGACTTGCGTGCACCGATATAATACATGCTTGCAGTTAAGCAATGTACCCAGGGAGGCAGGTTTATGATCTTGGCCCTCCAAACCGTGGTCCAGGGTACACGTCGACTATGCAAGCTCGTTCTTGGGTAAAATCTTCCTTGTGGTTGTAAATGCCTACTCCAAGTAGATTGAATGTTAGATAATGTTGGCTAGCACGTCTGCTGCCACTACTGAAAGCCTGCGGGCCATGTTTACCACGCACGGTCTGCCCGATGTCCTGGTGAGCGACAACGAGCCATGTTTTATCAGTGCTGAGTTCAAAGAATTCATGACCCACAATGGGGTCAAACATGTCACATCTGCCCCGTTTAAACCAGCATCCAATGGTCAGGCAGAGAGAGCAGTGCAAACCATCAAGCAGGGCTTGAAGAGGGTAACTGTAGGCTCACTGCAGACTCGCCTAACTCGAGTCCTGCTGAGCTACCGCACGAGACCCCACTCACTCACTGGGATCCCACCTGCTGAACTTCTCATGAAAAGAGCACTTAAGACAAGGCTCTCGTTAGTTCACCCTGATCTACATGAACAGGTAGAGAGCAGGTGGCTTCAACAAAGTACATACCATGATAGCGCAAATGTGTCACGCAAGATTGAAATCAATGATTCTGTATTTGTATTGAATTTTGGACAAGGTCCCAAGTGGCTTCCCGGCACTGTCATGACCAAAGAGGGAAGCAGGGTGTTTTGGGTCAAATTTTCAAATGGACTCATTCACCGGAAACACTTGAACCAAATCAAACTCAGATTCACGGACTATCCTGAGTTCTCCACTTTGGATCCTACTTTCTTTGACCCCCCCAACATACACACCAGTGGCAACCGGCACTATAGTTGGCCACAAAGCAGAACCCATCATCCATAGCAGCCCAGCAGGACCCACCACACCAGGCAGTCCAGCAAGGCCAGCTGCATAGCAGCCCAGCGAGGGCCCAACAGTTGATTCACCAATACCAGCTTTCACACCGAGACGATCAACGAGGGCAAGAAGAGCCCCAGATCGCCTCACCTTGTAAATAGTTACACTGTTGACTTTGGGGAGGCGGGGAGGGGAGTGTTGTTATATATGTAAACTTGTATTTACTCTGTACAGCCACCAGAGGGCACATCCCCTGAAGTCCCAAGCGATCCCATAATGCCTTGGGAGCGCAGGTATTTAAGGAGGCCTCACAGATTGGAGAGGCACTCTGGAGACCTGCAATAAAAGACTAAGGTCACACTTTATTTTGAGCTCACAGCATTCAGTCTGACCCTTTCTCCATACATAACAGTAACTGACATTATTCTCCAATTAAAGATTTGACAGAGTAGATAAGGAACAATTCTTCTCATTGATAGGGGATCCTTGAACATTTGAATTAAGCAAGTTAAAAGCAAATTCCAAACATATTTCTTCACTCAAAGGGTGTGTGAATGTGAAATGCACTGCCCTAGAAGGTCAAAGATGAAAATCAGCTGAGGTGTTTAAAAGGAAGATAGATACTTAGGTGAGTAAGGGTGTTAAGAAATATATAGAAACAATTTGGATTAAAACAATAAAAAGATGCCATGGCTCGCAAAAAAAAACAGTGCAGCCTCAATGGGCCAAATGACTTACACTGTAGGTTTGCTCTGTTTAGGAAGAGCGAAGATGGGCCAAATGAACTGTCCTGTGTTTGCCCTTAAGACTCTGGAGGTTGGTGGATGTGTGTTTGTCTGACACTGAATCTGATGAGTGCTTTTCCCTTCTATGTGATTTTATCTACCATCTTCTAGAGTATTGAAAATAATTATACCACATATCACATCAGAAAGAGGATGTAACCTCTCTGCTGGTTGAAGGAGCATGTAGAGGCCTGTGCGAAGTTGTGTTCTTTTTAGACCTTAAGCCAAATCAATACTGAAGATACATAGAGAAGTTTGTGGGGCTGCCTTCTGATTGGGACCAAAACAAGTCTTAAAATACATTTACAAGTATTGTAGTTGCCAAGCAACTTTATTCTGAAAACCAATTTGAATATTAGTGTATGTAAACTTAGTATAAATATAATGGCCCTGAAATTCCGACGTTCTCGGGTCCATACGAAATTTGTACAGACCCAGGAAGGCATCGGAATAGCATGCGCTGAAAACGGACTTTCGGCTTGACAGATTCTCCGTATCTCGGGAGCGAGGATATTTGTAAGTGCAAATTTCCTATATTTATGAATACAAATGTCCTAAAAAATCTTGCGTCTGAAAAAGCAGGTGCATAGCCTACTTTTACAGGTGCAAGTGTTTTAAAAAACACATAAACATATAAAAATAAAGTTATGGAAACATATTTTATCATTAAAAACCCTCCCCACAACGGTAAGTTTATTTGAAAAAACTTTTTTAAAAATCGGGAAAATATATATTTTTTTAAGACATTAATAACTTTCATTTAAATGAATGTAGTATATATTTTCTATTTTTTATTAGTGTTTTGGGTGTTTGGGGCTGTTTCTTAATCAATGTAATAGGAGTTTAGGACCTTATGGAACTCCTATTACTATGATACTTTACCTGATTGGCTGCCCAAAGCCATGTGACTCCAGCTCCAGGCCTGCGCACGTCCCGACATGCACGCGCTGCGAATCGCAGTCAGGAGAGGCCTCAGCATTGGAAAGTCGAACATGGGCAGCAGCTTAAAGTAGGTGTGTATTTTTTCTTTAAAATGCCCGCGCGAAGGACAAAACGGAATTTCGGGGCCAATATTCTATGATTAAATAATAATATCCTACAGGGGTAGAGAATTTAAATGGAAGATAAAAGACAAATTAAATGACACTTTGCATCAATGGAGAAGTATACAAAGTTCAGAACTCAATTTCAGATCTAGTTAAAAACTGTGTCCTCATTGAGTAATTACTATATTTCTTATAAGAAAAATGGGATACAAATCGGACTAAAACTTAACAGATTTGATTTATACCATAATATCCAATTTGAAATAGAGCACCTACCTGTGGTTCAATGACATTAAGCCACTTAGAACCAAATGATCAATATCTATTGTGATGATATAATTGTGAAATCTGTCCATAGTGCATCAAGCTCCGTCTGAAAATCAGATTTTGCAGATATATAGAACTGAAAGGCTTAAATTTCAATCCATGGCACAATCTGTCCTAAGCCATCTTTGCTGTAAGATGTTGTAATGAGTCTCTATAGATTGGAAGTGCAGATGACTCCAACATAATGGACAAATGTAGTCCAAGTGTAGGCCTAGGTTTCTTAAATTTGGTGTATTAGAAACTTGATCGTGCCTGCTGTTAAAATGTATAAAGACAATGGAATTATTCAAAAGAGAAAATAATACTAAATTAAGCTTTCTGCAAAAAGTCAATTACAATTCTTTTTCTAGTTTCACATTACCCGTTCCATAAGCTGATATTAGCCTCAAAATAATTTGTTCCGATGAACTTGTTCATATGAAATTTCCATGCTAGTTTAACAGAGGTGTTAACTCATTTCAAATAAATAAAATAGGTTCATGCTGCATTAAAATAGCTCACAGAAGAATGTCGCACAAACACAATAAGGCCCCAAAAATCTGCAGTATTGCTGGCACACTTGCACTGTAAGTTAGGCAGAATACATTAGGGTGAGATCCAGATATACCAGATACCAACCTCTGTTCTCAGTTTCTGTAGGGCCCTGTTAGAGGCGAAACCTCCATCTGACCCAACATGTTCACCCAAGTCAACGGGGGCAGGGCCAGAGGGAGGGAACTCCCGGGCCAAGAGTTTAGCCATGGTTATGGAAGCATTCGAGAGTGAGCAATCACCCATCACTGCCCGGCAGATCAAAACCATGGCTAAATCTGCGGGCTGTGCCATTTCCACCCCCGTGGTGGGCAATGGCAGCCTACTGAAAGCGCAGTTTTCTGTGCCTGGCCTGTGGTGGATGGCGTAGTTGTATGCGGATAACATGAGCGCCCATTTCTGGATGCGGGCCAATGCATATACCGATGCATTGGTTTTTATTCGTTTACTCTCGAAAAACAGGGCTATGCATGGCTTATGGTCAGTTTCCAATTCGAATTTTAGCCCAAACAGATATTGATGCATTTTCTTTACCCCATAGACACACGCTAACGCTTCTTTTTCAATCAAGGCGCTCTCAGCCTTAGAGAGACTCCTGGATGCATAAGCAACTGGTTGCAATTTCCCCAAATCATTAGCTTGTTGCAATACACACCCGACGCCATATGACGACGCATCACATGCTAGTACCAAACACTTACATGGATCATACAACACAAGCATTTTGTTTGAGCATAACAATTTTCTAGCCCTTGCAAAAGTATTCTTTGAATCGGCATGAATGGAAACGATGATCACCTCCACAGCGCCAACAAGGTGTTAATGGCCTTGCATTCATCACTCTTGATGGTGGACTCTGAGACAGCTGCGGACATATGTGACCTGCCCTGTACATTGCGATTTGAAAACAACATCACTTTGTTCACAGTACTCATAAGTAGCACTTGTGTGCTGAGAAATTTGCTTAGTATTGTCACTGGTGGCAATGAACACCTGGGTTATCGCTCTGGCCTTACTCAAGGTTGGGGTCTCTGTAGTCAAAAGTTTGTAAAGTATGGTTTCATGGCTAATGCCAAGTACGAAAAAGTCTCTGAGCATGTGCTCCAAATGTCCTTCAAATTTGCAATGTCCTGCAAGGCGTCTTAGCTCGGCGACATAACTCGCCACATCCTGGCCTTCAGACATTTTGTAGGTGTAGAACCGGTACCTCGGCGTCAGAACGCTTTCCTTCGGGTTCAAATGCTCTCGGACCAGTGTGCACAAATTGTCGTATGATTTCTCCGTGGGTTTCACTGGAGAGAGCAGATTCTTCATGAGGCCATACGTTTGTGCCCCACAGATGGTGAGGAGGATTGCCCTTCGTTTGGCAGCGTTCTCTTCTCCATCTAGCTCATTGGCTACGAAGTATTGGTCGAGTCGCTCCACAAAAGTTTCCCAATCATCTCCCTCCGAGAATTATGGGATACCTTGGGATTCCAGGGAATGAGCCCTCTGGTGGCTGTACAGAGTAAATACAAGTTTACATATATAACAGTTACAATAGTAAAGCAAGTGGAAACCATCCTGTACTAAAAGGTAACAATATGCCTATGAAGGCCATCTGAACTCAGTTGCTTTCACAGACTTACTGTGGATGCATAAACAATAATTTATTGAAATTAAATCTGGAAAAGAAAAGTGTATTTTATGACGGGGATCTTTTGATTCTCACTGTGTGAGCAGAGATATTATCCAATCCCATGTGATACAGAGAACCAATCTGAACTTTTGCTCCAGGTCAGACATGGAGTTAGTGGCCTCGAAATTCGATTGCACTGCACCCGCCTTACAGGGCTAAAATGGATGCCTAAGGAGCCAATGTGGCATGCAATGTGTGCTTGCTCATTTTGTGCATGAAGTGCCTTCCCCCCACACATTGAATCGGTCTGTGCACTAGGCATCCAGATCGTGCGCATGAAACTGCCATTGGCCCATTGCATATGCAAATCGGAGGCCTCAAACCTATTTCAGGCCACTTTGTGAAATTGGTTTGTGACAAGGAGTAGCATGCTGAATGACTACCGAGCCAACTGTGAACTGCAGGAGATAAAGAATGCCCACTACCTGTACCTGATTCACCTGCAGAGCTGCTGTAAGCGCAGTACTTTCAGATTGTGCTGCCTCTTGTCACTGCTACAGGGCTATGCTATGGTGCGCATTTATCACTAAATGAGCCCAACTTCTTTCTCCCTGTGCTACTTCACACATGCCACTAGTGTAGGCCATCTCATTATAATGCCCACTGTTCAGTATGCATCTGTGAGATTTCAGAAGTCTTCCATCCACAGTTGCCTCGAAACATTTTTAAAGCAAGATGAAAGTAGCTGCAACTGCACCTGGCAGTATGGATCCCAAAGTCTCCATAGCAACAGCACAAGCTTTTATTAGATGTCATTCCCATTGGGGTAAGTTATAAGTAGATACTATGGGCTAGATTTTCCACTTTGCTCGCTAGGGCCCAAAAAATGGGCGATGTTCCAGTCTTAGCGATGTTTCAGCCTTCATGATCGCTGGACCATTGCCCATTTTTTTGGATCGCAACTTTCGGCTCGGCGATAGCCCAGCGATGTGAAACGGGCGAAGCGAAAGCTCAGTGATGTGACATCGCCCAGCGATCGCACAGCAATGGTGAAGGCAAAAGCTTCCCTAGCAACAGGCTTCTGCGCATGTGTGTTTTTTTGTTTTTTTTGATGGACATGTTTTCCCTTGTTTTGAGAGGTCAGGGGTCATCCACACATGCGCAGAAGGAGGAGAGAGATCGAGAGTTGATAGAGAGAGAGAGATAGAGAGAGAAGAAGAAGGCAGAGACAGAGAGGAGATAGAAAAAAGAGAGAGAGATAGAGAGAGAGGTAAAGAATATGTCTGAGAGTGATGAAAGTGCTAGAGATGTAGAGACGGGGAGGAAGAGGTCCAAACCCTTTTCAGATGAGGCCAACGAGGCCCTCGTCGCGGAGGTCCACTCCCGGTGGACCCAATTGACCGGGGGGGAGCGTGGTGGAAAAGCAGCACCACGGGCGTACCGTCCGATATGGAGCGAGATCACCGCTGTCGTCTTGTCTGCGTCCCATGAAGCCAGGGGATCCGACCAGTGCCGCAAGCGCTGGAACAGCCTTGTGGCTTCAGCAAGAGTAAGTACAATTTTATATTGTAATGATGCAAATTCTAAGTATAATTTTAATTATAATAGTTAATCTCCTGGATTGAATGTAAGCTTGCTATTCTAACATATATAAGATATATCATCACTGCTCAGAACTGGACATGGCTATGAACCTGTGTCCTTTTTAAGTCTCTCTGGCTGCTGTCACTTATACAGGGACCCAGCATGGACTGGGAGAGAGTCTTTGCTCACTGCCTTTGCTCACTGTCTGGCCTGGGACAATTTTGGACATTAACTATTGTCATTGCTGAGTTCAATGTAGATTGTATTCGAGAGAGATGTTTGTGTCAAGCATTAGCTCCTAAACACACCGATCTTTGTTATAACCATGCATCAATTGTGGGCACAAACCCTATTAGATTATAACATTTGAACCTGTTGTCTATAAATGATATAGTCTAGTCAAGTAGCTTATACCATGCTCTTTTCACATTTGCAGAGGAAGATTTCTCATAATTGGGTGCAGCAGAGGCGCACCGGAGGAGGCCCTGCTGTAATACAGCCACTGACTGGTCTTGAGGAACATGCTGCAGCACTAGTGGGGGCCCACAGTCACGTGGTCATCACCCGTGGTGTTGCCGGACCCTCCCATGTATCACGTGAGTAATGTGTCAAGCAATGTTAAAGTAATATTGCATCATTTCATTATAAAAGACTAGACAAGTGATGTAATGTTATGCATGCAGCCTCTGTGCTACTCTGTGCTACTCTCAGGTTGACAACATAAGAACATAAGAGCAGGCCATCTGTCCCTTCTTTGTCCACACCCCATAAACCCTCACTCCCTTATCATTCTGTCTATCTGCAACTGATCCAGCCTCTACAGCTCTCTGGCGCATGTACCATCATCTGTACTACCATATGATGCATTAATATGTAATGTCTCTCGCTCACATTTATTGGAGTAGTGCTGCTCCTCCTAAATATGCCAGCATGGCGCAACAATCCATTCTGTTCTAATAAGCTCAATTCTGTTTTGCAGGACTCCCAGCTCCAGAGGCACCAGTGGAGGACACACCCTCACATACAACTACCCCACTTCATGTGTCATTCACCATGGGTGGTGAAGAGGAGACCACCGAGCCAGAGGAGGAGGAATACTTGGAGACAGAGGAGGATGCCCCTTGCAACCCTCTGTCTGTTGAACCTGCAGCCACGACATTGATTTCCACTGAAGAGGTACCTGCAACAAGCGGCATGCAGTTGGCGATGCCAAGGCGCACATTGGTGCTGTCACAGACCCCACGGAAGCCAGGTCAGCAGCTTGAGCAAAGGCCTACCCTGGACGGTCACGTAGAGAGCCTGGCACGACTATGTGAGGAGTCTGTTGTGACCAATGCGAGCAGCTCCAGGCGTTTGTGGGGTTCATGGAGGAATTCTCCCGGGTGTCTGCTCACCAAGCGGAGGTGACGCAGCAGATGATGCATGAGATACGTGAAAACACTGCCTCCTCCCATGCATTGCGGCATGCGTTCGAGGTGGCACACGGCGCTGCACCCCAAGGTCCCGTGACCACAAGCACCAGCACACAGGCGGGTCCGGAGGAAGCACCACCTCCTGACTGAGAAGGCGACCCCCTGTTTTGTCCTCCCCTCCAACAGCCCCCCAACAGGCGATCGTGACACCACATCCTTCACCACGGTAGGAAGTCTTGCCGTTGCCCACTGCACGTCAGCTTTGTAGCAGTACCAGTGGACTAAAACGGATGGGTGAGGTAAGGAAACGGTTGGGTGCAGGATCTGGAGGGAAATGAGGCCGCAGGTCGGGAGGAGGGGCAATGTTTTTTATTTTGTACATATTGTTCACATTGTTTATTGTTGGTGTTTTTATTGTTGTTTCACTGTTGGGGTGTGGGTGGGGGTGGGGGGGGTGGTGTTTGCGGGGCGGGTGGGAGGGTGTTTTTGTGTTTGTTATTTAAAAATAACGTTCAAGAACTGTTATTTTATTAAAACAATTTTCATCCACTTTACAATTGTTGTGCAGTGTCTCCTAATAACGTAAGTTTTAGTAAAACATGAATGCAACTGATGTAAAACAATGGCCAGGCCAGACCAAGTAAGGATGAAACATCACTTATTAATATAAATATAATAAAACGTCTAATTGTGAGTGGATCTATCTTTAAAAGACCCTTAAATAATTCACAAACTATCTAAGCCCCTGTTTAAGCAGCCTTCTCTCTTCCTGCGATGTTCAAAGTGCCGAGCTCTGTGAGGAAGGCCAGGGAAAAGCAACTATTCTCCAGTGATATTCTCGGTGAGCTTTCAGCCCGGCGATGTGCCGAAAGTTGGGCTGGACGATGTGCGGGTGATCACCTCAGCGATCACCTCGGCGATGTGAGCCGAAAGTTGGGACTTCAATTTTCTGGCGATGTGCCAGCCCAACCTTCCACTTTTGAGTCAAAATGGGCGATAGCAGGCCTTTTTGGGCAATATATGGGCACTAGCCAAGCGATGTGAAGTGGAAAGTCTAGCTCATTGGGTGGAACCATTTCAGAAGGTGATCTGAAAAATGGAAGTGAACAATTTAAAGCTGCCTCCAGCATTGAATACTTTTGTCCAAATCTCATGTTTGCTTGCATCCATTGAGAAATATTTTCTGTTCTGGGGAGCTACTCAGCTGCATTTCAAGCTGCCAGAATGAGCGTCTCCCTGGTTTTCAGCACACTTTCAATCCCAATCTACAGTAAAGGACTATCATAGAGCATGAGTTTCCCTATGGGGATTCCTTTGTTTGCTACCTTAATGGCAAAGGGGGAGAAAAAGGACATCAGAAGGGAGCAAAGGAGATTAGAGCAATTACAAAGGATGGTCCCATTATGAGTTGCATCTCTTCTGCAACTGCAGGCTCATATCAGTGGACTCCAACGACAGCAATACTGGATACTCGGTTCCTCAGGGTGACAGATCTAACAGCTCAGAACAGATTCTGAAAGTCCTATTTCCTGTAGCCCAGCCATAAGTGAAGGAGGACCCATGACACCAAAGTGAAAATGGGAAAGTGGTAATTCTCCTTCCTTAGCTGTCTTTCTCATGTCATTAAGCTTCTTGTGCCATTGATCCACTGTCCTGGGGGTGGGGGTGGTGGGGGCGAGAGGTGGGGTGAGATGGCAATCAATGCCATCACCCTCCACATGGCTCTAGTGACTGCTTTGAGTGGCATTCCTCCCTACAAGCCCAGCAGGCAGTTTCTCCTCTGTCTGCTCTCATTAAGGTGGATCCACAGATGAGAATCTGAAAACTTCTGCCATCACTATCCTGAGACTTCCTTACGAGCCTTGGTACAGGGCCTTGGTGAGGCCACACCTGGAGTATTGTGTACAATTTTGGTCTCCTACCTTGAGGAAGGACATTCTTGCTATTGAGGGAGTGCAGCAAAGGTTCACCAGACTGATTGCCGGGATGGCGGGACTGACATATCAAGAAAGACTGGATCAACTGGGTTTGTATTCACTGGAGTTCAGAAGAATGAGAGGGAATCTCATAGAAACATTTAAAATTCTGACGGGTTTAGACAGGTTAAATGCAGGAAGAATGTTCCCAATGTTGGGGAATTCCAGAACCAGGGGTCACAGTCTAAGGATAAGGGGTAAGGACTGAGATGAGGAGAAACTTCTTCACCCAGAGAGTGGTGAACCTGTGGAATTCTCTACCACAGAAAGTTGTTGAGACCAATTCACTAAATATATTCAAAAAGGAGATCGATGTCATTCTTACTACTAGGGGGATCAAGGGGTATGGCGAGAAAACAGGAATGGGGTACTGAAGTTGCATGTTCAGCCATGAACTCATTGAATGGCGATGCAAGCTCCAAGGGCCGAATGGGCTACTCCTACACCTATTTTCTATGTTTCTATGTGTCTATTAAATGTGGCGAGGGTTTCTGTCTCCATCACCCTTCCAAGCAGTGAGTTCCAGATCCACACAACCCTCTGCGTGAAGAAGCATCCCCTCAAATCCCCTCTAAACCTTCCACTAACCACCCTAAACCCATGCCCCCTCATAATTGACCCCTCCACCAAAGGAAATAGGCCCTTGCTATCCACTAAATCCAGGCCCCTCAAAATTTTATACACCTCACTGAGGTCTCCCCTCAGCCTCCTCTGTTCCAAGGAGAACAAACCCAACCTATCCAACCTGTCCTCAAAGCTAAGATTCTCCATTTAGGCAGCATCCTCGTAAATCTCCTCTGCACCCTCTCCAATGCAACCACTTCCTTCCTATAATATGACGCCAGAACTGCATGCAATATTCTAGCTGTGACCTAACCAGTGTATTATACAATTTAAGCATAACCTCCCTGCTCTTGTATTCTACAAAGGCCAATAAAGGTAAGCATTCCGTATGCCTTCTTAACCACCTTATCCACCTGGCCTGCTACTTTCAGGGATCTGTGGACAAGCACTCCAAGGTCCCTTTGTTCATCTACACTTCTAAGTGGTAGTTTAATGTGTATAGCCTTTCTTTATTAGCCCTTCGCAAGTGCATTACCTCACACTTCTCCAAATTAAATTCCATTTGCCATTGTTCTGTCCACGTGACTAGTAGATTGATATCCTCCTGCAGTCCATGACTTTCCTCTTCATTATTAACCACACAGCCAATTTTGGTGTCATCTGCAAACTTCTTAATCATACCCCCTGTATTCAAATCTTGATCATTGATGTATACCACAAAAAGCAAGGGATCCAGCACTGAGCCCTGTGGAACCCCCATCCGACCAGTCAAAAAACATCCATTAACCATTACCCTTTGCTGCCTATCTCTAAGCCAATTTCGGATCCAATTTGCCACTTTGCCCTGGATCCCATGGGCTTTTACCTTTGTGACCAATCTACTAAGTGGGACCTTTTCAAAAGCTTTGCTAAAGTCCATATACACTACATTGTATGCACTACCCTCATCGACCATCCTGGTTACCTCCTCAGAAAATTAAATCAGGTTAGTCAAACACGATTTTCTCTTAACAAATCTGTGCTGACTGTTCCTAATTAATCTATGACATTCTAAATGTAGATTTATCCAGTCCTTCAGGATGTTTTCCAATCATTTTCCCGTCACTGAGATTAGACTGACAGACCTGTAATTACTCGGCCTATCCCTTTCTCCCTTCTTAAACAAGGGTACTACATTAGCAGTCCTCCAGTCCTCCGGCACTGTGCCTGAATCCAAAGAGGACTGGAAAATGATGGTCAAGGCCTCTGTTATTTCCTCTTTTACTTCGCTGAACAGCCTGCGATGCATTTCATCTGGGCCTGGGGACTTATCCACTTTCAAAGCCGCTAAACCCTTTAATATCTCCTCTCTCACTATGTTTATTTCAAGAGATTTTCACACTCCTCTTCGATACCAGTATCTACATTGCCCCTTTACTTTGTGAAAACAGATGAAAAGTACCCATGAGGAGGCATACCCACATCTTCCGCCTCCACACACAGATTACCCTCATGGGCTAAAACCTCCACTTTTTTTGCATGCTTAACGTTCACGTAACGCCTATTTTACCGCTCAAATGATGTATAATGTCCATTTATTGCCCATTTTGGCACAAAATAGAAACTGACGGGCTTTTTTAGGAAATTTATCATCGAGCGTTACTTTCCCCATGTGCTTAATGCCGGGAAAAAATATTATCGCCGCCCACTTTTTTGGGGCGGAATCAGCAGAATGGGCAAAATCAACGCCCATAATATCGCCTAACATTACTTTCTGCATGGAATTAACGCTGAGATTCTACAATACCGCCTGCCCACCTTTTTTTGTCGTAAAGAGCACATTTGGTGAAACTAACGGCCAGGCGATCGCCCACCGTCACTTTCACCATCTTGCACACATATCGCTCACCCAAAAAAATGCCCAGAAAAAGTGGAACTGTTCTGAACGAACGCCAGCGGTGTGGTTGGCATTTTTAAAATCGCAGGTCGCTTCATTCAAAAGGCTGCCTCAACTTTGGGGGAGTTTGCATTGACTCTGGAGTTCTTCTCAGGTGAAGTGACCATCTCAAGAGACATATTATCAGACTCTGGACTATTGGGGCATAACTCCAGGTGTATTTTAGTGAGGAGATCATTCCTTCTGATCAATCGCTATTATACATTCAATGATATGGCCACCAAACAATAACTGTGCTTAAGCAGCACTTCAGATGTCTTGACCACTCAGCAGGGGAGCCACTATACAACCCTGAGTAAGTAGTCAAATTCGTGATCGTGTGCTAGATACTGCACAAGCTGGTTATCATGAAGGGCCAAGAATTGTCAGAAGGCACTGATGCTCCACCTCAGTAGAGAGAGGAAGAGGATGACAAGGGGCTGGATGCTGACCTAGGGCCAGACAATCAGACTGGCTATGCAACCACGCCCACGGCCCCCTCCAGACCGTAGGAAAGGACCCGTGGTGGCTGGAAACATAGAAACATAGAAACATAGAAAAGAGGTGCAGGAGTAGGCCATTTGGCCCTTCACCACCATTCAATAAGATCATGGCTGAACATTCAGTAGCCCTTTCCTGCTTTCTCTCCATACCCCTTGATCCCTTTAGCCGTCAGGGCCATATCTAACTCCCTCTTGAATATATCTAACAAACTGGCATCAACAACTCTCTGCGGTAGAGAATTCCAGAGGTAAACAACTCTCTGAGCGAAGAAGTTTCACCTCATCTCGGTCCTAAATGGCTTACCCCTTATCCTTAGACTGTGACCCCTGGTTCTGAACTTCCCCAACATCGGGAACTTCTTCCTGCATCGAACCAGTCCAGTTATGTCAGAATTTTTATGTTTCTATGAGATCCCCTCTCATTATTCTAAACTCCAGTGAATACAAGCCCAGTTGATCCAGTCTCTCCTCATATGTCAGTCCCGCCATCCCGGGAATCAGTCTGGTGAACCTTCGCTGCACTCCCTCAATAGCAAGAACGTCCTTCCTCAGATTAGGAGACCAAAACTGAACATAATATTCCAGGTGAGGCCTCAACAAGGCTCTGTACAACAGCAGCAAGACCTCCCTGCTCCTATACTCAAATCCCCAAGCTATGAAGGCCAACATGCCATTTGCCTTCTTCACCGCCTGCTGTACCTGCATGCCAACTTTCAAAGACTGATGTACCATGACACCCAGGTATTGTTGCACCTCCCCTTTTCCTAATCTGCCGCTATTCAGATAATATTCTGCCTTCCTGTTTTTGCCTCCAAAGTGGATAACCTCACATTTATCCACATTATACTGCATCTGCCATGCATTTGCCCATTCACCTAACCTGTCCAAATCACCCTGCAGCCTCTTAGCATCCTCCTCACAGCTCACACTGCTATCCAGCTTAGTGTCAACTGTAAATTTGGAGATATTACATTCAATTCCTTCGTCCAAATCATTGATGTATATTGTAAATAGCTGGGGTCCCAGCACTGAGCCCTGCGACACCCCACTAGTTACAGCCTGCCATTCTGAGAAGGGCCCGTTTATCCCTACTCTCTGCTTCCTGTCTGCCAACGAGTTCTCTATCCACATCAATATATTACCCCTAATACCATGTGCTTTAATTTTCCACACTAATCTCTTGTGTGGAAAGTTCAAATACACCACACCACATCCACTGGTTCTTCCTTGTCCACTCTACTAGTTACATCCTCAAAAGATTCTAGAAGGTTTGTCAAGCATGATTTCCCTTTCATAAATCCATGCTGACTTGGACCGATCCTGTCACTGATTTCCAAATACGCTGCTATTTCATCTTTAATAATTGATTCCAACATTTTCCCCAATACTGATGTCAGGCTAACCGGTCCATAATTACCCGCTTTCTCTCTCCCTCCTATTTAAAAAAGTGGTGCTACATTAGCTACCCTCCAGTCCATAGGAACTGATCCAGAGTTGATAGACTGTTGGAATATGATCACCGATGTATCCACTAATTCTAGGGTCACTTCCTTAAGTACTCTGGGATACAGACTATCAGGCCCTGGGGATTTATTGGTCTTCAATCCCATCAACTTTCCTAACACTATTTCCTGGCTAATTTCCTTCAGTTCCTCCTTCTCGCTATGCCCTTGGTCCCCAATACTTCCAGAAGGTTATATGTGTCTTCGTTCGTGAAGACTGAGCCAAAATATTTGTTCAATTAGTCTGCCATTTCTTTGTTCCCCATTATAAATTCACCTGATTCCGACTGCAAGGGACCTACGTTTGTCTTCACTAATCTTTTTCTCTTCACATATTTATAGAAGCTTTTGCAGTCAGTTTTTATGTTCCCAGCAAGCTTCCTCTCGTACTCTATTTTCCCCCTCCTAATTAAACCCTTTGTCCTCCTCTGCTGAATTCTAAATTTCTCCTAGTCCTCAGGTTTGCTGCTTTTTCTGGCCAATTTATATGCCTCTTTATTGGATTTAACACTATCCTTAATTTCTCTTGTTAGCCACGGTTGAGCCACCTTCCCCGTTTTGTTTTTACTCCAGATAGGGATGTACAATTGTTGAAGTTCATCCATGTAATCTTTAAATGCTTGCTACATAGCTGTAAGACTCTTACATGAGGAACTGATATCTGAACGATTTGCCTGAAAGAGTCTTGATGTGAGTGACAACGCTGACACACTGCTGTGTGTGTGTGCAGCTCAAACTTCAATGGTGCCCATCACCTTGGTGCCAGTTAAAGTTTATGTTGATTGACGTTAAGTTGTATTTAACCCTTTCATGTTTAATGGTGCAGCTATCTGAGACAATGCATAACAAGGTTATGTTCCATAAAAACATTTTTATACCAACATTGGTCTGAAATCATAAGTATCACAGGCAATAACACCCAATCCCTGCCCACCCCCCACTTTTCAATCAAATGTTCAACATGTCCAGCAACACAGAATACAAAGGCAAAGCAGGAGGGTGGTCCCCAGCCCCCAAACATTACAACAAATTGTATAAACCCAGATGGAGATATAACACAGCAATTACATGCGGACATTCACCTCACTTTCCTTTCCCCCACCCCTTCATCTCCCCATCTCTACTCCTTCCCCTCCTCGCTCCACAGTGCCTGGCCGAGGAGCTCCTCAGGCGATGCCTCATTGGGGGAGATGAAGGCAGAGGCAGTGGTTACACGGATATGGGAACGGGGGCGTGCTGAGGGGGCAACATTCTCTGATGCAGAAGCAGGATATTGGTCCTTGCTCTCATCTATCATTCACAGTGGTGGTGCGGAACCTAGGGTTGGAGTGCCATGCCTGGGGACCACTAGGAGGCCTGTGCCAGCAGTGTTCCTGGCTATCGCATCCAGGGCCTCCGCCATCCGCGGAATGTACTCGGTCATGGTGGCCAGCTGTCGGGATATGCCCCCCAATGCTTCGATGAGCTTGCCACCAATGCCTACAGTCCTCCTGGACAACTGTACCATCTCTCCACTGTCATGTGGTGCTCGTGGAACAGACCTGCTGTGTCCATGAGACCTCCACGGGGTCGGCGTCGTCCTGAGGTCAAATAGGGTCTCCTGTGGTGAGGTGCTTGGGGCCGGTACCTCCAGAGTGGAGGTAGGAATGACCGGAGGACCACTAGATGGCCTTGGGCTGGAATGGCTTCTGGAGCATGGCGATGCAGGTCCGTGCTCTCACCCGTGGAGAACAGACCCAGTGAATTGATGGGTGAGAATTGTCCGGACAGTCGGGCCCCGTGCTCCCACCTTCTGGCCTCTGTGATCTTGCCTTGGGACGCGCTGCTGGCTGAGCTGAAAAACACAAATGGGGTTATTAGAGGAGAAGGAGTTGCTAGGGTGACAAGGTGAGTCCAGTGCTACATACCACAAAAGCACCACTGCTCTAAAAATCATCGCAGACATCACATTTCATGACCATCAACACATTTGTATTGCAATGATTTTCATTAGGCCATCATTATTTATATGACAATTTTAGAAATCATCTATCATATATGATTGTTCGGATATGTATGGGTGTGGCATCTATTGACTTTACATCACGCAATGGTGTAAGTTTTACTCATGTGGCATCACTTCAGGGTCTGTAGATGCATCCGTGGCTGTCCAGGGTTGCTTCCCCACGAGTGCGAGCACCCGCTCCTCCATGTCAGTGATGTCTCAGGGGACTGGTGGCCCCCCCACCCATTCGCCTCTGCATGGACCTCATCATTGATAGCTTCTTTTGTAAAAAGTGACAGGACGACATGGCACGAAATCATTGTGTGATATCATGGCTGGGTTCTGTCACAGACACTGATACAACACATAACTGACAGATGTAATCATAATTATTATGAAAATTGTCATTTTTTACCTAAAGACGCACACCGTGACCACAGGCTTTGAGTAAAACATTCCTGGTAAAAGTGAAAGACCTCATATCAGATGATAGTCACTTATGACTGTTACAAATCAAATTATATAAATACATAAGTACATGTAAATCAATGTAATACTTACTGTTGCGGATCCCACAAGGTCGTTCCATTGTTTGCAGCATTGGTTGCCCTCACGCACCTCGTTGGTCGCCGACGAGACAACCTCTGCTATCTCGGTCCATATCTTCTGGTATGCCTTTGGGATGGGCTTCCCACGCCCTCCCTGTGTCAAATCACCCCAGCGTGACTCGACTGCCTGCAGGAGGGAGGCATTTGTCTCGTCCAAGAACTTCCTGGCTCTTTTGTGCCCTCCAATGTGCCCCTCTCCCACCTCATTGTTCTCTCCAGCGTCAGTCTCCACAGCGTGCTGTGATGCCTCCTCCTCTCCCTCCATTATAGGGCAAATTCGGTCAAATATGTGGCTGGTAACAGCTACTTTTTGTTTACCTACTTGCTGTGAAGCTTAAAGTCTCCCTCATTCCCCTCATGCCTTCGATCCCTCTAAGCTCTCTCTCTCTCTGTCTCCTCTTCTGTGCATGTCATGATGACCCTTGACCTCCAGAATCGCGGGAATTGAGCGTTGCCATGCCGTTGCTAAGGACAACCATACTTTACGGCAGAAGGTCAAAAAAATGTAACGCTACCGCCCATTTAATATCGCTCGCAGTAAGGCCCATTTTCAAAAGTGGAGACTAGGTGCTTTGAGAATGATTGAGAAGCCGGCGATCTGAAAACCCTTTTTTAACGCCCACGCCGGAAATTGGGCGATAACCACAAAGGTGGAGGTTCTAGTCCAATATCCCTGAATGGTTTTGATTCTTCCTGAGGACAAATGAAGTAATTTAAACTTTTGGCGATAGTGTAAAATAGACACTATCAGGTCGGCACCCTATTACTCAACTCTCCTGATTTTCTTTTCCATTGAAGTCACTGGAAACCAAAATCAGGAGAAGTGTAACTGCTGCCAATCTGATATCGTCCGGTTTACACTATCACCAAAAGTTAAAATTATCCCCAAACGCAAAAATATTACAGCAATTTTTCATATGGAAACTGTCCTTCTCCTATTATCTATTGATGTTGATAATCTTAGGAACAAATAAACACTTGCTATGCTGCTGGCTGCTTAGGAACATGTTATTCTTTCACTGATTTACAGTCACTCCCTCAGCACTGCTAGGACTCGCCAAGATTTCTCAAACCACATTCAATAGTCACATTTATATGGTACTTCAAGTTAACAGCAGACATGTCTGGCACATTATTAACATTATTCTTGTCAAGTTAACAAGAAAAAAAAATTGCAAAGGCTTGCAGGATGAAAGGGGTAAAAATTAATTTGTGTCACTAAGCCGGCTTGAACTGAGCATAGAAAATGATTCCTGCACCGGAACATATAGGCCTGATGTCCGTTTCCAAGTCTAGAATCGGCGTTGCGTAGGCAGCATGCGCTCGAACTGAGAGGCCAGAAGCCTGGGCCTCATCCAAGTGCCGTGTACGAGCTGCCGCCGCCTGTTCTTCCTCCACAGGCCCCTTTAAGAAAATCAATTTCAGGCTGCTTGCCTCGCTGGTAAACATTGGGAGGGGGAAAAGCGGTGGGAGGGGGTCTGATCATGTGTTGGCAGCTGCCATCAGGAGTGCTGTGCAATCGGGACCAGCACTCCTGCTCTTCCTGGCTCCACATGAATTTAAAAAAAATTAAACTGACCTTTTTGGTGGCGGCTACTTGCTAGGCCGTAACCACGCCTAGAAAACCACAGCAGAGCAGCCCCGATGCCTATTCCACTCACAGCAGCTCAATTTTCCTGCGGGAACCTAAAGCATGCCTTAGGCCTCTCATTAGAATATACAAAGGACATAATATATATTTTAGGCGGCCACCTGAAAATCATCCAAGCCCAATATGGTGACATTTTAAAGGTGTCCTTGGGGCACAGGGTAAAACCATGCAAAATTGGTCATTTTTGCCCCCATTTTTCCATCCAAAAAACGGACGCAATTGTGACCAATTAAGGTACGGCAGCACCAGTTTATTGATAATTATGAAAGCACCATGAGGGATAAAAAGCAGAAATTCTTGGAAAAGAATGGTTATTAAACTCTGTACTAATTATAACATTTGTTTTCCATTTCACAACTGTGCAGTTTTGCGTAACAATTTTAAATAGATGGTTCACTGTGATTCAGCTGTTGGTTCACAAAGTTAATTAACTTGAATGGAAAAACATACTCTATAGTTATGATTTTTGGCAACCCATATAACCTCTCACTTTATATTTCAACTCCACTGAGTGCCTTGCATTCCACTATTCAAATGCTAGAAGTGATGATAATATGTTCCAACTGTGTCAAAAACAGCAAGCACTGATCCTCGCTCTCTCCAAACTGGAGTAAACGGAATTTTAATGACATTATAGCTGTAACACAAAAGAGAAAATAAAAAACAGATTTTTGAAACTCAGTCTTGCCTTTATGTACTTTAACCCATGGGCACAACAATTTTACTTTTGGTAACTGGATAATCATGGCATGACACAAAGATTGAGTTTTAATAATAGGAAAAACCATTACTTTGCTTCCTCCTGCTTTTTCACATTTTCAAGTATCTTGCATCTGTGTGCACTTTAATTCTGTGGCTTCAGCTCTATGCACAGGGTAATTACCGCAGTCTTCCTGAATTATATAATGGCAGTTCATAAATTGAACTCTTTTAACCCAGAATAGTAATTTTCCACTTCATTACAAATCATTGCAATAAGTTTCCATATCTACATCTCATTTGAGGATTTTAATATATTTTCAGAAAGACATGATGTACTGTATACTTTTTGTTCATTTTTATGTGTAGTCAATTTTACATTACTGATTACATTGCATTGTAAACCTTGTGAGAAAATAGGTCTTTAAATGTTTCTTTCTGATTGCTATATGGCGATTATTTTCAGCTTACCTATAAGTTTATAGTGATTAGTTTTATATATTTACTTAATGATTCAGAACATTCATAGGGAAGCTTTGTTTGAAAAATGTAGAAAAGAAAGGACTTACATAATTTTAATTGAAACAACTCAATCTTAAAATTACATATGCTGCATATATGAATGTATTTATTTAGCTTTTTAATGAAGAAAATAATATGAGGAATATTGGGACTTTAGACTGTTAAGCAATTCAGCAGGTAATGCAATTAAGCACTGCATTGAAGTGTTTACATCATTGCAATAATTAAAGACTTTTCTGGAAAGGAAAACTATAGGAAGAACGCCGCCTCCATGGAGTCGGTTTCGTTATCAAAAATGAGCTTGTTGATGGTCTCAAAACTCACCCTGCGAGATTAACGAACGTCTCATGATTCTCCGACTCACCCTATCCCGGAATCAATGCGCCAGGGATCGCAAGGATGTGCGCATCACCCGCACCATGACAGGAACTGATGACTGCTGGAAGGACCACCACCTAATCCGTTCCATCATTAACATAGCCCCAAAGCGGCGACGGCAGCAGAAGCAGTGCCACAAAAAAGTCAATGCCGGGGCACTCAAAGACTCAGCTAAGAGAGCCTTATACAGTCAGTGCCTCACTGCCAAGCTGGCATGTCTTGATGACCCTGAGACGCAAAATGCCCACAGCGCTTGGTCTGCCCTCCAGGCCTCCATAACCAGCGCCGGCGAAGAGACGCTGGGTCACTCAACCCAGAAACACCAGGACTGGTTTGATGAGAATAACCAGGAGATCCAAGAGCTAATAGATTGCAAGCACACGGCATTTCTGAGCCTAAAATAACAACCCAACACGGGAGCAGCAAGGTAGCATTACAGACGGCTTAACGCCGAAATCCAACAAAAAATCCGCGACCTAAAGAACAGGTGGTGAATGGAGAAAGCACAGGGGATACAGCAGCTGGCTGACAACCATGATGTGCGAGGATTCTTCATCGCAGTCAAGGCCACCTACGGGCCAAACACCGAAGGCCCCACCCCACTGCTGCCAAGAACGGGGAAATACTCATCAAGGACACCAAGGCAGTCAGGGCCCGCTGGAAGGAACACATCGAAGATCTCCTCAACCGAGACTCTGCCTTTGACTCGAGTGTCCTCGACTCCATCCCGTACCATGCTACCCGCCACCACCTCAGTAAAAACCCAGCCCTGCACGTGATAGAAAAAACCACAATACAGCTTAAGAACAACAAGGCTACGGGAGCAGATGAAATCCCTGCTGAGGCACTAAAGTATGGCAGAGAGGTACTGTTGACGCGAATGCATGACCTCGTCTTTCTCATCTGGAGGGAGGAGAGCATGCCGGGAGATCTCAGAGATGCAGTGATCGTGACCATCTTTAAAAAAAAGGGACAAGTCCGACTGCAACAACAGAGGAATCTCCCGGTTATCAGCCACTGGGAAAGTCATCACTAGAATTCTCCTCAACAGTCTTCTTCCTGTGGCTGAGGAGCTCCTCCCGGAGTCACAGTGCAGATTTCATCCCCTACGGGGCACGACAGACATGATTTTTACAGCGCGAGAGCTGCAAGAAAAATGCAGGGAACAGCACCAACCCTTGTACATGGCCTTCTTTGACCTTACAAAAGCCTTTGACACTGTCAACTGTGAGGGTCTATGGGGCGTCCTACGCCGTTTCAGCTGCCCCTAAAAGTTCATCACCATCCTCCGCCTGCTCCACGACAACATGCAAGACATGATCCTTACCAACGGATCCATTACAGACTCAATTCACGTCGGGATCGGGGTCAAACAGGACTGCGTCATTGCGCCAACCCTCTTCTCAATCTTCCTCGCTGCCATGCGGAGTGGAGTGGAACTAAACTACAGAACCATTGGGAACCTGTTCAACCTTCGTCGTCTCCAGGCCAGATCCAAGACCGTCCCAATCTCTGTCATCGAGCTGCAATACGTGGACGATGCCTGCATCTGCGTACATTCAGAGACTGAACTCCAAATCACAGTCAACATATTCACTGATGCATATGAAAGCATGGGCCTTACACTATACATCTGTAAGACAAAGGTCCTCCACCAACCTTTCCCCGTTGCACAGCACTGCCCTCAGTCATCAAGATCCACGGCGCAGCCCTGGACAAGGTGGACCATTTCCCATACCTCGGATGTCTCTTATCAACAAGGGCAGACATTGATGACGAGATTCAACATCGCCTTCAGTGCGCAAGTGCAGCCTTTGGCCGCCTGAGAAAAAGACTGTTCAAAGACAGCCAGATAGGGAACGGGTGACCAACAGGAAGAGCAGTGCAAGGAAGGTAGTACAGGGGTCCCCTGCGGTCATCCCCCTGCAAAACAGATACACCGCTTTGGGTACTGTTGAGGGGGATGACTCATCAGCGGAAGGCAGCAGCAGCCAAGTTCATGGCACCATGGGTGGCTCTGCTGCACAGGAGGGCAGGAAAAAGAGTGGGAGAGTGATAGTGATAGGGGATTCAATTTTAAGGGGAATAGATAGGCGTTTCTGCGGCCGCAACCGAGACTCCAGGATGGTATGTTGCCTCCCTGGTGCAAGGGTCAAGGATGTCTTGGAGCGGGTGCAGGACATTCTGAAAATGGAGGGAGAACAACCAGTTGTCGTGGTGCATATAGGCACCAATGATATAGGTAAAAAACGGGATGAGATCCTACGAGACGAATTTAGGGAGCTAGGAGCTAAATTAAAAAGTAGGACCTCAAAAGTAGTAATCTCAAGATTGCTGCCAGTGCCACATGCTCGTCAGAGTAGGAATCGCAGGATAGCTCAGACGAATACAGATGAGGAGTGATGCATAAGGGAGGGATTCAAATTCCTGGGATATTGGAACCGGATCAGTACAAACCGGACGGCCTGCACCTGGGCAGGACCGGAATGAATATCCTAAGGGGAGTATCTGCTAGTGCTGTTGGGGAGGTGTTAAACTAAAATGGCAGGAGGATGGGAACCTATGCAGGGAGTCAGAGGGAAATAAAAAGGGAGGCAGAAGCAAAAGATAGAAAGGAGAATAGTAAAAGTGGAGGGCAGAGAAACCCAAGGCAAAAAACAAAAAGGGCCACATTACAGCAAAATTCTAAAGGGCAAAGTGCGTTAAAAAGACAAGCCTGAAGGCTCTATGCCTCAATGCAAGGAGTATTCGGAATAAGGTAGATGAATTAACTGCGCAGATAGCAGTTAATGGATATGATGTAGTTGGCATCACGGAGACATTAATGTGCAATGTGTAATGTGCAAAGTTCAAGCACATGGGATTGGGGGTAGTGTGCTGACATGGATTGAGAACTGGTTGTCAGACAGGAAGCAAAGAGTAGGAGTAAATGGGTACTTTTCAGAATGGCAGGCAGTGACTAGTGGGGTACCGCAAGGTTCTGTGCTGGGGCCCCAGCTGTTTACACTGTACATTAATGATTTAGACGAGGGGATTAAATGTAGTATTTCCAAATTTGCGGATGACACTAAGTTGGGTGGCAGTGTGAGCTGCGAGGAGGATGCTATGAGGCTGCAGAGCGACTTGGATAGGTTAGGTGAGTGGGCAAATGCATGGCAGATGAAGTAAAATGTGGATAAATGTGAGGTTATCCACTTTGGTGGTAAAAACAGAGAGACAGACTATTATCTGAATGGTGACAGATTAGGAAAAGGGGAGGTGCAACGAGACCTGGGTGTCATGGTACATCAGTCATTGAAGGTTGGCATGCAGGTACAGCAGGCGGTTAAGAAAGCAAATGGCATGTTGGCCTTCATAGCGAGGGGATTTGAGTACAGGGGCAGGGAGGTGTTACTACAGTTGTACAGGGCCTTGGTGAGGCCACACCTAGAGTATTGTTTACAGTTTTGGTCTCCTAACCTGAGGAAGGACATTCTTGCTATTGAGGGAGTGCAGCGAAGGTTCACCAGACTGATTCCCGGGATGGCGGGACTGACATATCAAGAAAGACTGGATCAACTGGGCTTGTATTCACTGGAGTTCAGAAGAATGAGAGGGGACCTCATAGAAACGTTTAAAATTCTGATGGGTTTAGACAGGTTAGATGCAGGAAGAATGTTCCCAATGTTGGGGAAGCCCAGAACCAGGGGTCACAGTCTAAGGATAAGGGATAAGCCATTTAGGACCGAGATGAGGAGAAACTTCTTCACCCAGAGAGTGGTGAACCTGTGGAATTCTGTACCACAGAAAGTTGTTGAGGCCAATTCACTAAATATATTCAAAAAGGAGTTAGATGAAATCCTTATGACTATGGGGATCAAGGGGTATGGTGAGAAAGCAGGAATGGGGTACTGAAGTTGCATGTTCAGCCATGAACTCATTGAATGGCGGTGCAGGCTAGAAGGGCCGAATGGCCTACTCCTGCACCTATTTTCTATGTTTCTATGTTTCTATGGCTCCAGGGTGACCAGGGCTGGGAACTCAACATCCAGGGGTATTCAACATGTAGGAAGGATAGACAGAAAGGAAAAGGAGGCGGGATGGCATTGCTGGTTAAAGAGGAAATTAATGCAATAATAAGGAAGGACATTGGTTTGGATGATGTGGAATCGGTATGGTGGAGCTTCAGAATACCAAAGGGCAGAATACGCTGGTGGGAGTTGTGTACAGGCCACCAAACAGTAGTAGTGAAGTTGGGGACAGCATCAAACAAGAAATAAGGAATGTGTGCAATAAAGGTACAGTAGTTATCATGGGCGACTTTAATTTACATATAGATTGCGCTAACCAAACTGGTAACAATGTGATGGAGGAGGATTTCCTGGAGTGTTTTTGGGATGGTTTTCTTGACCAATATGTGGAGGAACCAATTGAGAGCTGGCCATCCTCGACTGGGTGATGTGTAATGAGAAGGGACTAATTAGAAATCTTGTTGTGCGAGGCCCCTTGGCGAAGAGTGACCATAATATGGTAGAATTCTTTATTAAGAAGGAGAGTCACACAGTTAAGTCAGAAACTAGGGTCGTGAACTTAAGGAAAGCTAACTTCGATGGCATGAGGCGTAAATTGGCTACAATAGACTGTCGAGTGATACTTAAAGGGTTGACGGTGGATAGGCAATGGCAAACATTTAAAGATCACATGGATGAACTTCAACAATTGTACATCCCTGTCTGGAGTAAAAAGAAAACTGGGAAGGTGGCTCAACCGTGGCTAACAAGGGAAATTAAGGATAGTGTTAGATCCAAGGAAGAGGCATATAAATTGGCCATAAAAAGCCGCAAACCAGAGGACTGGGAGAAATTTAGAATTCAGCAGAGGAGGGCAAAGGGTTGAATAAGGAGGGGAAAAATAGAGTACGAGAGGAAGCTTGCTGGGAACATAAAAACTGACAGCAAAAACTTCTATCGATATGAGAAGAGAAAAAGAGTAGGGAAGACAAACGTAGGGCCCTTGCAGTCGGACTCGGGTGAATTTATAATGGGGAACAAAGAAATGGCAGACCAATTCAACAAATACTTTGATTCTGTCTTCACAAAGGAAGACACAAATAACCTTCCGGATGTACTAAGGGACCAAGGGTCTAGTGAGAAGGAGGAATTGAAGGATATCCTAATTAGGCGGGAAATTATGTTGGGGAAATTGATGGGGTTGAAGGCCGATATATCCCCGGGGCCTGATTGTCTGCATCCCAGAGTACTTAAGAAAGTGGCCCTAGAAATAGTGAATGCATTGGTGATCATTTTCCAACAGTCTATCGACTTTGGATCAGTTACTATGGACTGGAGGGTAGCTAATGTAACACCACTTTTAAAAAAGTGAGGGAGAGAGAAAACGGGTAATTATAGACCGGTTAGCCTGACATCAATAGTGGGGAAAATGTTGTAATCAATTATTAAGGATGAAATAGCAGCGCATTTGGAAAGCAGTGACAGGATCGGTCCAAGTCAGCATGGATTTATGAAAGGGAAATCATGCTTGACAAATCTTCTGGAATTTTTGAGGATGTAACGAGTAGAGTGGACAAGGGAGAACCAGTGGATGTGGTGTATTTGGACTTTCAACAGGCCTTTGACAAGGTCCCACATAAGAGATTGGTGTGCAAAATCAAAGCACATGTTATTGGGGGTAATGTACTGGCATCGATAGAGAATTGGTTGGCAGACAATAGGCAGAGAGTCGGGATAAACGGGTCCTTTTCGGAATGGGAGGCAGTGACTAGTGGAGTGCCGCAGGGCTCATTGCTGGGACCCCAGCTCTTTACAATATACATCAATGATTTAGATGAAGGAATTGAGTGTAATATCTCCAAGTTTGTGGATGACACTAAACTGGGTGGTGGTGTGAGCTGTGAGGAGGATGCTAAGAGACTGCAGGGTGACTTGGACAGGTTAGGTGAATAGGCAAATGCATGGCAGATGCAGTATCATATGGATGAATGTGAGGGTATCCACTTTGGTGGCAAAAACAGGAAGGCAGATAATTATCTGAATGGTGACAGATTAGTAAAAGGGGAGGTGCAAAGAGACCTGGGTATCATGGTACATCAGACACTGAAGATAGGCATGCAGGTACAGCAGGCAGTAAAGAAAGCAAATGGCATGCTGGCCTTCATAGCAAGAGGATTTGAATATAGGAGCAGGGAGGTCTTACTGCAGTTGTACACGGCGTCGGTGAGACCACACCTTGAGTATTGTGTGCAGTTTTGGTCTCCTAATCTGAGGAAGGATGTTCTTGCTATTGAGGAAGTGCAGCAAAGGTTCACCAGATTGATTCCAGGGATGGCAGGACTGAAATATGAGAAGAGACTGGATCAACTCGGCCTTTATACACTGGAGTTTAGAAGGATGAGAGGGGATCTTGTAAAAATGTATAAGATTCTGACGGGACGGGACAGGTTAGATGTGGGAAGAATGTTCCTGATGTTGAGGAAGTCCAGAACCAGGGGACACAGTCTTAGGATAAGGGATGGGCCATTAGGACTCAAATGAGGAGAAACGTCTTCATTCAGAGAGTTGTTAACCTGTGGAATTCCCTGCCGCAGAGACTTGTTGATGCCAGGTCATGGGATGTATTCAAGAGGGAGTTAGATATGGCCCTTACGGCTAAAGGGATCAAGGTGTATGGAGAGAAAGCGGGAAAGGGGTACTGAGGTGAATGTTCAGCCATGATCTTATTGAATGGTGGTGCAGGCTCGAAGGGCCGAATGGCCTACTCCTGCACCTATTTTCTATGTTTTTATGTTTCTATGTTTCTATCAGGCCCTCAAATCTGCCACCAATTCTCATGGTCTACAGGGCTGTAGTCATACCCGCCCTCCTGTATGGCTCAGAGACATGGACCATGTACAGTAGACACCTCAAGTCGCTGGAGAAATGTTGTCATATATGTAACCACAATGTAACACCACTGTATTACTGTATACACTCTACCTAGATGCACACCTTGTCCACAAGGGGTGAACTTGTGGGAGACACTCCTTACCTGATCTCACAGATAGAAAAAGGGAGGTCCCATGCAGGGCCATCGTCTTTGGAGTCCTGTGAATAAATAGTTAAGGTCACAGAGTGACCTTGTCCCCAGAATGTGCCTCGTGTGGTTTCATACTGTAGTATAGTAAGGACTTTACATTGGCGACGAGAAACAGGAATTCATGACCCACGAGAATGTCCAGCGGTAGCACAGAGGAACGGTACTGTGTTGGGGAAGACTGGGACGATTTTGTCGAGAGGCTTCAGCAAAGCTTCGTTACGAAAGAATGGCTGGGGGATGCAGCGGCCAACAAGCGAAGGGCTCATCTTTTGACCAGCTGCGGACCAAAGACTTACGCGCTCATGAAGGACTTACTAGCGCCCGAAAAGCCGGCGGACAAAACCTTTGAAGAACTTAACAAATTGATCAGGGAGCACCTCAAACCGGCGAGTAGCATACATATGGCCCGACACAGACGTCGTAGCGGACCTCCGCCGTTTGACCAGCCTTTGTAAGTTCACAGACGCCTGCAGGGGGGAGATGCTAAGGGACTTCTTTATCAAGGGCATCGGTCATGCGGGAATTTTCCGCAAATTAATTGAGACCAAGGATTTGACCTTGGAAGCGGCGGCATTGATGGCTCAGACTTTCATGGCGGGGGACGACGAGACGAAAATAATATACGCGTGCAATTCTGCCTCTAACGCGGCGATGGATCAGGGAGTCAACATCATCAATGTGACTCAGAGCCCTGCAGCAGGCAGGGGCAGCCTCCCTAGACAGCAGTAGACAACAGAGACAATGGCAGGCTGAATGGACATTCACGCCATCACAAGGGACAATGCGGCCCGGGATGGGGCCATTGACACCCACCAATAGGGTACTTAAGAGCAGTCAAAGGGACAGTCAGCGCGGAATGCCTGGCCATAGTTCTTTTGTTCCCAACAATGGAAACTTTAACTCATGCTGGATGTGTGGGGGAAAACACTTAGCTAGATCTTGCAGATTTCAACAGTTTGTCTGCAGGAACTGCAATCTCAGTGGCCACTTAGCTCGAATGTGCAGGCAGTCTGCAACCAGACTAATATATGAGGCGGATGGACCAGAAGAGGGTTCTTTGAGGCAGGATGACTTTTGGGGCGAATCGATGGACGCCGAGGTTCAGCAGGTCCATGTGGCGAATACTCACAGTTCATACATCAGAACACCACCAATGATGATGAGGGTTTTATTAAATGGTATCCCAGTACGCATGGAGCCGGACACTGGGGCCAGCCAGTCACTCATGGGTGTTGAGCAATTTGAGAAGCTATGGCCACTTAAAGCCGGTAGACCCAAATTAGCACGTATTGAGACACAATTACGGACTTACACTAAAAAAATCATTCCGGTGCTAGGCAGTGCAATGTTGGCTGTCACACACAATGGGATAGTGAATCGGCTGCCGCTCTGGATTGTCCCGGGCAATGGTCCCGCACTGTTGGGGAGGAGCTGGTTAGCCGAGATGAACTGGAAATGGGAGAATGTTCACACAATATCATCTGTGGAGCGAAGTTCGTGCTCACAAGTCCGACAACAATTCAATTCACTATTCCAACCTGGCGTCGGGACTTTCAAAGACACTAGAGTAAGGATACACATCACCCTGGACGCCAGGCCAGTGCAGCACAAAGCCAAAGCGGTGCCATATGTGATGTGGGAAAAGATCGAGAGTGAATTGGACGGGCTGTTGAGAGAGGGCTTCATCTCACCTGTTGAATTCAGTGACTGGGCGAGCCCCATCGTTCCCGTACTAAAAGCGGATGGCTCTGTCAGGATCTGTGGCGACTACAAGGCCACTATCAATCGTGTGTCCCTAAAAGATCAGTACCCGTTCCCGAGAGCGGAGGACCTCTTCGCCACACTAGCAGGCGGCAAGCTGTTCACCAAGTTGGACCTCACTTCAGTCTATATGACCCAGGAACTGGCCGACGAAACTAAACTACTGACCACCATCACCACGCACAAGGGACTGTTCGTCTATAACAGGTGCCCATTTGGCATTCGATCAGCGGCCGCGATTTTTCAACGAAACATGGAAAGCCTACTTAAATCCATTCCTGGAACGATCGTATTCCAGGATGACATCCTCATCACGGGTCGAGACACTGAGGAACACCTCTACAACCTGGAGGAAGTGCTATGCCAACTGGACCGGGTAGGCCTGCGACTCAAAAAGTCAAAATGTGTGTTTTTAGCTCCTGAAGTTGAGTTTCTGAGCAGGAGGGTTGCTGCAGATGGGATTCGGCCCACCGGTCATTCCTGGGACTGTTGAATTATTTCGGGAACTTTCTGCCAAACTTGAGCATGTTGTTAGAGCTGCTGCACGCGCTCCTGCGTAAGGGTTGCGATTGGTTTTGGGGGGACTGTCAGGAACGAGCTTTTGATCGGGTGCGTAACCTACTTTGTTCAAACAAGTTGTTGACCCTGTACGATCCCTGTAAAAAATTGGTTCTGACATGTGATGCATCGTCCTATGGGGTTGGGTGCGTGTTGCAGCAGGGCAATGCTGAGGGTCAACTACAACCTGTGGCTTATGCCTCCAGGTCGCTCTCTCAAGCAGAACGGGGATATGGGATGGTCGAGAAGGAAGCCCTTGCATGTGTCTATGGTATAAAAATAATGCATCAGTACCTCTTTGGTAGGAAGTTTGAATTAGAGACAGACCACAAGCCATTAACATCCCTGTTGTCAGACTGTAAGGCTTCAATGCCAACGCATCAGCTCGCATGCAGCGATGGGCTCTCACGCTGGCTGCGTATGACTACTCCATCCGGCACCGGCCCGGCATTGAAAATTGCGCTGACGCGCTCAGCAGGCTTCCACTGGCCACCACTGAGGGAGCAGCGGAGCAAAGCGGCGAGATGGTCGTGGCTGTCGATGTCTTTGACAGCGCAGGCTCCCCCATCACAGCCCGCCAGATCAAAATCTGGGCAAACAGAGATCCCCTCCTATCCCTGAGTAAGAAATGTGTCCTGACTGGGGATTGGGCGCCTGCCCACGGAGCATGCCCTGAGGAGGTCAGACTGTTCCACAGACGGATGGATGAGCTCTCCATCCAAGCCGACTGCCTAGTATGGGGCAGCCAGGTAGTTATGCCCCAGAAGGGCAGGGAGGCATTCATCAGGGAACTCCACAGTGAGCACCCAGGCATTGTGCTGATGAAGGCCTTTGCCTGGTCACACATTTGGTGGCCTGGAATTGATTCAGACCTGGAACACTGTGTTCGCAGGTGCACGACGTGTGCCCAGCTGGGCAATGCCCCCAGAGAGGCCCCGCTCAGCCCGTGGCCTGGCCCACCAGGCCATGGTCACGCGTTCATGTTGACCACGCGGGCCCGTTCATGGGTAAGATGTTCCTTATTGTGGTAGATGCGTACTCGAAATGGATCGAGTGTATCATTCTGAATTCATGCACGTCATCCACCATCGTGGAAAGCCTACGTGTAATCTTTGCAACCCATGGCTTGCCGGACATCCTGGTTCGTGACAATGGCCCATGTTTAACAAGCTACGAATTCTGAGAGTTTATGTCGGGCAATGGCATCAACCACGTCAGGACTGAGCCGTTCAAGCCGGCCTCCAATGGCCAGGCGGAATGTGTGGTCCAAATCATTAAGCAAGGTATGCTCAGGATTCAAGGACCCTCCCTACAATGCCGCCTATCGCATCTTCTGCTGGCCTATAGATCCCGACCGCACTCGTTCACGGGGGTCCCGCCCGCAGAGCTACTAATGAAATGGACACTCAAAACTTGGTTGTCCCTTATTCACCCAGTCCTGACCGATATAGTTGAGGGCAAGTGCCAGTCACAAAACGAGTACCATGACCGTAATTCGAGGAGGAGATGTATAGAAATAAATGATCCTGTATTCGTCCTCAATCACGCCATGGGGCCCAAATGGCTTGAGGGCACTGTAATTGACAAAGAGGAGAATAGGGTCATCGTGGTAAATCTTAACACTGGTCAGATATGCCGTAAGCATCTGGACCAAGTCTTTCTTCATATGTCAGACTTGCCATCCCAGGAATCAATCTGGTGAACCTTCGCTGCACTCCCTCAATAGCAAGAATGTCCTTCCTCAGATTAGGAGACCAAAACTGAGCACAAGATGTGGCCTCACCAAGGCCCTGTACAACAGCAGTAAGACCTCCCTGCTCCTATATGCAAATCCCCTCGCTATGAAGGCCAGCATGCCATTTGCTTTCTTAACTGCCTGCTGTACCTGCATGCCTACCTTCAATGACTGATGTACCATGACACCCAGGTCTCATTGCACCTCCCCTTTTACTAATCTGTCACCATTCAGATAATAATCTGCCTTCCTGTTTTTGCCACCAAAGTGGATAACCTCACACTTATCCACATTATACTTGATCTGCCTTGCATTTGCACATTCACCTAACATGTCCAAGTCCCCCTGCAGCTTCTTAGCATCCTCCTCGCAGCTCACACTGCCAGCCAGTTTCATGTCATCTGCAAACTTGGAGACATTACATTCAATTCCTTTGTCTAAATCATTAATGTATATTGTAAATAGCTGGGGTCCCAGTACTGAACCCTGTGGCACCCCACTAGTCGCTGCCCGCCATTCTGAAAAGGACCCGTTTGTTCCTACTCTTTGCTTCCTGTCTGCCAACCAGTTCTCTAACCACGTCATTACATTACCCCCAATACCATGTGCCTTAATTTTGCACACTAATCTCTTGTGTGGGACCTTGTCAAAAGCCTTTTGAAAGTCCAAATACACTACATCCACTGGTTCTCCTTTACCCACTCTACTAGTTACATCCTCAAAAAACTCTAGAAGATTTGTCAAGCATGATTTCCCTATCATAAATACATGCTGACTTTGAACGGTCCAGTCACTGCTTTCCAAATGCGCTGCTATTACATCTTTAATAATTGATTCCAGCAATTTCCCCACCACCGATGTCAGGCCAACCGGTCTATAAGTGGGGTTACATTAGCTACCCTCCAATCCATAGGAACTGAACCAGAGTCCATGGAATGTTGGAAAATGAACACCAATGCATCTACTATTTCTAGGGCCACTTCCTTAAGTACTCTGGGATGCAGACTATCAGGCCCTGTAGATTTATTGGCCTTCAGTGCCTTCAATTTCCCTAACACCATTTCCTGACTCATAAGGATTTCCCTTTGTTCCCACTTCTCGCTAGACCCTCGGTCCCCAAGTATTTTCGGGAGGTTATTCGTGTCTTCCTTAGTGAAGACAGAACCAAAGTATTTGTTCAATTGGTCTGCCATTTTCTTTTTCCCCATTATGAATTCCCCTGATTTTGACTGCAAGGGAATCTACATTAGTCTTCACTAATCTTTTTCTCTTCACATACCTGTAGTAACCTTTTGCAGCCAGTTTTTATGTTCCCTACAAGCTTACTCTCATACTCTATTTTCCCCCTCCTAATTCAATCCTTAGTCCTCCTCTGCTGAATTCTAAATTTCTCCCAGTCCTCAGGTTTACTGCTTTTTCTGACCAATTTATATGCCTCTTCCTTGGATTTAACACTTTCCCTAATTTCTCTTTTTAGCCATGGTTGAGCCACCTTCCCCATTTTATTTTTACTCCAGACAGAGATGTAAAATTGTTGTAGTTCATCCATGTGATCTTTAAATGTCTGTCATTGCCTCTCCACCGTCAACCCTTTAAGTACCATTCTCCAGTCTATCCGAGCCAATTCACATCGAAGTTTCCTTTCTTTAAATTCAGGACCTTGTCTCTGAATTAACTGTGTCACTCTCCATCTTAATGAAGAATTCTACCATGTTATGGTCACTCTTCCCCAAGGGGCCCCACACGACCAGATTGCTAATTAATCCTCTCTTGTTACACAAGACCCAGTCGAGGGTGGCCTGCTCTCCAGTTGGTTCCTCAACATATTGGTCTCGAAAACCATCCCGTATACACTCCAGGAAATCCTCCCCCACAGTATTGCTACCAGTTTGGTTAGCCCAATCAATATGCATATTAAAGTCACCTATGATAACTGCTGTAAACAACTCTTATATAACGTTTTCTGCCCTTTGGTGTTTCGCAGCTCTACCCATATAAATTCCACATCATCCACACTAATGTCCTTCCTGACTATTGCGTTAATCTTCTCTTTAACCAGTAATGCTACCCCACCTCCTTTTCCTTCCTGTCTGTCCTTCCTGAATATTGAATACCCCTGGATGTTGAGTTGCCAGCCTTAGTTACTTTGGTGCTATGTCTCCGTAATCCCAATTACATCATATCCGTTAACAGCTATCAGCGCAGTCAATTCATCCACTTTATTATGAATTTGCCTCGCACTGAGACAAAAATATGTTTACAAATTCCATGTAAGCAAAAGGCATTGTTTACAAAACCAAGACTGTGGATTTAACAAAAAACTGTACGAATTCACCTCATCAACCAGGGGTGCATATCAGGAAATTGTAGATGAGTCTTTCACCAGAAGTGTGCTTTCGTAAAAGTTAATGTTTGATGTAAGCTTCAGCAGTTATGGGCCTTCATAATCATAGAAACATAGAAACATAGAAAATAGGTGCAGGAGTAGGCCATTCGGCCCTTCGAGCCAGCATCACCATTCAATAAAATCATGGCTGATCATTCCCTCACTACCCCTTTCCTGCTTTCTCTCCATACCCTTTGATCCCTTTAGCCATAAGAGCCATATCTAACTCCCTCTTGAATATATCTAATGAACTGGCATCAACAACTCTCTGTGGTAGGGAATTCCACAGGTTAACAACCTGCTGAGTGAAGAAATTTTCCCTCATCTCAGTCCTAAATGGCTTACCCCTGATCCTTAGATTATGTCTCCTGGTTCCGGACGTTCTCAACTTCGGGAACATTCTTCCTGCATCTAACCTGTCCAGTCCCGTCAGAATTTTGCATGTTTCTATAAGATCCCCTCTCATCCTTCTAAAATCCAATGAATACAGGCCCAGTTGATCCAGTCTCTCCTCATATATCAGTCCTGCCACCCCGGGAATCAGTCTGGTGAACCTTCGCTGCACTCCCTCAATAGCAAGAATGTCATTCCTCAGATTAGGAGACCAAAACTGAATACAATATTCCAGGTGAGGCCTAACTAAGGCCCTGTACAGCTGCAGTAAGACCTCCCTACTCCTATACTCAAATCCTCTAGCTATGAAGGCCATCGTACCATTTGCCTTCTTCACCGCCTGCTGTACCTGCATGCCAACTTTCAATGACTGATGTACCATGACACCCAAGTCTCGTTGCACCTCCCTTTTCCTAATCTGCCGCCATTCAGATAATATTCTGCCTTCGTGTTTTTGCCCCCAAAATGGGTAACTTCACATTTATCCACATTATACTGCATCTGCCACGCGTTTGCCCACTCATCTAACCTGTCCAAGTCACCCTGCAGCCTTTTAGCGTCCTCCTCACATCTCACACCGCCACCCAGCTTAGAGTTATCTGCAAATTTGGAGATATTACACTCAATTCCCTCATCCAGATCATTAATGTATATTGTAAGTAGCTGGGATCCCAGCACTGAGCCCTGCGGCACCCCACTAGTCACTGCCTGCCATTCTGAAAAGGACCCGTTTATCCCGACTCTCTGCTTCCTATCTGCCAAACAGTTCTCTATCCACGTCAGTACACTACCCCCAATACCTTGTGCTTTAATTTTGCACAACAATCTCTTGTGTGGGACCTTGTCAAAAGCCTTTTGAAAGTCCAAATACACTAGATCCACTGGTTCTTCCTTGTCCACTCGACCAGTTATATCCTCAAAGAATTCTAGAACGTTTGTCAAGCAAGATTTTCCTTTCATAAATCCATGCTGACTTGGACCAATCCTGTCACTGCTTTCCAAATGTGCTGCTATTTGATCTTTAATAATTGATTCCAACTTTATCCCCACTACTGATGTCAGGCTAACCGGTCTATAATTAACTGTTTTCTCTCTCCCTCCTTTCGTAAAAAGTGGTGTTACATTAGCTACTCTCCAGTCCATAGAAACTGATCCAGAGTCGATAGACTGTTGGAAAATGATCACCAATGCATCCACTATTTCTAGGGCTACTTCCTTAGGTACTCTGGGATGCAGAACATCAGGCTCCAGGGATTTATCGGCATTCAATCACATTAATTTCCTTAACACCATTTCCTGACTAATAAGGATTTCCTTCAGTTGCTCCTTCTCACTAGACCCTCTGTTCCCTAGTATTTCCGGAAGATTATTTGTGTCTTCCTTCGTGAAGACAGAACCAAAGTATTTATTTAACTGGTCCGTCATTTCTTTGTTCCCCATTATAAATTCATCTGAATCTGACTTCAAGGAACCTACATTTGTTTTCACTCATCTTTTTCTCTTCACATAGAAGCTTTTGCAGTCAGTTTTTATGTTCCCAGCAGGCTTCCTCTCATACTCTATTTTCCCCCTCCTAATTAAACTCTTTGTCCTTCTCTGCAATATTATAAACTTCTCCCAGTCCTCAGGTTTGCTGCTTTTCCTGGACAATTTATATGCCTCTTCCTTGGATTTAACACTATCCTTAATTTCCCTTGTTAGCCACGGTTGAGTCACCTTCCCCGTTTTATTTTTACTCCAGACAGGGATGTACAATTGTTGAAGTTCATCCATGTGATCTTTAAATGTCTGCCATTGCCTACCCACCGTCAACCCTTTAAGTATCATTTGCCAGTCTATTTTAGCCAATTCACGCCTCATACCGTTGAAGTTAGCTTTCCTTAAGTTCAGGAACCTAGTCTCTGAATTAACTGTGTTGTTCTCCATCTTAATAAAGAATTCTACCATATTATGGTCACTCTTCTCCAAGGGAAGAGCACAACATGATTGCTAATTAGTCCTTTCTCATTACTCATCACCCAGTCTAAGATGGCCAGCCATCTGGTTGGTTCCTCGACATATTGGTCAAGAAAACCCCATCCCTGATATGCCCCAGGAAATCCTCCTCCACCGCATTGCTACCATTTTCGTTAGCCCAATCAATATATGTATTAAAGTCGCCCATGATAACTGCTGTACCTTTATTGCACGCATCCCTAATTTCTTGTTTGATGCTGTCCCCAACCTCACTACTACTGTTTGGTGGTCTGTACACAACTCCCACTAGCGTTTTCTGCCCTTTGGTATTCCGTATCTCCACCCATACCGATTCCACATCATCCAAGCTAATGTCCTTTCTTACTATTGCATTAATTTCCTCTTTAAACAGCAATGCACCCCACCTCCTTTTCCTTTCTGTCTATCCTTCCTAAATGTTGAATACCCCTGGATGTTGAGTTCCCAGCCTTGGTCACCCTGGAGCCATGTCTCCGTGATGCCAATTACATCATACCCGTTAACTGCTATCTGCGCAGTTAATTCTTCCATCTTATTCCCAATACTCCTCGCATTGAGGCACAGAGCCTTCAGGCTTGTCTTTTTAATGCACTTTTCCCTGTTAGAATTTTGCTGTAATGTGGCCCTTTTGGCTTTTTGCCTTAGGTTTCTCTACCCTTCACTTTTACTTTTCTTCTTTCTACCTTTTGCTTCTGCCCCCATTCGACTTCCCTCTGTCTCCCTACATAGGTTCCCATCCTCCTGCCATATTAGTTTAACTCCTCCCCAACAGTACTTGCAAATACTCCCCCAGGACATTGGTTCCGGTCCTGCCAAGGTGCAGACCGTCCGGTTTGTACTGGTCCCACCTCCCCCAGAACCGGTTCCAATGTCCCAGGAATTTGAACCCCTCCCTGCTGCACCACTCCTCAAGCCACATATTCATCTGAGCTATCCTGCAATTCCTACTCTGACTAGCACGTGGCACTGGTAGCAATCCTGAGATTACTACTTTTGAGGTCCTACATTTTAATTTAGCTCCTAGCTCCCTAAATTCATCTTGTAGGAACTCATCCCGTTTTTTACCTATATCGTTGGTACCTATATGCACCACGACAACTGGCTGTTCACCCTCCCCCCACAGAATGCCCTGCACCCGCCCCAAGACATCCTTGACCCTTGCACCAGGGAGGCAACATACCATCCTGGAGTCTCCGTTGCGGCCGCAGAAACATCTATCTATTCCCCTTACAATAGAATCCCCTACCACTAGGGAATCACGTGTTACCAGCACTCAAAACCCATATAAAGTGACGGCAGCTGAAAAATCAATGGTAAATGTGTAATGGCATTAATGTTGGATTTCCAATACTGATCTCATCATACTTTGTGAGGTCAGGAGGATATCACTTCATTTAAATGCCTTTTACTGGCCCCCCTGCCAATGGGGCAGATCTGGGGCACCCGACCATTGAAGGATGGAGCATATGGGGGTGAGTGCCAGGCCAAGGGGTGGTGTTGGGCCACAGCCCCAGAAAGTGGCCACAAGTGGCCTCTCAGTCCCTTTATAATGGGGCCCAAAAAATGTTGTTTTCTCTTCAAGGGTCGAGGTCATACCATTATCCAGATGTTCCCTACTTACGCAATTCAGCGGACAGCTAAACATGGTCTCACCCAGCATACCAGCTGCCAATGGTATGAGAGGCTGGGACTCAGGAACTCATTCGGGTGAATTTTAACCCCAAAGGCACATAAGTTGGAGGCAGGAGGGAAGTAAAAATGTTAAAAATCTCGAACCCTACCCCAACCCACCACTTCCGGTATTAACAGACGTGCATCAGGATGATGGGGCTCTCAAGATGCGGGTTGGTCAATAAAAGCTTTTAAGGATGCTGTTTGCCTCTATTTTAATAAGGTTTTTATTTTTAACCCATGGAGGCTGTTTTTCCCGGGGCCGGGAAATCCGGCTCCATGAGGTGTGTAATTGCAGCACTGCATGTGAGCCAGGAGGTGCAGGACTGTTTCCTCCAACAAGCTAAGCTCTTCACACACCCTGAGATTGGCCGAATTCACCTCCACCCCTCCCACATGTTCTGACTCACCCCATCCCTCCCTGCGATCTCGGACTCCCCCAACCTCTGCGATCTCCAGCTTCCCCCCACCCACTCGATCTCTGACACCCCACCCGATCTCCGAGATCTCCCACCCAATCTCTGACTCCCCTGACCCTCGTGATCTCCGTCTGCCCCCACCCCCCGCGATCTCCGAGTCTCCCTACCCCCAATCACCAAATCACCCCCATCCCCCGATCTCCGACTTCCCCACCTGATTTTCAACAACCCCCACCAAATCTCCTCCGATTACTGACTCCCCTTATCCACTCCCCCATCCACCCACACAAGGCTGAATATAGAAATTTCAGCGGGTGTTATGTTCAGAATAACTCCACAAGTCTGTATGCTGTAAGCTCAAACTGTTGTGACCTTGATCTCTTTAATGTAACTCCAGAGTGAGGAAGCAGCATGTTCGACTGGCTTTTATACCTGCTTGCCCAGGGTGTGCAGGTGACCCTTGGGTCTCCCTCAGGTGCGCCCCCTGATGGCAAGTCTTACACACTCGTAAAGTTTACATAAATAACATCACTCCCCCCCAACATCTTAAATACAAGTTATTTACAAGTTGAGATGTTCTGGGGTTCTACGTTCCCGGGTTGATCGCCTGAGTTGAAGTCCTGGCATAGGTGAGTCGGTCGGATCATTGCTGCACTGCAGCGTGGCTGGTCTGATCGGACTGTCGGGCATGGTGGGTTCGTCCTCGTGATTGACAGCGAGGTCGATTGCTGGTTGGGTGTGTGTTGGTGGATCAATGATGGTAATGTCCTCTTCAAACTGTTCTTGGTTGTCAGTGAATCGCAGTTTGGTCTGACCCAAGTGCTTTCTGCACGTTTGTCCATTCAAAAGTTTGACAACAAACACTCTATTCCCCTCCTTGGCTAAAACAGTGCCAGCAACTCATTTGGGACCATGACCGTAATTAAGAACAAACACAGGGTCATTAACCTCAATGCCACACGATACAGCCGCGCGATCGTGATACACGTTATGCCGGTGATGCTGGGTTTCTACATGATCATTGAGATCCGGGTGGACAAAGGAGAGCCTGGTTTTGAGTGCTCTCTTCATTAACAATTCTGCAGGAGTAACACCAGTGAGCGAGTGGTGTCGTGTCCGGTAGCTGAGCAGAATCCAGCATAACCGGGTCTGCAGGGAACCGTCCGTCATGAGTTTCAAGCTCTGCTTGATAGTTTGGACTGCCCATTCTGCTTGACCATTGGATGCAGGCTAAAACGGGGCAGACCTGACATGCTTGATGCCATTGCGGGTCATGAACTCGTTGAATTCCGAGCTGGTGAAACATGGTTCATTGTCACTAGCAAGGACGTCGGGCAAACCATGGGTGGCGAACATGGCCTGGAGGCTTTCAATGGTGGCAGTGGATGTACATGATGACATTATTATACAATCAATCCATTTAGAGTAAGCGTCCACTGCTACTAGGAACATGCTTCCGAGAAAGGGACCAGCAAAATCTACGTGGACCCTGGACCATGGTTTGGAGGGCCATGACCACAGACTCAGTGGGGCCTCCCTTGGTGCATTGCTTAACTGTGAGCAAGTGTTACATTGGTGTACGCATGACTCCAATTCCGAGTCAATGCCGGGCCACCAAACATGCGACCTGGCGATAGCCTTCATCATGACTATGCCTGGGTGGGGACTGTGTAGGTCACGTATAAACGTTTCCCTGCCTTTTTTTGGCAAAACTACACGATTCTCCCACAGGAGACAGCCCGAATGGATGGCCATTTCATCCTTGCATCGGTAAAACAGCTTAATTTCGTCTTGTATTTCCCCGGGAACTGTCAACCAGCTTCCATTAAGGACGCAGCTTTTTACTAGTGACAGCACAGGGTCCTGGCTAGTCCAGGTCCTGATCTGGCAAGCCGTGACAGGTGACCCCTCACTTTCAAAAGCATCCATTACAAGAAGCACGTCTGCGGGTTGCACCATTTCCACCCTGGTGGTGGGCAATGGTTGCTGACTGAGGGCATCTGCACAGTTCTCAGTGCCTGGTCTGTGGCGGATTACAAAGTTATACGCAGATAACATTCGTGCCCATCTTTGGAGGCGGGATGAAGCATTGGTGTTAATACCTTTGCTTTCTGAGAACAGCGAGATGAGCGGTTTGTGGTTGGTTTCGAGCTTGAACCGGAGTCCAAATAGGTATTGATGCATTTTCTTAACCCCGTATATGCATGCTAATGCTTCTTTCTCAACCATACTGTTGGCTCTTTCAGCCTTAGATAAGCTTCTGGACACATATGCAACTGGTTGCAGTTTGCCTGACCCATTGGCTTTCTGTAACACACAACTGAGCCCGTACAAAGATGCATCACAAGCTAGTACTAAACGTTTACTCGGGTCATACAATACAAGTAACTTGTTAGAACATAGCAGGTTTCTGGCTTTGTTAAAGGCTGTCTCTTGAGATTTACTCCAAACACAGTCGTCACCCTTGCATAACAATAAATGCAAATGTTCCTGCAAAGTGCTCAGCCCTGGTAGAAAGTTACCAAAATAGTTGAGGAGTCCCAGGAACAAAAGCAGCTCCGTCACATTCTGTGGTCTGGGTGCATTCTTGATGGCCTCCGTCTTGGAGTCCGTGGGTCTGATGCCATCCGCTGCAATCTTTCTCCCCAGAAATTCAACCTCTGGTACCAGGAAAACACACTTGGAGCTTTTCAGCCTGAGTCCCACTCTGTCCAGTCGCTTGAGAACCTCTTCCAGGATGTGCAAGTGTTCGATGGTGTTGCAGCCAGTGATCAAGATGTCATCTTGGAACACCACGGTGCGTGGAACCGATTTCAGCATGCTCTCCATGTTCCTCTGGAAGATGGCTGCAGCTGAGCGAATCCCAAAGGGGCATCTATGGTATATGAACATCCTTTGTACATGTTGATGCACGTCAATTTTTTTGAAGGTTCAGCCAGCTCCTGTGTCATGTAAGCAGAGATCAGATCCAGCTTGGTGAATGACTTCCCCCCTGATAGCGTTGCGAACAGGTCATCTGTAAAGTCCTGACCCTGCAATACAGACTTACACGAGGCACATGCTGAAGTCAAGGTCACTCTGGACCTGCACCTTTATTTCACAGCTCTCGAGTGCCTCACTTGTCTGAGACCTGCCTTTATATACCTGTGTGGAACAGGTATGCAATGTCTCCTGCAAGTGCACCCCTGGTGGTAAAGTATGCTTGTGGTTACAGGTCATATCTAGTTACAGTCATGTATAGCATGGTAAGATACAGTTATATACAGTAGTGTGAGATACATGACATCACCCTCCCCCAAGGTCTTATTGTCTTTCTAGATTCAGTCTCTCAGGTGGTCTACGCTCTCGCGTGGAGTGTCTTAGTTGTGGTTCAGTTGTTTGCCTTGGTGCCTGTTTCTCTTTCGGTGTGATTGCTGGTATCTCACCTGGGCTGTCTGTTTCGTTCAGTATGATTGCTGGTATCTCACCTGGGCTGTCTGTTGAGACTGTCCTTTCCTCAGGTTGTTCCCTCTGTCTGTCCACCAGGTGTTGTGTGAGTTCCACATAGTAGTCTGCCTCTGGTTCTGCAGTATTGTTGGTGAATCTACTTTTCATTTGATCTACATGCCTCCGGCAGGTTTGGCCATTGTCCATTTGTACAACCAGTAGCCTTTTTCCTTCCTTGCCTGTTACTGTCCCTGCAAGCCATTTGGGACACTTGCCATAGTTTAGCACAAAAACTTTGTCTCCTATCTCATTCCATCTCCCCCTTGAATTTCGGTCATGGTACTCAGTTAGCTTCTGGCACTTTGCCTCAACAATTTCATGCATGCCTGGGAGGATTAACGAGAGCCAAGTCTTTAAGGTCCGTTTCATCAATAGTTGCATGGGGGGAATCCCAGTCAACGAATGCGGATGAGATCTGTATGCCAGCAGGAGTCGTGACAGGCGGCTCTGCAGCGTGGGACCATGGATTTTTAGCATGCCTTGTTTAACGATTTGCACTGCTCGCTCCACCTGGCCATTGGATGCCGGCTTGAATAGTACCATCTTAACGTGATTTATGCCGTGGTCAACTATAAAATCTTGAAATTCTGCGCTGGTGAAGCACGGGCCATTATCAATGACCAATATGTCAGGAATTCCATAGGTTGCAAACATGGTTCTAAGGCTTTCCACAGTGGTGGAGGTAGTGCTCAAGTTTAAAATGGTGCACTCGATCCACTTTGAAAATGCATCAACGCCTACGTGGAACATTTTGCCCATGAATGGGCCCGAATAGTCTACATGCACCCGCGACCACGGTTTGGTGGGCCAGGGGCTAAGGGGGGCCTCCCTGGGGGCATTACTGAGTTGGGCATAAATGGTGCACCGACGGACGCAGAGCTCCAAGTCCGCGTCAATGCCAGGCCACCAGACTTGGGATCTGGTTATGGCCTTCATAAGGATGATCCCCAGGTGCTCGCGGTAGAGCTCCCAGACAAACGCCTCTCTGCCTCGCAAGGGCATAACTACTCGGCTGCCCCATATCAGGCAGTCTGCCTGTAGTGAGAGTTCATGCATGCGCCTATGGAAAGGTTTGATCTCCTCGGGGCAGGCATCGCGCGCCTCTGCCCAGTCACCAGTTAAAACACATCTTTTGACTAAGGATAACGTGGGGTCGCTGGTTGTCCAAGCTCTGATTTGGCGAGCCGTCATGGGCGAACCTGTGGATTCAAAGGTATTGATTGCCATGACCATCTCACAGTCCTGTTCGTCGGACCCTTCCGTGGTCGCCAGGGGTAGCCTGCTAAGCGCGTCGGCACAGTTGTCTGTGCCTGGTCTTTGCCTTATTGTGTAGTCGTAAGACGCCAGCATGAGTGCCCACCGCTGAATGCGCACCGAGGCGTTGGCGTTGCACTCAGATAGCAGGGACGTGAGGGGTTTGTGTTCGGTTTCTAATGCGAACTTGGCCCCGAAAAGGTATTGGTGCATCTTTTTGACACCGTACACGCACGCGAATGCCTCCTTCTCAACCATACCGTATCTGCGCTCCGCCCGCGAAAGTGACCTGGAGGCATAAGCAATGGGTTGTAATTTACCTGCATCATTGACATGCTGTAAAACGCACCCGACCCCGTATGCTGATGCATCACATGTAAGAACTAGCTTTTTACCTGGGTCAAAAAAGGCAAAACACTGTTGGAACATAGAAGGTTGCGTGCCTCATTGAAGGCGTGTTCTTGGGCGTCCCCCCAAAACCAATCGCACCCCTTTCTGAGTAGCACGTGGAGAGGCTCCAGCAGCGTGCTCAAGTTCTGCATAAAGTTCCCAAAGTAATTGAGTAGCCCGAGAAAGGCGCGCAGTTCCGAAACATTCCGGGGCTTGGGTGCCAGACGAATCGCTTCGGTTTTGGATTCTGTTGGACGGATTCCATCAGCGGCAATCCTTCTGCCCAAAAATTCAACATTGGGCGCGAGAAACAGACACTTGGATTTCTTAACTCTTAGGCTTACCCGATCCAATCGACTTAGTACTTCCTCCAAATTGCGGAGATGGGAGTCGGTGTCCCTGCCCGTGATGAGTATGTCATCTTGAAACACAACCGTCCCCGGGATGGACTTGAGCAGACTCTCCATGTTGCGCTGGAATATAGCAGCTGCCAATCTGATGCCGAATGGGCATCGATTGTACATAAAAAGGCTTCGATGTGTGTTGATGGTGGTGAGTAGCTTAGACTCTTCGGTCAGTTCTTGCGTCATATATGCAGATGTGAGATCTAGTTTCGAGAAAAGTTTTCCTCCAGCCAATGTGGCAAATAGGTCCTCCGCTCTGGGCAGCAGGTATTGGTCCTGTAGGGAGACTCTGTTTATGGTAGACTTGTAATCCCCACAGATTCGTACGGATCCATCAGGCTTCACGACAGGGATGATGGGACGTGCCCAGTCGCTAAATTCCACAGGTGAGATAATGCCTTCCCACAGAAGCCGGTCCAGTTCATGTTCAATCTTTTCCCTCATCACATAAGGCACAGCTCTAGCCTTGTGATGGACCGGTCTGGCATCCTGTGTGATGTAGATTTTAACTTTAGCCCTTTTGAAGGTGCCCACACCTGGCTGAAAGAGATGTTCAAAACGACTTAGAACTGTTGAGCAGGTGGTCCGTTCCTCTGACGACATGGCGTGAACATCATCCCATTTCCAATTTAGTTTTGCCAGCCAGCTTCTCCCCAACAGTGCTGGGAGATCTCTGGGGACAATCCACAGGGGAAGTCGGTTCACCGTCCCTTTGTGTGTGACTGAGAGCATGGCGCTACCAAGGACTGGGACGATTTCCTTGGTATAGGTCCTTAGTTTGGTGACGATCCTTGTGAGTTTTGGTCTGTTGCTTTTGTACGGCCACAGCTGTTCAAATTGTTGGATGCTCATGAGAGATTGACTAGCTCCCGTGTCCACTTCCATGTTGACGGGTATCCCGTTGAGTAGGACCCTCATCATTATTGGAGGTGTCTTGTTGTAAGAACAGTGGACATTGATCGTGTTGACCCGCTGTACCCCGGCATCCCGGGCACTGTCCCCACCGTCTTCTGGTCCGCTTTCCGACCCTTCCGATTCATATACCAGCCGAGCTGCTGTTTTTCTGCACATGCAAGCCAGATGCCCTGTATAGTTGCAGTTTCTGCAAACAGTATGCTGAAATCGACACCCCCTTGTTGAGTGCCTTCCCCCACATCTCCAGCACAGACCGCTTCCATTGTTTCCGAAGGATGAGCTGCGTCTGGCTGATCTCTCTTGAGCTTCTCTCAGTCTTTAGTTGATTGCTCGCATTGTGGGTTGATGAGGTGTGAACGGCCGTTCCTGTGGCCCTTGATGGCTTAGGCGCCACTGCCTGCTGTTGAAGGCCTGCTCTCCTGCCTTTGTCTGTGTGTGGGGGTAGCGGCTCGTTTCACGCTGTGAACCCCTTGTTCCGATGTTTCGTTAGTTGTCGTACTCGCAGTATAGATCAACCTCGTTTCTTCTTCTCCTACCAAAAATGTCTGTGCGACCAGTGCTGCTGCTTCTAGGGTTAAGTTCTTGGTCTCTATAAGCTTTCGGAATATGCCTGCAGGGCCTATTCCTTCAATAAAAAAGTCTCTCAGTACTTCTCTCCTTAGTTCATCGGAGAACTCACATAAACTAGCCAGCCTCCGAAGTTCTGCCACAAAGTCGGATATGCTCTGGCCCATACAGCGTCTGTCGTTGTAGAACCTGTGTCTGGCCATGTGTAGGCTGCTCGCTGGCTTCAAGTGGTCTCTCACCAGTGTGCTCAACTCCTCAAACAACTTGCTTGCTGGTTTCTCGGGTGCCAGCAGGTCCTTCATTAAGGCGTATGTTTTCGAGCCACAGCTGGTGAAGAGATGGGCTCTTCTCTTGTCTGCCTTATCATCGCCCAACCAGTCTTTGGTTACAAAGCTTTGCTGGAGCCTTTCTTTAAAGTCCTCCCAATTGTCTCCAGCATTGTTTTTCTCATCTGAGCCGTTGGTAGCCATTCTGTGGATTCTGTGATCCTGTAACTCGTCGCCACAGTAAAGTGCTGACCCTGCAATACAGATTTACATGAGGCACATGCTGAAGTCAAGGTCACTCTGGACCTGCACCTTTATTTCACAGCTGTTGAGTGCCTCACTTGCCTGAGACCTGCCTTTATATACCTGTGTGGAACAGGTATGCAGTGTCTCCTGCAAATGGTAAAGTATGCTTGTGGTTACAGGTCATATCTCATTACAGTCATGTATAGCATGGTAAGATACAGTTATGTACAGTAGTGTGAGATACATGACATCATCCACTTTGGGTTGTGGGTACTGGTCCTGTAACGAGACTCGGATGATTGTTACCTTAAAGCCCCCGCAGATTCTGACCGTCCCATCACTTTTCAACACCAGAACAATTGGACTGGCCCACTCGTTGAACTCGACTGGTGATATGATCCTTTCTCGTTGAAATCTGTCCAGCTCAATCTCGACTTTCTCTCGCATCATGTATGGAACCGCTCGGGCCTTGTGATGAACGGGTCGTGCATCAGGGAGCAGATGGGTCTGTACTTTGGCGCCTGTGAAGTTGCCGATGCCTGGCTCAAATAACCACGATAATTTGTTAAGCACTTCGGCGCACAAGGAGTCATCTACCGAAGACAGTGCTTTGATGTTGTCCCAATTCCATCGGATTTTTCCTAACCAGCTTCTGCCGAACAGCGTTCGGTCATCGCCTGGTACAATCCATAGTGATAAATCATGCACAGTTCCATTGTACGATACCTTCACTGCTGCACTGCCAATGACTGGTATGAGCTCTTTGGTGTAAGTACGCAGCTTGGTGTGAATCGGGCTTCGTTTTGGCCTTTGTGCCTTTTTGCCCCACAGTTTCTCAAAAGCCTTCTGGCTCATAATTGAGTGACTCGCCCCCGTGTCCAATTCCATGGAAACTGGAATGCCATTTAATTTGACTTTCAACATTATCAGAAGGCTTTTGGTGGTGAAGGTGTGTACCTCATACACTTCCTCTTCAGCCTCGGGATGAGTTGCCTCTCTTACTCGTTCAGCGTGATCCGCCCCGGATCGGTCATCTTCTGCCGACTCTGCCATGTGGTGGGCCGCATTGTTCCACAGCCTTTGCACAAGTAGTGCTTGAATCGACATTGAACGGACCGATGATTACCTCCGCAGCGCCAACATAGTGTTAATGGATTCGCATTCACGCACCTGAGTGGACTCTGAGTCAACCTAGGTCTGGCCTCTGCAGACGTGTAGGCCCTGCCATGTACAGTTCTGCCTGCTGAAGGCATTATTTTATGCACAGTACTTGCCGGTGAGCTTCGATGTTGCAAAGATACCTGTTTAGTGTTATCGTTCGTGGACATAAAAGCCTGGGCTATCATGATGGCCTTGCTCAGATCTAGGGATTCGGCAGACAGCAGTTTGCGAAGAATGACATCATGGCCGATTCCAAGCACGAGAAAGTCCCGCAACAGTTCCCCCAAAAATCCAGCAAATACGCACGGTCCCGCAAGGCGTCTTAGGTCGGCGACATAGCTCATCACATTCTGGCCCTCAGAGCAATGGTACATGCAAAAGCGATACCTGGCCATTAAGATGCTCTCCTTCGGCTTGAGGTGTTCCCGAACCAGCATGCACAACTCTGCATATGTCTTCTCCGTTGCTTTCGTCGGTGCCAGCAGATTTTTGATGAGGCCATATATCGTGGATCCACAAACAGTGAGTAGAATCGCCCTGTGCTTGACCACGCTCTCTTCCGTATTCAGCACGTTGGCCATGAAGTACTGGTCAAGACACTCAATGAAGGCTTCCCAATCATCACCCTCAACAAATCTCTCAAGAATACCAACGACAGCCATAACCACATGAAAGTTCCTGATCTGTTACTCATCGCCAATTGTTATGCTCAGAATAACTCCACAAGACTATGCTATAAGCTCAAACTATTGTGACCTTGGTCTCTTTAATGTATCTCAAGAGTGAAGAAGCAGCATGGTAGACTGCCTTTTATACCTGTTTGCCTGGGGTGTGCAGGTGACCCGTGGATTCCTGCAGATGCGCCCCCTGGTGGCAAGTCTTACACACTAGTAAAGTTTACATACATAACAGCGGGGAAGTGAAAAAGGAAATAAGAGGGGCAAATAGAGAGTATGAGAATAGATTGGCAACTAACATAAAAGGGAACCCAAAAGTCTATTATAGGCATATAAATAGTAAATGGGTAATAAGAGGAGGGGTGGGGCTGATTAGGCACCAAATTGGAGACCTATGCATGGAGGAAGGGGGTATGGCTGAGGTACTTAATGAGAACTTTGCATCTGCCTTTACCAAGGAAGAAGATGCTGCCAAAGTCATAGTGAAAGAGGAGGTAGTTAAGAAACTGGATGGGATAAAAATTGATAAAGAGGAGGTACTAGAAAGGCTGGCTGTACTTAAATTAGAAAAGTCACCAAGATCGGATGGGATGCATCCTAGGATGCTGAGGGAAGTAAAGGTGGAAATTGCAGAAGTACTGGCCATAATCTTCCAATCCTCCTTGGATACAGGAGTGGTGCCAGAGGACTGGAGAATTGTAAATGTTACTCCCTTGTTCAAAAAAGAGTGTAAGGATAAACCTAGCAACCACAGGCCAGTCAGTTTAACCTCGGTAGTGGGGAAGCTTTTAGAAATGATAATGCGCGACAAAATAAACAGTCATTTGGACAAGTCTGGATTAATTAAGGGAAGCCAGCATGGATTTGTTAAAGGCAAATCATATTTAACTAACTTGATTGAGTTTTTTGATGAGGTAACAGAGAGGGTTGATAAGAGCAATGGGGTTGATGTGGTATACATGGAATTCCAAAAGGGGTTTGATAAAGTGCCACATAATAGGCTCGGCAGCAAAGGTGAATAAAAGGGACAGTGGCAGCATGGATACAAAATTGACTAAGTGACAGAGAGCAGTGGTGAATGGTTGTTTATCGGACTGGAGGAAGGTACACAGCGGGGTTCCCCGCTTTTCTTGAGCATATATTCATGTCTTAGACTTGGGAGTACAGGGCACAATTTCAATTTCAAAATTTGCAGATAACACAAAACTTGGAAGTATAGTGAACAGTGAGGAGGATAGCTTTAGTCGGAGCAGGCTCGAGGGGCTAGATGGCCTACTCGTGTTCCTAATTCTTATGTTCTTTAGGCTTCAAGAAGCCATAGATAGGCTGGTGGAATGGGCGGACACGTGGCAGGTGAAATTTATCGCAGAAAAGTGTGAAGTGATATATTTTGGTAGGAAGAACGAGGACTGGAAATATAAACTTAAGGGTACAATTCTAAAGGGATGAATGAATAGATAGACCTGGAGGTATATGTATACAAATCTTTGAAGTTGGCAAGGCAGGTTGAGAAAGTGGTTAAAAAAGCATACAGGATCCTGGGCTTCATAAATAGAAAGATGAAAGAAAAAAAGACTTGGATTTACATATCGCCTTTCACAACCACTGGATGCCTCAAAGCACTTTACAGCCAATGAAATACTTTTGGATTGTAGTCGCTGTTGTAATGTGGGAAACGCGGCAGCTAATTTGCACACAAGCAAGCTCCCACAAACAGAAATGTGACAATGAACAGATAATGTGTTTTTTTGTTATGTTTTGATTGAGGGATAAATTTGCTGTAGAAGCCCCGGATAACTCCTCTGGTCTTCTTCAAAATAGTGCCATGGGATCTTTTACATCCACTTGAGAGAGCAGACGGGGCCTCGATTTAACGTCTCATCTGAAAGACAGCACTCTGACATTGCAGTGCTCCCTCTGCACTGCACTGGAGTGTCAGCCGAGATTTTTTTTTGTATATCCCTCGCATAGGACTTGAATTCACAACCTTCTGACTCACAGGCAGGAATACTATTCATTGAGCCACAGCTGACACAATAGAGGAATGCACTACAAAAGCAAGGAAGTTATAATGAACCTTTATAAAACACTGGTTCGGCCTCAACTGGAGTATTGTGTCCAATTCTGGGCACTGCACTTTAGGAAGGATGTGAAGGCCTTAGAGATGGTGCAGAAAAGATTTACAGGAATGGTTCCAGGGATGAGGGACTTCGGTTACGTGGATAGACTGGAGAAGCTGGGGCTGTTCTCCTTAGAGCAGAGAAGATTTAGAGGAGATTTGATAGAGGTGTTCAAAATCATGAGGGGTCTAGACAGAGTAGATAGAGATAAATTGTTCCCATTGATGGAAGGGTCGAGAACCAGAGGTCACAGATTTAAGGTGATTAGCAAAAGAACCAAATGTGGCATAAAGAAAATCCTTTTTACACAGCGGTTGGTTAGGATCTGGATCGCACTGCCTGAAAGGATGGTGGAGGCAGATTCAATCTTGGTTTTCAAAAGGGAATTTGCAGGGCTACGGGGAAAGGGTGGTGGAGTGTGACTAGTTGAAGTGCTCTTGCAGACAGCCAGCATGGATTTGATGGGCTGAATGGCTTCCTTCTCTGTTGTAACCATTCTATGGGGCCGAATTTGGTCGTTGCCCATTTCTCGACGGCCACGGGCGGCATCTACCTTTTTGTTGCCTGCTGCCACCAGATCCCGTCGGGAGCCACTTTCGGCTCCATTGTGTGGGCCGCAGCGGCAGGCAGCGGCCGGCATCATCAGTGTGCGGCAGTTGGAGGCCTCTTCACTTGGGATCTTTGGAGGGCCTCCAGTGCGCATGAGCGAGACTTCGCAATTTTTTTGTCTTCCGACACGTCGTCATTTCAGGGCCGTTTGAGGCTGATTGCTGTACTCCACATGCTCATAAAGGCACACCACTTTATTCCACCTGTAAGTGTGAGAGGGGAGAGGACAGAGTTGGAGGTTGGAGAGGACAGAGTTGGAGGTGAGAGAGGGGGCAGTCTGAGTTGCAGAGGGGGCAGTCGGAGATATTGAGACACACAAACTGTTGAGCAGCCAGTGAGGATGAGTGGCCAGAAATCAGCAATGAAGACTGGCAAAACCAGGCCCAGAGCTCCCTGGTTTAATGAGCAGGAATTGGAGGAGCTAGTAATGGAGGTGGAGCGCAGGTACAAAGACCTCACCTGGGACGGTCGTGGCAAGCCTCCACCACCCCAATACGATGCAGTTAGAGGGAGATTGGTCAGATCGTGTCCGCAATGGGCAACGTTGAGCAGGATGGGGACCAGTGCCGGAAACGCTGAAACGATTTGCTGGTGGCAGCAAGAGTGAATACAAATTTATTCACCCCCTCCTGTCCAACGCCAAAAGGGTTGTGCGCCAGATGTGTGTGTGTGGGGGAGTGTGTGTGTGGGGCATCAGCAAAGGGGCTAAAGGCTGCAACATTTCTTTGTGCAGAAGGAAAAAGCATCCAAGGCAGCAATCCTGCGTGCGACGGGAGGGGGACCAGCAGAGGTGGTCGAATTGAGCAGCCTGGAGGAGCATGCGTTGGCATTGGTGGGTGCCCGCCGCCAGGCAACCACAACGGTTAATGCAGACCCGATGCCACAGCATGGTAAGGTTATACTAATCTGCAGTCTGAGCCATGCTCATGGCATGAAAGGACGTGCAATGTTAAGGCAGACATGGTTTACTGCACACTTTGTTGGGCATTATTGGTGTGCCCATGTAGAGATGGAACCTCTTGCTGGCAGAATGTGAGATGGCATGGCTGAAATCTCAGCTTGACCAGCACCCCCCCCCCACCCCCCCCGCCCCAACCATCAACTGAAATGTCATCCTCTACTTGCAGATGATGACTCGGACAGCACGGATCAAGGCACACCATCAACCTCTGGCGTTCAGAGAAGCCGTCAGACCCCAACGTTTCCCACTCCAATGTCACCCCCAGCCCAAGACAGCGGATCCTTCCTCCACCCCCACCCCCCCAGACCACCCATTTCCACTGCTCCCACCTCCGCCATCCTGAGCCACGAAGAAGAGGAGAGATAGGAGGGAGAAGGGCCCGTCTTTGAGCCCCTTGAGCTCCAGGAGCAGGAACAGGATGACAGCAGCCTCCTGCCATGCGAGCCAGGTGTCCCCAAGTTCCTGGGGTTTGGAACGGACTTCACATTGGCAAGCTCAACCAAGCACAGAGGCCGTGGCGCGAAGGCAAGCAAGGCGCCAGAACCTACCAGGAGTGAACATCCACCTGAGGATTCAACACGGCTCTCTGCAATTCTGGAGATTGTCCAGCTATCACAGGCAAGCGTGCAGATAGGTCGTGATATGCTCCAGACCATGATTGCGATAGCTACCAGCATGGCCACCTTCACCCAGCAGCATGATGACAAAATGGACTGGCTCATCACTGTTTTGGAGCGCACAACCGATACGTTGAGGCGATGAGGCAAGAGATGGCTTCTGGACGCGCAGCTCAAATCCTTGACCCCATACCCTCAAGGCAGATGGGTCCGGAGGAGCAAGATATCCCGGCGCCTTCGGACACACCCCCTGCCTTCTCACCAAGACTCACACATCTGTAGACATCCCGCTGCCCTCCTGCACAACCTCATCAACCAGAGGCAGTGAGGGGCAGGGGAGCGGGACACCATGGTGTAGGCGGGGCGAAGAAGAGGAGCTTGGGCATCGCTTCAAGGGAGGGTAGAGAGATGGTGGTGCCGGGTAGAGGGATGGATGTTGATGGTGTAAATGTTTGTAAATGTAATAATTTTATGTAACTTTGTTATTGTGCACTTGTAAGTACATTCACTCTCTTGATGAGTGTCTGATTTTAACGTCATGTGTGGTGGCCTGTGTGAAACAAACATCTGTCCCTCAGGTCATCTGCTTTATCAGGATTATCTTCCCATCCACATATGACTGCATTGTGTAATGGGTATGATCATCAGGCCATCACAACACGCTTTATGTGCTGTGAGGGTTATTCGATGTGTCAGATTAATTACATCTCTCAGAAAAGACTTATGTCCATCACCACAACAAGGCATGCTGGGTACAGGTTTTCTGTGATGAATCAGAACTGATTTTATGAAGTAGTTTCCTTGCAGTACAAAGAAAAACACATTAACAAGGTGATAGTGAAGTCTAGTCATTGAAATCTCAATGGTAGGCCACTGAATCACCGCGGTTCTTGTCTCTTGCTGTGTTCTAATCACCAGAGTCCTTCCTCAGTTTGCTCTGTAATCGCGCTGCCCCTAAAGTCGAATAGCTGTAACTTTATACCCTTTTCCTCCCATACAAATGTAGTCAGATTCTGAGCTGTCTCAGGCTTACAATAGATCGTTCTAACCCTAACCCTCTCACCCTCTATGTTATATGTAGTGCTTCCCTGAGAACTTCTTGAAGGACAGTGTCACAGAATTGATTAATCTGCTTGGATGGACAAAATGTGACTTTTCACTTATTCATAATTATTTTGCCTTCGCCATTGGGCTTCTCAATGAAGGTCTTTCAGCAAGGTCAAAGAAAGAAGTTTCCATCAGCCTAGATACATTTCAGTCATTTTTATCACATCCAAATTAAACATGACCCTCAGCAATAAAGTAAAGCAACATCCACCTAACTTGTTTCCAGCAGTCCCAGTCATGATGGTCCAGCATCTGTACCATAGCTGCAGCACTCAGAGCCCTTCTCCCTGCTGCCCGACTCACGGCCAGGTCCGACCTGCATTTTGCGCGTGATCCTTCTGGCAAGCGACAGGTTGATCTGAGGCCAGCATCCCTCACCAAAATGGCCGATTTGTAACATCTGGCATGGGCGGGCGGCATGATGTGACAGCGATGGATCCCTCCGCAACCAATCTCGCGCCAGGCGGAATCTGGATGGCAGATGAGGGGGTAGGTGGATGGGGGTGACATACATTTCCAGTGGATCCTCAGCGGCTGTGGACGCAACCTGCACCAAATTCGGCCCCTATGCTTCTATGATTCTATGATCTCCGACTTCCACCTCCACCCCTGATCTCTAACTCCACTCACCCCAACTCTCCTCATCTCCAACACCCCATCCACCTACCCCCTCACCGTCTAGCTCCTACTTACCTGGCATTCCCTCCCTGGCTGCTTTCCCATACGACAGGCAGCCAGATGGAACCTGGATATAGCCCAATTTGTGTAAATCTCTCCATGGCCTCGCCCCCCCCATTCCCTATCTCTGCAAACGCCTCTGAGATATCTGCGTTCCTCCAAATCTGGCTTCTTGAGCATTCCAGATTTACATTGCTCCACCACTGGTGGCTGTGCCTTCAGCTTCTGAGGCCCTCAGCTCTGGAGTTAAGGACGTGGTGTCAGGCAGAGTAGGTGCATTCAAAGTTCGGCGGGAGATCATGGCGGAGGTGCGGCGGGTGTTTTTGAGGCGGAGGAGCGGCGAGAAATCATGGTGGAGGTGCGGTGAATGAGGGTACGGGGCCCAGGGGCAGCACGGGCCAGCCCACATTGCGATATGTGTGTGCACTAGGTCCGTGCAGCAGAGCAGGTCTCCAGTTGTCCTGGTTAACCCATACCACTGGATAAAGGCCTAGCTCTGTCAAGCCTGTGTGGAGGCTGATGTGCAATGGTCACCACACGTTAAAAAAATCCACGCACAGGCATCTTTCACTCCCTCAATTGGAGTTCAGGACTGGAACATCGGGTCTTTCATTGAAAGATCTGTGAACTCTTGGTGGAAGCAAGTCATCGTCGTTCAAGGGACCGCCGATGATGATGATGGGATATAGCCCAATTTGTGGACACTCTGCCATACTCCTATTAGAGTTATGGTGGGAGTGCACCGGAAGGGCTGTTGATTTTCAGGTCCACAGTCTTTTACTTTGAAGGATACATTTATACTACAGGTTTAGCACTGGTGGAAAGTGGTTTTGGTTTCATACTTGACTCCACATTCAGGCTCCATTCACACTATAACTGCCGTGTTAATGCAATATCACTTCACACTGATGCTATGGTTGTAATGCAAATATTTTACAAATCAGGATACTTCTAATAAATATTAGGATACTTATATTTATATTAAATTATGAAGTCTGATAGGCTGATTGCACAATGGTTCCAGATAACCCTTTCTTAAAGTTCAGGACAACATCATTGGAGCTGTGTCATTTGTAGAGAGTTTTTGTTGTACAAACAAGAATGATACCATGGAAATAAATTCATGTATAGAGTTTTATATGTTAATTTGATACTGTAGGGCCATATGGTAAAGGTTAATGTCACAGGTAGCATTCTTGTCAATTTGGCAGAGGGTCACACATTGACCCCATGGAACTTATCTAACTGGGATTATAGGATCTTGCCATGGCTTAGAATGGGTAAAATTAGGAAGACTGGGATCAAAGTACAATTTCATGGCATCTGGTTTAGATTCTGGAAAGATAGTAGGCACAATGATTCATGAAGTGTGTCCAGATCTGAAACATGTCTGAGAAGAGAGTGATTTCTGACTGGGCAGTAACTTTGATGAGCACAGGCTAACAGTCAAGGCCATGGTCTCACCTCTAATTTTTTAGAAAATTTACTTTACTGAGGTGCCCTGCTTAAATATTCTGAGACATGCTTACAGAAATTTTATTTGGCTGCATCTTGGGTTACTTCCACAATAATCTCCAAGTACTGCATTCACTGGCTATCAGTAATGCACAGAACAGCTGATCCAGCTGTCTCTTGTAATACATATGATGAAGTCAACATTGATCAGTAGAGAGCAAGAAGACTTCATTTTCAGGTATCTGAATAAATGGTAACAAAAGATTCTGATAAGTTAATTGAATTTACCTAACCACAAACACTTTATGAAATGACGTTAATTCACTCTCTGATCTGTCTTTATGAAGTATTTGTTTAAGTTACAGAAAATGTAGTTCTCTCCTTTATAAACTCTGAATCCTTTTCACTTACACATGCACTGCGAGCATTGTACTGTGTATCCAATAATTTATCCTCGCTTCAATCATAGGATTATGAATGAGTTTTTAAATTGCGATGACTCACAGTTGCTCTATAATTACATTTCCCCCTGTGTGTAGGTAAGAGGTAAGGAAGCTTGCCTCTGAAAAAACATTGCTCCTCCAGCCATCTGTTTGGAAGATCTTTAACTTTTTGCAGCACGGATCAATTTCAGTAAAACACAGTTTGTGAACTCATGCTGCTGACCTCTGCTCTTCACCCTTGGGTTCTGACTCTGTGATTGGCAGGAACCTGGGGCGATTAACAGGGGTCAGTTGCATTGAAAAAAAATGTTCATTACTGAAATTGATCTCCATTCCAAAAAGTGAAATATCTTGCAAATGGATGGTGAGGGAATGTTCAGTATTACAGGAATTGCAATGATTAGACATTTTAATGGCACGTTCCTATACTTCAATGTGTGTCCATCATTATTATAAATTTGTTTCATTTCTGAATGGTACATATTGAAATCATTCTTTTTGAGAGCTCCCCAGTGGTTTAGTTGGTAAAAACACTTCCCAGCATGGAACTGAGTTATACAGCGTAGGAAGGTCCCAAATTCAGCCCCTACTCTGTACTGAATTACTTGATCTTAGTTGAGGTAGCAGAATAGGCACCACAATGGCCCCAGTGCTCCTAAGTTGGAGAAAAGGGAAAATCAAATGGATTTTACACTCCCAGGGCTGAAATTCTGCTTCCATGTTCTAGCAGTGCAGACACATACCGGGCACAGAATGGGTTGAAAACTGGGGACAGACGCCTTGTGCCAGATTTGTGCTTGATCTGAGCTTTCGAATAGGCTTGCACTGGTAGAGCTCCGTGGTTCTAACCTCATTAGGATCACCAATTTTAAGTACTTGGGGAGGGGTGGAGGTGTCCTTGCTGCCTCCAAAATTTTCAGGATGTCTTTTTCTTTTCAAATGCCCCAGGATTTGTCTACATTAAAGGTCCTATGTAAATGGACCTTTCGTAGAAGTAGTAGTCAAATGTATCTGTTTTGTCTTATAACACTGCTGTGAAGCACCTTAGGATGTTTTACTACATTAAAGGCGCTATATAAATAAAAATTGTTGTTGTTGTAGTAGTTCTAGTAGTAGTAAAGCCTGAGCATAGCACACTGCAGGTAAAAGTCACTGAAAGTAATCTTGAAGTGAACCAGCCTGAGCTTTTTGTGAGAGTTAGTAGACCTTGCTTTTGGGCCTTTTTTTCATTTCTTTGCATTGGATTGTTGAGTTTATTCCCTTACTTGACCTTATAAGAGGCTCATCCAGTGTTGCTAATGTATGCTGTTTGGAAGTGCACTTAAAGAGACTTTTAGTAAGATTTGTAGCAGCATTTGGAGGCTATTTCTGAAATAACTTTCTTGTCTATTTTGTGTTTTTGTTCCTGCTTCCATTTAGTCAAGAGACTTTGCACCAAGTGTTCTGACATGACAGTAAGACGGTGCATTTCCCGATGGGAATCCCATTTTATTTATGTCTTTTAGAGGAAGAAGAGGAGGAGCAAAGGGAAGATGCTAGACAGGGTAAATGTACTGCGTGCACTCACCAGTAGCTCCCTACACTCATTTAACAGGCAGAGGCACACCTTCCTGGCAATGAGCTTGCTGAATTGGCCTACTCTGCTCCAGGTCAGTGGAAACCCTGATAGAGAGCAGTGCCTCCTTCTGCTAGAACATCTGCAGCTAATATACACCAGAGGGCTGGCACTGTCGGTGTGCAATGTGTAGTATTGCAAAGCATGCAATTTTCATCAACAGGAATTGAAGGGTAGAAGCGTATGAAAGGATCTGAGAGTCTGCTTTCAAAGACACTGAAAATTGATTTAATTTTAGGCGAGTCTGGCATTTATTTAAATTTAGTAAAAAATGTTGTCATCTGTTAGGAACTGTTCAAAAACTGTACTCCAGGTGTGGTCTCACCAAAGCCCTATATAATTGCTGCAAGACCTCTTATACTCGAACCCCCTTGCAATAAAGGCTAACATACAATTTGCCTTCCTAATTGCTTGTTGTAGCTGCACTTTAACATTCTGTAATGTATGTACAATGACCCCCAATTCCCCTATAATGCCTACATTTACTAGTCTAGCACTTATTACAAATATTCTGCTTTACCATTCTTCCTACCTAAGTTCCTCATATTATACCCAATCTCCCAGCTTCTTTGCCAATCACTTAACTGGTCTATATCTCTGACAGTCTCTTTACGTCCTCCTCACAGCTTATTTAATCACTACTTTGTATTGTCAACAAACATGTATATCTTGCATCATTCACCTCATCTAAGTCATTGATATAGATTGTAAATAGCTGAGGCCCAAGCACGGATCCTTGTGGCGCTCCGCTAGTTACAGCCTGCTAACTGAAAATGACCCGTTTATTCCTCCTCTCTGTTTTCTGTCCGTTAACCTATCCTCAATCTATGCTAGTATATTACCCCAATCTCATGAGTCCTAATCTTGTATAATAAACTCTTGTGTCGCAACTTATCGAATGCCTTCAGAAAATCCAAAAATACTACATTCACTGGTTCCCCTTTATCTACCCTGTTACTTACATGCTCAAAAAAATTTCACGGATTTGTCAAATATGATTTCCCTTTCATACGATCATGATGAATCTGCCAGGACTACAAAGCAGAAAACTGAGCACCTCTAGCGAGTAATATTCCACCCATTAATTTTAAGAAGCAGAAATACTTTAAGCCAGGAACAGAGGAAGAAAAAGATAGACTTGCATTTATATAGCGCATTTGACATCACAAAGCACTTTACAGCCAATTATGTACTTTTTAAGGTGTAGTCACTGTTGTAATGTAGGAAATGCGGCAGCCAATTTGCAAACAGCAAGCTCCCACAAATAGCAATGTGATAATGACCAAATAGTTTGTTTTTGTTATGTTTTGATTGAGGGATAAATCTTGGCCAGGACACCGGTGATAACTCCGCTGCTCTTCTTCGAAATAATGCCATGGGATCTTTTATGTCCACCTGAGAGCGCAGACGCGGCCTCAGTTTAATGTCTCATCTGAAAGATGGCACCTCCAACAGTGCAACACTCCCTCAGCATTGCACTGGAGTGTCAGTCTAGATTTTTGTGCTCAAGTCCCTGGAGTGGGACTTGAACCTACACCCTTCTGACTCAGAGGTGAAAGTGCTACCCACTGAACCACGGCTGACACGATATAAAGGTATTAACTAGCTAATAATGAAAGCAGTGCTGGGGAGACTGCCATAGGTGCAAATGGAGCTGCGGACAGGTCAGGGAAGGAGATTCAAGGGTGGAAACATATGGGGGTAGTGTTCTAATAGTTTGAAAAGAGCCAATGACAGTTTGGGTTTAATTCTCCTGGGTCCCCTGCTCTATAAGCTGTTAGACTCTGTTACATCTAATACTATCAGGTCACAGCAATCCACATTGCTGCCAGACTGTGCTCGGCTCCATTCTTCAAACTCTTCACCAGTCCTGCTGGACCTCAGAACCTCCTCACCGGGTTCATAGAAATCATAGAAAATAGTTGCAGGAGTAGGCCATTCGGCCCTTCGAGCCTGCAGCGCCATTCAATATGATCATGGCTGATCATGCAACCTCAGTACCCCACACCCGCTTTCTCTCCATACCCGCTGATCCCCTTAGCCGTAAGGGCCACATCTAACTCCCTCGAATATATCCAATGAACTGGCCTCAGCAACTTTCTGTGGTAGAGAATTCCACAGGTTCACCACTCTCTGGATGAAAAAGCTTCTCCTCATCTCGGTCCTAAATGGCTTACCCCTTATCATTGGACTTTGACCCTTGGTTCTGGACTTCCCCAACATCGGGAACATTGTTCTTGCATCTAATCTGTCCAGTCCTGTCATAATGTTATATGTTTCTATGAGATCCCCTCTCATTCTTCTAAATTCCAGTAAGTATGAGCCTAACCGATCCTGTCTTCCTTCATATATCAGTCCTGTCATCCCGGGAATTAGTCTGGTGAACCTTCGCTGCACTCCCTCAATAGCAAGCATATCCTTCCTCTGATTAGGAGACCAAAACTGAACACAATACTCAAGGTGCGGTCTCACCGAGACCGTGTACAACTGTAGTAAGACCTCCCTGCTTCTATACTGAAATCCTCTTGCTATGAAGGCCAGCATGCCGTTTGCTTTCTTTACTGCCTGCTGTACCTGCATGCCTACCTTCAGTGACTGATGTACCATGATACCCAGGTCTCTTTGCACCTCCCCTTTTACTAATCTGTCACCATTCAGATAATTATCTGCCTTCCTGTTTTTGCCACCAAAGTGGATAACCTCACATTCATCCATATTATACTGCATCTGCCATGCATTTGCCCATTCACCTAACCTGTCCAAGTCACCCTGCAGCCTCTTAGCATCCTCCTCACAGCTCACACTGCCAACCAGCTTAGTGTCACCTGCAAACTTGGAGATATTACATTCAAATCCTTCGTCTAAATCATTAATGTATATTGTAAATAGTTGGAGTCCCAGCACTGAACCTTGCTGTACCCCACTTGTCACTGCCTGCCATTCTGAAAAGGACTTGTTTATTCCTACTCTTTGCTTTCTGCCTGCCAACCAGTTCTCTATCTGCATCAATACATTACCCCCAATACCATGTGTTTTAATTTTGCACACTAATCTCTTGTGTGGGACCTTGTCAAAAGCTTTTGAAAATCCAAATACACCACATCCACTGGTTCTCCCTTGTCCACTCTGTCATGTATCTCACATTACTGTATATAACTGTATCTTACCATGCTATACATGACTGTAACTGGATATGACCTGTAACAATAAGCATACCTTACCACCAGGGGTGCACTTGCAGGAGACACTCCATACCTGTCCCACTGTGGTATATAAAGGGAGGTCTCAGGCAAGTGCAGCACTGGAGAGCTGGAATGAAAGGTGCAGGTCCTGAGTGACCTTCACTTCAGCATGTGTCTTGTGTAAGTCAGTACATCAGAGTCAGGACTTAACACACTCTACTAGTTACATCATCAAAAAATTCCAGAAGATTTGTCAAGCATGATTTCCCTTTCATAAATCCATACTGACTTGAACCGATCCTGTCACTGCTTTCCAAATGCGCTGCTGTTACATCTTTAAAAATTGATTCCAACATTTTCCCCACTACCGATGTCAGGCTAACCAGTCTATAATTCACTGTTTTCTCTCTCCCTCCTTTTTTAAAAAGTGGGGTTACATTAGCTACCCGCCAATCTATAGGAACTGATCCAGAGTCTATAGACTGTTGGAAAATGACCACCAATGCATCCACTATTTCTAGGGCTACTTGCTTAAGTACTCTGGCATGCAGATTATCAGGCCCTGGGGATTTATCGGCCTTCTGTCCCATTAGTTTCCTTAACACCATTTCCTGACTAATAAGGATTTCCCTCATTTCCTCCTTCCCACTAGACACTCGGTCCCCTACTATTTTCAGGAGGTTTTTCGTGTCTTTCTTAGTGAAGACAGAACCAATGTATTTGTTCAATTGGTCTGCCATTTCTTTGTTCCCTATTATGAATTCACCTGATTTTGACTGCAAGGGGCCTACATTTGTCTTCATGAATCTTTTTCTCTTCACATATCTAAAGAAGCTTTTGCAGTCAGTTTTTATGTTCCCTGCAAGCTTACTCTCATATTCTATTTCCCCCTCCTAATTAGACCCTTTGTCCACCTCTGCTGAATTCTAAATTTCTCCCAGTCCTCAGGATTGCTGCTTTTTCTGGCCAATTTATATGCCTCTTCCTTGGATTTAACACTATCCCTAATTTCCCTTGTTAGCCACGGTTGAGCCACCTTCCCTGTTTTATTTTTACGCCAGACAGGGATGTACAATAGTTGTAATTCATCATTGTGATTTTAAATGTTTGCCCTTGCCTATCCATCGTCAACCCTTTAAGTATCATTCACCAGTCTATCCTAGCCAAATCACGTCTCATACCATCATAGTATCCTTTCTTTAAGTTCAGGACCCTAGTCTCTGAATTACCTATGTCACTCTCCATCTTAAGGAGGAGTTCTACCATATTATGGTCACTCTTCCCCAAGGGGCCCTGTACGACAAGATTGCTAATTAATCCTCTCTCATTACACAAGACCAAGTCTAGGATGGTCAGCTCTCTAGAAACATAGAAACATAGAAAATAGGTGCAGGAATAGACCATTCGGCCCTTTGAGCCCTGTAAGGGGGAGAGAGGGAAGGCTTCCTCTCCCACAAGCGGGCCCACTGATATAGAGGGTCGACGCTCGCCCCAGCCCACGTAGCAATTCTCGAAGTTAGCAGACAGAGATGGATGGCAAAGTATAACGATCTTTATTACGAACGTCCGGGAACACCTCTTATCACAGTCGCCTGTGAGTGGAGATGCTCTCCGAACAGCACAATCATACAACTTTTATACATTTCAAAACCCCTCTGTTCCCGGACAAGACCACCCTAGATTTCTAATTGAACTACCTTATCAGTGCTACTTCTCTAATTGGACTACATTATTCGTGCTACTTTGGATTGACAGGCCAAGACCCTCGTGACCGCTTTAGGCCGTGACTAGAATGACTTCATTATGTTGGAATTTGTTATACATTTCCTTGGTGCCTGTGAGTCGCCTCGAGCCTCTTCGCAAGGTCTTATCAATGTCTGTTTAGGTTCTCACATCGTATCCTGTCGGAATATTATTGAATTGATAACTTCTGGAGCCTTGGTACAAGGCCGAAGAGAGGCCTTTTACCTCCTTATGGGCCATTGCAGGAACCAGCACTTTAACCCTTGTCCCGCTGGTACTCCGAATGCCAAATTTCTCTTACAATTCTCCCCGTTTGGCCCTTGGCTATACGCCAAGCTGGCCATATTTCCCGATAACAATCTCCCTGTAGGTGAATTCCAGATAGGTTCGTTCACCTGGGTGGCCATCTCCCAAGCTTCGGGACCTCCTGAAACCTTCCCACAGAGTTATATAAGGTAAGTCCTTCCTGTAGGACTGCTTAAATTTTCATCCCTTATGGCCTTAATCATAGTGCGTGCCCTGACGTATCGTTTGACCTGTTTAATTCGTGCACATGTTAATCCCATCATGACCATCAGAACCAGGCCCTGTATTACTATAAGTACATGTGATATTATTTTTATCCATGGGTGAATTTGATTATCAAGTCCAATGTCCCACAGTTTTGAGTACCAGGGCTGATCAGCCAGCATTGCATTAGTGTCTCTCTGTAAGTTGTCTATTTCTTCCATCAGCCGGATATACTGTCATCTTTGATTCTGGATTCCTTGCACCAGACGTAATTGTTCCTCGTTTAATTCCGGTATTGTTCCATGGATGATTTCCATTGTCTCGGGATGTATATGGTTAAGTTGGCTGCCCCCGTGCTCACGCCCCACTCTCCGTTCCCTTGTGGGGCAGCGATGGTCTCCAGATCGTGTTCAAGAGGAGTAATACTCAGCATACATCCGTTTATCTGATGGAATCTGCAATCATCATTCGTCATTCGTGGCGTACCTCGACATAGAACCACTTGGTTATTTTTATAACAGTCGGTTATGGCAATGCCTCTGGTACTATTGTTAACTTTAATCACCCGTCTGGCAGGCTGATGGTAACGCAACCGAGTTTGGTTTCTTACTTCACCGATATTATCGATCTGGAATAAGGGGTCTCCCTTTGTTACATCATATGGGCCACCTGTAACAGTTCCCCTTCCGCACCATCTCCCCACTGCGCATGTAGGGCTTGGTTATCCAAGTCCCTCCCCAGTAAACCCCTCAAGACTACGCCATTAAGTAGTTAGCCCGGTCAGATATTGCATACAGGTCTATGGAATTCATCGTCGTAACCCCTGCCGCATCTCAGGGTAGTGGATTCTGGGCCTTCGAGGATCTGTTGTGCCAGGTTCTGGTGTAGACTTATATCCTTTCTTTAGATTCTTTTATTACTAGCCCCCTTTTGGCTTCAGTCTTTATGGACGGGCTTATGGGGGGACTTGCGTGGCTGTGCTGGGAAGATTTGTTGTCCCCAGGGTGATTGTTGGGGCAGTGGTAGGGCTTCACACTCCATCCGCCCCCCTTTTTGCTCCGTTCTGTTCCCACCCTTCTGTTTCTCTTGCGGGGTGGATTTAGCGGCTTGTTTTGCAGCTTCGTCCGCCCAGGCATGAGCTTCTAGAACTGAAATTCCATCCAGTTGGATTTCTGCGTCCTTCCCCATACTGGCGCCCATAGCATCGGCAGCCTACTGCATTACAACCTTACTTAATACACTATACATAGCCATGCATTAAAATAAGTTCTGTCCTTGCTCCAGTCCTTGACTGCTGGGATGCATATTTCGGCAGTTAAATTAAACAAAGCTAGTTCATGTAGTTGTGTCTTTCCTGCGTGTGCTATATCTCTCGTAGTCCATCTGTATTATCCAGTGCTTGCGTGGGCCTCAAGGTCCCCAGTATCCTGAGTCTCCAGAGTCGAAGTAGCCGCTGTGGTCCCATCTCGGTGAGTGTTTTATCTGCAAATTTTAAACAGATCCTGGTCGTCACCAGGTGTTAGGTTCTGGTCTACTCATCTTTTATCCATGCATGTTGAGGTCACTCTGTGAAATCGGAGGTAAGGGTTAGGTTGGGTTTGTGGACTACACTTATCCACCGTGGGCTCTATTGCCATAGGTGATGGTGCTATGGCTGCGCACTGCACTATCCGTCCGGTCCCATTTAAAAAAAAATCTCTTCCAGCTTATTTATCTTAGCCTTTAACTCTTGCATTTGTTTTGTTTGAGTATCTTTCTTTTATTTGTATCAGGCGAGTATTATTACATAGGCTAGTTCGTTTTTTTTAATTCTGACTATCCCACCATTTCCTCTATCTGTCAGGTGAGCCTTTTTTATTCTATTTAGAAATCCAAATTAATAATGTCCAGTATAAAACAGCTGTCAATGGAAAGGGTTAACTCCTTTACAGGTTTATAAGAAAGCCTGATGTCATTATGTGACTTCACGTAATTATCTGAAAAATTCTTTAGCACGTTACGTCTTTTTTTTTTCAGATCTCCTTTCTTCAAATTAGGTTTTGTATTTTACACGGAGGGCTGCTTTTCGTTATCTCAAATTCCAGTTTCAAGGTCATAGAAACATAGAAACATAGAAAATAGGTGCAGGAGTAGGCCATTCGGCCCTTCTAGCCTGCACCGCCATTCAATGAGTTCATGGCTGAACATTCAACTTCAGTACCCCATTCCTGCTTTCTCACCATACCCCTTGATCCCCCTAGTAGTAAGGACCTCATCTAACTCCTTTTTGAATATATTTAGTGAATTGGCCTCAACAACTTTCTGTGGTAGAGAATTCCACAGGTTCACCACTCTCTGGGTGAAGAAGTTCCTCCGCATCTCGGTCCTAAATGGCTTACCCCTTATCCTTAGACTGTGACCTCTGGTTCTGGACTTCCCCAACATTGGGAACATTCTTCCTGCATCTAACCTGTCTAACCCCATCAGAATTTTAAATGTTTCTATGAGGTCCCCTCTCATTCTTCTGAACTCCAGTGAATACAAGCCCAGTTGATCCAGTCTTTCTTGATAGGTCAGTCCCGCCATCCCGGGAATCAGTCTGGTGAACCTTCGCTGCACTCCCGAAATAGCAAGAATGTCCTTCCTCAGGTTAGGAGACCAAAACTGTACACAATACTCCAGGTGTGGCCTCACCAATGCCCTGTACAACTGTAGCAACACCTCCCTGCCCCTGTACTCAAATCCCCTTGCTATGAAGGCCAACATGCCATTTGCTTTCTTAACCGCCTGCTGCACCTGCATGCCAACCTTCAATGACTGATGTACCACGACACCCAGGTCTCTTTGCACCTCCCCTTTTCCTAATCTGTCACCATTCAGATAATAGTCTGTCTCTCTGTTTTTACCACCAAAGTGGATAACCTCACATTTATCCACATTATACTTCATCTGCCATGCATTTGCCCACTCACCTAACCTATCCAAGTCGCTCTGCAGCCTCACAGCATCCTCCTCGCAGCTCACACTGCCACCCAACTTAGTGTCATCTGCAAATTTGGAGATACTACATTTAATCCCCTCATCTAAATCATTAATGTACAGTGTAAACAGCTGGGGCCCCAGCACAGAACCTTGCGGTACCCCACTAGTCACTGCCTGCCATTCTGAAAAGTACCCATTTACTCCTACTCTTTGCTTCCTGTCTGACAACCAGTTCTCAATCCATGTCAGCACACTACCCCCAATCCCATGTGTTCTAACTTTGCACATCAATCTCTTGTGTGGGACCTTGTCGAACGCCTTCTGAAAGTCCAAATATACCACATCAACTGGTTCTCCCTTGTCCACTCTACTGGAAACATCCTCAAAAAATTCCAGAAGATTTGTCAAGCATGATTTCCCTTTCACAAATCCATGCTGACTTGGACCTATCATGTCACCTCTTTCCAAATGCACTGCTGTGACATCCTTAATAATTGATTCCATCATTTTACCCACTACCGATGTCAGGCTGACCGGTCTATAATTCCCTGTTTTCTCTCTCCCTCCTTTTTTAAAAAGTGGGGTTACATTGGCTACCCTCCACTCTATAGGAACTGATCCAGAGTCAATGGAATGTTGGAAAATGACTGTCAATGCATCCACTATTTCCAAGGCCACCTCCTTAAGTGCTCTGGGATGCAGTCCATCAGGCCCTGGGGATTTATTGGCCTTCAATCCCATCAATTTCCCCAACACAATTTCCCGGCTAATAAGGATTTCCCTCAGTTCCTCCTCCTTACTAGACCCCCCGACCCCTTTTATAACCGGAAGGTTGTTTGTGTCCTCCTACGTGAATACCGAACCAAAGTACTTGTTCAATTGGTCCGCCATTTCTTTGTTCCCCGTTATGACTTCCCCTGATTCTGACTGCAGGGGACCTACGTTTGTCTTTACTAACCTTTTTCTCTTTACATATCTATAGAAAGTTTTGCAATCCGTCTTAATGTTCCCTGCAAGCTTCTTCTCATACTCCATTTTCCCTGCCCTAATCAAACCCTTTGTCCTCCTCTGCTGAGTTCTAAAGGTCGTTACAAAGTCTCTTCTAAACTGCTAAAGCTTGCTGTTTTCTGCTCAACAAACCTATCCTTTGTGCATTTCCTAGCTCCATAACTTACCGAATAAATCCACACCTGCGTTTCTAACTTAAAATGTCTTAAAACTTCCCACATACAGGACAACACAACAAAGGGTTAAAAAACGTTCACTCTGTTTGGAAAACATGAAAAGTTCATTCCGCAGTCAAAAAATCACATCGGGACTCTCACTCAATGACAGACATTAACAAAAGTCTCTCTTCATTCAACAAAGCTTATTAATTGGTTGGCCGGTTCTATTTTTGGATCCATATGTCACTTAAGATAGTCATTATCAGCTTTTTTATGGCCTTATGTAATTACGCAAGTTACAATTAATGATTGGTTTTATTCGCCTTTTTACTTGCCGTGTTACCCATCTTCTTCGGGCTATGAGGGTCTTGGGTACTCCCTTAAATTTGTGTCAGGTATGCAGGACGCTATTTATATGTCTTCCCTTGGCGCCGCGCACGCGTACTACTGCACGCTTTGGGTCAATATATCCCTTCACTGCTCAGGGACATTGTCTCTATTCCCTCTCTCTCTCGTCCCAGCACCGTGCGCTCGTACTGCTTCGGGTCAATAGACCTCTCTCTCCCTCTATATCTTCCCTTGCGTCGTACCCTGATCGCACTGCCGTTCTCTCGTCCCAGCACCGTGCGCTCGTACCGCTTCGGGTCAATAGACCTCTCTCTCCCTCTATATCTTCCCTTGCGTCGTACCCTGATCGCACTGCCGTGCTACCTCCATGCGCGGGTTTTAGGATGCACCTTTTGACCCCCTTTTACCCCTAGATCGTCCTTGTCCTCCAGCTCCGTCCCTCCGGGACTCACTACAGATCGTTCTTTTGTACGGATGTCCTTCCCTTGTGGTTTACGATGCCACAGCTCTAACTTGAAAGTGGTAAATTAAAACATACTCACCCCAACAGCTGGGTCATTGTTCCGTTCGGGAAGTCCGTACCCTGCTCGCAGCGCCAAATGTAAGGGGGAGATGGGAAGGCTTCCTCTCCCACGAGCGGGCCCACAGATAGAGAGGGTCGACGCTCGCCCAGCCCACGTAGCAATTCTTGAAGTTAGCAGACAGAGACGGATGGCAAAGTATAACGATCTTTATTCCGAACGTCCGGGAACACCTCTTATCACAGTCGCTTGTGAGTGGAGATGCTCTCCGAACAGCACAATCATACAACTCTTATACATTTCAAAACCCCTCTGTTCCCAGACAAAACCTCCATAGATTTCTAATTGAACTACCTTATCAGTGCTACTTCTCTAATTGGACTACCTTATTAGTGCTACTTTGGATTGACAGGCCAAGACCCTCGTGACCGCTTTAGGCCGTGACCAGAATGACTTCATTAGGTCGGAATTTGTTATACATTTCCTTGGTGCCTGTGAGTTGCCTCGAGCCTCTTCGCAAGGTCTTATCAATGTCTGTTTAGGTTCTCACATCGTATCCTGTCGGAATATTATTAAATTGATAAATTCTGGAGCCTTGGTACAAGGCCGATGAGAGGCCTTTTACCTCCTTATGGGCCATTGCAGGAACCAGCACTTTAACCCTTGTCCCGCTGGTACCCCTAATGCCAAATTTTTCTTACAAGCCCGCACCACCATTCAATAAGATCATGGCTGATCATTCCCTCAGTACTCCTTTTCTGCTTTCTCTCCATACCCCTTGATCCCTTTAGCCATAAGGACCATATCTATCTCCCTCTTGAATATATCCAATGAACTGGCATCAACAACTCTCTGCAGCAGGGAATTCCACAGGTTAACAATTCTCTGAGTGAAGAACTTTCTCCTCATCTCAGTCCTAAATGGCCTCCCCCTTATCCTAAGACTGTGTCCCCAGGTTCTGGACTTCCCCAACATCGGGAACATTCTTCCCACATCTAACCTGTCCAGTCCAGTCAGAATCTTATATGTTTCTATGAGATACCCTGTGTATAAAGGCCCAGTTGATCCATTCTCTCCTCATATGTCAGTCCAGCCATCCCTGGAATCAGTTTGGTGAACCTTCGCTGCACTCCCTCAATAGCAAGAACGTCCTTCCTCAGATTAGGAGACCAAAACTGAACATAATATTCCAGGTGAGGCCTCACCAAGACCCTGTACAACTGCAGTAAGACCTCCCTGCTCCTATACTCAAATCCCCTAGCTATGAAGGCCAACATGCCATTTTCCTTCTTCACTGCCTGCTGTACCTGCATGCCAACTTTCAATGACTGATGTACCATGACACCCAGGTCTCGTTGCATCTCCCCTTTTCCTAAACTGCCGCCATTCAGATAATACTCTGCCTTCGTGTTTTTGCCACCAAAGTGGATAACCTCACATTTACTCACATTATTCTGCATCTGCCATGCATTTGCCCACTCACCTTACCTGTCCAAATCACCCTGCAGCCTCTTAGCGTCCTTCTTACAGCCACACCGCCACCCAGTTTAGTGTCATCTGCAAACTTGGAGATATTACACTCAATTTCTTCATCCAAATAATTGATGTATATTGTATGGAGCTGGGATGCCAGCACTGAGCCTTGTGGCACTCCACTAGTCACTGCCTCACATTTCAAAGAGGACCCGTTTATCCCTACTCTCTGCTTCCTGTCTGCCAACCAATTCTCTATCCATGCCAGTACATTACCCCCAATAACATGTGCTTTGATTTTGCACACCAATCTCTTATGTGGGACCTTGTCAAAGGCCTTTTGAATGTCCAAATACACCACATCCACTGGTTCTCCCTTGTCCACTCTACTAGTTACATCCTCAAAAAATTCCAGAAAATTTGTCAAGCATGATTCCCCTTTCATAAATCCATGCTGACTTGGACGGAGCCCATCATTGCTTTCCAAATGTGCTGCTATTACATCTTTAACAATTGATTCCAACATTTTCCCCACTACTGATGTCAGGCTAACCGGTGTTTAATTATCCGTTTTCTCTCTCCCTCCTTTTTTAAAAAATTGTGTTACATTAGCTACCCTCTAGTCAATAGGAACTGATCCAGAGTCGATAGACTATTGGAAAATAATCACCAATGCATCCACTATTTCTAGAGCCACTTCCTTAAATACTCTGGGATGCAGACAATCAGGCCCCGGGGATTTATCGGCCTTCAATCCCATCAATTTCCCAAACACAATTTCCCACCTAATAATGATATCCTTCAGTTCCTCCTTCTCACGAGAACCTCGGTTTCCTAGTACATCTGGAAGGTTATTTGTGTCTTCTTTGTGAAGACAGAACCAAAGTATTTGTTCAATTGGTCTGCCATTTCTTTGTTCCTCATTATAAATTCACCTGAGACTGACTGCAAGTGACCTACATTTTCTCTTCACATATCTATAGAAGCTTTTGCAGTCAGTTTTTATGTTCCCGGCAAGCTTCCTCTCATACGCTATTTTCCCCCTCCTAATTAAACCCTTTGTCCTCCTCTGCTGAATTCTAAATTTCTCCCAGTCCTCAGGTTTGCTGCATTTTCTGGCCAATTTATATGCATCTTCCTTGGATCTAACACTATCCTTAATTTCCCTTGTTAGCCGCGGTTCATCGACCTCCCCTGTTTTATTTTTACTCCAGACAGGGATGTACAATTGTTGAAGTTCATCCATGTGATCTATAAATCTTTGCCATTGCCTATCCACCGTCAACCCTTTAATTATCATTTGCCAGTCTATTGTAGCCAATTCATGCTTCATACCGTCGAAGTTAACTTTCCTTAAGTTCAGGACCCTAGTTTCTGCATTAAATGTGTCACTCTCCATCTTAATAAAGAATTCTACCATATTATGATCACTCTTCCCCAAGGGGCCTCGCACAACAAGATTACTAATTGATCCCTTCTCATTACACATCACCCAGTCTAGGATGGCCAGCTCCCTAGTTGGTTCATCGACATATTGGTCTAGAAAACCATCCCCAATACACTTCAGGAAATCCTCCTCCACCGCATTGTTATCAGTTTGGTTAGCCCAATCTAAATGTAAATTAAAGTCACCCATGATAACTACTGTACCTTTATTGCACACATCCTTTATTTCTTATTTGATGTTGTCCCCAACTTCACTACTACTGTTTGGTGGCCTGTACACAACTCCCACCAGTGTTTTCTGCCCTTTGGTATTCCATAGCTCCACCCATACCGATTCCACATCTTCCAAGCCAATGTCCTTCCTTACTATTGCATTAATTTCCTCTTTAACCAGCAATGCCATCCCGCTTCCTTTTCCTTTCTGTCCATCCTTCCTAAATGTTGAATACCCCTGGATGTTGAGTTCCCAGCCTTGGTCACCCTGGAGCCATGTCTCCGTGATGCCAATTACATCATATCCATTAACTGCTATCTGTGCAGTTAATTCGTCCACCTTATTCCGAATACTCCTCGCACTGATTCACAGAGTCTTCAGGCTTGTCTTTTTAATACACTTTGCCCCTTTAGAATTTTGCTGTCATGTGGCCCTTTTTGTTTTTTGCCTTTGGTTTCTCTGCCCTCCGCTTTTACTATTCTCCTCTCTATCTTTTGCTTCTGCCTCTATTTTATTTCCCTCTGCCTCCCGGCATAGGTTCCCATCCCCCTGCCATGTTAGTTTAACTCCTCCCCAAAAGCACTTGCAAACACTCCCCCTAGGACATTAGTTCCGGTCCTGCCCAGGTGTCGACTGTCCGGTTTGTGCTGTTCCCAACTCCTGAGAAACCGGTTCCAATGTCCCAGGAATTTGTACCACTCCTCAAGCCACGTATTCATCTGAGCTCTCCTGTGATTCCTACTCTGACTAGGACGTGGCACTGGTAGCAATACTGAGATTACTACTTTTAAGGTCCTACTTTTTAATTTCGCTCCGAGCTCCCTAAATTCGTCTTGTTGGACCCCATCCCGCTTTTTACCTATATCGTTGGTACCTATATGCACCATGACAACTGGCTGTTTACATTTCCTTTGCAGAATGCCCTGCACCCGCTCCGAGACATCCTTGACCCTTGCACCAGGAAGGCAACATACCATCGTGGAGTCTCGATTGCGGCCGCAGAAACGCCTATCTATTCCCCTTACAATTGAATCCCCTATCACTATCGCTCTGCCACTCTTTTTCCTGTCCTCCTGTGCAGCAGAGCCACTCACAGTGCCATGAACTTGGCTGCTGCTGCCTTCCCCTGATGAGTCATCCCCCCCAACAGTACCCAAAACGGTATATCTGTTTTGCAGGCGGATGACCACAGGGGACCACTGCACTATCTTCCTTGCGCTGCTCTTTCTTTTGGTCAGCCAATCCCTATCTGACTGTGTACCCTTTACCTGCGGTGTGACCAACTCTCTAAACGTGCTATTCACGTCATTCTCAGCATCGTGGATGCTCCAGAGATCATCCACCCGCAGGTCCAGTGACGAAATGCGAGCTGTCAGGATCTGCAGGTGGATGCACTTCCCGCACACATAGTCGTGAGGGACAATGGAAGTGTCCCTGAGTTCCTACATAGTACAGGAGGAGAATAACATGCGTCCGAGCTCTCCTGCCATGACATAACCCTTGAATTAACTTAATTGGGCAGCAGCAATGCTAAAGGTTACTTACTGATGAAGGTTACTTACTCTAGTTGGTTCCTTGCCATATTGGTCTAGAAAACCATCCCTTTTACACACCAGGAAATCCTCCTTCACAATATTGCTTCCAGTTTGGTTCGCCCAATCAGTATGTTGGTTAAAGTCACCCATGATAACTGCTATATCCTTATTGCACGCATCCCTAATTTCCTGTTTGATGCCATCCCCAACCTCACTACTACTGTTTGGTGGTCAGTACACAACTCCCACTAGTGTTTTCTGCCATTTGGTATTCCGCAGCTCCACCCATACCGATTCCACATCATCCAAACGAATGTCTTTCCTTACTATTGCGTTAACCTCCTCTTTAATCATTAATGCTACCCCACCTCCATTTCCTTCCTGTCTATATTTCCTGAATACTGAATACCCCTGGATGTTGAGTTCCCAGCCTTGGTCCCCCTGGAGCCATGGCTCCATGATGCCAATTAGATCATATCCATTAACTGCTATCTGTGCAGTTAATTCGACCACCTTATTCCGAATACTCCTCGCACTGAGGCACAGAGCCTTCAGGCTTATCTTTTTAACACTATTTGTCCCTTTAGAATTTTGCTGTAATGTGGCCCTTTTTGTTTTTTGCCTTTGGTTTCTCTGCCCTCGGCTTTTACTATTCTACTTTCTATCTTTTGCTTCTGCCTCCATTTTATTTCCCTCTGCCTCCCGGCATAGGTTCCCATCCCCCTGCCATGTTAGTTTAACTCCTCGCCAAAAGCACTTGCAAACACTCCCCCGATTACATTAGTTCCGGTCCTGCCCAAGTGTAGACCGTTCGGTTTGTGCTGTTCCCAACTCCTGAGAAACTGGTTCCAATGTCCCAGGAATTTGAAACCCTCCCTTCTGCACCACTCCTCAAGCCACGTATTCATCTGAGCTATCCTGCGATTCCTACTCTGATGAGCACGTGGCACTGGTAGCAATCCTGAGATTACTACTTTTAAGGTCCTACTTTTTAATTTCGCTCCTCGCTCCCTAAATTCGTCTCGTAGGACCCCATCCCGTTTTTTACCTATATTGTTGGTATCTATATGCACCATGACAACTGGCTGTTTACATTCCCTTTTCAGAATGCCCTGCACCCGCTCCGAGACATCCTTGACCCTTGCACCAGGGAGGCAACATACCATCGTGGAGTCTCGGTTGCGGCCGCAGAAACGCCTATCTATTCCCCTTACAATTGAATCCCCTATCACTATCGCTCTGCCACTCTTTTTCCTGCACTCCTGTATAGCAGAGCCACTCACGGTGCCATGAACTTGGCTGCTGCTGCCTTCCCATGATGAGTCATTCCCCCCAACAGTACCCAAAACGGTGTATCTGTTTTGCAGGCGGATGACCACAGGGGACCCCTGCACTACCTTCCTTGCACTGCTCTTCCTTTTGGTGAGCCAATCCCTATCTGACTGTGTACCCTTTACCTGCGGTGTGACCAACTCTCTAAACGTGCTATTCACGTCATTCTCAGCATCGTGGATACTCCAGAATTCATCCACCCACAGCTCCAGTGACGAAATGCGAGCTGTCAGGATCTGCAGGTGGATGCACTTCCCGCACACATAGTCATGAGGGACAACGGAAGTGTCCCTGAGTTCCCACATAGTACAGGAGGAGCATAACATGCGTCCGAGCTCTCCTGCCATGACTTAACCCTTGAATTAACTTAATTGGGCAGCAACAATGCTAAAGGTTACTTACTGATGAAGGTTACTTACTCTAGTTGGTTCCTCACCATATTGGTCTGGAAAACCATCCCTTATACACACCAGGAAATCCTCCTCCACAATATTGCTTCCAGTTTAGTTCGCCCAATCAGTATGTAGGTTAAAGTCACCCATGATAACTCCTCAAGCCACGTATTCATCTGAGCTATCCTGTGATTCCTACTCTGATGAGCATGTGGCACTGGTAGCAATCCTGAGATTACTACTTTTAAGGTACTACTTTTTGATTTCGCTCCTAGCTCCCTAAATTCGTCTCGTAGGACCCCATCCCGTTTTTGCACGCGTCCCTAATTTCCTGTTTGATGCCATCCCCAACCTCACTACTACTGTTTGGTGGTCAGTACACAACCTCTACTAACGTTTTCTGCCCTTTGGTGTTTTGAAGCTCTACCCAGATAGATTCCACATTATCCAAACTAATGTCCTTCCTTACTATTGCGTTAACCTCCTCTTTAATCATTAACGCTGCCCCACCTCCCTTTCCTTCCTGTCGATACTTCTTGAATACTAAATACCCCTGGATGTTGAGTTCCCAGCCTTGGTCACTCTGGAGCCATGGCTCCGTGATGCCAATTAGATCATATCCATTAACTGCTATCTGTGCAGTTAATTCGACCACCTTATTCCGAATACTCCTCCCACTGAGGCACAGAGCCTTCAGGCTTATCTTTTTAACACTATTTGCCCCTTTAAAATTTTGCTGTAATGTGGCCCTTTTTATTTTTTGCCTTTGGTTTCTCTGCCCTCTGCTTTTACTATTCTACTTTCTATCTTTTGCTTCTGCCTCCATTTTATTTCCCTCTGCCTCCCGGCATAGGTTCCCATCCCCCTGCCATGTTAGTTTAACTCCTCACCAAAAGCACTTGCAAACACTCCCCCGAGGACATTAGTTCCGGTCCTGCCCAGGTGCAGAATGTCTGGTTTGTACTGGTCCCACCTCCCCCAGAACCGGTTCCAATGCCCCAGAAATTTGAATCCCTCCCTCCTGCACCATTCCTCAAACCACGTATTCTTCTGAACTATCCTTAAATTCCTACTCTGACTAACACATGGCACTGGTAGCAATTCTGAGATTACTACCTTTGAGGTCCTACTTTTCAATTTAACTCCTAGCTCCCTAAATTCAGCTTGTAGGACCTCATCCCATTTTCTACCTATATCGTTGGTACCTATATGCACCACGACAGCTGGCTGTTCCTCCTCCCCCTCCAGAATACGCTGCAGCTGCTCTGAGACATCCTTGACCCTTGCACCAGGGAGGCAACATACCATCCTGGAGTCTCGTTTGCAGTCACAGAAACGCCTATCTGTTCCCCTTACATTAGAATCCCCTATCACTATAGCTCTCCCAATCTTTTTCCTGCCCTCCTGTGCAGCAGAGCCACCCATGATGCTATGAACTTGGCTGCTGCTGCCTTCCCCTAGTGAGTCATCTCTCCCAACAGTACCCAAAACAGTGTATCTGTTTTGGAGGGAGATGTCCGCAGGGGACCCCTGCACTACCTTCCTTCCACTGCTCCGCCTGATGGTCACCTAGTCCCGATCTGCCTGAGGTAACTTTACCTGTGGTGTGACCAACTCACTAAATGTGTTATTCACTACATCCTCAGCATCGCAGATGCTCCAGAGTGAGTCCATACGCAGCTCCAGTGCCGCAATGCGGTCTGTCAGGAGCTGCAGCTAGACACAATTCCTGCACACATAGTAGCCAGGGACACCACCAGTGTCCCTGACTTACCACATAGCACAGGAGCATGACACAGGTCTGGGCTCTCTTGCCATGACTTAACCCTTAGATTAACTTAATTTGTCAACAATGCCAAAGGTTTTCTACTGATAATAAAAGAAGAAAAAGATCAAATACCCACCAATCTACCAGCCAATCACTTACCCGCTTGGCTGTGACATCACACTTCAATTTCTTTTTACTTCTTTGTTTACCTTCTATCCTTGTCCCTGCACCAGATAGCTCCTCGAACTCCCGCTGGCTGCTCCTGTAGCTGCTCCCCAACCTTCGCGCCCTTTTATGGGCCGCTCCTCGAACTCCCGCTGGCTGCTCCTGTAGCCGCTCCCCAACCTTCGCGCCCTTTTATGGGCCGCTCCTCAAAGTTCCGCTGGCTGTTCCTGAGAGTCCACACATCTGGGTCCTTTAGACCAGTGCACTGTGTTTCCAAATCCCAGGACCCCTCTCAGCATTCTTAACCCCACCTCACCCCGCTCCCCCCCCCCAAACCACACTCTCATCTCCCCAGTGTCTCCAGATCCCAGGATCCATCTCCCAATAGTTCAGTAACTGTCACACTTACTTTGGTTGTAACACAATTATTGTTATAAAACATTTTATTTGCAGCCTTTGTAAAAGAAAACAACAATTTTGTCCTCATATTGTGTGATTTCCTGCCCCAGCCCGATTTCCTGGCTCCAACACCAGGCCCAATAACAGTTGGGAGCTCGCTTGTACTGTGTGAATAAAACCTACCCTACAAAATCAGGATGAGTCAGCACACGAGCAGTCAGCCAGGTACTAACTGTGAACTACCCAATCAGAGACCAGAATACAAACATCTGCAATGGTACCTTTAGGAGAGAAGAAAGGAAAGCTAGAGTAGAAAAAATAATTATTTTCATTTTCAATTTTTTTCCACTTTCATTGACCTTTCTTGTATTTAAGTACACTGAGTTGCATTGGAATGATGTTTTGGAAATGAAGAATTCAGAATCAGGCTCAATCCAATAGCGAATTCAAGAGAAACTTCTTTACCCAGAGAGTGGTTAGTATGTGGAACTCGTTACCACAGGGAGTAGTTGAGGCGAATAGCATAGATGTATTTAAGAGGAAGCTAGATAAGCACATGAGGGAGAAAGGAAAAGAGGGATATGTTGATGGGAGACGAAGAAGGGTTGGTGGAGGCTCATGTGGAGCATAAAGACCGGCATGGACCTGTTGGGCCGAATGGCCAGTTTCTGTGCTGTAAATACTTTTTAATTGTAACACTTTGTAATGCTTTCCCCCCTTACTACTGATCACACTACTCCGTCCTTTGCCTGACCTCCATAATATCTTCTCAGCAAGCAGAAATGTGTGACTATCAGGAATTTAAACTCATTTATCTCCAATTAAAACTTTGTTCTGAAATAATTATTTGTCAAGACACACACTGGAACTTCACCTTGTATAGATTGAAAAAATATATACACAAGTTATAAAAATTGTCTTTCCTAGTATATATTCTAATCAGGTTGGTGCAACTTTTGATCTAAAATTAGTTCTGCATTTCATTAAAAAAAATCAACATTGCAAGGGGCAGTATTGACAGTGACAAAGCACAATGTGGAACTAATTTTGAATCTAAATTTTAACATTTTTGACGTACTATTTAGTAATTGAGCTATATGTTTTCATCAACACAGTGACCAATTACGGAACATAAAATTGCCATGGCTGTGGGAAGCTACCAGGCAAACGTTGTTTAGCCTACATCCCTGTTTAGGGGATTTTCAATCTGGCATTCAAACTGTTGAAGACTTAACATTAATCCAGTCACAATATTATTCAGCAGGTATCTCTAGAATTTATAAATAAATGCCATGAGGTTAAAGGACAGAAGAGCGGCACATTAAAAAGTCACATCCGAAAATTGGATAAAAAAGTCTCGTTACACGTAGCTGCTTGTGCAGAATATCGTAAAACCTTCGACTAGACACCTTTATTTCAGCCTATGGCAATCTAGGCCAGCAGAAAACATCAGAAATATCTAAACAGCAAGTATATTGTCACTCAACATTGCTTAAATGTCATCCTCTTATAAAAAGTATGTCCTCAAGTAGCACACATTAGTGCCCTCGTGGATTAAGAATGTCTTATGTCTCCAGCAGGGGACTGACTGGCTTCTTTTTGGAGGAGGAATATTACATTTATCTGAGTAACTCCATCAAGACGTGAAATCAGATGCAATAATAATTGGAGCTATTGATTGTCTCAATGTCAACTCATTGCCAAAACTTAGCTCTGAGTGCATGGTAAGTTATAAATTTATTATTTGCTCAAAGGGTGCATTTTATTGTCATGGACATATAGGCTGAAGTCCTGTTCATTGGAAGCTACATAATATAAATGATCTGCTAATTCAATTTATAAGTACTAAATTCTAACTTTGCTATACTAATTGCATTGCTTAATTTGAATTATTGGATGATTTGATCTTTTAAGCACCAAAATGACTTCAAATGATCGGGAGTGGATTGTATTTCATACCACTTTGTGACAATTTTTTGAATATTGTTCAGGAACCCATTGTTGTGTTCATTAATCACATGTAAGATTTCATTGAGCTGCAAACAATATTACACTTTATTAAAATTAGCCACACAAAGCCATAAATAAGCAGCTTTGAGACAGGGCCGACAAGAAATTAATAAAACGAGAGTGGCTCAAGAACACAACAGCTGTTCCAGCAGCAATCAGCCCTCAAGCAGGAGAGAAGATCATTTCATTGCGTATTTGGAGTTCCTCTTGGCCGGAGTCATGAGAAATATGGCCAAGCTGTTTGGTGCTGACATGCCCCATCCAGAAACCAGCATGTTATCAAAAATGTGGATAGAGGCTGCCTGCCTGAATAAGTGCTTGCTCCAAAGACAAGAGGGAAGAACAAGTGCTGAGGTTTTGTTAGAATGACAGTGACTTGAAGTGGAGTGGGAAGATAGTACTGGCAAAAATGAAATGGAAGCTGGCATAACGGGCTGACTATGTTCTGGACCCGGCCTGTGTAGAACTGGTGATAGCAGGACAACTATTATTACAAACTCAACTTGTTAAATGGGCAATAAGAAAGCCACATCAATAGTTGAAAAGAATGTCACTTAATTATCAGCACTGGCATTCAAGGAAACCTCTATTATGTTTTTAAAGTTGCTAATAAATGAAGTCATTTACATAATGTTCCACAGAGAGATAAGCAAAAGATTCATCTGGTCAGTAGTTATTGACATTCTGGGAAACTAGAAATACTGTTCTACTGATACCATGTTGTTTTGGGGAAGCCCTGTTTGGATGGACCTCTTTTCAACATCCTAGCTAACCCAGGTGGGACACTGACATGGACATCCAATTTGTTTTTGATTTGGATCAATAAGGTCAAGTAATGCGTACACTTTTTAGGACTGCGTCAGTCATTGGTTAGTCAAGGGATACAGATGTGAAGGAGGTAAGCAAAGTGAGTCAAGTGTATCGATTTTTAACTTGCAGCCCAGGCGTAAAACTGGTGATGCAGATCGGCCGTCCATTATAGAAGCCACCTGATTTTCATTTCTAATTATCTCACCACATGGACTGCAGCAGTTCAAGAAGGTGGCTCACTACCACCTGGTCAAGTGTGTACCATCTACGAGATGCACTGCAGCAACTCGCCAAGGCTTCTTCGACAGCACCTCCCAAACCTGCGGCCTCTATCACCAAGAAGGACAAGGGCAGCAGGCACATGGGAACACCATCACCTGCAAGTTCTCCTCCAAGTCACACATGATCTTGACTTGGAGATATATCACCGTCCCTTCATTTTCGCTGGGTCAAAATCCTGGAACTCCCTCCCTAACAGCACTGCGAGAGTAACTTCACCACATGGACTGCAGCGAGTGCCTCACCTCCTGACTTCCCAAAGCCTTTCCACCATCTACAAGGCACAAGACAGGAGTGTGATGGAATACTCTCACTTGCCTGGATGAGTGCAGCTCCAACACTTAAGAAGCTCGACACCATCCAGGACAAAGCAGCCCGCTTGATTAGCAGCCCATTCAGCACCTTAAACATTCACTCCCCGCATCACGAACATACCATGGCTACAGTGTATACCATCTGCAAGATGCACTGCAGCAACTCACCAAGGCTTCTTCGGCAGCACCTGCCAAACCCATGACCCCTACCACCTAGAAGGACAAGGGCAGCAGGCGCATGGGAACATCACCACCTCCAAGTCACACACCATCCTGACTTGGAAGTATATCGCCGTTTCTTCATCGTCGCTGGGTAAAGATCCTGGAACTTCCTTCCTAACAGCACTGTGGGAGTACCTTCACCACATGGCATGCAGCAGTTCAAGAATGCGGCTCACCACCACCCATTCAAGGGATGGGAAATAAATGCTGTCCTTGCCAGCGACATCCACATCCCATGAATAAATATAAAAAAAGATAATAAAAATCAGGTGGTTTCTTTAACAGGCACCCAATCCACAAAACCCATTTTACACCTGTAGGCAAGTTGAAAATCCACTCCCTTGACTCATTTTGTTTGTTTCTTTCACAACATGTAAAACAGACTTCTGATTCACTGTCACCTGTTTTACACTATCGTACAAAGTCATAATCTACCCCACTGTGTATAGACTGAAAAAATATCATATATAAGTAAAAAAACATGTCTCTCCTGGTATGTATTCTAATCCAACTAGTGCAACTTTTGATTTAAAATTAGTTCTGCATTTCAGAAAAAATGTCAACATTGCAAAAGGCAGTATTGACATTATTCACATTTCATAGCAAAATGCTGAACTAATTTTGCATTTAAATTTTAAGATTTTTGATGTACTATTTAGTCATTGAGCTACATGCTCACCAACACAGTGACCAATTACAGAACATAAAACTACCATAGCTCTGGGGAGCTACCAGGCAAACGTTGTTTAGCCTACATCCATGTTCAGGGGATGTTCAAAATGGCACTTGAAGAACTGTTGGAGACTTAAAGTTAATTCAGTTAAAATTTATTCAGCAGGTATCTCTCAAAGTTACAAATAAATGCCATGAGGTTAAAGGACAGAAGAGCGGCACATTAAAAGTCATACCCGAAAATTGCATTAAAAAAATCTCCTTACATATAGCCGCTTGTGCAGAATAGAACTTCAACATCTAAAATCTTTGACTCGACCTCTATTTCAGCCCATGGTAATCCAATCCCTCAGAAAGCATCATAAATATCTAAACAACACTGCTTAAATGTCATCCTCTTATAAAGGGTATGTCCTCAGGTAAGCACACAGTTTGCTCATGTGCCCGAGTTGTCATGTATGTGTGCTTGGGGTTACTAGCCAACAGCTGGCGCCACTGTTGGAGGTCATTGGGCTGTACGCACGTGTTTGCGGCCCAGGTATAAAAGGCAAGCCATCATGTAATGTTAATCACTTTGGGCCCTAATAAAGCAGAGCCAGGTCTGTACCTGTGTTAGTTTAAAGTATTCAGTCTATCGAGTTATTACATACAAGCCATTTGGCGACGAGGTAACTTAAGAACCTTCAGATGCAAAAATGAGCACAATTGGAATTCTGGAGAGATTCGTGGAGGGAGAGGACTGGGCAGATTTTGTAGCTTGCCTGGACTAGTACTTCGTGGCCAACAAAATAGAGGAACCCACTGACGCAATTAGGCGCAGGGCGGTCTTCCTCACGGTTTGTGGTCTGAAAATCGATGGACTCATAAAGGATCTTCTCTTGCCTGCAAGTCCAATGGACAAGGACTATGAGGAATTGTGTGCTCTGGTACGTGACCATCACAAACCAGAAGAAGGCATCATCATCTCATGATATCAATTCTACAAGCACGTTTGTTCTGAGGGCCAAGATGTGTCGGAAATCGTTGCCAGCCTAAGATGTCTAGCTGGACCGTGTAACTTCGAAAATGCATTGGGAGACATGCTGCGGGACTTCTTTGTAATCGGCATTAACCACGAGGTGATCCTACATATGCTACTGGCAGTGGAGGCGCTGGATTTGAGCAAGGCCATCACGATTGCCCAGGCATGCATGACGACGGACAAAAACTTAAGCAGATATCATAAAAAAATCGGAATTCGGCAAGTACTGTAAACAAGATTGTATCATTGTTTGGCAGAGCTGCATACGGCAGAGCCAACTCGACTGCGTATGCAAAACCTGTGGCTGCCCAAAGTCCGCCAATGGGAATGAATCCGATTTCACCGTGTTGGCGTTGTGGGGGCAATCATCAGCCTCATCAGTGTCGGTTTAAACAGTACATTTGTAAAGGTTGTTTGAGACTGGGGCATCCTCAGCACATGTGGAGGATGACTCAGCAGGGGAGGGCAGCAGCCAAGTTCATGGCACCGTGGGTGGCTCTGCTGCACAGGAGGGCAGGAAAAAGAGAAGAAGAGCTATAGTGGTAGGGGATTCAATTGTGAGAGGAATAGATAGACATTTCTGCGGCCGCAGCCGAGACTCCAGGATGGTATGTTGCCTCCCTGGTGCAAGGGTCAAGGATGTCTCGGAGCGGGTGCAGGGTATTCTGAAAAGGGAGGGTGAACAGCCAGTTGTCGTGGTGCATATAGGTACCAAAAATATAGGCAAAAAACGGGATGAGGTCCTACGAGACGAATTTAGGGAGCTAGGAGCTAAATTAAAAAGTAGGACCTCAAAAGTAGTAATCTCAGAATTGCTACCAGTGCCGCATGCTAGTCAGAGTAGGAATCGCAGGATAGCTCAGATGATTACATGGCTTGAGGAGTGGTGCACAAGGGAGGGATTCAAATTCCTGGGACATTGGAACCGGTTTGGGGGAGGTGGGACCAGTACAAGTCAGACGGTCTGCACCTGGGCAGGACCGGAACCAATGTCCTGGAGGGAGTGTTTGCTAGTGCTGTTGGGTAGGAGTTAAACCAATATGGCAGGGGGATGGTAACCCTGCAGGGAGACAGAGGGAAGCAGAATGGGGGCAGAAGCAAAAGATAGAAAGAAGAAAAGTAAAAGTGGAGGGTAGAGAAACCTAAGGCAAAAAGCAAAAAGGGTCACATTACAGCAAAATTCTAAAAGGGCAAAGTGTGTTAGAAAGACAAGCCTGAAGGCTCTTTGCTTCACTGCGAGGAGTATTCAGAATAAGGTGGATGAATTAACTGCGCAGATAGCAGTTAACGGGTATGATGTAATTGGCATCATGGAGACATGGCTCCAGGGTGACCAAGGCTGGGAACTCAACATCCAGGGGTATTCAACATTTAGGAAGGATAGACAGAAAGGAAAAGGAGGCGGGGTGGCATTGCTGCTTAAAGAGGAAATTAATGCAATAGTAAGAAAGGACATTAGCTTGGATGATGTGGAATCGCTGTGGGTGGAGTTACTGAATACCAAGGGGCAGAAAACGCTGGTGGGAGTTGTGTACAGACCAACAAACATTAGTAGTAAGGTTGGGGACAGCATCAAACAAGAAATTAGGGATGCATGCAATAAAGGTATAGCAGTTATCATGAGGGACTTTAATCTACATATTGATTGGGCTAACCAAACTGGTCGCAATGCGGTGGAGGGGGATTTCTTGGAGTGTATTAGGGATGGTTTTCTAGACCAATATGTCGAGGAACCAACTAGGCAGCTGGCCATCCTAGACTGGGTGATGTGTAACGAGAAAGTACTAATTAGCAATCTTGTTGTGCGAGGCCCCTTGCGGAAGAATGACCATAACATGGTAGAATTCTTTATCAAGATGGAGAATGACACAGTTAATTCAGAAACTAGAGTCCTGAACTTAAGGAAAGGTAACTTCGATGGTATGAGATGTGAATTGGCTAGAATAGACTGGCAAATCTATTGGAGTTGGAGTTGGAGCAGCGCGAGTCCGGGGTCGGAGGCCTATAAAAGACCCAGCGGGAGAGTGAGGCGGCGGTAGTTGGAGCAGCGCGAGTCCGAGGTTGGAGGCCTATAAAGGCCCAGCGGGAGAGTGAGGCGTGCTTGTGCAGCTACAGGGAGAAGGCAAAAAAGAAGTAAAAATAAACAGAAAGGTGACGTCACAGCCAAAGGGGTAAGTGATTGGCTGGTGATTGGTGAGTAGTTTTTCTTTCTTCTCTTTAACAGTGAGTAAACTTTAACATTATTGTTGCCTATCTAAAGGTTAAGTCATGGCAGAAGAGCTCGGACGCGTGTTATGCTCCTCCTGTACCATGTGGGAACTCAGGGATGACACCAGTGTCCCTGACGACTACGTGTGCGGGAAGTGTATCCGCCTCCAGCTCCTGACGGTCCACGTTGCGGAGTTGGAGCTGAGGGTGGGTTCACTCTGGAGCATCCACGATGCTGAGAATGACGTGAGTAGCATGTGTAGCGAGTTGGTCATACCACAGGAGAAGGGTCCACAGCCAGATAGGGAATGGAAGACCAACAGGAAAAGCAGTGCAATGATGGTAGTGCAAGGGTCCCCTGTGGTCATCCCCCTGCAACACATATACACTGCTTTGAGTACTGTTGAGGGAGATGACTCATCAGGGGAGGGCAGCAGCAGCCAAGTTCATGGCACCATGGCTGGCTCTGTTGCACAGGAGGGCAGGAAAAAGAGTGGGAGAACGATAGTGATAGGGGATTCAATTGTTAGGGGAATAGATAGGCGTTTCAGCGGCCGCAACCGAGACTCCAGGATAGTATGTTGCCTCCCTGGTGCAAAGGTCAAGGATATCTCGGAGCGGGTGCAGGACATTCTAAAAAGGGAGGGAGAACAGCCAGTTGTCGTGGTGCACATTGGTACCAACGACATAGGTAAAAAAAGGGATGAGGTCCGACAAAACGAATTTAAGGAGATAGGAGCTAAATTAAAAAGCAGGACCTCAAAAGTACTAATCTCAGGATTGCTAACAGTGCCACATGCTAGTCAGAGTAGGAATTTCAGGATAGCTCAGATGAATACATGGCTTGAGCAGTGGTGCAGCAGGGAGGGATTCAAATTCCTGGGGCATTGGAACTGGTTCTGGGGGAGGTGGGACCAGTACAAACCGAACAGTCTGCACCTGGGCAGGACCGGAACCAATGTCCGAGGGGGAGTGTTTGCTAGTGCTGTTGGGGAGGAGTTAAACTAATATGGCAGGGGGATGGGAACCAATGTAGGGAGACAGAGGGAAACAAAAAGGAGACAAAAGCAAAAAACAGAAAGGAGATGAGAAAAAGTGGAGGGCAGAGAAACGCAAGACAAAGAACAAAAAGTGCCACTGTACAACAAAATTCTAAAAGGACAAAGGGTGTTAAAAAAACAAGCCTGAAGGCTTTGTGTCTTAATGCAAGGAGTATCCGTAATAAGGTGGATGAATTAACTGTGCAAATAGATGTTAACAAATATGATGTGATTGGGATTACGGAGACGTGGCTCCAGGACGATCAGGGCTGGGAACTCAACATCCAGGAGTATTCAGGAAGGATAGAATAAAAGGAAAAGGAGGTGGGGTAGCATTGCTGGTTAAAGAGGAGATTAATACAATAGTAAGGAATGACATTAGCTTGAATGATGTGGAATCTTTATGGGTAGAGCTGCAAAAAACGTTAGTGGGAGTTGTGTGCAGAACTCCAAACAGTAGTAGTGATGTTGGGGAGGGCATCAAACAGGAAATTAGGGGTGCATGCAATAAAGGTGCAGCAGTTACAATGGGTGACTTTAATATGCACATAGATTGGGCTAACCAAACTGGAAGCAATACGGTGGAGGAGGATTTCCTGGAGTGCATAAAGGATGGTTTTCTAGACCAATATGTCGAGGAACCAACTAGGGGGAGGCCATCTTAGACTGGGTGTTGTGTAATGAGAGAGGAATATATAGCAATCTCGTTATGCGAGGCCCCTTGGGGAAGAGTGACCATAATATGGTGGAATTCTGCATTAGGATGGAGAATGAAACAGTTAATTCAGAGACCACGGTCCAGAACTGAAAGAAGGGTAACTTTGAAGGTATGAGGTGTGAATTGGCTAGGATTGATTGGCGAATGATACTTGAGGGGTTGACTGTGGATGGGCAATGGCAGACATTTAGAGACCGCATGGATGAACTACAACAATTGTACATTCCTGTCTGGTATAAGAATAAAAAAGCGAAGGTGGCTCAACCGTGGCCATCAAGGGAAATCAGGGATAGCATTAAAGCCAAGGAAGTGGCATACAAATTGGCCAGAAATAGCAGCGAACCCGAAGACTGGGAGAAATTTAGAACTCAGCAGAGGAGGACAAAGGGTTTGATTAGGGCAGGGAAAATGGAGTACGAGAAGAAGCTTGCAGGGAACATTAAGACGGATTGCAAAAGTTTCTATAGATATGTAAAGAGAAAAAGGTTAGTAAAGACAAACGTAGGTCCCCTGCAGTCAGAATCAGGGGAAGTCATAACGGGGAACAAAGAAATGGCGGACCAATTGAACAAGTACTTTGGTTCGGTATTCACTAAGGAGGACACTAACAACCTTCCGGATATAAAAGGGGTCAGAGGGTCTAGTAAGGAGGAGGAACTGAGGGAAATCCTTATTAGTCGGGAAATTGTGTTGGGGAAATTGATGGGATTGAAGGCCGATAAATCTCCAGGGCTGATGGACTGCATCCCAGAGTACTTAAGGAGGTGGCCTTGGAAATAGCAGATGCATTGACAGTCATTTTCCAACATTTCATTGACTCTGGATCAGTTCCTATCGAGTGGAGGGTAGACAATGTAACCCCACTTTTTAAAAAAGGAGGGAGAGAGAAAACAGGGAATTATAGACCGGTCAGCCTGACATCGGTAGTGGGTAAGATGATGGAATCAATTATTAAGGATGTCATAGCAGTGCATTTGGAAAGAGGTGACATGATAGGTCCAAGTCAGCATGTATTTGTGAAAGGGAAATCATGCTTGACAAATCTTCTGGAATTTTTTGAGGATGTTTCCAGTCGAGTGGACAAGGGAGAAATATTTGATGTGGTATATTTGGACTTTCAGAAGGCTTTCGACAAGGTTCCACACAAGAGATTAATGTGCAAAGTTAAAGCACATGGAATTGGGGGTAGTGTGCTGACATGGATTGAGAAATGGTTGTCAGACAGGAAGCAAAGAGTAGGAGTAAATGGGTACTTTTCAGAATGGCAGGCGGTGAGTCGTGGGGTACCGCAAGGTTCTGTGCTGGGACCCCAGCTGTTTACACTGTATATTAATGATTTAGACAAAGGGATTAAATGTAGTATCTCCAAATTTGCGGATGACACTAAGTTAGGTGGCAGTGTGAGCTGCGAGGTGGATGCTATGAGGCTGCAGAGCGACTTGGATAGGTTAGCTGAGTGGGCAAATGCATGGCAGATGAAGTATAATGCGGATAAATATGAGGTTGTCCACTTTGGTGGTAAAAACAGAGAGACAGACTATTATCTGAATGGTGACAGATTAGGAAAAGGGGAGGTGCAACGAGACCTGGGTGTCATGGTACATCAGTCATTGAAGGTTGGCATGCAGGTACAGCAGGCGGTTAAGAAAGCAAATGGCATGTTGGCCTTCATAGCGAGGGGATTTGAGTACAGGGGCAGGGAGGTGTTGCTACAGTTGTACAGGGCCTTGGTGAGGCCACACCTGGAGTATTGTGTACAGTTTTGGTCTCCTAACCTGAGGAAGGACATTCTTGTTATTGAGGGAGTGCAGCGAAGGTTCACCAGACTGATTCCCAGGATGGCGGCACTGACCCATCAAGAAAGACTAAATCAACTGGGCTTGTATTCACTGGAGTTCAGAAGAATGAGAGGGGACCTTATAGAAACATTTAAAATTCTGATGGGTTTAGACAGGTTAGATGCAGGAAGAATGTTCACAATGTTGGGGAAGTCCAGATCCAATGGTCACAGTTTAAGGATAAGCGTAAGCCATTTAGGACCGAGATGAGGAGAAACTTCTTCACCCAGAGAGTGGTGAACCGTTGGAATTCTCTACCACAGAATGTTGTTGAGGCCAATTCACTAAATATATTCAAAAAGGAGTTAGATGTCGTCCTTACTACTAAGGGGATCAAAGGGTATGGCAAGAAAGCAGGAAGAGGGTACTGAAGTTGCATGTTCAGCCATGAACTCATTGAATGGCGGTGCAGGCTAGAAGGTCCGAATGGCCTACTCCTGCACCTATTTTCTATGTTTCTATGTTTCTAAATGATACTTAAAGCGTTGATGGTGGATAGGCAATGGCAAACATTTAAAGGTCACATGGATGAACTTCAGCAATTGTACATCCCTGTCTGGAGTAAAAATAAAACGGGGAGGAGGCTCAACCATGGCTAACAAGGGAAATTAAGGATAGTGTTAAATCCAAGGAAGAGGCATATAAATTGGCCAGAAAAAGCAACACACCTGAGGACTGGGAGAAATTTAGAATTCAGCAGAGGAGGACAAAGGGTTTAATTAAGAGGGGGAAAATAGAATACGAGAAGAAGCTTGCCGGGAACATAAAAACTGACTGCAAAAGCTTCTATAGATATGTGAAGAGAAAAAGATTAGTGAAGACAAACGTAGGTTCCTTGCAGTCAGATTCAGGTGAATTTATAATGGGGAACAAAGAAATGGCAGACCAATTGAACAAATACTTTGGTTCTGTCTTCACAAAGGAAGACACAAATAACCTTCTGGAAGTACTAGGGGATTGAGGGTCGAGAGAGAAGGAGAAAATGAAGGATATCCTTATTAGGTGGGAAATTGTGTTAGGGTAATTGATGGGATTGAAGTCCGATAAACCCCTGGGGCCTGATAGTCTGCATACTGGAGTACTTAAGAAAGTGGCCCTAGAAATAGTGGATGCATTGGTGATCATTTTCCAACAGTCTATCGACTCTGGATCAGTTCCTATGGACTGGAGGGTAGCTAACGTAACACCATTTTTAAAAAGGAGGGAGAGAGAAAGCGGGTAATTATAGATCGGTTAGCCTGACATCAGTCGTGGGGAAAATGTTGTAATCAATTATTAAGGATGAAATAGCAGCGCATTTGGAAAGCAGTGACAGGATCGGTCAAAGTCAGCATGGATTTATGAAGGGGAAATCATGCTTGACAAATCTTCAGGACTTTTTTGAGTATATAACTCATAGAGTGGACAAGGGAGAACCAGTGGATGTGGTGTATTTGGACATTGAAAAGGCCTTTGACAAGGTCCCACACAAGAGATCGGTGTGTAAAATCAAAGCACATGGTATTGGGGGTAATATACTGACGTGGATAGAGAACTGGTTGGCAGACAGGAAGCAGAGAGTCGGGATTAACGGGTCCTTTTCAGAATGGCAGGCAGTGACTAGTGGACTGCTGCAGGGCTCAGTGCTGGGACCCCAGCTATTTACAATATACATCAATGATTTGGATGAAGGAATTGAGTGTAATATCTCCAAGTTTGCAGATGACACTAAACTAGGTGGCAGTGTGAGCTGTGAGGGGGACGCTAAGAGGCTGCAGGGTGACTTGGACAAGGTAGGTGAGTGGGCAAATGCATGGCAGTTGCAGTATAATGTGGATAAATGTGAGATTATCCATTTTGGGGGCAAAAACGCGAAGACAGAATATTACTTGAATGGCGGCAGATTAGTAAAAGGGGAGGTGCAACGAGACCTGGGTGTCATAGTTCATCAGTCATTGATAGTTGGCATACAGGTACAGCAGGTGGTGAAGAAGACAAATGGTATGTTGGCCTTCATAACTAGGGGATTTGAGTATCGGAGCAGGGAGGTCTTACTGCAGTTGTACAGGGAATTGGTGAGGCCTCACTTAGAAACATAGACACATAGAAAATAGGTGCAGGAGTAGGCCATTCGGCCCTTCTAGCCTGCACCGCCATTCAATAAGTTCATGGCTGAACATGCAACTTCAGTACCCCATTCCTGCTTTCTCACCATACCCCTTGATTCCCCTAGTAGTAAGGACTTCATCTAACTCCTTTTTGAATATATTTAGTGAATTGACCTCAACAACTTTCTGTGGTAGAGAATTCCACAGGTTCACCACTCTCTGGGTGAAGAAATTCCTCCTCATCTCGGTCCTAAATGGCTTCCCCCTTATCCTTAGACTGTGTCCCCTGGTTCTGGACTTCCCCAACATTGGGAACATTCTTCCTGCATCTAACCTGTCTAACCCCGTCAGAATTTTAAACGTTTCTATGAGGTCCCCTCTCATTCTTCTGAACTCCAGTGAATACAAGCCCAGTTGATCCAGTCTTTCTTGATAAGTCAGTCCCGCCATCCCGGGAATCAGTCTGGTGAACCTTCGCTGCACTCTCTCAATAGCAAGAATGTCCTTCCTCAGGTTAGGAGAACAAAACTGTACACAATACTCCAGGTGTGGCCTCACCAAGGCCCTGTACAATTGTAGCAACACCTCCCTGCCCTTGTACTCAAATCCCCTCGCTATGAAGGCCAACATGCCATTTGCTTTCTTAACCGCCTGCTGTACCTGCATGCCAACCTTCAATGACTGATGTACCATGACACCCAGATCTCTTTGCACCTCCCCTTTTCCTAATCTGTCACCATTCAGATAATAGTCTGTCTCTCTGTTTTTACCACCAAAGTGGATAACCTCACATTTATCCACATTATACTTCATCTGCCATGCATTTGCCCACTCACCTAACCTATCCAAGTCGCTCTGCAGCCTCATAGAATCCTCCTTGCAGCTCACACTGCCACCCAACTTAGTGTCATCCGCAAATTTGGAGATACTACATTTAATCCCCTCGTCTAAATCATTAATGTACAATGTAAACAGCTGGGGCCCCAGCACAGAATCTTGCGGTACCACACTAGTCACTGACTGCCATTCTGAAAAGTACCCATTTACTCCTACTCTTTGCTTCCTGTCTGACAACCAGTTCTCAATCCATGTCAGCACACTACCCCCAATCCCATGTGCTTTAACTTTGCACATTAATCTCTTGTGTGGGACCTTGTCGAAAGCCTTCTGAAAGTCCAAATATACCACATCAACTGGTTCTCCCTTGTCCACTCTACTGGAAACATCCTCAAAAAATTCCAGAAGATTTGTCAAGCATGATTTCCCTTTCACAAATCCATGCTGACTTGGACCTATCGTATTACCTCTTTCCAAATGCACTGCTATGACATCCTTAATAATTGATTCCATCATTTTACCCACTACCGATGTCAGGCTGACCGGTCTGTAATTCCCTGTTTTCTCTCTCCCTCCTTTTTTAAAAAGTGGGGTTACATTGTCTACCCTCCACTCCATAGGAACTGATCCAGAGTCAATGGAATGTTGGAAAATGACTGTCAATGCATCCACTATTTCCAAGGCCACCTCCTTAAGTACTCTGGGATGCAGTCCATCAGGCCCTGGGGATTTATCGGCCTTCAATCCCATCAATTTCCCCAACACAATTTCCCGACTAATAAGGATTTCCCTCAGTTCCTCCTCCTTACTAGACCCTCCGACCCCTTTTATATCTGGAAGGTTGTTTGTGTCCTCCTCAGTGAATACCGAACCAAAGTACTTGTTCAATTGGTCCGCCATTTCTTTGTTCCCCGTTATGAATTCCCCTGATTCTGACTGCAGGGGACCTACGTTTGTCTTTACTAACCTTTTTCTCTTTACATATCTATAGAAACTTTTGCAATCCGTCTTAATGTTCCCTGCAAGCTTCTTCTCGTACTCCATTTTCCCTGCCCTAATCAAACCCTTTGTCCTCCTCTGCTGAGTTCTAAATTTCTCCCAGTCCCCGGGTTCGCTACTATTTCTGGCCAATTTGTATGCCACTTCCTTGGCTTTAATGCTATCCCTGATTTCCCTTGATAGCCACGGTTGAGCCACCTTCGCTTTTTTATTTTTACGACAGACAGGAATGTACAATTGTTGTAGTTCATCCATGCGGTCTCTAAATGTCTGCCATTGCCCATCCACAGTCAACCCCTTCAGTATCATTCGCCAATCTATCCTAGCCAATTCACGCCTCATACCTTCAAAGTTACCCTTCTTTAAGTTCTGGACCATGGTCTCTGAATTAACTGTTTCATTCTCCATCCTAATGCAGAATTCCACCATATTATGGTCACTCTTCCCCAAGGGGCCTCGCACTACGAGATTGCTAATTAATCCTCTCTCATTACACAACACCCAGTCTAAGATGGCCTCCCCCCTAGTTGGTTCCTCGACATATTGGTCTAAAAAACCATCCCTTATGCACTCCAGGAAATCCTCATCTACCGTATTGCTTCCAGTTTGGTTAACCCAATCTATGTGCATATTAAAGTCACCCATTATAACTGCTGCACCTTTATTGCACGCACCCCTAATTTCATGTTTGATGCCCTCCCCAACATCACTACTACTGTTTGGAGTTCTGTACACAACTCCCACTAACATTTTTTGCCCTTTGGTGTTCTGCAGCTCTACCCATATAGATTCCACATCATCCAAGCTAATGTCCTTCCGAACTATTGCCTTAACCAGCAATGCTACCCCACCTCCTTTTCCTTTTATTCTATCTTTCCTGAATGTTGAATACCCCTGGATGTTGAGTTCCCAGCCCTGATCATCCTGGAGCCACGTCTCCGTAATCCCAATCACATCATATTTGTTAACATCTATTTGCACAGTTAATTCATCCACTTTATTGCGGATACTCCTTGCATTAAGACACAAAGCCTTCAGGCTTGTTCTTTTGACACCCTTTGTCCTTTTAGAATTTTGCTGTACAATGGCCCTTTTTGTTCTTTGCCTTGGGTTTCTCTGCCCTCCACTTTTCCTCATCTCCTTTCTGTCTTTTGCTTTTGCCTCCTTTTTGTTTCCCTCTGTTTCCCTGCATTGGTTCCCATCCCCCTGCCATATCAGTTTAAATCCTCCCCAACAGCACTAGCAAACACTCCCCCTCGGACATTGGTTCCGGTTCTGCCCAGGTGCAGACCGTCCGGTTTGTACTGGTCCCACCTCCCCCAGAACCGGTTCCAATGCCCCAGGAATTTGAATCCCTCCCTGTTGCACCACTGCTCAAGCCACGTATTCATCTGCACTATCCTGTGATTCCTACTCTGACTATCACATGGCACTGGTAGCAATCCCGAGATTACTACTTTTGAGGTCCTACTTTTTAATTTATCTCCTAGCTCCTTAAATTCGTTTCGTAGGACCTCATCCCTTTTTTTACCTATGTCATTGGTACCAATGTGCACCACGACAACTGGCTGTTCTCCCTCCCTTTTTAGAATGTCCTGCACCCGCTCCGAGACATCCTTGACCCTTGCACCAGGGAGGCAACATACCATCCTGGAGTCTCGGTTGCGGCCGCAGAAACGCCTATCTATTCCCCTCACCATTGAATCCCCTATTACTATCGCTCTCCCACTCTTTTTCCTGCCCTCCTGTGCAGCAGAGCCAGCCATGGTGCCATGAACTTGGCTGCTGCTGCCCTCCCCTGATGAGTCATCCCGCTCAACAGTACTCAAAGCAGTGTATCTGTTTTGCAGGGGGATGACCACAGGGGACTCCTGCATTACCTTCCTTGCACTGCTCTTCCTGTTGGTCTTCCATTCCCTATCTGGCTGTGGACCCTTTCCCTGCGGTACGACCAACTCGCTACACGTGATACTCACGTCATTCTCAGCATCGTGGATGCTCCAGAGTGAATCCACCCTCAGCTCCAACTCCACAACGCATACCGTCAGGAGCTTGAGGTGGACACACTTCCTGCAAATATAGTCGTCAGGGACACTGGTGTCGTCCCTGAGTTCCCACATGTACAGGAGGAGCATAACACCCGACCGAGCTGTCCTGCCATGACTTAACCCTTAGATACACTTAAATTGGCAACAACAATGCTAAAAGTTACTCACTGATATAGAAGAGAAAAAAGAAAAACTACTCACCAATCACCAGCCAATCACTTACCCTCTTGGCTGTGACGTCACCTTTTGATTTCTTTCTACTTCTTTTTTGCCTTCTCCCTGTAGCTGCACAAGTCCCGCCTTTATAGGCCTCTCCATGCACCTCCTCGATGCTGCTCCCGACTGCCGCCGACGCTGGGCCCCGGACTCCCTGCTGTGCCTTTTATAGGCCTCTCCACGCACCTCCTCGACGCTGCTCCCGATTGCCGCCGACGCTGGGCCCCAGACTCCCTGCTGTGCCTTTTATAGGCCTCTCCACGCACCTCCTCGACGCTGCTCCCGACTGCCGCCGACGCTGGGCCCCGGACTCCCTGCTGTGCCTTTTATAGGCCTCTCCATGCACTTAGACTATTGTGTTCAGTTTTGGCCTCCTAATCTGAGGAATGACGTTCTTGCTATTGAGAGAGTGCAGCAAAGGTTCATCAGACTGATTGCCAGGATGGCAGGGCTGCCAATGAGGAGAGACTGGATTAACAGGGCCTTTATACATTGGAGTTTAGAAGGATGAGAGGTGATCTCTTAGAAAAATATAAGATTCTGACGGGACGGGACAGGTTAGATGCGGGTAGAATGTTCCCGATATTGGGGACATCCAGAAACAGGGGACAAAGTCTTAGGATAAGGGGTCGGCCATTTAGGACTGAGATGAGGAAAAACTTCTTCACTCAGAGTTGTTAACCTGTGGAATTCCATGCCGTAGAGAGTTGTTGATGCCAGTTCATTGAATATATTCAAGAGGGAGTTAGATATGGCCCTTACGGCTAAGGGGATCAAGGGTATGGAGAGAAAGGGTACTGAGGAAATGATCAGCCATGATCTTATTGAATGGTGTTGCAGGCTCGAAGGGCCAAATGGCCTACTCCTGCACCTATTTTCTATGTTTCTATGTGTCCGTAACTGAGCAAGCGTGCTGCGACACACCATGTGGACGATGATGACCAGTATAGTGCGGATACAAATATGCAATCCGAGATACCAGAGGAGGAAGTGTATGGACTATATTCTTTCCTAACAAAGAACTAACCGATAATGATTAATGTTAAATTTAATGATGTGCTGGTACCGATGGAATTGGACACGGGTGCGAGTCAATCAATAATGAGCCAGGGGACATTCGACAATCTGTGGGATACTAAGGCTGTGAGGCCTAAGCTGAGTCCAGTCAATGCCAAGTTGCGTACGTACACTAAAGAACTCATAACGGTGATTGGCAGTGCACTAGTATGATGGTGCGGTTCATGATTTACCTTTATGGATTGTTCCAGGCAATGGTCCAATGCTGTTCGGCAGGAATTGGCTCGAAAAAATCAATTGGAATTGGAACAATATCAAAGCATGTCGTCAGAGGATGATACTCCATGTGCTCAAGTGCTGAGCAAGTTCCGCTCGCTGTTTGAACCAGGCATCAGCAATTTCATGGGAGCCAAGGTGCAGATCCACGTGGACTCAGATGGAAGACCCGTCCATCATAAAGCTCGGGCGGTTCCGTACATGATGAGGGAGAAGGTTGAAATTGAACTGGACAGACTCTCGCATGAGGGGGTCATATCACCAGTCGAATTTAATGAATGGGCCAGCCCCATTGTTCCTGTGTTGAAGAGTGATAGCACTGTCAGGATTTGTGGAGATTACAAGGTTACGATCAACTGAGTTTTGAAACAGGATCAATACCCGTTACTGAAGGCTGATGACCTGTTTGCAATGCTAGCCAGGCGGAAGTCATTCACTAAATTGGATCTGACGTCGGCCTACATGACACAGGAGCTGGTCGAAATGTCAAAGAAACTTACATGCATCAACACTCATAAAGGACTGTTTATTGACAACAGATGTCCATTCGGAATTTGCTCAGCTGCAGCCACACTTCAGAGGAACATGGAGAGTCGACTGAAGTCCATCCCCAGAACCATCGTGTTCAAAGATGACATCCTGGTCACAGGTTGTGACACCGCTGAACAACTGAACAACTTGGAAGAGGTTCTACATCGTCTGGACAAAGTGGGACTCAGACTGAAGCATTCGAAATGCGTCTTCATTGTACTGGAAGTCGAATTCCTGGGGAAGAAAATTCCTGCTGACGGCATCAGGCCTATGGACTCGAAAACCAAGGCCATCAAAAATGCACCCAAGCCTCAGAATGTGACGGCGCTGCGTTCATTCCTTGGTCTACTCAACTACTTCTGTAATTTCCTACCTAGATTGAGCACTTCATTAGAGCCACTGCACATGCTGCTAAGAAAAGGCGTCAACTGGGTTTGGGGTGCTTCTCAAGATAGAGCTTGTGAGAAAGCTACTAATCTGCTTTGTTCTAACCAGCTGCTGGTACATTATGATCTGTGTAAGCGTCTAGTATTGGCCTGTGATGCTTCGTCATATGGAGTTGGTTGCGTGCTCCAACAAGCTAATGAGTCGGGTAAACTACAATCTGTTGCGTATGCTTCTAAAAGTTTGTCAAAGGCGGAAAGAGCCTACAGCATGGTAGAAAAAGAAGCACTGGCCTGTGTGTATGGGATAAAAAGGATGCATCAGTACCTGCATCAGTACCTGTTTGGTCTTCAGTTTGAACTGGAAACAGATCACAAGCCACTCATTTCATTGTTTTCACCTGGAATATTGTGTTCAGTTTTGGTCTCCTAATCTGAGGAAGGACATTCTTGCTATTGAGGGAGTGCAGCGAAGGTTCACCAGACTGATTCCTGGGATGACAGGAATGACATATGAGGAGAGAATGGATCGACTGGGCCTGTATTCACTGGAGTTTAGAAGGATGAGAGGGGATTTCATAGAAACATATAAAATTCTGACGAGACTGGACAGGTTAGATGCAGGAAGAATGTTCCCGATGTTGGGGAAGTCCAGAACCAGGGGACATAGTCTAAGGATAAGGGGTAAGCCATTTAGGACTGCAATGAGGAGAAACTTCTTCACTCAGAGAGTTGTTAACCTGTGGAATTCCCTACTGCAGAGAGTTGTTGATGCCAGTTCATTGGATATATTCAAGAGGGAGTTAGATATGGCCCTTATGGCTAAAGGTATGCAGAGAAAGCAGGAAAGGGGTACTGAGGTGAATGATTATCTATGAGCTTATTGAATGGTGGTGCAGGCTCGAAGGGCCGAATGGCCGACTCCTGCATCTATTTTCTATGTTTCTATGTTTCTATGTTTTCGGAAAACAAAGGTATCAATACCAATGCATCGTCCCGCATCCAGAGGGGGGAGCTGATATTATCTGCCTATGATTATGTCATTCGCCATAGACCTGGCACCTAGAATTGTGCCGATGCACTGAGCCATCTGCTGTTGCCCACACCGGAGGTGGAGATGCCACAACCTGCAGTCCTACTGTTAGTTATGGATGCTTTGGAAAGTGAAGGAACCCCTGTATTGGCTCAACAAGTTAAGACCTGGACCAGCCAGGACCCAATATTATCAGTTGTGAAACGTTTTGTCCTTAGTGGTGATTGGTCTGCCATACCCATGCAAATGGGTGATGAGGCCAAATCTTACAACCGTCGCAAAGATGAACAATCCATTCAGTCAGATTGTTTACTGTGGGGTAATTACGGTGTTATGCCTAAGAAAGGCAGAGAGAAATTTGTACATGATCTACATAGCACTCATCCCGGTATTGTCATGCTGAAAGCCATTGCCAGGTCTCATGTATGGTGGCCTGGAATTGACATTGATCTGGAATCATGTGTGCATCAGTGCAACACGTGCATGCAGCTAAGTAAAGTACCAGCGGAATCGCCGCTGAGTCTGTGGTCGTGGCCATCTAAACCATGTGCAGGTCCCTTCCTGGGAGAGATGTTTTTGGTTGTGGTGGATGCATATTCCAAGTGGATAGAGTGTATAATCATTTCATCCAATACATCCACAGCTACCACTGAGAGCCTTCATGTCATGTTTGCCCGACATCGTTGTAAGTGACAACGGACCTTGCTTCACTAGTCTGGAGTTTCAAGAATTTATGAAACTCAATGGTATCAAACATGTGAGGTCAGCACCATTCAAACCTGCATCTAATGGTCAAGCAGAGCATACTGTCCAAACCATCAAACAGAGTATGAAATGTGTAAGTCAAGGGTCACTGCAGACTCGCTTGTCATGCATATTGCTTAGTTACAGGACAAGACCCCACACACTTACTGGGGTCCCCCCTGCTGAACTATTGATGAAGAGAGGTCACAAGACCAAGCTCTCTGTTGTCCACCCTGACTTGAACGATGATGTGGTGAATACAGATGTCAAAGTCAGCAGTGGTATCATGATCGTACTGCTGTGTCACGTGACATTTCTGTTAATGATCCTGTGTATGTACTAAATTATGGTCAAGGTCCCAAGTGGATCACCGGTACTGTTACAGCCAAGGAGGGTAACAGAGTGTTACCCTCAAGCTCAAGAATGGGCAAACATGCAGGAAACATGTTGATCAGATAAAGCTGCGGCACACGGATGAACTGGAACAGTCTGAGGAAGACACAATCAGTGACCAACCAACCTACCCTCAGTCATCAGAGGACTCCGCTGTCATCAATGAATCTGGACTTTCAATCCCTGACATGGTCATTGCCACTCCCATCAGATCGGCTACCCAGTCCCCAGTCATAACAGACTCAGAACGCTGGTCCAATGTTGGAGTTGAACTGAGATGATCAACTCGGAAGCGGAAAGTCCCAGACCGTCTCAATTTGTAAAAAGACTGTTACTAATATCTTAAAGTGGGATATGGTCATGTATGTATGCTTGGAGTTACTAGCCACCAGATGGCGCCACTGTCGGAGGTCATTGGGCTGTATGCACGCATGTGCGGCCCAGGTATAAAAGGCAAGCCATCATGTAATGTATTCACTTTGGGCCCTAATAAAGCCGAGCCAGGTTTGTACCTGTGTTAGTTTACAGTATTCAGTCTATCGAGTTATTACATACATAACACTAGTGGATTAAGAATGTCCTATGTCTCCTGTAGGGCTTCTTTTTGGAGGTTGAACTATTAAACTTATTTGAATAACTCCATCAAGAAGTGAAACCAGGTGCAATAATAATTGTAGCTATTGATTGTCTCGAAGTTACCTCATCGCTAAAATGTAGCTCTGAGAGTATGGTAAGTTCTTTGTGTTTTGTGTAACGTTTAATATTAGAAACTGAAAACTAAACTATTTGATTTTTTGGCTGGTACAGAAAGTTTTGTGATAGAGTAAAAGCCTCATTTACAGGCAGAAAATGATTAAATAAACCAAAATGTTCCAATGTGCAACAGAAATTCTAACATGTTACACATTAAACAATATACAGCATGAATAATGGAAGAATACTGATATAGAATTGAGTTCTGTAACCTATGGTTTCCATAAAATGGCCCTGGAGGAGCCCCATGGCAAGGCAGCAGTAGGTTCATGGCAGCTCCCCTCAGTTCATAGATACAGAATTCAGCAAAATCATGTATCAGGATGAGACTGACAGCTGTTTCTGAAGCTGAAATAATCTGAATCAGACCATTTTCATTTAAAATTTGGGCAGCCTTATAAAGGGGTTGGATAGGAATTTTCTGGATTTTTTTTCCCCAATTGGCCAGGTTTTTATCTATTTTTTCACATCACCCAGTAGGTTGCATGTCTCTGAGGGGTGTTTGTATTGTTGTAACAGATATTGAAAGTGTTTGTAACAGATTGTTGTAACAAATATTGAAAATGTTTTTTAAAACAGATATGCCAATCCAATATCAGAATCTAAACAGCAGATTCAAAAATCTAAAAATTGTGCTGAATCTGAATGTAGTCAAGTCCGAGAAATAAAAGATGTGATCAAGTTCTGGAACACAGAGATTCACAGAACACAACAACTTCTGAATACACACAATATCCCTACTTTTGTTGAAAATTATAAAATGTTTATGACTGATTTATTTATGTGCATAATTATGTTTTCACATCAGATACTCCACCACCCTTAGAAATGTCAAATTATTTGGCGGACCTTTTAATTTGTTTTAATATAGTAAATGCTTTCAGTCCGAATGAACAGAAACTTTGAGTAGGATTTTCCTACATTCATATTCAATGGGCAAAACCCCACTTGTGTCTAATGCTAAGTGACACACTGTAGCTGACTAAAACTTGATTACCATGGCAGCACAAACATACTCACGCTGTTTTCATAATGTACGGTCACTCAAGGTTGCAACATAGAAAACAAAACAAACCAAGCCAGCCAGAAGTGTTGAAAAGAAGGAAATTTGTTAAATTTTATGGTGCAAGAACTCTCTCGGCTCGTATCAATTTATCTTAAGTCGTGTGAATATGCTAGCTCCTTAAACCTCAGGTCGATGGTAACAATAAAAGTATGTGAATCTGAAACCATTACAGCTTTTACACTGTTCATCCACTGGTCATGGCTATGGAACTAAGGGAAAAGTATGACCTATAAAGGAAGAAGGGATTTGTTCTAAATTTTAAAAAAAGCAAAGAAACAGCGGGTTACCCCCTGTTGTCCCTATTTTTAAGTCTTCTCCTCCTCCTGGCACCATGACTGTACCCAATTCTTTAACTTGTTTATGCTTGGAAATGTTCTCCATAGTGCCTGCTAAATTTCAAGTGTGTTTTATAAGATTGCAAAAAAAAAGTCTGGAAAAAACCCTCAATTCTATTTTAGGTAGAGTATTTTTAAAAGTTATTAAAATGCCTTTATTCCAAAGCAAAACCAACTCTAATTAGCCATGGAATGTGCTACTACATCAGACATTAAAGTTTCACTTTCAAGTTCTTAACACATCTCTTAATACCCGGCATCGAATGTTCTCACTGAAAAGGAATTCCTTGCAATTCAATCCATAATCCTCAGAGCAGAAAGAGGCTAATAAACAGGCTGTCAATGCTACCAGACAGGAAGGTGCTTGAACTTGGCAGTCTGATCTATAAAACAGACAAAGAGACTGGGAGCGAGTGTGAAAAGGCCTAGGATGGGGCACTGCGATCTTGTGAGAATTTTCCTGCTCATTGAATGAAGATGTTAATTTCACAATTGCTAACAAAATGTATAGGAAAGTACAAGCCTCAAATCTCACTATTAGGAAGCTCATTAAAAAGACTAGAATGGGAAATGAAACCATTCATTATTGAAACAAATGTAAATTCAGTTAATATGTGCGGGGAGCTGACTGGTTTCAGGAGCAGGTTCTTTTGGTCATCTTTTTTGTGGCATTCAGTCTTTTTTACATCTCTGGAAGAGTGCATGATGGTTTGTAAGGAGTTGGTAGCTGAAACACATCTTTAAGCGTGCAGGTGGTCATGTATAATCAGACTATTCCCTAGTTGTACGATTCTTGAAATTAGATGTTAATGATTTTCTGGAAAAAAATGATTATGGAAGGTTTGAGATAAAATCTAACTGTCTGCACACTGAGTTTGTTTTGTACAGTGTAATATATTTTATTTTGTGGATGCAATTGCTGAAGGTGTTTAATTTAGATGTGTGAAAATAAAAGGCAATTATTTACATATGTGAATTAACACACCATAGTTGAGAGTAGCAATGAATTCTCAATAACTGATGTAGGTCATAAAAACAGAAAGGGCTGGAAATTCACAACTAGTACACCAGAATGTGAAAATAGAAACTACAGGTTCATCTGTCAAATAAAACCCTGCTGAGTATTTCCAGCATTTCTGTTTTTATTTCATATATCAAATGTTAGCTGTTTATCCTTTTTATCTCAGGTCAATTTTATATCATTTCAAATGCGCGTGATTCCGTTTGTCTTGGCTGTTTGTGCTGTGGAATCCGACTCATTCACATTGTGGGGCAGGTTTCAGAACACCAGCAGCAACAAATAAGCTGCTCATACCCATGCTAATGTACAGTTGTTTCAAAGTGACCAATCACTGATGGTTGTGAACCTTTCCCAATGGGTAGATATGATTGTACAGGCCAGCAATGCAAAAACAATGTGGCACAAGTGGAGTGAGTATTTGGCCTGTCCAGTCAGAAAGGAACTGTGGTCGGCAGCTAACTGTGCCGCCGATGGAAACTATTTGCATTGCAGCACTGACTCCTCTACTTTGGACGGTATGACGTGTGCTTCTCCATGATGCTGGTGTCAGTGTAGTCGCCTTACTTACATTAGAACACTGTTGGTGAAGTTAAGGTTACTGCTTGTGGTTGCTACCTGAAAGAAAAAGTTGTATTTTTATAGCACCTTTCACGACCACTGGGACGTCTCAAAGCGCCTTACAGCCATTGAAGTACTTTTGGCGTGTAGTCACTGTTGTAGTGTGGGAAATGCATAAACAAAGAAAGAACTTGCATTTATATACCGCCTTTCACAACTTCAGGGCGTCCCAAAGCGCTTTACAGCCAACAAATAAACATTCACGCAGCATTCAAGAAGCACTAAGAGGCACAGACTTTAATCCTTGTGACTAAAATCAGGGAAGTAAGAGGAATAAACAGAGACTTTGGCCGGAATGCTAAGCTTTTGACCCGGCCGGAGCAGGGGGGCCCCGGTAGAGCGTGGGTTTCCCCACGCGCTGTGGAGTTAACTTCACAGTGTGCGTGTGGTGTCATGGATAGGTCCCTGCCCGGAAATCAGCCTGATTGACAGGCTGGCTTCCAGTCAGGTGGGGAACGCTGGATAGGAGGCCGCAACCACAGGTAGGGAGGTGCGGGGGGGGAGGAATAGTCCCAATCCCGGGGGTGGGCTCTGATCCACAACTCGGGGGGGGAGGGTTTAATTCCTGGGGGTTCCAATCCCAACCCCAGGGGATCCAATCTCCGGGGTGAATGGATCCCCAACCTCGGGGATGGGGCTTGAATGTGGGGTCTGATGGTGGGGGAGCTTGAAGGTCTGTGAGGAAACACTCCTGTTCCTCCTGGTTCACAAGGATAGCACCTCAATGCTGTTCCCGCCTCGCAGCAACTGCCGGGAATCCCCGGCCCAGGTTCCCTGACCGGCACAATTAAACTTGCACAGCAGGTTAAATCAGAGGCTTCCAGCCTCGTTATAATATTTAAAGTGCCCATCCCGCCTCGGTTAAACCCAGAAGTGGGTGGGTTGGAGGTGGATTGGGGATGGAATTCACATTTTTAATACTTTAACCTCCCACCTGACCCCAGCCCACCCGTTTTTGGGGATTAAAATTTCTCCTTTTATTTCTGAAAAATTAAAAGGTGTTTAAAAGGAAGAAGATTTAACACAATAACACTTCTAAGTTTAAAAAAAGAATAGATTTAACTTTCAATAATAACAGAACAAGACCAAAAATACTCAGCAGGGCAGGCAGCATCTGTGGAAAAACCAAAATAATTGGAAATAAAAATGGGGACAGAGGAGAACCGGCTGCTGATTTGCTATCACCTGTTTTACATTATCACACAACATCAAAATGACCCTCTTTGTGTGAAGAACTTCCTAATATCTGTCCTCATTTTCCTTTTATGAGTTTTCCTTTTATGTGTTCCTTTGTCCTATTGTCGCAGTTTAATTTTAAGTAGTATTGGATTTTCTATCTTGTATCCCCCTATAAGGCCACCTCTCAGTTATCTCTTTTCAAGTCTGAAAATCTTAGATTTCTCCAATCTTTCCTCATAACTCAAAACACAAGGGAACAGTCCTGTGGTTCTTCCCTGAATTGCCTCCAGGGCGTCTAAGTTACTTTGCGATCTCCATGGCCAGATCTGTTCACAGTACTCAAGATATTTTCTGGCCAGATCACTGTGCAGTTTGATCATGACCTGGTCCAACTGGTGTTCAACTGTTTTTGCTAAATAGTTTAACATTATATTTACCTTGTTGATTGCTGCTCCACAGTGATTGGACATGTTGAGCGTCAGGTCTGTTAAAATCCCCAAATCTCTTTCAGCTTTATCCTTAGCTTGGTCTACAGTACTTACATCCTCCATTGTTTTCTTCCCAGGTACAGTGCATTTGCACTTGTCCGTTTTATATTTTATCTGCTATTGATCTGCTCAATGACATATATTTCCTAATTTTTGTATAGCTCTTGATATGTGTCCTAAGATTCAATTGCCCCTCCAAATTTAATATAATCAGAGAATATGACCAGTTTGTATTAAGCTTCTAAATCCAAGTAAGTATTGTTAAGTCGAAATAGCAGCGGGCCCAGCGCTGATCTCTGAATGCATGACTTCATTATTTTTGGGGATTCCAGATCACTACCACCTGCCCTTCATCAACCACAATATCTCTCTCCCTCCCCTCTATCTTACCTTGCGCCCCTGGAGAAATTTTCCGGTTGGCTTCCTCACCAGTACCATGTCAAATTCCTAACTGCTTCTGTTCTGGCCCTGCAAATGCCTCAATACTGTTGTCACTGTTGGCCTGCTCAGCCATGATCTTATTGAATGGTGGTGCAGGCGCGAAGGGCCGAATGACCTACTCCTGCACCTATTTTCTATGTTTCTATGTTTCTATGCTCAACAACTGTCTTAGATTGATGGCCATGTTCCCTCCAAGTCACTCATGGACTCCTACCACCAAATTTCCCCAGTACAGTTCTCACCTCCACACCCTGAAGGTTAAAGGCTGCAGACTTCAAGTGACTCTGCTGTACAAGTAGCCTGGTTGAAGACTGCTGATCTGGCTTGACTATGTAAAAAAATGCAGAGCCAATTCTCCACAGACAAATCTTGCTGCTGCTCTGGGATCATCTTCAACGGTAACGTCAAATCTAGACTTCTTTTCTCAACTACCAAATGTCTTCTTCTACCTCTTACCTCAACCCTCCTTACTAACTCCCAACACCAAGTGTGAGGAACTTGGTTCGACAGGCTGGATTTTAGGCTTTTCTGTTTTCGGGGTGAAAAAGGAGGTGGGGAGAGAAAGTTATCGGCTGGGAATAGGTTGCACTTTAGTAAGGAATTTTCGTCATCTAGGCCCTGCGCCAGGGTGCTCAGCATGAAGGGAAACGTTGTACAACTTTCGAGGAGCAAAAATGGGAAACTCGCGAACTAAGTGCCGGGCTATGTGCGCTCCGAGAGAGCGAGAGAGGCCTTGGGGGGGGGAGGGGAAACCTTAAAAAAAACACAAAAAACATTCCCAAAACATTGCCCACACCACCACAACACAAATCGTAAAAAAAATTAAAAGAACAAACGCTCGCACTTACCTTTACAGCACTTTACCTTCATCACTGCCACCGCATGGCTGGACCACTCTGGTTTCCCAGGCGGTCATTGCGAGGCGCGATTCCAGGCATACAGGTCAGGTTCGAGTCAAAACTTGGACTGTGTCGCAACGAGAAGCATTGCACACCCAGCGCAGCTGTTCCCGGCGGTGCACCGCCGCAAAACCTGACCCAAGACTCGCAACTGGACGCAGGAGATCTCGCTGCTCCATTTCACGCCGCTCTGGGGCGAAACCCGGAGTGCAAAGGACCGGAAAATCCATCTGAAAGACTGAGAGTAACCATATGGTTGCCACTTTCATTGTGCTCCATACTCATCTTTCACAACTAAAGAAGTTAAGGATAGGTTAAAAAAAAGAGGATTATAATATTGTGAAGAATACTAGTAAGCCTGAGGATTGGGAGAGCTTTAGAAATTTGCAAAGGATGATCAAAATTGATATAAAGGGAGAAAATAAATTGAGAGTAAACTAGCAAGGAATATAAAAACAAATTGTAAGAACCTCTACAAGTATGTAAAAAGGAAGAGAGTAGCAAAAGCAGGCATTGGTCCCATAAAGATTGAGACTGGAGAAATTATAATGGGGAATAAGGAAATGGCAGAGACTTTAAACAAATATTTTGTATCTGTCTTCACAGTAGAAGACATAATATGTGCACCAAAAATAATCGGAAACCAAGGGGCTAATGAGATGAGGAACTTAAAATAATTAATATCAGTAGAGAAAAAGTACTTGAGAAACTAATGGGACTAAAAGCCGACAAATCCCCTGATGCCTTACATACTGGGTTCTAAAAGAGGTGGCTGCAGAGATAGTGGATGCATTGGTTGTGATCTTCCAAAATTCCCGAGATCCTAGAATAGTCCTAGCAGATTGTAAGGCAGCAAATGTAATCCCGCTATTCAAGAAAGGAGAGAGAGAGAAAACAGGGGACTACAGGCTAGTTAGCCTGACATCAATCATCGGGAAAATGAAGGAATCCATTACTAAGGAAGTGGTAACAGGGCACTTAGAAAATCATAATATGATTAAGCAAAGTCAACATGGTTTTATGAAAGGGAAATCGTGTTTCACAACTCTATGAATTCTTTGACAATGCAACTAACAAGGTAGATAAAGGGGAATCAGTGGATGTAGTATATTTAGATTTACAAAAGGCATTTGATAAGGTGCCACATAAAAGTTTTGTTACATAGAAACATAGAAACATAGAAAATAGGTGCAGGAATAGGTCATTCGGCCCTTTGAGCCTGCATCACCATTCAATATGATCATGGCTGATCATTTTTGCAACTTTAGTATCCCATTCCTGCTTTCTCTCTATATCCCTTGATCCCTTTAGCCGTAAGGGCCACATCTAACGCCCTTTTGATTATATCTAACGAACTGGCCTCAACAACTTTCTGTGGTAGAGAATTCCACAGGTTCACAATTCTCTGAGTGAAAAGTTTCTCCTTATCTCGATCCTAAATGGCTTACCCCTTATCCTTAGACTGTGACCCCTGGTTCTGGACTTCCCCAACATCGGGAACATTCTTCCTGCATCTAACCTGTCCAGTCCTGTCAGAATTTTACATGTTTCTTTGAGATCCCCTCTCATTCTTCTAAATTCCAGTGAATATAAGCCTAGTCAATCCAGTCTTTCTTCATATGTCAGTCCTGCCATCTCGGGAATCAGTCTGGTGAACCTTCGCTGCACTCCCTCAATAGCAAGAATGTTCTTCCTCAGATTAGGAGGTCAAAACTGTTATGTCTTGGATAAAGAGTCAGACTAGATACTGCAAGCTCAAAGTAAGTGTGACCGTAGTCCTTTATTACAGATCTCAGAATGTCTCTCCAGCCTGTGAGGCCTTCTTATATACAGGTGCTCCCAAGGAATCCCTTGGGGCTCCAGGGGATAAGCCCTCTGGTGGCTAGACATGGTAACTACAGGTTTACATACATAGCAACACTCTCCCGCGCACCCCCCCCACCACGGCAAAGTCAATAGTCTAACTATTTACAAGGTGAGTCGATCTGGGGCCTTCCTTTCCCTGGTTGATCATCTCGGTACAAATGCTGGTGTTGGTGAGTCGTTTGTTGGGCCTTCGCTGGGCTGCTGCACAGCTGGCCTTGCTGGACTGCTGGGGGTGGTGAGACTTGCTGGGCTGCTGCGGGTGATGGGTTCTGCTTTGTGGTCAACCACTGGGTCGGTTGCCGCTTGTGTGTGTGTTGCAGGGTTGAAAAAGGTAGAGTCTCTTGTGGGTTGTTCTGGACAGTCCGTAAATCTGAGTTTGGTTTGGTCCAAGTGTTTTCTGCAGGTGAGTCCATTTTTGAGTTTGACCACAAATACCCTACTCCCATCTTTGGCCATAACAGTGCTAGCAATCCACTTGAGAACTTGTCCATAGTTCAACACAAATACAGGATCATTTATTTCAATTTCGCGTGACACATTTGCGCGAGAATGATATGTATTCTGTTGAAGCCACCTGCTCTCTACCTGTTCGTGAAGATCAGGTTGGACTAATGAGAGCCTTGTCTTAAGTATCCTTTTCATGAGCAGTTCAGCAGGAGGGAGCCCAGTGAGCGAGTGGGGTCTTGTGCGGTAACTAAGCAGGACTCGGGATAAGCGAGTCTGCAGTGAGCCTTCAGTTACCCTTTTCAAGCTCTGTTTGATTGTTTGAACTGCTCGTTCTGCCTGACCGTTGGACGCTGGTTTAAACGGGGCAGACGTGACATGTTTGACCCCATTGCGGGTCATGAATTCCTTGAATTCGGCACTGGTAAAGCACGGCCCATTGTCACTTACAAGGACATCAGGCAGGCTGTGTGTGGCAAACATGGCCCGTAGCCTTTCAATGGTGGCAGCGGACGTGCTTGCTGACATTATAACACATTCAATCCACTTGGAGTACGCATCTACAACCACTAAAAACATTTTTCCCAAGAATGGGCCTGCATAGTCGACACGAACCCTAGACCACGGTTTGGAGGACCAGGACCATAAACTTAGTGGCGCCTCCCTGGTGCATTGCTTAACTGTGAACATGTATTACATTTGTGCACACAGGACTCTAAGTCTGCATCGATACCGGGCCACCACACGTGGGATCTGGCTATCGCTTTCATCATTACAATGCCTGGGTGGATACTTTGGAGATCACTAATGAAAGTGTCCCTGCCCTTTTTTGGCACAACTAACCGATTACCCCATAGGAGGCAGTCTTCCTGTATAGACATTTCATCTTTGCGCCGCTGGTACGGCTTTATTTCTTCCTGCATCTCTAACGGGTCACTCGACCAACTCCCGTGGAGCACACAGTTTTTTTACTAAGGACAGTAAGGGGTCCTGGCTCATCCAGGTTCTAATCTGTCGGGTGGTAACAGGTGATTGCTCACTCTCGAATGCTTCTATTACCATAACTAAATCTGCGGGCTGTGCCATCTACACCCCGGTGGTGGGCAATGGTAGCCTACTGAGAGCATCGGCACAGTTTTCTATGCCTGGCCTGTGGCGGATGGCGTAGTTGTATGCGGACAATTTGAGTGCCCATCTCTGGATGCGGGCTGATGCATTCGTATTTATCCCCTTATTTTCAGAAAAGAGGGATATAAGCGGCTTATGGTCGGTTTCCAATTCAAATTTGAGCTCGAAAGATATTGATGCATTTTTTTACCCCGTAAACACATGCTAACGCTTCTTTTTTGATCATACTGTCGGCCCTTTCGGCCTTAGACAGACTTCTGGATACATAAGCAACCGGTTGCAATTTCCCAGATTCATTAGTTTGTTGCAATACTCACTCGACCCCGTACATAAGAACATAAGAGCATAAACATAAGAATTAGGAACAGGAGTCGGCCATCTAGCCCCTCGAGCCTGCTCCGCATCACATGCTAGTACCAAACGTTTACATGGATCATACAACAGAAGCAATTTGTTTGACCATAATAGCTTCCTAGCTTTCTCAAAGGCAGTTTCTTGGCTTTTACCCAATACCCATTCATCTCCTTTACGCAGTAATGAGTGCAAGGGTTCTAACAATGTGCTAAGACCCAGTAAGAAGTTACCAAAATAGTTCAGGAGTCCTAGAAACGACCGCAGCTCCGTAATGTTCTGTGGTCTTGGTGCATTTTTGATTGCCTCCATCTTCGAATTGGTGGGCCTGGTGCCATCCATCGCAATACTTCTCCCCAGGAACTCCACTTCAGGTGCCAGGAAAACGCACTTCAAGCATTCTAGCCTGATCCCCAGGCGATTAAGCCGACTAAGAACATCTTCCAGGTTCTGCAGATGCTCGACGGTGTCCTGACCTGTAACCAAGATGTCATTCTGGAAGACCACGGTACGCGGGATCGACTTCAGCAAGCTTTCCATGTCCCTCTGGAATATTGCCGCGGCTGATCGAATCCCAAAGGGACATCTGTTATCAACGAAATGACCTTTGTGTGTGTTGATGCAGGTGAGGCCTTTCATAGATTCCTCCAGCTCTTGCGGCATGTAGGCCGAGGTCAAGTCCAGCTTCGTGAACATTTTCCCTCCCACCAGCATCGCAAATAGGTCGTCTGCCTTTGGTAGCGGGTATTGATCCTGCAGTGAGAAACGATTGATAGTTACTTTGTAATCACCACAGATTCTGATGGTGCCATCTCCCTTGAGGACTGGAACAATCGGACTGGCCCACTCATTGAATTCGATCGGCAAAATGATGCCTTCTCGTTGCAGCCTGTCCAGCTCGATCTCCATCCTCTCTCTCATCATGTAAGGTACCGTTGTCGCCTTGTGATGGATGGGTCGCGCCCCTGGAATCAAATGGATCTGCACTTTTCTCCTTGGAACTTCCCATTGCCGGGTTTGAACAGCGAGGGGAACTTGCTTACGACCTGGGCACATGAGGTGTCGTTGATGGACGAAAGTGCTCGGACATCGTCCCAGTTCCAGCGTATGTTTCCCAGCCAGCTCCTGCCGAACAGCATGGAGCCATCGCCCGGTACCAGCCAGAGTGGTAAATCGTGCACCACTCCATCATTCGCGACCTTTACGGTAGCACTGCCAATTATGGGAATCAGGTCCTTTTTGTACGTTCTAAGTTTGGTACAAATGGGAGTCAGGACTGGCCTTGAAGCCTTGCTGCACCACAACTTATCAAGTCTTTTTACTCATTTTGGACTGGCTTGCGCTCATGTCCAGCTCCATGGACACCAGAAGTTCATTTAATTCAACCTTCAGCATTATCGAGGGACACTTTGTGGTAAATGTGTGCACCCCATATACCTCTGCCTCCTCGGTTTGAGGCTCTGGTTCATCATGATCCACTGTGGATTTGTCCTCCTCTGCAACATGGTGCTTTGCAGGGATTAGCAGGGCTTGCATCTTGCCTGCACATACGTTAGAGGTGTCCCATTGTTCCACAGCCCTTGCAAACGTATCCTTTGAAGCGCATGAATGGAATCGATGATCATCCCCGCAGCGCCAACAAGGTGTTAATTGCCTTGTATTCATGACCCTTGATGGCGGACTCTGAGTCATCTGCAGACATGCAGCTATAGGCGTGTAAGTCTTGCCATATACATTTCGATTTGAAAACAACGTTACTTTGTTCACAGTACTTGCAGCAGCACTAGTGTGCTGGGAAATTTGTTTGGTATTGTCACTGGTGGAGATAAACGCCTGGGCTATCGCTATGGCTTTACTCAAGGTTGGGGTCTCTACAGTCAAAAGTTTGCGCAGTATTACTTCATGGCCAATGCCAAGTACAGAGAAGTCCCGGAGCATATGCTCCAAGTGTCCTTCAAATTCGCAATGCCCTGCAAGGTGCCTTAGCTCGGCGACGTAGCTCGCCACTTCCTGACCTTCAGACCTCTTGTACGTGTAGAATCGATACCTCGCCATCAGAACGCTTTCCTTTGAATTTAGATGCACCCGGACCAGTGTGCACAACTCATCGTATGACTTGTCTGTGGGTTTTGCTGGAGCGAGCTGGTTTTTCATGAGGCCATAAGTTGGTGCCCCGTAACCGGTGAGGAGGAACGCCCTTTGTTTGGCAGCATTCCCTTCTCTTTCCAGTGCGTTGGCCACGAAGTATTGGTCATGTCGCTCCATGAAGGTTTCCCAATCATCTCCCTCCGAAAATTTCTCCAAGGTGCCCACAGTTCTCTACATTGTTGTGGTGGGGTTCGTCATCTGTATCTCGCTGCCAGTTGTTATGTCTTGGATAAAGAGTCAGGTTAGATACCGCAAGCTCAAAGTAACTGTGATCGTAGAGCTTTATTGCAGATCTCAGCATGCCTTTCCAGCCTGTGAGGCCACCTAATATACAGATGCTTCCAAGGGATTTTGGGATCCCTTGGGACTCCAGGGGATAAGCCCTCTGGTGGTTAGACATGGTAATTACAGGATTACATGCATAACAAAAACTGTTCACAATATTCAAGGTATGGCCTCACCAAGGTCCTGTACAACTGCAGTAAGACCTCCCTGCTCCTGTACGCAAATCCTCTCGCTATGAAGGCCAACATGCCATTTGCCTGTTGTACCTGCATGCCAACTTTCAGTGACTGATGTACCATGACACCCAGGTCTCATTGCACCTCCCCTTTTCCTAATCTGTCACCATTCAGATAATATTCTATCTCCCTGTTTTTGCCACCAAAGTGGATAACCTCACATTTATCTACATTATACTGTATCTGCCATGCATTTGCCCACTCACCTATCCTGTGCAAGTCATTCTGCAGCCTCTTAGCATCCTCCTCATAGCTCATACTGCCACCCAGCTTACTGTCATCTGCAAACTTGGAGATATTACATTCAATTCCTTTGTCTAAATCATTAATATATATTGTAAATAGCTGGGGTCCCAGCAATGAACCTTGGGGTACCCGACTAGTCACTGCCTGCCATTCTGAAAAGGACTCATTTATTCCTACTCTTTGCTTCCTGTCTGCCAACCAGTTCTCTATCCACGTCAATATATTACCCACAATACCATGTGCTTTAATTTTGCACACTAATCTCTTGTGTGGGAACTTGTCAAAAGCCTTTTGTAAGTACAAATACACTACATCCACTGGTTCTCCCTTGTCCACTCTACTAGTTACATCCTCAAAAATTTTTAGAAGACTTGTCAAGCATGATTTCCCTTCCATAAATCCATGCTGACTGGACCAATCCTGTCACTGCTTTCCAAATGCGCTGCTATTACATCTTTAATAATTGATTCCAGCATTTTCCCCTCTACTGATGTCAGACTAACCGGTCTAGAATTTCCTGTTTTCTCTCTCCCTCCTTTTTTAAAAAGTGGGGTTACATTAGCTACCCTCCAATCCATAGGAACTGATCCAGAATCTATAGAATGTTGGAAAATGACCACCAATGCATCCACGATTTCTAGGGCCACTTCCTTCAGTACTCTGGGATGCAGACTATCAGGCCCTGGGGATTTATCAGCATTCAGTCCCATCAATTTTCCTAACACAATTTCCTGAATAATAAGGATTTCCTTCAGTTCCTCCTTCTCGCTAGACCCTCGGTCCCCTAGTATTTCTGGAAGGTTATTTGTGTCTTCCTCAGTGAAGACCGAACCAAAGTATTTATTCAATTGGTCTGCCATTTCTTTGTTCCCCATTATAAATTCATCTGATTCTGGCTGCAAGGGACCTTACTTTGTCTTCACGAATCTTTTTCTCTTCACATATCTATAGAAGCTTTTGCAGTCAGTTTTTATGTTCCCTGCATGCTTACTCTCATACTCTCTTGTCCCCCTCCTAATTAAACCCTTTGTCCTTCTCTGCTGAATTCTAAATTTCTCCCAGTCCTCAGGTTTGCTGCTTTTTCTGGCCAATTTATATGCCTCTTCCTTGGATTTAACACTATCCCGAATTTCTCTTGTTAGCCATGGTTGAGCCACCTTCCCTGTTTTATTTTTACTCCAGACAGGGATGGACAATTGTTGAAGTTCATCCATGTGATCTTTAAATGTCTGCCATTGCCTGTCCACTGTCAACCCTTTAAGTATCATTCACCAGTCTATCCTAACCAATTCACTTCTCATATCATCGAAGTTATCTTTCTTTAAGTTCAGGACTCTAGCCTCTGAATTAACTGTGTCACTCTCCATCTTAATGAAGAATTCTACCATATTATGGTCACTCTTCCCCAAGGGGCCTCGCACAACACGATTTCTGATTCATCCTCTCTCGTTACACAACATCCAGTCTAGGATGGCCAGCTCTCTAGCTGGTTCCTCGGTGCATTGGTCTAGAAAACCATCCCTAATACACTCCAGGAATCCTCTTCCACCGTATTGCTACCAGTTTGGTTAGCCCAATCTATATGCAGATTAAAGTCACCCATGATAATGCTGTACCTTTATTGCACGAAACCCTAATTTCCTGTTTCATGCTATTCCCAACCTCACTACTACTGTTTGGTGGTCTGTACACAACTCCCACTAGCGTTTTCTGCCCTTTGGTGTTCTGCAGCTCTATCCATACAGATTCCACATCATCCAAGCTAATGTCCTTTCTTACTATTGCATTAATTTACTCTTTAACCAGCAATGCCACCCCGCCTCCTTTTCCTTTCTGTCGATCCTTCCTGAATATTGAATACTCCTGGACGTTGAGTTCCAAACGCTGGTCACCCTGGAGCCATGTCTCTGTAATCCCAATTACATCATATCCGTTAACAGCTATCTGCGCAGTTAATTCATGCACCTTATTACGAATGCTCCTCGCATTGAGTCTTAGAGCCTTCAGGCTTGTTTTTTTTACACTCTTTGCCCTTTTAGAATTATGTTGTAATGTGGCCCTTTATGATTTTTGCCTTGGATTTCTCTGCCCTCCTCTTTTCCTTATCTCCTTTCTACCTTTTACTTCTGCCCCCATTTTACTTCCCTCTGTCTCCCTGCATAGGTTCCATCCCCCTGCCATATTAGTTTAAACCCTCCCCAACGGCACTAGCAAACACTCCCGCTAGGACATCGGTTCCAGTCCTGCCCAGGTGCAGACCGTCCAGTTTGTACTGGTCCCATCTCCCCCATAACCGGTTCCAATGTCCCAGGAATTTGAATCCCTCCCTCTTGCACCATTCCTCAAGCCATGTATTCATCTTAACTATCCTGCTATTTCTATGACTAGCACGTGGCACTGGTAACAATTCTGATATTACTACCTTTGAGGTTCTACTTTTTAATTTAACTCCTAGCTCCCTAAATGCAGCTTGTGGGACCTCATCCCATTTATTATCTATATCGTTGGTACCTATATGCATCACAACAACTGGCTGTTCACCCTCCCACTCTAGAATGCCCTGCAGCCGCTCCGAGACATCGTTGACCCTTGCACCAGGGAGGCAAGATACCATCCTGGAGTCTCGATTGCAGCAGCAGAAATGCCTATCTATTCTCCTTACAATAGAATCCCCTACCACTATAGCTCTCCCACTCTTTTTCTTGCTTCACACAGAATAGGGGTTCATGGCTTTGGGCTAATATATTAGCATGGATACAAAATTGGTTAACGGACAGAAAACAGAAAGTAGGAATAAACGGGTCATTTTCAGGTTGGCAGGCTGTAACTAGTGGGATGCTGCAAATTCAGGAACAACCTCTCTTATTCAGCACCCTCGGGACCTGGCCTGTGTTGGATAAGAGAATTTGCCGGTCAACGGGAGGTCACATGACTTACCAGTCCTGATGACAGCGCTCGTGCCCCTGACCGCCTGCGCCACGCTTCGGCTCCAACGATTTCCAAGTACAGCAGCTATCAGCTCTGTTCCACAGCAGCAATGGATGTTTCCCATCAATCGAGAAGATCGGGGCTCAGTGGGTGTGGGCTGGGAGTGCACCAGCAAGGAAGACTGCAGAGAGAGATCATGGGGTGTGGTGGGAGAGATCACAGGGGGAGAGATCACCTGACGGTTCGGTCTGGAGATTGCGGGGTGGTGATTAATATTCCTCCTTACTTGTCCGGTCCCATGCTGAATGGGAATGCTGATGACCCGGTCCCGTTCTGTGCATGCACCTCCCCGCCTCCCCCCCACCCCGCCCGGCCGGTAATGATGCCAGGACGAGGGAGATAGCCGGATAAAGAGTGTCGGATTTGAGAGGTTCAACCTGTATCAATGCCTGGGCCTTAGTTATTTACAATTTATATTAATGACTAAGATGAAGGTACCAAGCGTAATGTATCCAAGTTTGCTGAAGATACAAAGCTAGGTGGGAAAATAAGCTGTGAGGAAGACACAAAGAGCCTGCAAAGGGATATGGACAGGTTAAGTGAGTGGGCAATAAGATGGCAGGTGGAGTATATTGTCAGGAAATGTGAGGTTATTCACTTTGGTAGGAAGAATAGAAAAACAGAATATTTTTTAAATGGTGAGAAACTTTTAAATCTACATTTAATAGTTTCTCACCATTTAAAAAATATTATTTTTTCTGTGTTCAGAGAGATATAGATGTCCTCATACAGGACACACAGAGAGTTAGCATGCAGGTACAGCAAGCAATTAGGAAATCAAATGGCATGATGGCCTTTATTGCGAGAGGGTTGGAGGACAAGAGTGAGGAAGTCTTTCTACAATTGTACAGGGCTTTGGTTGGAACACACCTGAAGTACTGTGCACAGTTTCAGTCTCCTTATCTGAGATAGGATATACTTGCCTTCAAGGCGGCACAACAAAGGTTCTCTCGATTAATTCCTGTGATGAGAGGAGAGATTGAGTAGATTGGATCTATACTCTCTGGAGTTTAGAAGAATGAGAGGTGATCCCATTAAACATATAAATTCTGAGGGAGTTTGTCAGGGTAGATGCTGAGAAGTTGTTTCACATGGCTGGAGAATCTAGAACTAGAGTGCATAGTCTCAGGATAAGAAGAACATAAGAAATAGGAGCAGGAGTAGGCCATTGGCCCCTCAAGCCTGCTCGGTTATTCAATAAGATCATGGCTGATCTGATCATGGGCTTACCTCCACTTCCCTTCCCGCTCCCCATAACTCTTCACTCCTTTATTGTTCAAAAATCTGTCTATCTCCACATTAAATATATTCAATGATCCAGCCTCCACAGCTCTCTGGGGTAGAGAATTCCACCGATTCACGACCCTCTGAGAGAAGAAATTCCTCCTCATCTCCATTTTAAATGGGCGACCCCTTATTCTGAAACTATGTCCCCAAGTTCTAGATTCCCCACGAGGGGAAAGATCCTCTCTGCGTCTATCCTGTCAAGCCCCCTCATAATCTTATATGTTTCTATAAGATCACTTCTCATTCTTCTAAACTCCAATGAATATAGGCCCACCCTGCTCAATCTTTCTTCATACGACAATCCCTTCAACAAGTATATCCCTCCTTAAATAAGGAGATCAAAACTGTACGCAGTACTCTAGGTGTGTTCTCACCAACAGAGTCGGTCATTTAAGACTGAGATGACGAGCAATTTCTTCACTCAGAGGGTTGTGAATCTTTGGAATTCTCTACCGCAAAGGGCTGTGCATGCTGAATCGTTGAGTATATTCAAGGCTGAGATAGAAATATTTTGGGACTCTGAGGCATCAAGGGATATGGAAATCAGTCAGGAAAGTGGAGTTGAGGTTGAAGATCAACCATGATCTTAGTGAGTGGCGGAGCAGGCTCGAGGGGCTATATGGTCTACTGCTATTCCTGTTTCTATATTCTTACAATAGTATGTTTTGAAATCTCTTTAATCTGACTTGCATTGTGTTGATAGCACCAATAGTCAAAATCAGCAATACAACCTCTGTGGCGGCAACCTTGGTGTGTTATCTTTCCTTGATCTCTGGCCTCCCTGCAGTATTCAATCCAGTCAACTGTTCCATTCGTTTCCAAGTTCATGGGAGTGTCCTTATATGTTTCCTCTCTTATCTATCCCTATATAACCAGCACATTTCCAGCAATGGCTTCTTCTCGTGCCCATACATGGTTACCTCCAAATTTCGCCCAGAATCCTGCTTAGCCCCCTTCTTTTCCTTGTTCACATATTACCCTCAGAGAAATTATCCACAAGCCAAGGGGTAAGTTTCTATATGCAACCAATTCTACCTCTCCACCACCAACCTCAATTCCACAACTACCTCTGTAGGACTCCAGGACTGACTGTCTGACATCAAATCTTGGTTGAGTTTGAACTTTCTCCACTTGATCATTGATAAAACAAAGGCCATTTTATTTGACTCTTGCCAAAAGCTTGGTACACTTGACCTTGGCTACATCCCTCTCCCCCAACTGCTTGCTCAGGCTAAACCAAACGATGCAAAACCTTGATATCCTGTTTGACTCTGAAGCTGAACTTCAAATTTTATATGCTAACCACTTACTTGTTTGTCTACAACACAGCCCTTTTCCCTTACCACATCTCCACTGTCATTGAAACCATTATCTATACTTTCTTTACATCAAGGCTAAACTTCTGCAGTGCCATTCTCATTGGCCCCTGAACTCCTCTCTACTTAAAGCCCAATTCGAGCAAACGCATAGCTGCTCCACTCAAGCAGCCTTTGTAAGATCTTAGAATGAAAAAGTGGAAGGAATAAGGAGAAAATTGAAAGGATAAATAGGGCTGAAGGCATAGTTGTAAAGAAGGATTTTGTAGAAATCTTGTGAAAAAAGGGAGGGATATGACAAGCTGGAAGGATTTGGAAGGGAGTTCCAGAAGCCAGGAGCATAGTGGTTGGAGTAGAGAGAGAAGTAACCCAGATTCTGAGGAGCAGCGGGTGCATGTTGGACAGATGTTAGGGGGAGATAGCTGAGAGTGGGTTAAGGCAAAAGATAGATTGAAAACAAGGATGAAGATCTTGAAATTAACACATGGCGTGCAAATGAAACTTGACAAGGATGGGAAGGGGCATGGGTGATATGAATGCAGGACTTTGTGCTTGTAAGAATGTGAGCTGCAGCTTTTTGAATGAATTATAAGTTGTAACTGGAGCCAAGAAGACCAGCATTAGAGAAATTGGGCATGAGTTAGGGTTTTGGCTAAAGGGTTGGAGTGGTAGAGTGGAGGCGATTCTGGAAGTGGAAGGCACATGTGTTAGGGCTTAGCAGTTGTAATGCATTCGCTTCATGGGTTCTTTGTTTAAGAATTCATAACAACACATTGCTATTAAGAACTGATTGGTTTATTAGCAAAGATTTAACAATCACACGACACATTACCAGTTCATCCACCAGGCTAACAACGGCCTGCCTCATCGTGGATCCCCTGAACCCAACTGGCTGGGGTTTTATTGAGTCTTATGAACATCACATGTCTGGCTAAGCCACTCCCAACTCAACAGCTCTACAAATCTGTGAGCATAATCACAGGTGCATACATTACAGCAATATACAAAAGTTCCAAACTTCTGGATTTGGCCTGAGACATCAGCTCGTGAATTTGAGAGATTCCAAGCTAGAGGCACATAGGTGAATGCAAGAGCCTAAGAGAATGGCTTTTCAGGTGGTATCAGCAGATACTCCCCATGATGACATAATTTATTCTACATCTACTCTGCCACAAGACCATCAGAAACTGGATGCCGACCAGGGAAAAATATATGTTTCCAAACTTGCCTTTTTATGAAATGGGTCAGATGAATATATATACCCTGCATCATTAAGATAACAAAGAATAGGCCATACCTACAGCTACAATAGACAACAGGAATAAAAACAGAAAATGCTGAAAACTCTCAGCAGGTCAGGGAGCATCTGTGGAGACAAAAACAGAGTTAACATTTCAGGTCGATGACCTTTCATCTGAACTCCTGTCTGATGTTGACCATTAGAACAACATGTGGTTGCACACCAATTGGCCTGATGCCTGTACCTTAGAGTAAGAAAATGGCATGAGCAGGTAACGAGGAGCACTTTGTCCCTGTGTGTGTGATGTTGTAGCATAGATACAGCATCACATAAGTGGAAAATTACATTTTGATTCACCACTTAAAGACACTAAGCAGCGAGTCGGTACATAAATTGTATAGTGTTAAATCAAAAAGGAACCTTTACAGAAAAAAATAATCGTGACTCTACTGTTCTATCTTTTTATATTTGCAGCTTTGACCTTTCCACAGCAAACCACAGAGATTCAGTGAAGAAGCTGCCTTGCAACTGCAGGAATTTCAGTGGTACTTCCTCTCTACTTCTCATTTATCTCCAATTGAACATTACCAACACCTCTACTCTTCATTACGTTTTTCTAAAAAATAACTTCAGTTAAAGCAGTACGTTTTACCATAGATGCTACCTGACCTGCTGAGAGTTTCCGGCATTTTCTGTTTTTATTCCTGTTGTCTATTGTAGCTGTAGGAATAGCCTATTTTTTGTTATCTTAATGATACAGGGTATATAACAATCCTCTCATTAGCTGTCAACAACAATGGCATACATTGAATCACAGTCTCTTTCAAGGGCCAGAATGTATGCATAGCTATGCAAATGGCTGTTAAAAATTAGTCTATAGAAATTAAAAAGATTAATTGATTTCCACTGATATTGATGTAACAAGTTAGCAAATTAAGAAGAAAACATGATGACATAATTTTAACAACAATTAATAATCTATTATGGCATGATCAACATAACTGGCATTAGTTCCAATTAAACTATGTCCTAACTTCTTATGGTGCTGAATAGTCACAAAGCATAATAGTCCAGAACATAAAAAAAACAGAGAATGCTGGAAATCTCAGCGGGTCAGGCAGCATCTGTGGAGAGAAAAACAGAGTTAACGTTTCAGGTTGATGACCCTTCGTCAGAACTGGCGAATGTTTGAAATGAACAGATTCTTATGGAGCACTGAAAGGGGAAGGGGAAGAAAGACCAAAATGGAAGGTCTGTGATAGGGTGGAAGACAGGAGCGATTAGAGAGACAAAAGGGATGATGGGCTGACTTGAAATGGTAATGGCAGAAGGTAGAAAAGGGTTAGTCTAGATAGGATGTGAATGGTGGAATCATTACCAGCTGCCATAGGAGGCAGAGAGGGGTGCTTTTGTAACAGTCTAGAACATCCTGGGGCTGAAGGTTGGGTCAGAACCCAGCAGCCATAGTAAACTCCAATGGTGGGCCGATGGGTGCTTTCTCCTCCCGAGGCACCTCCATTCTGGAATGTGGGACATGGTCATAGCGAAATCAAAGTGGTGGGAGAAAGTTCTGTCTCACTATGTCCCAGTGGCACAAAAACGTTGCTTGAATTTCGACAGAAATGATAGCAAATTCTATGTACTGAATACATATCAGATTGTTAAAACAAATGTTGATAAGAAAAGCCACTGCACTTCAAAAATAATTCATTGCATAAAGTGCTTTGAGGTTTTTCATAATAATGTGGCATTGTTAATATAGATATTCAGTTCTGAGATCAGGGAACAATGGCATTGATGTTCCTTGGGTTTGAGTACATTGTTTGTGAGAGGTGGCAGGGTGGGGGGTGGGGGGAGTGTGGGGCGAGGTCCTGAAGTCATAGGGGGAAGTCCTGAGAGAAGGATTCCTGGCGTCCCGGGGGATTGGAGACTGGAGATTCTGGGATGATGGGGGCGACCATCATGTGGCAGTAGTGCAGGGTTGCCAGGTTCTGACAGTGTCGGGGGCAGTGTCTAGCAGCCTTGTGGGGAGGAAAGCCCGGAAGAATGAGACCCAAACTTTTGGTCCTTTCAAGATCATCAGGTGCCACCCCATATTTCCACCTGTCAACCTCCACCAGTCAAGCCCCCTTTGGGATGTCAGACATCCGCTCCTCACACCATTTTCCCTGTCACCAGCTGGTAAATGCACTATTAGTAAGCTTGCCATCTTTATAATAAACATGAATTACCATAAAAATTGCATTATTACTCAATAGTCCATTTAAACAAATAAATTACTTTCATGGTTTGCTAGTTTTCTGAGAACGGAACGATTTTGGGGGGTAGAAATTGGACCTCGCTTTACGGGTGGGAGCAATGTTCTGCATCTGATCAATGCCAGGGGTACAAGCGCCATCGTATTGGCAGAGTTGACCACTCAGACGTCCAGAGCGCCTTCCTGAAACAGGCATTAGACCTCTCATAGACTGTATGTGGAGTGTTGCTTGTTTTACCTTTGAAGGATAGGAATATACCTTTTTTGAAGTTGAAATGGACTGGACAGAGTCCATGATTGAGTGGACTGTACGTGGTGTGTAGAACGAATGGGTTTGATATACCAAATGCCCATTTCCACATTCACATTTAATAAATTTAATAGTATTTTTTCCCACAAATAATTAATTATACAGATAAAAGAATGCAGCAGATATGATATATATGGATTTTCAGCATGATGTTTTAAGGTGTCTAATAGCTGTATGAAACAAGAGAAAAGTAATATGGCATTAAAGTTGGTTGAAAGATAGGAAATAAAGAGTTATGATTTATGGGTATTGTTTGGAGAGGAGAAGATTTTAAAGTGTTGTATCCAGTCATTAGTTTTCCCTTTTAGGCTCAATTTTCCCTTTAGTGTTTAAGGATGATTTCGGCATAGAGAGCATCATATTGAAAGTTGCTGACAACACACAAGCAGATGGTTTGCCTAACAGTGAGGAAGACAGTAAAGATCTAGGGCTCAATTTTCCCCAGTGATTTGCACCGTTTTTTTGGCGGCTGCTGCTTTTTTTGGCGGAAGTTAAAAAATTCAAGTTTCCCCAAGGAATGTGCGCCAGCATAACGCAGTTATGTACGATTTTATTAGGTTCTTTTTTTTTGCGTCATGGGGGCGTAACCTGATGTCTGCGGCAGTTTTTCTCAATTATGCAAGTTTGCCCCCAAAAAATTTCTCCTGGGTCAGCATATGTGACTTCTCCCGAAAAACCTTCTGGTGAGTTAAGAAAAAACAGTGGGAATTGAAAAATCGGCGCAGTAAGACGCCATGTTTTTTAGCGAAGTTTCGGAGTTTTGAAGACTTAAATATGCATAATAAAGATTACTTTTTTTTTACCTTACAATGCAGTAACTGGAAGTTTGATGGAATTCTGTAAGTTTTCAATTTTTTTCAACTGACATGCCACCACCGAATGTCTGCAAACAGGGCAGGAGGGTCGGAGCATCGGGCCCGCAGAATCGGGTCCGCGCCCGGACACAGGGGCTCAGGGCTCAACAACAAAAGAAGCCCGAAGAGGGGTGGGGGGCTGTGGAAGGTGATCGGAAGCCACCAGAAGCCTGCACTGCCCATCAAAGGTAGCCCGTGTGGGTGGGGGAAACATAGAAACATCGAAAATAAGTGCAGGAGTAGGCCATTCGGCCCTTCGAGCCTGCACCGCCATTCAATAAGATCATGGCTGATCATTCCCTCAGTACCCCTTTCCTGCTTTCTCTCCATATCCCTTGATCCCCTTAGCCGTAAGGGCCATATCTAACTCCCTCTTGAATATATCCAATGAACTGGCATCAACAACTCCCTGCGGTAGGGAATTCCACAGGTTAACAACTCTCTGAGTGAAGAAGTTTCTCCTCATCTCAGTCTTAAATGGCCTACCCCTTATCCTAAGACTTTGTCCCCTGGTTCTGGACTTCCCCAACATCGGGAACATTCTTCCTGCATCTAACCTGTCCAGTCCCGTCAGAATCTTATACGTTTCTATGAGATCCCCTCTCATCCTTCTAAACTCCAGTGTATAAAGGCCCAGTTGACTGTCATACGTCAGTCCTGCCATCCCGGGAATCAGTCTGGTGAACCTTCGCTGCACTCCCTCAATAGCAAGAACGTCTTTCCTCAGATTAGGAGACCAAAACTGAACGCAATATTCCAGGTGAGGCCTCACCAAGGCCCTGTATAACTGCAGCAAGACCTTCCTGCTCCAATACCCAAATCCCCTAGCTATGAAGGCCAACATACCATTTGCCTTCTTCACCGCCTGCTGCACCTGTATGCCAACTTTCAATGACGGATGAATCATGACACCGAGGTCTCATTGCACCTCCCCTTTTCCTAATCTGCTGCCATTCAGATAATATTCTGCCTTTGTGTTTTTGCTCCCAAAATGGATAACCACACATTTATCCACATTATACTGCATGTACCATGCATTTGCCCACTCAGCTAACCTGTCCAAGTCACCCTGCAGCCTCTTAGCGTCTTCCTCACAGCTCACACTGCCACCCAGTTTAGTGTCATCTACAAACTTGGAGATATTACACTCAATTCCTTCATCTAAGTCGTTAATGTATATTGTAAAGAGCTGGGGTCCCGGCACTAAGCCGTGTGGCACTCCATTAGTCACTGTCTGCCATTTTGAAAAGGACCCGTTTATCCCGACTCTCTGCTTCCTGTCTGCCAACCAGTTCTCGATCCATGTCAGTACATTACCCCAATACCATGCGCTTTGATTTTGCACACCAATCTCTTGTGCGGGACCTTGTCAAAAGCCTTTTGAAAGTCCAAATACACCACATCCACTGGTTCCATCTTATCCACTCTACTAGTTGCATCCTCAAAAATTCCAGAAGATTCGTCAAGCATGATTTCCCTTTCATAAATCCATGCTGACTTGGAACGATCCTGTCACTGCTTTCCAAATGCGCTGTTATTTCATCGTTAATGATTGATTCCATCATTTTCCCCACTACTGATGTTAGGCTAACCGGTCTACAATTACCTGTTTTCTCTCTCCCTCCTTTTTTAAAAAGTGGTGTTACATTAGCCACCCTCCAGTCCATAGAAACTGATCCAGAGTCGATAGACGGTTGGAAAATGATCACCAATGCATCCACTATTTCTAGGGCCACTTCCTTAATTACTCTGGGATGCAGACTATCAGGCCCCGGGGATTTATCGGCCTTCAATCCCATCAATTTCCCTGACACAATTTCCCACCTAATAAGGATATCCTTCAGTTCCTCCTTGTCACTAGACCCACTGTCTGCTCGTATATTCGGAAGGTTATTTGTGTCTTCCTTCGTGAAGACAGAACCGAAGTATTGGTTCAATTGGTCTGCCATTTGTTTGTTCTCCATTATAAATTCACCTGAATCCGACTGCAAGGGACCTACGTTTATCTTCACTAATCTTTTTCTCTTCACATATTTATAGAAGCTTTTGCAGTCAGTTTTTATGTTCCCTGCAAGCTTCCTTTCGTATTCTATTTTCCCTCTCTTAATTAAACCCTTAGTCCTCCTCTATTGAAATCTAAATTTCTCCCAGTCCTCATGTTTGTTGCTTTTTCTAGCCAATTTATATACCTCGTCCTTGGTTTTAACACTATCCTTAATTTCCCTTGTTAGCCACGGTTGAGCCACCTTCCAGACAGGGATGTACAATTGCTGAAGTTAATCCATGTGATCTTTAAATATTTGCCATTGTTTATCGACCGTCAACCCTTTAAATATCCTTTGCCAGTCTATCCTCGCGAATTCACGCCTCATACCGTCGAAGTTACCTTTCCCGAAGTTCAGGACCCTAGTTGCCGAATTAACTATGTCACTCTCCATCTTAATGAAGAATTCTACTATATTATGGTCACTCTTCTCCAAGGGGCCTCACACAACAAGATTGCTAATTCGTCCCTTCGCATTACACATCACCCAGTCTAGAATGGCCAGCTCTCCAGTTGGTTCCTCGACATATTGATCCAGAAAACCATCCCTAATATACTCCAGGAAATCCTCCTCTACCACATTGCTACCAGTTTGGTTAGCCCAATCAATATGTAGATTAAAGTCGCTCATGATAACTGCTGTACCTTTATTGCACACATCCCTTATTTCTTGTTTGATGCTGTCCCCAACCTCACTACTACTGTTTGGTGGTCTGTACACAACTCCCACTAGCGTTTTCTGCCCTTTGGTATTCCGCAGCTCCACCCATACCGATTCCACATCATCCAGGCTAATGTCCCTCCTTACTATTGCATTAATTTCCTCTTTAACCAGCAATGCCACCCCACCTCCTTTTCCTTTCTGTCTATCCTTCCTAAATGTTGAATACCCTTGGATGTTGAGTTCCCAGCCTTGGTCACCCTGGAGCCATGTCTCCATGATGCCAATTACATCATATCCGTTAACCGCTATCTGCACAGTTAATTTGTCCACCTTATTCCGAATACTCCTCACATTGAGGCACAAAGCCTTCAGGTTTGTCTTTTTAGCACACTTTGCCACTTTAGAATTTTGCTGTAATGTGGCCCTTTTTGCTTTTTGCCTTGGGTTTCTCTGCCCTCCACTTTTACTATTCTCCTTTCTATCTTTTGCTTCTGCCTCCAATTTATTTCCCTCTGTCTCCCTGCATAGGTTCCCACCACCCTGCCATATTAGTTTAACTCCTCCCCAACAGCATTAGCAAACACTCCCGCTAGGACATTGGTTCCGGTCCTGCCCAGGTGCAGACCGTCCGGTTTGTACTGGTCCCACCTTCCCCAGAAACGGTTCCAATGTCCCAGGAATTTGAAACCCTCCCTTCTGCACCACTCCTCAAGCCACGTATTCATCTGAGCTATCCTGCGATTCCTACTCTGACTAGCACGTGGCACTGGTAGCAATCCTGAGATTACTACTTTTGAGGTCCTACTTTTTAATTTAGCTCCTAACTCCTAACTTGTCTTGGAGGACCTCATCCCATTTTTTACCTATATCGTTGGTACCTATATGCACCACGACAACTGGCTGTTCACCCTCCCTTTTCAGAATGTCCTGCACCCGCTCCGAGACATCCTTGACCCTTGCACCAGGGAGGCAACATACCATCCTGTAGTCTCGGTTGGGGCCGCAGAAACGCCTGTCTATTCCCCTTACAATCGAATCCCCGATCACTATAGCTCTCCCACTCTTTTTCCTGCCCCCCCCCCGATGCAGCAGAGCTGCCCACGGTGCCATGAACTTGGCTCCTTCTGCTCTCCCCTGCTGAGTCATCCCCCTCAACAATACCCAAAGCGGTGTATCTGTTTTGCAGGGGGGATGGCCGCAGGGGATCCCTGCACTACGTTCCATGCACTGCTCTTCCTGTGGTCACCCATTTACTATCTGGCTGTGTATCCTTTACCTGCGGTAAGACCAACTCACTAAACGTGCTATTCACGTCATTCTCAGCATCGTGGATGCTCCAGAGTTCATCCACCCGCAGCTCCAGTGCTGCAATGCGGTCTGTCAGGAGCTGTAGGCAGATGCACTTCCCGCACATGTAGTCGTTAGGGACACCGGAGGCGTCCCTGACTTCCCACATAATACAGGAGGAGCGTAACACGTGACCGAGCTCTCCTGCCATGACTTAACCCTTAGATAATCTTAAATTTGCAACAACAATGCTAAATGTTACTTACTGATATAGAAAAGAAAAAGAAAAGCTACTTACCAATCACCAGCCAATCACTTACCCCCTTGGCTGTGACGTCACCTTTCGATTTCTTTCTACTTTTTTGCCTCACTGTTGCAGCTGCAGCGGCTGGCCTTTCTGACGTTGCTGGTGTGCGTCTTGTAGGCCCCTTGCCTGGTGCTGCACCTCCCAACTCCCCGCTTACCTCTCGAACGCTGCTGGTGGGTGTCTTGTAGACCGCTCGCCTGGTGCTCCGCCTCCCGACTCCCCGCTGGCCTCTCCGACGCTGCTAGTGGGCCTCTTGTAGGCCGCTCACCTGGCGCTCCGCCTCACGACTCCGCGCTGGCCTCTCTGACGCTGCTGGTGGGCCTCTTGTAGGGGTGCTGTGGAAGGCGATCGGAAGGCATCACAAGACTGCACTACGCATCAAATGTAGCCCGGGTGGGTGGGGGCGGCGTGGGGGGTTCCCAATCACTGCGCCTGCTTAGACATGGGTGTGGTCCATACAGACCTGTGGGGAGAGAGAACAAAGAACCTTGTCCTGCCTGCCTGCCATGTTGAGTTTCTTGCAAAGGTAACATTTAAGCATGGGGGCAATACTGACGATGCCATACCTCGTGCAAGCCTTTTACATGATGGTGTTGCGGAGGAGACAATTGATTCGACATCATCGCATGAGGAACCTCAGAGCCCATACGATGGTGGGCAGGAGGCCTTACCCACGTCGGATATATTGAGACAGGTGTTTGTGCCTATACCTGAGTGATGCAGACTGTGTCAGAAGGCTGCATTTCTGCAAAGAAGTTGTATCTGTGAGTTGGTAAAAGCAGACCTGCATCGTAGAAGCATCAGGAGGACTGCTTTGTCAGTTGAAGTGAAGGTTACAGCTGCACTTTCATTCTATGCACCTGGATCGTTCCAAGCTACAACTGAGGATGTATGCACCATTTCTGAACATGCAACACATGTCTGCATTCGGCAGCAGGTGATGGCTGCACTATATGCCTGTAGGAATGACCACATAAAGTTCCCCATGACCGCCCAGACAATGCGTAACAGGACTGTGGGTTTCTCCAGGATTGCTGGTTTCCCAAAGGTACGGGGTTGCATTGAATGTACCCACATCGCCTTGTGAGCACCTTTGGAGGATTTCGAGATGTACAGGAACAGAAAATGCTTCCACTCCATTCATGTGCAGCTCGTGTGTGACGACATGCATCGCATCATGTCAGTCGATGCAAGATACCCTGGCTGCACCCATGATGCGTTCATCCTGTGCAAGAGCATTATGTCTGCCATGTTTCAGCAGCAGCCAGAAAGGCAGAGCTGACTACTGGGAGACAAAGGGTACGGCCTCGCCACCTGGCTTATGACGCCCCTACGCGTAACCCAAACGGAAGCTGACTGTCAATACAACATGTCGCACATTGTGACGTGCAGCATAATAGAGAGGATCATTGGCATCTTGAAACAGCATTTCCGATGCCTGGACCATTCCGAGCATGCTGTACTCCCCTGAAATTGTCGGTCAGTTCACTGTTGTGTGCTGCATGCTGCATAACTTAGCCATCATGAGGCAGCAGCACATGATAGTAGAAGACCCAGCTGAGGTGAGAGTGGCTGATGATAATGATGAGGAAGATACAGATGATGAGGAGGAGGACGAGAACGAGGAAGCAATGCAACTACCTGAATCCGGAGCATGACAGCGGAGGAGGGCGGGCCGTCATGCCACTTTAACGATTGCTCAAGCCTTGCGCCGGTAGCTCATCCGTGAACGCTTTGCTGCCTGAAGGCTCAGCGGTAACTATTCCACATGGACGGACCATGTTTACTGTTTGGACCTGTTCTGTAATGTTGTGTTGTGTTAATGGAGCAAACGATGGAAATTATTCTTGTTTACTTCAAAAGTTGCGTTAATAATCAAACAAATAATGGAAATGATTCTTCTTGAGTTCCAAAAGTTGTGTTAATAAAGGGACAAATAATGTAAATGATTCAGTTATAATTTAAAATATATTTTTTCAAAAGTTTAACAAATATTTGTTTGTATTTAACTTAACTTTTAATAAATATATTCTTATATCAAACTTTAAAGTTTTCACTTAAGATCACTTACAAACTTTAAGATCACTAATTAACTTTTAAACCTGTAAATTTACATAACTTACAAAAAACTTTTAATTTGAGAACAGTTACAACAGTAACAACAATAATAATAACAACAACAACAACAGCAGCAAACAAAGGCTGCACCCATCTCTCCTCCACCTTACTCTAAGACTGTCCGCTGCGCTTGGTCTTGGTGACTCCACCACACCTGGTGGCACAGCGTTTGTCGGGTTGGTACCAAGCTTATTCTTTCGAACATCTCAGGTATTGCGCACTTCTTGACGGGGGGTGGGCGCAGGCGGTAATGTGGACGGTTCGGCTTGCGCCTCTTCAGAGGCTGGTCTGGGGATAGGAGTGTGAGTTGCAGTTGATTCTGTCAATGGGCGCGAGGTCTGGACATGCAGCAGCTAACTCCAACATTCTCTCCCTCATATTTGCCGCCAGTGTCTCAGCTACCTGTGACGTGCCCTTCCTCATGTTCACTGACAGCGCATCAGCTACCTACGACATTCCCTCCCTCATGTACACCAACATGGTTTCAGCTGACTGAGATATTCCCTCCCTCATGTTCCCGGACAGCGTTCTCATTTCTCGTGAGAGTGTTGTTACTTCTCCCGACAGTCCCGATACCTCATCACCCACCCCACTGATGGTGTTCAGGAGTGATCGCGTAAGGTCAATGCTCTCCGCTCTCATTGCCATCATCTGAACCACATCTGTTCGATCCTGCACCTCAGGAGGGAGCGGTCGATCTCTCCTTCCCCTCCTCACCCTGGGTGAGGCTCACAGCACCTCACTGCGACCCGCAGCCTCGGACGGTGGGGCCCTGGGTGTGCCTTGCTGCACCCCACTGGAATTCCCAGTCTCGGATGGTGGGAAACCGTGGACTGTCCCATCAACACTCAAACCATTACTCAGGGAAGGGACTAGCACCTCAATGGGCAGGACCTGCACCTCCTCCAAAGTGAGTACAACAGTGGTGATTTCATCCATCCCCTCCCCCTCCCCCTCACCCCCATGCTCTTGGTCTGGAAGATGGATTGAAAGATGTTCTCCTCCTCAGGCTCGTCCTCATCTGAATGAATCTTCTTCTACATCGTCAGGGTTGGCTTCAAGTTCTGCAAAATATAACGGAACAGACAAATGGTTAGCAGCAGAGGAGGGGGCAGGGTGGGTGGCATGAGTAGGCACACACAGCACAGGCAGCAGGCTCATTTGAACGACCACGATGAATGACAGCACATTGCATTAACCGAAGCGTAGCTGAGGGAGACATCCCAATGAACATTTCTAGCCCACACATTACGTAACATTTAGAAAAGCTATACTGCGGAATTTGCAGGACTTACCCTCTCCCTCGTGTGTGGGTCCAGCTTGTGCAGTGGTAGTTGCTTTTTTCCAGGCAGGACCCATCAAAGCAGCGACCCTCTCTTCCAAGGGTCAGTGGGTGCAGATTTGCCAGGCCTCCTCCTGTTCGAGTTCCTTTTTGTTTGTTGTGTGCCACTTTCCTCTGCAAAGGTGAAAAAATAACTTTTAAAGAGGGTGTCTTTCTGTTGGGTGGGACATATACAGCTGGTCACATTTATAATTGCAATTCCATTGAAAAATGAAAATATTACTTACAGTCATCATCATTATCATCGGCAGCCCCTCGAAATCAAGGAAGACTTGCTTCCACTCTAAAAGTGAGTTCTTAGGTGACTGAACAGTCCAATACAGGAATTACAGTCTCTGTCACAGGTGGGACAGACAGTCATTGAAGGAAAGGGTGGGTGGGACTGGTTTGACGCACGCTCCTTCTGCTGCCTGCGCTTGTTCTCTGCATGCTCTCTGCCACTTGACCAAGGTCCTGCCACTTCTTTTTGCACTGGCCTCCAAACTCAGGGTGGTCACTGTTGCACAGTAATCTTCTGAAAGTTGGTTCCAGCGTTTCTTCATTTCTTTGAGTGGAACTTTTATGTGACCTCTGCTGGTGTCCAGCTCCTGCCACCTGCCCTCAATTACAGTAACTAGTGCCTCCACTTCATCCTGTAAGTAATTCTTTGTCATTGCGCTGCGTTGCATATTGTATTGCAGCTCCGATTTTTCCAATGGGAATTAAAGTTCTCACACACAACTGGCTCCTTAAAAATGGTCGATTGCAGACCGGGAGCTGAACTGCACGTGCACCCATAGGGACGTCAAAAACATTCTTTTTTTTGCGCATGCACAGAAGGGGCAGCATTGTTTTTTCAGCGCAGACAGTAGGCTCCACCCTCCCGAGGCTACAGGACAGGCTGCGCCGCACCAATTTTGAAAAATAGAACGGGGAAACTTGGCACATTTATTCTTGGAGTAGCTCTGGCCTAGAAAAACAGGTGTAACTCTGGCAATATGCCAAAAAACGGCTTTGGGCAAAATTGAGCCCCTAAAGTTTGAAGAACTGACAGACAGATGGCAAATGCATTTAATTTCATTCGAGAAGTGGAGCAGCTATTGAAAGGGTGCAGAAGAGAGCAAGCAGAATGATTGAAGAGAGGGATGGATTAGATTATGAGGAGCGATTATGTAAATTGGGCATGTTGTTAATGGAAAAGAGTAGGTTGAAAGGTAATATTATTGCAGGTTTTAGGATTCTAAAGGGAATAGATAATGTAGACCATGACAAGCTGTTTCATCTTGCCCAGAACAGTAGAGCCAGAGGCCATAGCCTGCGCTTAAAGGGGGGTAAATTTAAAACTAATCTGTGGAAACATTGGCCCCAATGTTAATGGGGCGGGGAGCGGAGAGGGTGAGGTGGAGCCTGGTAGGGCATTGAAAACCCAGCAAAGCCAGGCACATGGAGGCTCTGCTGATCTTAAAGGCAGGGGATCATTTAAATAAAATGCTGCAGTATCCTGCCCAGTAGTCGGCCAGATTGACAGCCTGGCGATCGGGAGGGAGCGCAGACAAGTGACATGTGGCCCCTTCCAGCACATTCTTGCCACTTCTGATAGGGGTGGAGTGGACGGGCTAGTTATTAGGCCGAGACATGGATATGTTGCCTGTGCTGAGACTTCCCACAGAGCCTTGTAACCAGTTGAGCCTCTGCCTGGTGAATACAAGGCCTCTGAAGCAGCGAGGTTGGGGCTTTTCTATGTTGGGAATCCGCACAACCATGACCTTGTAAAATAAAAAAAGTTCTCGAGTTTTTTAAATAGGAGCATGGGCGTATAAATTGGTTTGCATTGCACTTGCGTTTGGGGCTTAAAATGGGCGCAATATATAGCAATTTCTAGGCATGAGGTCCTGTGTCCGATCTGTGGCTGCTGCTATATTGGTCCTTGATATTTTTAGGCATCCTTGACAACTGCCTGAAATCAGTGTTGGTCTAATTTAAATATCAAAGAAGGGTCCTGCACTTATTTCAGGACCCTTCTTCAAAATCTTTCCAGAAAATGGACCAATCATGCGACTTGCATGCTGCAACTAGATTTTCCACTTCTACTGCAAAATAACCAGGAGCCCTTAAAAACCAATTTCTACTCCACAGAGTACAAGAAGTAATAATAAACTTCCAAGAGCCATAGGGTCGGTATTAGGACCATTGCTTTTCTTGTTATGTATAAATGAGCTAAATACTTGGGTATAGGGAGTAGAATTTAGAAGTTTACGGATGATACAAAACTTGGCAATATAGTAAATAGTGAGCAGGTTGGTAGCAGACTTCCGGAGGACATAGCCAGACTAGTGAAATGGGCAAATACAAGGCAAATGCAATTTAATGCGAATAAGTGTGAAGTGTTGCACTTTGGGAGGAACAACATGCAGAGGCAGTAAAATCTAAATTATACTGTTTTGAGGGGGGTACAAGAGCAGAGGGATCTGGGGTTACATATTCACAAATCTTTAAAGGTGGCAAGGCAAGTTGATAAGGTGATTAAGAAAGCGTATGGGATACTTGGCTTTAGAAATAAGGGCATTGAATACAAAAACAAGGAAGTCATGCTAAACCTCTACAAATGACTGGTTAGGCCTCAGCTCGAGTATTATGTGGAGAGGGCACAGAACAGGTTTATCAGAATGATAACAGGGATGAGAGACTTCAGTTATGTGGTGAGATTGGAGAATCTGGGATTGTTCTCTTTAGAGGTATTCAAAATTATAAGGGGTTTTGATAGAGCAAATAGGGAGAAAGTGTTTCCTCTGGAAAGTGTTCGGTAACCAGAGTTTTAAAATAATTGGCAATAGAACTAAAGGGGAAAATGAAGAGAAATTTCTCCACACAGAAAGTTAAGATCTGGAACTCAGTACCTGAAAGGATGGTGGAAGCAGATTCCGTCGGAACTTTCAAAAGGCAATTGGACATGTACTTAAAGAAGACTAATTTGCAGGGTTATGGGAAAGGCTGGGGTGTGGGATTAAATTGGATATTGCTTTCAAAGAGATGGTACAGGCACAATGGGCTGAATGGCCTCCTTCTGTGCTGTAAGATTCTATGATTCTATAAATGGTTTTCATGGAGTGTTGTGTGCTGTTTTTGCTTCTCCAGTATAGAAAGAACATTGAAGCTGTCGAGAATGCACAATGTAGATTTACCAGAGTGCCGGTGATGGGAAACATTAGGCTGGATTTTCTGGTCGTTTTCACCACATTTTGACCCTCCGCGCCGAAAAATGGGGCGGTCAGCTGTTTTGCGGCCGGGCGCCATCCTCAGGTCGCTTTTTGCGGCGGCACTTAGAAGCACCACAGGGGAGAGCTGCGCCAGGTGTGCAACGCCTCGCATTGTGACACCGGCACAAGTTTCATCAATCACCCAACCCGTACGCCACGAAACGTGCCCCCGCCCGATGACAGTCAGGGAAAACACAATGGTGCAGCCCTGCCGGTGGCAGTGACTTGGATAAACTGCAAAAAAGGTAAGTTAAAGTTTTTATTTTTTTATATTTTTGCAGCGATTTGTGTGGTAAGGGTGTTGCCAATGTTTTTTGAAAGTATTTGTGATTTTTTTTCGACTCCCAAGGCCTCTCTCGGAGCGCTCCCGGCCCCGCACTAAAGCTGGTGAGGATCCCGTTTTTGCGCTACGAAACTAGTACAATGCCTCCCTTTGCACTGTGCAAGGCCCAAATGAGGAAAGTTGCTCCACAAAGCGCAAATGTTAATCGGGCGGTAAATTTCCCGCCCCGCCTCCATTTTCGCCGCGAAAATGGCAAAGCCGAAAATCCAGCCCCATATCTATGAGGGGGGACTTGAGATACTGGGACTACTTCCATGGAAGGGTAAGTGGAGATTTAATAGAGTTCTTTTTAAATATGAAGGGTTTTGGTAAGGTGAGTAGGGAAAGACTATACCTCTCAGTGACAAGGGGTTATTACTTTCAACAGAAGTTAGGAAAAACTAGTGACTAACAGAAGTTAGGAAAAACTTCTATACATCGAGAGATACTGGAGAATGGAATGGAATGGGAGGCTGTGGTTGAGGCATTGGTCTAGAAATTTGATGACATTGCACCGATCAGGGATCTTCTCGGCCATTGTATCTTTTGAGGGAAAAGTGGATCAATATTTGAAGCAGAGGAAGATTCAAGGCAATGGGGAGAGAGTGGAGCAGTGGGGTTAGTTTAGGATTGCTCTAATAAATTGCTGGTAAAGACATAATGAGAAAATGTGTTATAAAGTGCTGTTGCTCTATCAAGGGTGTCTTCTCTTGACTCTATTTTTAGTCATTCGTCACAGTTGTGGTATTTAGGCAGAAGTCTCAAAAAATCATTCTCTTACGTCGAAGCTGTGTAAGTAAATTACATAATTCAACATTTCTCTGTCACTTTCAAATGACCTGTGAATATACTTTACTGTCTGTGAGATCAAGTCAGGGTTCACAACTTCAAACATGGTACACAAAATACATAAACAAAGACATTGAGTAATACGGTGATTGAAATTAATTTGATTTTTCCTAATCCAAATGTGAACTCTGTGCATTTTGGAGGATTTTAATTGTCCTTTAACATTTGAAAAAAGATCTGCTCTGTATCTGTTTGTGAAGTACAGTACTCATATTCAATCTTCACGGTAATCTTCATTCAAAACAGAATACAGACTGCATTTCAAAAGAATGTAGACTTTGCTAATTGAAAACAGCTTAACTATTTTGACAGACCTCATCATCAGTAAAAACTTTGGCTGGAAGCGACAGTTGGCTGTTGATGAATAACAGCTGATGTCATTTTTTATATTGTGAGAGTTCAAACAATAATGTTAACCATCCTTCTAAATGGAGGCAAAGATTTTTCCTGAGAAATGTGATCAGATCAGTTCTGTCGGTTTGCAATTAGACATGTCCATTTCAGAATCCAGTGTTCCCAAACACTTTTCCCAAGACATTCCCTTATTTCACAAAGGAGTTTTTCTTAATATAGAATCACTTGCAATTTATTTTCTGAATAAGAAGGATTAGTTGAGTATGAATGATAATTTGAAGCTTTTTCACTGCATTATTGATAAAATGTGTTTCTTTGCTGTCATTGTCAAGTTGTGTAACCCCGCTGATCTTTAAAAGCTGCCCACCATTCTATTTTCACAGCCAATTACAGGGATGTGGACAGTCATCAGATGCAGGGCACCCATATGAATTTTTAAAGTGTTCATTCAGGATCAATATAAATCGGAGACAAAAACTTCCAATTAATGAGGATAACTGTGCCTGATGCAAAATACATTTTAAAATGCTCCAAAACCAGTAACATTTAAAGTTGTTCACTTTTTTTATTTTTAGTGTTAGAAAAGAGCAAGCTATTCATTGGTTCTTCATCAATGTTAAAAAAAAGTTACTTTCATTTCGCCTTGGAAACAAAAGTTTCCCAATAAAAACATTTTTAAAATGAATTTGAATGCATTGAAAAATTTAGCAGCATTAAGTGAATTTGGTATAGATCTAGGATTATTTTAATTTCTGTTTTTTAATGAATATTACAGTCAGGCAATTACATTTAGCTTCTGAACTGTAAATTTTAAAACCATAATTGATGACCTTAATTAATTTGTCACAAGTAGTTTGACATGACAAGAACTCAGCAGATATGACCTCAGTGAGGATACTAATGATAATTTCAAACTCATTCTAAGCATTTTTCAATTAAAAAAAACCTTATAGATCTCCTGTGGCATTGCTTTTAGTGAGTCAGAGGATAACAATAGATGTGTTCATGCAATGTAGGGGATAACATCCGGACCACTGGTTTACCAGTAACTTAATACATCAAATGCCATTGAAAAAAACATGTATTCTTATTTTTACTGGTGTTTTCAGGATTGAATTTCACAACTCCATTTATTACATTGAATTACTTAGAAAATACAACATGGAAACAGATTGTTCAGCCCAACCAGTCCATATTGTTGTTTATCCTCCACACGTCCTAATCACATGTGCTTTCCTTGTTCCTATTGTGCACCGAACACAGATGAGACTGCACACAGGGAGGTTAAAGTAACAGTGACCTCAGTCTTTATTAAGACACTCCAGAGTGAGGAACAGGCCTTTGGGGCCGGCTTATATACAGTGCTCCCAAGGGATGCTGGGATCCCTTGGGACTTCAGGGAATGCACTCCCTGGTGGCGGAACATAGGAGTGCATGCTTTACAGATACACAACATCACTCTCCCCCCAAAGTCAAAGTGAAAACTATTTACAAGGTGAGGCAGTCGGGAGCCTTTCTTTCCCTGGTGGACCGCCTCTGTACAAATGTCTGTTCTGGTGTGTTGGCTGTGCCCTCGCTGGGCTGGCGTGTTGTTGGCCCTGCAGGGCTGCTGGGTAAACCTGGCCTTGCTGGGCTGTTGGGCATGATGGGTTCGATTTCCTGGTCCGGGGTGGTGTCGTTGATCCTTTGGGTGTGTGTTGTGGGCTCAAAAAAGGTGGTGTCTGCTGTGGATTGTTCAGGGCAGTCTGTGAACCGCAGCCTCCAGTCTGTGAACCACAGCCTCCAGTCTGTGAACTACAGCCTCGTTTGGTCCAGGTGCTTTCTGCAAATTTGTCCATTGTCTAGTTTGACTACAAACACCCAACTCCCTTCTTTAGCTATCACCGTGCCCGCGATTCACTTGGGACCATGTTCATAGTTTAGCACGTACACAGGGTCATTTAGATCAATTTCCCGTGACACAGTGGCGCGACCATCGTTTACAGTTTGTTGCTGCCGTCTGCTCTCCACCTGATCATGCAGGTTGGGGTGAACCAGCGAGAGTCTGGTTTTAAGTGTCTTTTTCATGAGTAACTCAGCTTGGGGCACCCCTCTGAGTGAGTGGGGTCTCGTGCGGTAGCTGAGCAGTACTCGGGACAGGCGGGTTTGGAGTGAGCCTTCTGTGACTCGTTTAAGGCTCTGTTTGATTGTTTGTGCTGCCTGCTCTGCCTGCCCATTGGAGGCTGGTTTAAACGGGGCCGAGGTGACATGTTTGATCCCACTGCAGGTCATGAATTCTTCAAATTCGGCACTGGTGAAACATGGCCCGTTGTCACTGACCAGTATGTCAGGCAGGCTGTGGGTGGCAAACATGGCCCCCAGGCTTTCAATGGTGGTGGTGGTGGTGCTGCCTGACATTATTTCACATTCAATCCATTTTGAAAAAGCATCCACCACCACCAGGAACATTTTACCGAGAAACGGGCCCGCACAGTCGACATGGATCCTCGACCATGGTCTGGAGGGCCAGGACCACAAACTTAGTGGTGCTTGTCTGGGCGCGTTGCACAACTGAGCACATACGCTGCATTGCCGTACACAGGACTCTAAGTCAGAGTCAATACCGGGCCACCACACGTGGGATCTGGCTATCGCTTTCATCATTACTATACCCGGGTGTGTGTTGTGGAGATCCGAGATGAACGTCTCCCTGCCCTTTTTGGTTAGCACTACATGGTTACCCCACAACAGGCAGTCTGCCTGAATGGACAGCTTGTCCTTTTGCTGCTGGAACGGCTTGATTAGCTCTTGCATTTCAACGGGAATGCTGGCCCAGCTCCCAGGCAGTATAGGAACAGCAAAGGATTTTAGCTGGTCCAAGTCCTAATCTGGCGGCTCGTGAAAGGTAATTTATCATTTTCAAACGCTTCCATGACCATCAACAAGTCTGCGGGCTGTACCACCATCAACAAGTTTGCAGGCTAAGCCATTTCCTCCCCCGTGGTGAGCAATGGTAGCCGACTGAGAGCATCCGCATAGTTCTCGGTGCCTGGCCTGTGGCGGATGGTATAGTTATACGCTGATAGCACGAGTGCCCACCTTTGTTTGCGGGCTGAGCCATTAGTATTTATCCCCTTGTTTTCAACGAACAGGGATATGAGGGGCTTGTGATCGGTTTCCAGCTCAAATTTGAGGCCAAACAGGTACTGATGCATTTACTTTACCCCGAACACACATGCTAATGCCTCTTTCTCAATCGACTGTAGGCCCTCTCGGCCTTAGACAAGCTCCTGGAGGCATAGACGACAGGTTGCAACTTCCCCGCAACATTAGCTTGTTGTAATACACACCCGACTCCGTACGACGATGCATCACATGCTAGCACAAGTCTTTTATACGGGTTATACAATACAAGCAGCTTGTTGGAGCATAGAATGTTTCTGGCTTTCTCAAAAGCAATTACTTGTTTTTTTTCCCCATACCCAGTTCTCACCTTTACGCAATAACACATGTAGGGGCTCTAAGAGGGTGCTTAACCCCGGTAGAAAGTTACCAAAATAGTTGAGGAGTCCCAGGAACGACCGCAGCTCCGTGACGTTCTGTGGCCTGGGTGCGTTCCTGATAGCCTCTGTCTTGGCGCCTATGGGCCGAATGCCGTCCGCCATGATCTTTCTCTCCAAAAACTCCACTTCAGTTGCCATGAAGATGCATTTCGACCTCTTCAGCTGCAGCCCTACGCGATCCAGTCACTGGAGGACCTCCTCCAGGTTTTGTAGGTGCTCAACGGTGTCCCGACCCTTAACCAATATGTCATCCTGAAAAACCACTGTGCGTGGTACCGACTTGAGTAAGCTCTCCATGCTTCTCTCGAAGATCGCTGCAGCCGACTGAATTCGAAACGGGCATCTGTTGTAGATGAACAGTCCCTTGTGCGTGTTGATGCAGGTGAGGCCCTTTGAAGACTCCTCCAGCTCCTGCCGATGTCAGGTCGAGCTTGGTGGATGTCTTGTCTCCTGCCTGCATCGCAAATAGGTCATCTTCCTTAGGTAGCGGGTGTTTGGTCCTGTAGCGAGAAACGAGTAATAGTTACTTTATAATCGCCGCAAATCCTGACCGTGCCATCACTCTTGAGTACTGGAACAATCGGGCTGGCCCACTCGCTGAATTCCCCTGGGGAGATGATGCTCTCGCGTTGCAGCCTGTCCAGCTCAATTTCTACTCTCTTCCTCATCATGTGAGGTACCGCTCGCGCCTTGTGGTGAATGGGTCGTGCGTCTGGGACCAAGTGGATCCGCATCTTTGCCCCGGAAAAGTTTCCAATGCCTGGCTCAAAAAGGGAAGGAAATTTGTTCAGAACCTGGGTACATGAGGCCTCATCGACATGTGATAGCGCTCAGATATCTTCCCAGTTCCAGCGGATTTTGCCCAGCCAGCTCCTTCCAAGCAGTGTGGGGCCATCGCCCGGGGCAATCCAGAGTGCCAGTTCATGCACCGTGCCCTCGTAGGTGACCTTGACCATGGCGCTGCCCAGGACAGTGATAAGCTCTTTGGTGTACGTTCTCAGTTTTGTGTGGATGGGCTCAGGGCTGGTCTGAGTGCCTTGTTGCACCACAGTCTCTCAAACATCTTTTTACTCATGATGGATTGGCTAGCGCCAGTGTTCAGTTCCATGGCTACGGGTAAGCCATTCAATTTTACATTTAGCATTATAAGTGGACATTTCGTCGAAAATGTGTGCACCCCGTGTACTTCAGCATCTGCCTCCTCTCTCTGAGGCTCAAAATTGCTTTGATCCATCATGGACCGATCTTCCTCTGCCATGTGGTGGTTAGCAGGTTTTGAAGAGCTTGCAGCTCATCTGCAAGCTGGTTGGAGGTGCCCCATTGTTCCACAGCTCTTGCAAACATGCCCTTTGAAGCGGCATGAATAGGCTGAATGGAAGCCTCCACAACGCCAACAAGGTGTGAATTGCCTTGCATTCGTCCTTTGTTGCAGACTCTGAGTCATCTGGGTCACCTGAGGCCTGCTGGCAGTTGTAGACTCGTGGTTTCTGCCCTGTACCTTTCTGCTCGCAAACACAGTTCCAGTTAATTTATGAACATTGCTAGTACTTGTGTGCTGAGAGATTTGTTTGGTGTTATCACTGGTGGACATAAACACCTGTGCTATCGCAATGGCCTTACTGAGGGTCGGTGTCTCTACAGTCAAAAGTTTTCGTAGGATGGTCTCATGGCCAATGCCCAGTACAACAAAGTCTCTGAGCATTTGCTCCAGGTAGCCATCAAACTCACATTGTCCTGCAAGCCGCCTTAGCTCGGCGACGTAGCTCGCCACTTCCTGACCTTCAGATCGCTGGCACGTTTAGAACCGATACCTCGCCATCAGCATGCTCTCCCTCGGGTTAAGATGCTCCTGAACCAGTGTACACAGCTCCTCATATGACTTATCTGTGGGTTTCACCGGAGTCAGAAGATTCTTCATGAGGCTGTAGGTCGGTTTCCCGCAGACTGTGAGGAGGACCGCTCTCCTTTTTGCAGCGCTTCCTTCTCCGTCCAGCTTGTTGGCTACAAAGTACTGATTTAGCCATTTGACATAGGCTTCCAAGTCCTCACCCTCCGAGAACTTCTCCAGGATGCCCACAGTTTGCTGCATCTTTGCATTGGATTCGTATACTCGTCGCCAGTTATTGTGTTCCTAACACAGATGAGACTGCACACAGGGAGGTTAAAGTAACAGTGACCTCAGTCGTTATTAAGATACTCCAGAGTGAGTAACAGGCCTTAGGGACCAGCTTATATACAGTGCTCCCAAGGGTTGCTGGGATCCCTTGAGACTTCAGGGGATGCACTCCCTGGTGTCGGAACATGTGAGTGCATGCTTTTCAGATACACAACAGTTCCCATATGACCTTACCTAATTTTTCTTAAACCACCTATCTAACCTATTCTTAAATGCTATCATGGGCCGGGAAGTTTCTTGGAGTTGGTCCCGATCGGCCACCGTATGGAAGTGTGGTGGAAATCCCGTTTGCACAAATAAGCAGGGATTCTATGATACTTCAGGCAAAATTATGGTGATGGATCAGGCTAACTGCAAGGAAATTAATGGCCATGGTTTAACCTACAATCGCTAATTCAGAACTCTCTGTGTAACAATGTTTCTCTTGTTCTTTGTCCCAAATGTCTTACATTTATTCTTATATTCATGCTCCCTTGTCCTAGATCCCACATCCAGGTAGCCAGTCTGCTTATATGCATTCTGACAAAGGGTCATCAACCCGAAACGTTAACTTTGTTTCCCTCTCCACAGATGCTGCCTGACCTGCTGAGATTTCCAGCATTTTCTGTTTGTATTTCAGATTCCAGCATCTGCAGTATTTTGCTTTTGTGCTTATATCCCTTTATACTTTGAAACAACTCTACCAAATTACTCCATAATCTCATCTGTTCCAACTAAAACTGCCCCAATTTTTCAAGTCTTTCGATTTGTATTTCCTCATACTTCACAGCATCCTCGTGAATCTGTGCTGTACCCCCTCTAATGCCTCAACATCCTTCTTAAAGTACGGAGCCAAAAACTGCACTCACTACTTAAACAGTGGTTTTATTTTGATTCACCATTAAATTTTGCCTTTAATATTCTATGCATCTTCCCATAATCCCATTAGCATTTTATGGCCTTATCTATTTCATGTACTGTTTTTACTGTGAATCTGAACCCCCAAATACTTCTACTCTTCCACGTTAGCCAGCCTTTCCCATTCAATGTATAATGGCCCAAATTTTGGGGTAAAAATTATGGTGAGGCTAACAGCATCACTGTTATTAATGTGTAAATCAGATAGCAAATTCCAGCGACCACATATGCACAGTTACATGAGTAAATCAGGAAGTTGATGTCTTAGAAGCCAGATTCCTCCAGGAGACTCGGCGTTGAAATGTATGGAACGGCATGACGTTGCTGTACTTACCTGATAGGTATGCATTAAATGCACCAGAAAATATTAGGGCTTGTCTATTCCAGTGTAAGTATACTCTTAACGGCGTCTTAAGTCTTAGTTACATCCAAACAAACTCTCTGGAATTGAAAATTAAGATTTAACAAGTGTGGAGCCTCATTCCGTTAGATTTTAATTATTGTTGATGATTTGAAAAATAAAAAAATTGGAATGTTCTTTTGTACTTTTACTTTCTGTCTTTCTTACCTCTCTCTTAGTCCAATCTTTTTCTCTCTTTATTTCACTTTCTGTACCTTATTTGATATTGAATAAATATTCTAACTGACACTTCCTGGTTTAGACTCTGTGCTGCCCACTAACAAGCTTGCAATCACAGAAACATAGAAACATAGAAAACAGGTGCAGGAGAAGGCCATTCGGTCCTTCGAGCCTGCACTATCATACAATATGATCATGGCTGATCATGCAACTTCAGTACCCCATTCCTGCTTTCTTTCCATACCCCTTGAACCCTTTAGCCATAAGGGCCACATCTAACTCCCTTTTGAATATATCAAACGAACTGGCTTAAACAACTTTCTGTGGTACAGAATTCCACAGGTTCACAATTCTCTGAGTGAAGAAGTTTCTCCCCATCTCGGCCCTAAATGGCTTACCCCTTACACTTAGACTGTGACCCCTGGTTCTGGACTTCCCCAACATCGGGAACATTATTCCTGCATCTAACCTGTCCAATCCCATCAGAATGTGATATGTTTCAATGAGATCCCATCTCATTCTTCTAAATTCCATTGAATATAAGCCTAGTCAATCCAGTCTTTCTTCATATGTCAGTCCTGTCATTCCAGGAATCAATCTGGTGAACCTTCGCTGCGCTCCCTCAATAGCAAGAAGGTCCTTCCTCAGATTAGGAGACCAAACTGTACATAATATTCAAGGTGTGGCCTCATCGAGGCCCTGTACAACTGTAGTAAGACATCCCTGCTCCTATACTCACATCCTCTTGCTATGAAGGCCAACATACCATTTGCCTTCCTCACCGCCTGCTGTACCTGTATGCCAACCTTCAATGACTGATGTACCATGACACCCAGGTCTCGTTGCACCTCCCCTTTTACTAATCTGTCACCATTCAGATAATAATCTGCCTTCCTGTTTTTCACACCAAAGTGGATAACGTCACATTTATCTTCTTATACCGCATCTGCCATGTATTTTCCCACTCACCTAACCTGTCCAAGTCACCCTGCAGCCTCTTAGCATCCTCCTCACAGCTCACACTGCCATCCAGTTTTTGCAAACTTTGAGATATTTCATTCAATTCCTTCATCTAAATCATTAATGTATATTGTAAATAGCTGGGGTCTCAGCACTGAACCTTGCGGTACCCCACTGGTCACTGCCTGCCATTCTGAAAAGGACCCGTTTATTCCTACTCTTTGCCTCCTGTCTGCCAACCAGTTCTCTATCCACATCAGTACATTACTCCCAATACCATGTGCTTTAATTTTGCACAATAATCTCTTGTGTGGGACTTTGTCAAAAGCCTTTTGAAAGTCTAAATGCACCACATCCACTGGTTCTCCTTTGTCCACTCTACTAGTTACATCCTCAAAAAATCTAGAAATTTTGTCAAGCATGATTTCCCTTTCATAAATCCATGCTGACATGGACCGATCCAGACACTGCTTTCCAAATACGTTGCTATTTCATCTTTAATAATTATTTTCAACATTTTCCCCACTACCGATGTCAGGCTAATCGGCCTATAATTACTTGTTTTCTCTCTCCCTCCTTTTTTAAAAAGTGGGATTACATTGACTACCCTCCAATCCATAGGAACTGATCCAGAATCTATAGAATGTTGGAAAATGACCAACAATACATCCACTATTTCTAGGGCCATTTCCTTAAGTACCCTGGGATGCAGACTATCAGGCCCTGGGGACTTATCGGCCTTCAATCCCATCAATTTTCCGAACACAATTTCCTGACTAATAAGGATTTCCTTCAGTTCCTCCATCTCGCTAGACCCTCAGTCTCCTATTATTTCCGGAAGGTTATTTATGTCTTCCTTAGTGAAGACAGAACCAAAGTATTTGTTCAATTGGTCTGCCATTTCTTTGTTCCCCATTATAAATTCACCTGATTCTGACTGCAAGGGACCTACATTTGTCTTCACTAATCTTTTTCTCTTCACATATCTATCGAAGCTTTTGCAGTCAGTTTTTATGTTCCCTGCAAGCTTACTCTCATATTCTATTTTCCCCCTCCTAATTAAACCCTTTGTCCTCCTCTGCTGAATTCTAAATTTCTTCCAGTCGTCAGGTTTGCTGCTTTTTCTGGCCAATTTATATGCCTCTTGCTTGGATTTAACATTATCCCTAATTTCCCTTGTTAGCCACGGTTGAGCCACCTTCCCCGTTTTATTTTTATGCCAGACAGGGATGTACAATTGTTGAAGTTCATCCATGTGATCTTTAAATGTCTGTCATTGCTGAAGGTGATACACAATTACTTGTGCTGTTCACCCAGGTCCAAGATGCAGAGTCAGCATGGATTAATGAAGGGGATGTCATGTTTGACAAATTTGCTAGAATTCTTTGAGGATGTAATGAACAGGGTGGATAAATGGGAACCAGTGGATCTGGTGTATTGGGACTTCCAGAAGGCATTTGACAAGGTGCCACATAAAAGGTTACTGCACAAGATAAAAGTTCACGAGGTTGGGGTAATATATTAGCATGGATAGAGGATTGGCTAATGAACAGAAAACATAGAAACATAGAAACATAGAAACATAGAAAATAGTTGCAGGAGTAGGCCATTCGGCCCTTCGAGCCTGCATCATCATTCGATAAGATAATGGCAGATCATTCCCTCAGTACCCCTTTCCTGCTTTCTCTCCATACCCCTTGATCCCTTTAGCCATAAGGGCCATATCTAACTCCCTCTTGAATATATCCAATGAACTGACATCAACAACTCTCTGCGGCAGGGAATTCCACAGGTTAACAACTCTCTGACTGAAGAGAGTAGGGATAAATGGTTCATTCTCTGGTTGGCAATCAGTAACCAGTGGGGTGCCGCAGGGATCAGTACTGGAACCCCAACTATTTCCAATCTATATTAACGACTTGGAGGAAGGGACCGAGTGTAACGTAGCCAAGTTTGTTGATAATACAAAGATGGGAGGACAAGCAATGTCTGAGGAGGACACAAAGAATCTGCTAAAGGACATAGACAGGCTAAATGAGTGGGCAAAAATTTGGTAGATGGAGTATAATGTTGGAAAGTGGGAGGTCATGCACTTTGGCAGAAAAACATCAAAAAGCAATTTATTATTTAAATGGAGAAAGATTGCAAAGTGCTGCAGTACAGCGGGACCTGGGGGCACTTGTGCATGGTACAGCAAGTGATCAGGAAGGCCAATGGAATCTTGGCCTTTATTGCAAAGGGGATGGAGTATAAAAGCAGGGAAGTCTTGCTACAGTTGTACAGGGTATTGGTGAGGCCACACCTGGAATACTGCGTGCAGTTTTGGTTTCCATATTCACGAAAGGATATACTTGCTTTGAAGGCAGTTCAGAGAAGGTTCACAAGGTTGATTCCAGAGATGAGGGGGTTGACTTATGAGGAAAGGTTGAGTAGGTTGGGCCTCTACTCATTGGAATTCAGAAGAATGAGAGGTGATCTTATGAAAATGTATAAGATTATGAGGGAGCTTGACAGGGTGAATACTGAGAGGATGTTTCCACTGATAGGGGAGACTAGAACTAGAGGGCATAATCTTAAAATAAGGGGCCGCCCATTTAAAACAGAGATGAGGAGAAATTTCTTCTCTCAGATGGTTGTGGATCTGTGGAATTCACTGCTTCAGAGAGTTGTGGAAGCTGGGACATTGAATAAATTTAAGACAGAAATAGACAGTTGCTTAAATGACAAGGGAATAAGGGGTTATGGAGAACGGGCAGGGAAGTGGAGTTGAGTCCATAATCGGATCAGACATGATTGTATTGAATGGCGGAGCAGGCTCGAGGGGCCATATGGCCTACTCCTGTTCCTATTTCTTATGTTCTTATGCTCTGTAGAGGGCGCTGCACTTTTTAAATCATTGGCTGACAGGAACTGCCAATATAAAAGTCCATAAAAATCGATGGGCATGTGCCGCTGACTGCAAGATCCAGCCCATTACTTTTTTTATTATCTCTCTAATATCTGAATAAAAATGTTGTAATTTGTCCTTCAGCATGTTTTGAAAATCTTTTGAGCAGAAGCTGATAGAAGTGACAACACAGAAACAAGCCATTCGACCCAATCAGTCTATGCCATCCACATGAGAAGTGGTCTTAATCCCATGTGTCCACCCTGTTTCCACACACTTTTATCCTCCTCTCCTTCATATATCTGACCTATTAACAGAAATTAGGTAAACCGCACATGCTCATATTGCACAATCTAAACTCACCTCAGAGACACACATCTGGGCAAAGATATCAAATCCAACCTGAGGCTTTTAGGGCAAATTGAGGCCTGCAAGTAAAACATTTAGTGAAGGCACTAAAAAACACAAATAACAATGCCATGGATAAATGTAATCATCTTATTGTGAAGTATGTAATATTTTGCCTTTTTAATTTTTATACCCTTACTGTGGACATTAGAAATGTTAGTTACTGAAAAATAATGGAAGTAAAAAATGTTTTCCAAAAAAAATTTGAGTGATATGTGTGTACCCAGTGGCCAGATTCGATAATCACAGGATAATCTCCTTTTACTATAAAATAGTCTGTAACAGCGAAGCAGGACACCTTTGACATGGGAAATATCCAACACAGTGCCACCTACAGGAATAACTGGTACTGCTGGTACTTACAATGAGTTTCCAATGAGCCACAATGGCCCGAATCTTGCCGGTGCTCAGAGGGCGGGTTTGGAGGCGGGTCCGCTGTCAAAATCTAAAAAATTGACAGCAGGGCGATATCCCACTCTGAACCCGCCTCCTTGTTAATTTCCCAAGTGTCGGCTCTGCCTACGGTTTGCAGACCCGGCACTAAGCGACGAATCAGGAAATTGAAATACTTAAGATGCTGTTTAAAGGTATTATAACAGCATTTTACGAGGTTCTAACAATTTTTCCAACTTTTTCACAGGGTTCACATTCCTCGGGGATCATGTCAAGTAAGTGTGTTGGGTTCTCAATGATTCTCCATTGCTGTGAATCGTTGACAGCTGCAAAACTGGTATAAAAGCTACCATTATACAGCTGTTCAATTTCCAATCTTAGAAGCTGGAGCCTTCAAGATTTGGAATACACTTTTCAGCTTTATGGAGATTTGAAGTGTTTGGAGTGAACTCCCTATCCAGTGTCACCTCCTTGGAGCAAGCTCTCTCACCATTGGCAGATCGCTACTGTCATCTCAACTTCAGCTGCCATTTATTCAAGTAGCATCGGTGCTGCTATGTATTTAACCCCTTGTAAACTGCATCACACCTGTCCACCAGAGGGCCCACCCGTTGGAGTCCCAAGGGATCAAAGCATCCTTTGGGAGCACAGTATATCAGCAGGCTACCCACGAGGTACCTGCACTCTGGAACTCAAATAAAGGAGCTAAGGTCACACTTGCTCATTACACACAGTGCTCGGTCTGACCATTTATTATGAGCGTAACAGGTGTCCTTGAAAAAAATCTCACCTTGGTCCTCAGAATCCCACCACAATCAGCCTCAACACCAACATCAGCAGGCACACCATCATCACCAGGCATACCACCTGCAACAACAATAGCACCAACCTTCTTCACAATCACCTGATGCTGCACAGGACAGAGGACATCAGCACCTGACCACATTGCTGACTAGGGATGGCCTCACCATGGTCAGGTTGACTTCACTTGATGCTGTACACGCGGGCTGTCACATGATGTGCCAGATTGGCATCACCCCACACCGACACTATAACGCATCCCTGCAATGCCCAAGCCATACCTTCCACACTCATCACCATTGCGGGGGATACTATTATGTCTCACCGTCTCACTGCAGCTCACTAAGCCACTTCCAAAGGTGCACACAGATCTGTTGTGTATGTATTGGCACATGCAGCAGAGCCTGGTCTCCAGTCATCTTGGATCTCCTTGCCACTGGACCAAGACTTTGCTCCGTCAAGCCCGTGTCGTGGCTGGTGTGCAACGACCACCCCACATTAAAAGAATTCATGCACAGGCATCTTCCACCATTTAAAATGAGTTCATCAGTCACCTGAGTACTCATTTTTAGTGTGGAAGCAAGTTATTGTCAACCCCGAGGGACTGCCTATGATGATGATGACACAGATCTGTCCAAGAAGGCAAAGTGTTAAAAATAAAGATTTCAATGTTTGACAACACATTAACAGAAACTTTGCATGAACATTGGCAATAAAACCAAAGTGCCTACTCTTGTGTGTTGTTAGTTGGTATCATTGGATGAGGATGAGGGTAGGGAAGGCAGAGTGATGGGAATGAGATGAGTGGAACAGCAGGATGAGGTTGAGTGTGGCTTTGCAGTAATGTTTTGTGATCTATTGCGATCATTGAAAGGTTTGTGCCGCTGCAGCCAGCTTCTCCAGACGACATCCCTGCTTGTGTTCTCCTTTGCAATGTGTAACCAGGCTGCGTTGGTGTCCTGGGAAGGTCTCTTCCGCCTATTGGAAGGGAAGAGAACCTCCCTGTGTGTAGTGACTCCCTCCATAAGCATATAGAAGGAGTGATAGAAGAGCCTGGGTGCAGCTGTGCACCTTTGTGCAGTGCTTCTCAGTGTTTGCAGCACCTCAATGCTGCAGAACACTGACATCACAACTGTCAAAATTAATGTGGACATGGTCCCTTTAAGGAAATTGGCTGATGATGGGTCATCAGATGACGTTATCAGACCCGCTTCCCTTTAATTGGCCGGGAACCTTGCAGGGCGGGCTTAACAAATCCCATCAATGTAAAATCATGTCGGCGACTGGGATCAAACAACTGCGGACGTCGCCCACCCTGGACCTGCCGAGGTTGGTAAAATCCCTCAGTGCAGTTTCTGGGTGGGTGGAATATCATGCCAACTCGCCACCCAATAGTACAGGTAGGAAGCATGATCCATTTTGAGATCCAGATATCATTGATACACAGGCTGCAGGCAGAAAACATGTGCCATGTGCAGTCTGGTGGCTCCAATCAGCCCAGAAATCAGGGTTGTATATATTCCATAGGACCATGACTTACATATTAAAAGAACTTACTGCTTGACCGATGCAGGTGCTCTGGCCATCTAGCAGTAGGCTCTTGGGAATATTGAGTTGGCTGCACCGTTGGGTTAAATGAGGCTGTAAATCATAGCCCAGCATTTCTGGGGGCCACTGTCCCATCACCACCAGCAGGGTGCTGAGCTGCTTAGATAATGGATACATTGGTTTTGATCTTTCAAAATTCCCTAGATTCCAGAACGGTCTCAGCGGATTGGAAGGTAGCAAATATAACACCGCTATTCAAGAAAGGAGAGAGAGAGAAAACAGGGAACTACAGTCCATTTAGCCTGACATCAGTCGATCAGTCGTTAGGAAAATGCGGGAATCCATTATTAAAAAATGCTATCAGGACACGTAGAAAATCGTAACATGATTAGGCAAAGTCAACATGGTTTTATGAAAGGGAAACCCTATTTGACAAATTTATTAGAATTTTTTGAGGATGTAACGAGCAGGGTAGATAGGGGGAACCAGTGGATGTAGTATATTTGGATTTCCAAAAGGCATTTGATAAGGTGGCACAAAAAAGGTTATTACACAAAATAAGGGCTCATGGGATTGGAGGTAATGTATTAGCATGGCTAGAGGATTGGTTAACGGACAGGAAACAGAGAGTAGGGATAAACGAGTCTTTTTCAGGTTGGCAGGCTGCAACTAGTGGGGTGCTGCAAGGATTAGTGCTGGGGCCTCAGCTATTTACAATCTATATTCATGACCTAGATGAAGGGACAGAGTATAATGTATCTAAGTTTGCTGACAATACAAAGCTAGGTGGGACAGTAAGCTGTGAGGAAAACACAAAACGTCTGCAAAGGGACATAGAGAGACTAAGTGAGTGGGCAGTCAGGTGGCAGATAGAATACAATGCAGGGAAAGATGAGGTTATATCAATTTTCTAGGGAGAATAAAAAAACAGTATATTTTTTAAATGGTGAGAAACTTTTAAATGTTGGTGTTGAGAGAGATTTGGGGGTCCTTGTGCAAGAAACACAGAAAGCTAGCATGCAGGTACAACAAGTAATAAGGAAGGCAAATGGCATGGTGTCCTTTATTGCAAGAGGGTTGGAGTATAATAGTAAGAAAGTCTTGCTATAATTTTATTGGGCCTTGGTGAGGCCACACCTGGAGTACTGCGCACAGTTTTTGTCTCTTTACCTAAGGTGGTGCAACGGAGGTTCACTAGGTTGATTCCTGGGATGAGAGGTCTGTCATACAATGAGAGATTGTGTAGAATGGGCCTAAAGTCTCTGGAGTTTAGAAGAATGAGAGGTGATCTCATTGAAACATTCAAGATTGTGAAGGGGATTGACAGGGTAGATGCTGAGAGGTTGTTTCCCCTGGCTGGAGTGTCTAGAACTCGGGGGCACAATCTCAAGATAAAGGGTAAACCATTTAAGATAGAGATGAGGAGGAATTTCTTCACTCAGAAGATTGTGAATCTTTGGAATTCTCTGTGCCAGAGGGCTGTGGAGGCTGAGTCTCTAAATATATTCAAGGCTGAGATAGATTTATTTTGGGGGTCTAGGGGAATCAAGGGATATGGAGATTGGGCGGGAAAGTGAAGTTGAGGTCGATGATCAGCTATGATCTTTTTGAATGGCGGAGCAGGCTTGAGGGGCATAACATTTCTTATGTGCCTTATGTTCAAAGCTCATAAAATGGGCCGGACACAACAATATTGAATTTTGACCCCCCCCCCCACCCACTCCCCACCCGCCACCCCCCCACCTTATGCCTTTATTATATACAATCTACAACACACTTGTCTAATTCACTTTCCTGCACTGGTAGTCTTTCGTGCTTTGGGCTGGGTATGTTTTTCTGATGTGGTGATACAGTCTAATGCATGCGTCCAACTCCCTGAATCCACATGCTGGTGCTTGCTAAAATAAACCTTCTGTTGTGTGCAGTTTTTTTCACTGTACTATGTATGTTTGGATTCCAAGTAGTCTAGCTTTAACTACGAGTAGAAGAAAGGTACATATTAGTAGTTCATTACATTGCATTTTGACAATATCAGTAAGAAGGCTGATGTATATTTATGAATAGACAATTACTGTCATGGCATATGTTGCATGGCCCCCTACATTAGTAGAGTCGTGCACAGACAATGCTGGAAACACAATTAGCATCTGTGGGAGTGAACAGATAAGTAAATGTAAAAGATGTAACCCTCCAACAAAATGGAAAATATGAATAGTAAAGGGAAGGGGCAGGAAATGAACAAAAAGTCACATACACAAGAGATGAAATGTGGGTGGAATGACCTATGGTTAGATGGCTGAGATAGTCTTTACATCAAACTATGAGAAGAAGCATAATGGCCCAGATTTTGCAGTTATAACGACGACGAAACTGTCAGAATTTGCCATCATTACCTTGTGAAACTGACAGCAACTTCTGGCATCTGCTCATGTGAAAGTTAAACGGGGAAGTCCAGAAGTTGCTGTCGGTGATTTCCTGCTCCTCCACAGGGCGTGCTATATAAGACTCCACAGAGAGCTTCTTAGGCAGTCCCTTGAAGGACAGAGAGCAATCAGCATAGAACCAGTGAGTTGACGTGAACTTCGCTGTATTATCTGTAAAGTCCTTACACGATACCACAAATCCACACGAGGCACATTCTATGGACAAGGTCACTCCATGACCTGCACCTTTATTCACAGGACCAAGAAGTGATGATCCTGCGTGGGACCTCCCTTTATATACCTGGATGACCAGGTGAGGAGTGTCTCCCACAAGTTCACCCCTTGTGGTCAAGGTATGCATTTCTTACGTATATGCAGTGTTGCAGTGTTGTTACATAAAGGTTACATACATGACATCACCTCTCCCTCAACATCTTATTGGGATCATAGGTTAAGTCTCTCGGGTGGTCAGCACTCTCTCGTGGAGCACCGCAGTTGGGGCTCTGGTTGTTGAGCCTTGGTATGCGTGTCTGTCACCTGTGGTGATTCAGGCCTGTCCAGGTTGACCGCAGGGACTGTGCATACTGCTGAATGTTCTTGTTGCTCGTTCACTGACGGTGGTGTGAATACCATCTCATGATCTTCCTCAGGTTCCTCAGTGTCCATGCCGAACATTTCTTTTACTTGGTCCAGATGCTTGCAGCGTATCTGCCCATTGTTAAGTTTAACCACTATGACCCTATTCCCCTTTTTGTCTATTACAGTACCCTCAAGCCATTTGGGCCCCAAAGCGTGATTGAGAACAAATACGGGGTCATCAATTTCTATACATCTCCCCCTTGAATTCCGGTCATGATACTCGTTTTGGGACTGGCGCTTGCCCACAACAATGTCGGACAGGATTAGATGAATGAGGGACAGCAGAGTTTTGAATGTTCATTTCATGAGTAGCTCCGCAGGTGGGACCCCCGTGAGTGAGTGCAGTCGGGACCTATAGGACAGCAGGAGGCACAATGGGCGGCATTGAAGGGAGGGTCCTTGAATCTGGAGCATGCCTTGTTTTATGATTTGGACTGCACATTCCGCCTGGCCATTGGAGGCCGGCTTGAACAGTGCTGTCCTGACATGGTTAATGCCATTACCCGACATGAACTCCCGGAATTCGTAGCTTGTGAAATATGGGCCATTATCGGTAACAAGGATGTCCGGCAAGCCGTGGGTCGCAAAAACCGCGCGCAGACTCTCCACGGTGGTAGATGTCGTTCACGAATTTAAAATGATACACTCGATCCATTTCGAGTAAGCATCAACCACAATGAGGAACATTTTTCCCATGAACGGGCCCGCGTAGTCTACGTGAATACGTGACCATGGCCTGGTGGGCTAGGGCCACGGGCTGAGCGGGGCCTCCCTGGGGGCATTACCTAACTGAGCACACGTCGTGCACCGGCGAACACAGTGTTCCAGGTCTGAATCAATTCCCGGCCACCACACATGTGACCGGGCAATGGCCTTCATCAGCACGATGCCTGGGTGCTCGCTGTGGAGTTACCTGATGAATGCTTCCCTGCCCCTCTGGGGCATGACTATCCGGCTGCCCCATAGTAGGCAGTCGGCTTGGATGGAGAATTCATCCATCCGTCTGTGAAACGGTCTGACCTCCTAAGAGCATGCTCCTTTTGCGGGCGCCCAATCCCCAGTCAGGACACATTTCTTAATCAAGGATAGGAGGGGATCTCTGTTGGTCCAGATTTTGATCTGGCGGGCTGTGATGGGTGAGCCTGCGCTGTCAAAGGGATCGACAGCCATGACCATCTCAGCACTTTGCTCCGCTGCCCGCTCAATGGTGGCTAGTGGAAGCCTGCTGAGCGCGTCAGCGCAATTTTCGATGCCGGGCCAGTGCCGGATGGTGTAGTCATACGCAGCAAGCAAGAGAGCCCATCGCTGTATGCGAGCTGACGCATTGGCATTGACAGCCTTGCTGTCTGATAGCAGGGATGTTAACGGCTTGTGGTCCGTTTCTAATTCGAACCTCTTGCCAAAAAGGTACTGATGCATCTTTTTCACCCCATAGACACATGCGAGTGCTTCCTTCTCAACCATCCCATATCCCCGTTCAGCTTGAGAGCGTGACCTGGAGGCATAAGCCACAGGATGTAGTTGGCCCTCAGCGTTACCCTGCTGCAACACGCACCCAACCCCATAGGACGATGCATCACATGTCAGAACCAATTTCTTACGGGGTCGTACAGGGTCAACAATTTATTTGAAAAAAGTAGGTTCCACGCCCAATTGAAAGCCCGTTCCTGACAGTCCCCCAAAACCAATCGCAACCCTTACGCAGGAGCACATGTAGCAGCTCTAACAATGTGCTTAAGTTCGGCAGAAAGTTCCCAAAATAGTTCAAGAATCCCAGAAATGAACGCAACTCCGATGTGTTGCAGGGCCTGGGCGCTCGTCGAATCGCCTCCGTTTTGGATTCGGTAGGCCGAATCCCGTCTGCAGCAACCCTTCGGCCCAGAAACTCGACCTCGGGAGCCAAAAACACACATTTAGACTTCTTGAGTCGCAGGCCTATCCGGTCCAGTCGGCGTAGCAACTCCTCCAGGTTGTGGAGGTGTTCCTCGGTGTCTCGACCCGTGATGAGGATGTCGTCCTCAAATACGATCGTTCCGGGAATGGATTTGAGCAGGCTTTCCATGTTTCTTTGAAAAATCGCAACCAAATGCCAAACGGACACCTGTTGTAAACAAACAGTCCCATGTGTGTGGCGATGGTCGTCAGTAGTTTAGATTCGTCGGCCAGTTCTTGGGTCATGTAGGCTGAAGTGAGGTCCAACTTGGTGAACAGCTTGCCGCCTACCAGCGTGGTAAAAAGGTCCTCCGCACTCAGGAGCGGGTATTGGTCTTGTTGGGACACCCGGTTGATAGTGGCCTTGTATTCGCCACAGATCCTGACCGAGCCCTCCGCTTTTAGGATGGGAACGATGGGGCTCGCCCAGTCGCTGAATTCAACGGGTGAGATGATGCCCTCTCTCAGCAACCGGTCCATCTCCTCTCAATTTTCTCCCGCATCACATACGGCACAGCTCTGGCTTTGTGGTGCACTGGTCTAGTGTCCGGGGTGATGCGTATCACTACTTTGGTACCTTTGAACGTCCCGATGCCAGGTTGAAATAGTGACTCCAATTGCTGTAGGACCTGTGAGCATGAACTTCGCTCCACAGATGACATGGCGTGCACATCCCACATTTCCAGTTCATCTCAGCTAACCAGTTCCACCCCATCAGTGCGGGACCATTGCCCGGGACAATCCAGAGCGGCAATCGGTTCACCGATCCATTGTGTGTGACCGCCAACATTGCACTACCTAGCACTGGAATGATTTGTTTGGTGTACGTCCGTAATTGCGTCACAATGCGTTCTGATTTGGGTCTGCTGGCTTTGAGTGGCCACAGCTTTTCGAATTGTTGAACACTCATGAGTGACTGGCTGGCCCCCATGTCCAGCTCCATGCGTACAGGGATGCCGTTTAATAGGACTTTCATCATCATCGGTAGCGTTTTGGTATATGAGCTGTGAATGTTTGTCACATGAACCTGCTGAGCTTCAGCGTCCATTGATTTGCCCCAAGCATCATCCTGCTTCGCAGACCCCTCATCTGGTTCATCCACCTCATATATTAGCCTGGTTACAGGCTTTCTGCACATTCTGGCTAAATGGCCACTGAGGTTACAATTTCTGCAGACGAACTGTTGAAATCTGCAAGTCCTGGCAGCATGTCTGCCCCCACACCTCCAGCATGAACTGAGATTCCCATTGTTGTGAACAAAAGAGCTGTTAAAAGGCATTCCTCACTGATTGTCCCTTTGACTGCTCTTGAGCACCCTGTTAGTGGGTGTCAATGGCCCCATCCCGGGCTGCATTGTCCACTGGGGGGGTGTAAATGTCCGTTCAACCTGCCATTCTCTCTGTTGGAGACTTACTCTTGGGTCTATTGCTGCCTGGGGTGTGTCGAACTGCCCTTGTCTACCTGCGAGGCTCTGTGTCGCATTTATGATATTGACTCCCTGATCCATCGCCATGTTGGAGGCAGAATTGCGCACATATATTATCTTGGTTTCCTCCTCCCCCGCCATAAAAGTCTGAGCCATCAACGCCGCTGCTTCCAAGGTCAAATCCTTGGTCTCAATTATCTTTCTGAAAATCCCAGCATGACCGATGCCCTCAATAAAGAAATCTTTTAGCATCTCCCCCCTGCAGGCGTCTGTGAACTTACAGAGGCTGGCCAAGCACCGGAGGTCCGCAACAAAATCCGGTATGTTCTGTCCTTCCCGACGTCAGTGGGTATAGAATCTGTGTCAGGCCATGTGTACGCTGCTCGCTGGTTTGAGGTGCTCACTGATTAGTTTGTTGAGCTCTTCAAAGGTTTTGTCCACTGGCTTCTCGGGTGTTAGTAGGTCTTTCATGAGCGCGTAAGTCTTAGGTCCACAGCTGGTCAGCAGATGAGCCCTTCGCTTGTCGGCTGCTGCGTCTCCCAGCCAGTCCTTCAATGAAATTGTCCCAGTCCTCACCAACACAGTGCAGTTCATCTGTGCTGCCGGTGGCCATTCTCGTGGGTCATTGATTCATGTTTCTCGTCGCCAATATAAAGTCCTTACACAATACCACAAATCCACATGAGGCACATTCTATGAACAAGGTCACTCCATGACCTGAACCTTTATTCGCAGGACCAAGAAGTCATGACCCTGCATGGGATCTCCCTTTATATACCTGGATGACCAGGTGAGGAGTGTCTCCCACAAGTTCACCCCCTGTGTTCAAGGTGTGCATTTCTTACGTATATACAGTGTTGTCGTGTTGTTACATAACGGTTACATACATGACATTATCGCTGTTAAAAACCCAAAAAAAGTTAAGTCTTGTTCAATGAGGTATAATTGGGTTTTTAACAGTGTACTAAGCCATAATTACTGCTGAACAACCTCTCTGGCTCTGAAAAACTAATTGTATATTTGTGGAATTTTTCCATGATGATAAAAATTCCATATTTTTTATTATAATAATATCTCAATTTGTATTTTGCTCTGCGGAAAATGATTAAAAAGTGAAGGACAAAGTGCTTTTTACTGGTTTGCTGTCTGTGAGAATTCTTCAATGTGATTGGCTGCTTAGCCTTCTTGATGACATCACTGCTTCTGGACACTGGAGATCCCCCTGACCTGGTTCTGGAATCAAATTAATGTCGGGAAAGGTGAAGCCGATGCCACAGTGATTGCTAGACATTTGTGGATAGCTTTCTTCGAGGTAAACAGCGAGTGCCATCACTTCGACAATGACTGCAAAATCCTGGCCAATAAAATAAATTAAACAATTTAATGCGGATAAGTATTCAGTGATGCACTTTGGGAGAAACAACATAGAGAGGCAATGTAATCTAAATAGTATTAATTTGAGGAGGCACAAGAGCAAAGGGATCTGAGGGTGCATATTCACAAATCTTTGAAGGTGGCAAGGCAAGTTGATAAGGTGGTTAAGAAAGCTATGGGATACTTAGCTATGTAAATATGGGCATTGAATATAAAAGCAAGGAAGTCATGCTAAACCTTTACAAATCACTGGTTAGGCTTCAGCTGCAGAATTGTGTACAATTCTGAGCAATATACTTTAGGGGATGTCAAGGCCTTGGAGAGGGCACAGAGAATTTCTACTAGAATGATACCAGGGATGAGGGACTTCAGTTATGTGGAGAGATTGGAGAAGCTGGGATTGTTCTCCTTAGAGCAGAAAAGGTTAAGGGGAGACCTAATGGAGCATTCAAAATGATAAGCGGTTATTATAGAGCAATTATGGAGAAACAGTTTCCTCTGCCAAGTGAGTCAGTAGCCAGAGGTCATAGATTTAAAATAATTGGCTGAAGAACTAGCGGGGAAATGAGGAGAAATTTCTTCACACAGTGGGTTGTTAAGATCGGGATACTAAACCTGAAAGGGTGGTGAATCAGATTCCATAAGAACTTTCAAAAGGCAATTGGACATGTACTTCAAGAGAACTCATTTGCAGGATTGTGGGAAAAAAGCTGGACTGGGGAAAAAGTGAGACTAAATTGGACATCTCTTTCAAAGAGCCAGCCCAGGCTCAACGGGCTGAACGGCCTCCTTCAATGCACCAAGAGCAGAGATTCCTCCTGGAGCTCTGTATCCCATAGAGAGTCTCCACCCAAGAACCAAGCACCTCCCTTCCCCCAACATTTTCAAATTATATTGGAAAAATCCAAGAAGCTCTTGAATCCTCACTCCTGTTGATATATGGGTCAAATACTGGGAAATTCTGAAAACTGCTCATTCTCAGAATATAGGGATGTAATTGAAAGCTCTCTCTTAACTGTGAGAGCAAGTATGGAGTAAGATTGATTTCCATATTTACAAAAGGATATGCTCTCTTTGGAGGCAATTCGGAGAAGGTTCACAAGATTGATTCTGGGGATAAGGGGGTTGACTTATGAGGAAAGGTTGAGTCGGTTGGGCCTCTACTCATTGGAATTCAGAAGAATGAGAGGTGATCTTATCGAAACGTATAAGATTATGAGGGGGCTTGACAAGGTGGATGCAGAGGGGATGTTTCCACTGATGGGGGTGACTACAACTAGAGGGCATGATCTTAGAATAAGGGGCCACCCATTTAAAACAGAGATGAGGAGAAATTTCTTCTCTCAGAGGGTTGTAAGTCTATGGAATTTGCTGCCTCAAAGAGCTGTGGAAGCTGGGACATTGAATAAATTTAAGACAGAAATAGACAGTTTCTTACATGATAAGGGGATAAGAGGTTATGGGGAGTGGGCGGGGAAGTGGAGCTGAGCCCATGATCAGATCAGCCGTGATCTTATTGAATGGCGGAGCAGGCTCGAGGGGCTGTCTGGCCTACTCCTGTTCTTATTTCTTATGATCTTATGTTCTTACCTGTTGTGAGGTAAAAAAAAATCCAGTCAAAATGTAATCATGCCATTCTGAAATGTACAATTGCTTCAATTTTTTATTTTGCTTAAAACTTTATTTTGAACTTTAGATATTTCAGTTACTGAAATGCAAATGGCAGATGAGATTTTTTTTGAAAAGGACTCTGAGTGATTCAGTTGGTCAACAACAAACCATAATGTTAACATCGGAAAATTAAATGGGAAATGTAGTCATAGGAACTTACAAATGGGAAAAAAGATGTAAGATTTTTCTTAAAATATAGATAAAATAACAAGTAAGAAATAGGTATTTTCAATATAATCTATACTTTATATAAAACAGTAGACTGAGCAAAGAATCAGGGATGACAGACTTCTTTCCATATCTTACATGAGAGAATTTAATTCAAACATATGAGGCAGAAAGCATGGCACTGTGAAATAGAACTATATAATGGAATGTGAATTAAAATGTTGTAAATCATCTTCTGCTTATTTTAATTATTCACTGACATCTGTCTAATCTTCTGATATAGCAACTATGATTTGGCTTCAAGACTTGGCTCTGTGCTGGAATGAGTGATACCCACAAACAGACAGCCTATAATTTATGGATGAATAAATGTTTTTCATCTTATGCTTGCATGTCACATTTTGAGCTCACTTGTTGCTTACAGGTGATCTGCTACTCTGCTGTTCGATAAAGCAGATTTAGTACAAAGCAATTAAAACAATTTACAAAAACAACAACAAAATATAATCACCTCTCGAATGTAAAGGGTTTCTTTTTAAAGTACACAGCTGCAGTCGTCTGGAATCTCAGTTGTTGGGTTTCCTATAACAAAAGAAAATCTGTGTTATCAGTTTCATCAATTTGGCATTTTCTTTTTTTTAGAAAAAAAGGTAAATGGTTGCTGACAGCTTGCTTTCAAGCCTGAATGATAAAAGAAAAACAGCACCATACCACATCTGGACAGCTTGCTGTGAGCTAATGAGCCTGAAGCAATTCAAATCCTGGCTACAGTACTGTGACCAAATTTTTGTGCTAATTTGAAAGAAAAAGAATAAAAAGGGGGTTACGACTATACATTTTGTACCTGATTTGACAGCTATGCCAAGTGACTTCGATAAAATACAAAGATTTTGAAGGATGTGCAAGTAAAAATAATATATATATATATCATTTAAGCGCTCAGATGAGATTCAACAAAATGGTTCAATTAAGCTGTCAAGATGGTGCAGCTGATGCAGGATTGCAACAGAGCTCGCTGCTAACCACTTGCCAAATGGATTAATGACTGGGCTTGAAACGGCAGGCTGTGGCACTGCAGAAGCTGACAGACTGGCAGCTGAAATTAGCAGTGACTACAGGTACTCGTAAAACGCTAAGAATTAAATTATGGAGAAGAAATGTGTGACTGGAAACTGTAAGTGAATATTATTAAGTTTGTTATTAAAAAATGATGTTTCAAGGCAAGCGTGCTGTCACGTTCAAGTGTTCCTTTTCACTCATTTTAACATATGGGATCAATTACAGCTGTTTACTTACTATTTATACATTTTCATGCCTATTTCATTCAATATTAAAGCTTAAAGAGCTAAGAGGTATATTTAGTGCCAAAGCTAGATTTTTCATTTATTTATATATTGTAAAATTCAAACAATACAATGTGGTTCTATTGGCCAAACTCAAACCCTGAGCTGAACCATCAAAATTAATATAAATCAAACATATATAAAATCAGTAAAAAAATAAGATTTTTTCCCCACAAAACACAGGCTTTGATTTTTTTCTTGGTGGTTACTTAAGAACATGTGAAAATGATGGGCAGGTTAACGACCAGCTGGTCCATTAAACCTGAGTAGATTTAAAAGTGATCATCAGATTTTTTTTTGATGGTAAAATTTTGTGTATTGTACTTTGTCTTGTTTAATTCATCTCTTGCAGAAGGCAGCTGATTCCTGCTGCTTGATGTGAAGTTTTGGGAGCATGGATCAGCATTCAGAGGTGGTGCAGACCCAACCTGTGGACAGTGTGGAACAATTCCACCACAGGGGCACTGGAGAATACCTCAACATTTCTCAGACCATCTTATATCTTGTGACAATCCGAGGGGGAGCATCCTTAAGGTACATGGAAGAAATGGTCCAAAAAGAGGCAAATTCAGTCAATAAATTGACAACTGATCCAACCTGCTTGCTCATTTGCCTCCAGTCAGCTTACACAGCAGAATGCATGGGTTGTCATCCACCTGTCTGAAACTAGACTGGAGTGCATCTGCTAAGTTCTCCATAACTGTATTAAGCCCAAGAGTTTCCCTACCTCCCACATCCTCAGACTCAGCTTCAAGTAATCTTGATCAGCCCTTGACCATGGTTGATGAATTGTTTTTCTTTATTTTTCATGTGGATTCCTGGTGCACTACTTGCATTTGCTTCCTGGTTTCCTGCTAGATTTCCATGGGGTCACTGCTTCTTCCACTGATGTCTGACTATTCACATGCGGGAGTCTTATTTTGGGAGGTATCACTGCTGCTCGGTTGATTAATAAGATATCATAAGCAAATAAATCACTTTCAAAGAATACACAACTTGCTACACTGTGAGACAATCCCTTGTACATGTCTAACACCATAATGATAAATTATTCAGGGGTTGCAGGTTCAGGGGAGAGTGATATCGCAGGAGCCCCAACATCATCTGTATAGTAACAAAGGGTATTTGGCAATATATTACTGTGAACTCTGTGGATAGTTGGCATATCTAACAATTATTAACATCCTGTTCACACACAAATATTACTGAACAGGAAAGCTAAAGATCACAAAAAAACCTCAAATAGCCGCAGAAAGTTTACAACATAATTATTCGAATTAAGAGATGAGGAAAATATTAACTCTGTATCAGAATTTGCTGTTGAATCTGGTAAATTATATCAGTATGTTTTTTTTTCATTAATAAAAACATATATCATAGTGCTCAGTGGCAGCACCCTCGTCTCTGAGTCAGAAGGTTGTGGGTTCAAGTCCCACTCCAGGAACTTGAGCACATTAAACCTAGGCTGGCGCTCTAGTGCAATGCTGAGAGAGTGCTGCACTGTTGGAGTTGCTGTCTTTCGGATGAGACGTTAACCCAACAGAGTGACTATTTGTACTGTCCTTTTTCTGTCCTTCTGCCCCGATGTATCCCTCCTTAAATCAGAACCGGAAGTGGGCCCCGCAATTGACCATCTTGTTCCTCCAAGCCTGCGAGTGGCGGGTGGTGGGTAGAGAGGCGGCGGGGAGAGAGGCAGCCGGGTGGCGGGGTTGGGGTGGGGGGGGGAGAGAGAGAGATATGGGGAAAGAGAGATATGGGGAAAGAGAGGGTAAGTGGAAGAGGGGATCGGAGGGGACAGAGGGAACTCAGGGAAGACAGATCACGTTCTTCCAACCCCCTTTACACTCACACGCGATTTGGTGGAAAGCTCAGTGCTTGTGTTACAAGAGACACTGTTGGAGTGGATGAAATCCAGAAGTCACGACACTGTCACTATTCACCTCATACCCAATAAACCTGTTAACAATCCATGACCCACATACAATGACCCTCTATGGCGGTGGGAGAAGGGGGTGGGGGGAGGCCATGCTCTTGTGCTGGGGTAAGGGACTTCGGCTGGCATAGGCAATCACTTGTGCTAGGGTAAGGGACTTCGGCTGGAACTTGGAAGGCTTTTGCTGGGTTGGTGGAGATCTATCCTCTCTGGCTTTGCAAAGCCAGTCAGAACTTGGGCTGGGCGATTCCAGTTACACATTCCAGAGAAACTTCTGGGTGTGGCTTATCCTCCAAGGAGACCAATCAGCAATCAAGTCATGTGATAATGGAGAGCCCAATCAGAGACATTGCGGCCATTTTGACAGTACAAATAACTGCGTCCTTAAACCGAGGCCCCGTCTGCCCTCTCAGCTATTTCGAAGAAGAGCAGGGGAGTTATTCCTGGTGTCCTGGGCAATATTTATCTCTCAATCAACATAACAAAAATAGATTATCTGGTCATTATCACATTGTTGTTTGTGGAAGTTTGCTGTGTGCAAGATGGCTGCCGCATTTCCCACATCACAACAGTGACAACCCTCCAAAAGTACTTCATTGCCTATAAAGCGCTATGAAACGTCCTGTGGTCATGAAAGGTGCTATGTTTTTTCAAGTCCCACACTAGAGACTTGCGAACAATATCTATACTGATACTCCAATGTAGTACTGAGGGAGTGCTGCACTGTCAGAGATGCCATTTTTTTGGATGAAACGTTAAACCGAGCTACCAGTGCCACGTGCTAGTCAGAGTAGGAATCGCAGGATAGCTCAGATGAATACGTGGCTTGAGCAATGGTGCAGCAGGGAGGGATTCAAATTCCTGGGGCATTGGAACCGGTTCTGGGGGAGGTGGGACCAGTACAATCCGGACGGTCTGCACCTGGGCAGAATCGGAACCAATGTCCTCGGGGGAGTGTTTGCTAGTGCTGTTGGGGAGGAGTTAAACTAATATGGCAGGGGGATGGGAACCAATGCAGGGAGATAGAGGGAAACAAAAAGGAGGCAAAAACAAAAGACAGAAAGGAGATGAGGAAAAGTGGAGGGCAGAGAAACCCAAGGCAAAGAACAAAAAGGGCCATTGTACAGCAAAATTCTAAAAGGACAGAGGGTGTTAAAAAAACAAGCCTAAAGGCTTTGTGTCTTAATGCAAGGAGTATCCACAATAAGGTGGATGAATTAACTGTGCAAATAGATGTTAACAAATATGATGTGATTGGGATTACGGAGACGTGGCTCCAGGATGAGCAGGGCTGGGAACTCAACATCCAGGGGTATTCAACATTCAGGAAGGATAGAATAAAAGGAAAAGGAGGTGGGGTAGCATTGCTGGTTAAGGAGGAGATTAAGGCAATAGTTAGGAAGGACATTAGCTTGGATGATGTGGAATCTATATGGGTAGAGCTGCAGAACACCAAAGGGCAAAAAACGTTAGTGGGAGTTGTGTACAGACCTCCAAACAGTAGTAGTGATGTTGGGGAGGGCATCAAACAGGAAATTAGGGGTGCGTGCAATAAAGGTGCAGCAGTTATAATGGGTGACTTTAATATGCACATAGATTGGGCTAACCAAACTGGAAGCAATACGGTGGAGGAGGATTTTCTGGAGTGCATAAGGGATGGTTTTTTAGACCAATATGTCGAGGAACCAACTAGGGGGGAGGCCATCTTAGACTGGGTGTTATGTAATGAGAAAGGATTAATTAGCAATCTCGTTGTGCGAGGCCCCTTGGGGAAGAGTGACCATAATATGGTGGAATTCTGCATTAGGATGGAGAATGAAACAGTTAATTCAGAGACCATGGTCCAGAACTTAAAGAAGGCTAACTTTGAAGGTATGAGGCGTGAATTGGCTGAGATGGATTGGCGAATGATACTTAAGGGGTTGACTGTGGATGGGCAATGGCAGACATTTAGAGACCGCATGGATGAACTACAACAATTGTACATTCCTGTCTGGCATAGAAATAAAAAAGGGAAGGTGGCTCAACCGTGGCTATCAAGGGAAATCAGGGATAGTATTAAAGCCAAGGAAGTGGCATACAAATTGGCCAGAAATAGCAGCGAACCTGGGGACTGGGAGAAATTTAGAACTCAGCAGAGGAGGACAAAGGGTTTGATTAGGGCAGGGAAAATGGAGTATGAGAAGAAGCTTGCAGGGAACATTAAGACGGATTGCAAAAGTTTCTATAGATATGTAAAGAGAAAAAGGTTAGTAAAGACAAACGTAGGTCCCCTGCAGTCAGAATCAGGGGAAGTCATAACGGGGAACAAAGAAATGGCGGACCAATTGAACAAGTACTTTGGTTCGGTATTCACGAAGGAGGACACGAACAACCTTCCGGTTATAAAAGGGGTCGGGGGGTCTAGTAAGGAGGAGGAACTGAGGGAAATCCTTATTAGCCGGGAAATTGTGTTGGGGAAATTGATGGGATTGAAGGCTGATAAATCCCCAGGGCCTGATGGACTGCATCCCAGAGTACTTAAGGAGGTGGCCTTGGAAATAGTGGATGCGTTGACAGTCATTTTCCAACATTCCATTGACTCTGGATCAGTTCCTATGGAGTGGAGGGTAGCCAATGTAACCCCACTTTTTAAAAAAGGAGGGAGAGAGAAAACAGGGAATTATAGACCGGTCAGCCTGACATCGGTAGTGGGTAAAATGATGGAATCAATTATTAAGGATGTCATAGCAGTGCATTTGGAAAGAGGTGACATGATAGGTCCAAGTCAGCATGGATTTGTGAAAGGGAAATCATGCTTGACAAATCTTCTGGAATTTTTTGAGGATGTTTCCAGTAGAGTGGATAAGGGAGAACCAGTTGATGTGGTATATTTGGACTTTCAGAAGGCGTTCGACAAGGTCCCACACAAGAGATTGATGTGCAAAGTTAGAGCACATGGGATTGGGGGTAGTGTACTGACATGGATTGAGAACTGGTTGTCAGACAGGAAGCAAAGAGTAGGAGTAAATGGGTACTTTTCAGAATGGCAGGCAGTGACTAGTGGGGTACCGCAAGGTTCTGTGCTGGGGCCCCAGCTGTTTACACTGTACATTAATGATTTAGATGAGGGGATTAAATGTAGTATCTCCAAATTTGCGGATGACACTAAGTTGGGTGGCAGTGTGAGCTGCGAGGAGGATGCTGTGAGGCTGCAGAGCGACTTGGATAGGTTAGGTGAGTGGGCAAATGCATGGCAGATGAAGTATAATGTGGATAAATGTGAGGTTATCCACTTTGGTGGTAAAAACAGAGAGACAGACTATTATCTGAATGGTGACAGATTAGGAAAAGGGGAGGTGCAAAGAGACCTGGGTGTCATGGTACATCAGTCATTGAAGGTTGGCATGCAGGTGCAGCAGGCGGTTAAGAAAGCAAATGGCATGTTGGCCTTCATAGCAAGGGGATTTGAGTACAGGGGCAGGGAGGTGTTGCTACAGTTGTACAGGGCATTGGTGAGGCCACACCTGGAGTATTGTGTACAGTTTTGGTCTCCTAACCTGAGGAAGGACATTCTTGCTATTGAGGGATGCAGCGAAGGTTCACCAGACTGATTCCCGGGATGGCGGGACTGACCTATCAAGAAAGACTGGATCAACTGGGCTTGTATTCACTGGAGTTCAGAAGAATGAGAGGGGACCTCATAGAAACATATAAAATTCTGACGGGGTTAGACAGGTTAGATGCAGGAAGAATGTTCCCAATGTTGGGGAAGTCCAGAACCAGGGGTCACAGTCTAAGGATAAGGGGTAAGCCATTTAGGACCGAGATGCGGAGGAACTTCTTCACCCAGAGAGTGGTGAACCTGTGGAATTCTCTACCACAGAAAGTTGTTGAGGCCAATTCACTAAATATATTCAAAAAGGAGTTAGATGAGGTCCTTACTGCTAGGGGGATCAAGGGGTATGGCGAGAAAGCAGGAATGGGGTACTGAAGTTGAATGTTCAGCCATGAACTCATTGAATGGTGGTGCAGGCTAGAAGGGCCGAATGGCCTACTCCTGCACCTATTTTCTATGTTTCTATGTTTCTATGTCCCGTCTGCCTGTCTTGTGGATGGCAAAGTCCCATGGCATTATTTAAAGAAGAGCAGGATAGTTATCTCCGGTATTCTGGCCAATATTCATCCTTCAACCAACATTACTCAAACAGATAACTTGGTCATTTATTTAATTGCTGTTTGTGGGAGTTTGTGACCTGTCTGCAGCATTTGACATGGTTGACCACTCCATCCTTTTCCACCGCCTTTCCACTGTCATCCAGCTGGGTGGGATGCACTCGCCTGGTTCCATTCTTAGCTATCTATTCATAGCCTGAGAATCATCCACAATGGATTCTCTTCCCGCTCCCTCATCATTACCTCTGGTATCCCCCAGGGATCTATCCTTGGCTCCCTCCTATTTCTCATCAACATGCTGCCGCCTTGGCAACATCAGCATCACAGCATCAGTTTCCATGTGTAGACTGCTGACACCCAGTTCTATCTCCCCATCACTTCCCTCGACCCCCTCCATGGTTTCTAAATTGTCAGACTGTTTGTCTAACATCCAGTTCTGGATCAGCAGAAATTTTCTCCAATTAAATAGTGCGAAGCTGTTGTTTTCGGTCCCTGCCACAAACTCCGTTCCCTAGCCATTGACTCCATCTCTCTCCCTAACATCTGTCTGCGTCTGAATCACACTGTTCACAATCTTGATGTCATATTTGACCCTGAAATGAGCTTCATATTCAAGGCAAAACTAAGACCTGCATCCTTGCCTCAGCTCATCCACTGCTGAAACCCTCATCCATGCCTCTGTTACCTCTAGGCATGACTATTCCAATGCACTCTTGGCTAGCCTCCCACATGCTACCCTATGTAAACTTGAGGTGATCCAAAATTTGGCTGCCCGTGTCCTAACTCGCACCAAGTCCCATTCACCCACCACCCTGTGCTCGCTGACCTACATCGGCTCCTGATTAAGCAACGCTTCTCATCCTTGTTTTCAAATCCCTCCATGACCTATCTCTGTAATCTGCAGCCCCCCCGAGATATCTGCACTCCTCTAATTTGGACCTCTTGAGCATCCCTGATTATAATCGCTCAACCATTGGCTACAGTACCTTCTGTTGCCTAGGCCCTAAGCTCTAGAATTCCCTGCCTAAACCTCTCCACTTCTCTATCTGTCTATCCTCCTTTAAGATGCTCATTAAAACTGACCTCTTTGACTAAGCTTTTGGTCACCTGCCCTAATTATGTGGCTCTATGTCAAAAAAAAAATTCTGTTATAATACTCCTGTGAAGCACCTTGGGACGTTTTACTACTTTAAAGGCACTATATAAATACAAGTTGTTGTTGTTATTTGCTGAGCACAAATTGGTTGACGCATTTCCTCCATTACAACAGTGACGACACTTCAAAATGACTTCACTGGCTGTAAAGTGTTTTGGGACATCCGGAGGTCGTGAAATGCACTGTAGGAAGATAAAATGTGGATTTTAACTTGAAGCAGGTTTCTGTCAGGAAGTTAATTTCCCACCTGCCAGAAGCAGCAGGAGAACATGGCGCTTTTAACTGTTGGGCCTTGTTTAAATGTCACCAGTCCACTTCCCACCCAGAATGGTGGCCACCATCATCCAGGTAAATGGTATGAGGGGGTTTCAGGAGGGCTTCATGAGAGAGAAGGGGAGCGTCTGGGGCAATGGAAGGTCAGGACTTTCCTTGTGGAGCCTGGAGAAGCATTCCTGCTCCTTCTGGCCCCACAAAGGAAATAAGAACATAAGAAATAGGAGCAGGAGTAGGCCATACGGCCCCTCAAGCCTGCTCCGCTATTTAATATGATCATAGCTGATCCGATCATAGACTCAGGACCACTTCCCTGCCCACTCCCCATATCCCCTTATACCTTTATCATTTAAGAAACTGTCTATTTCTGTCTTAAATGTATTCAATGTCTCAGCTTCCACAGCTCTCTGAGGCAGCGAATTCCACAGATCCACAACCCTCTGAGAGAAGAAGTTTCTCCTCCCCTCAGTTTTAAATGGGAGGCCCCTTATTCAATGCCCTCTTGTTCTAGTCTCCCCTATCAGTGTAAACATCCTCTCTGCATCCACCTTGTCAAGCCCCCTCATAATCTTATACGTTTCGATAAGATCACCTCTCATTCTTCTGAATTCCAATGAGTAGAGGCCCAACCCACTCAACCTTTCCTCATAAATCAACCCCCTCTCCGGAATCAACCTTGTGAACCTTCTCTGAACTACCTCCAAAGCAAGTCTATCCTTTTGTAAATATGGAAACCAAAACTGCACGCAGTAGTCCAGGTGTGGCCTCACCAATATCCTGTACAACTGTAGCAAGACTTCCCTGCTTTTATACTCCATCCCCTTTGCAATAAAGGCCAAAATTCCATTGGCCTTCTTGATCACTTGCTGTACCTGCATACTAATCTTATGTGTTCCATGCACAAGTACCCCAGATCTCGCTGTACTGCAGCACTTTACAATCTTTCTCCATTTAAATAATAACTTGCTCTTTGATTTTTTCTGCCAAAGTGCATGACCACACACTTTCCAACATTATACTCCATATAAATGTTTATAAGAACATAACAACATAAGAAATAGGAGCAGGAGTAGGCCATTTGGCCGCTCGAGCCTGCTCTGTCATTTAGATCATGGCTGATCTGATCTTGGGCTCAGCTCCACTTCACTGCCCGCTCTCCATAAATTTTCACTCCCTTATCATTCAAAAATCTGTCTATATCCATCTTAAATATATTCAATGACCCAGCCTCCACAGCTAACTGGGGAAGAACATTCCACAGATTTACGACCCTCTGAGAGAAGAAATTCCTCCTCATCTCAGTTCTAAATGGGCGACCCTTTTTTCTTAAACTATGCCCTCTAGTTCTAGATACCCCAACGAGTGGAAACACCCTCTCTGCATCTACCTTGTTGAGCCCCCTCAATATCTTATATGTTTCCATAAGATTACCTCTCATTCTTCTAAATTCCAATGAGTATTGGCCCAACCTGCTAACCTTTATTCATGTCAATCCCTTCATCTCAGAAATTAACCTAGTGAACCTTCTCTGAACTGTCTCCAATGCAAGTATATCCCTCCTTAAATAAGGAGACCAAAACGGTACGCGTTACTCGAGGTGTAGTCTCACCAATACCCTGTACAGTTGTAGCAGGACTTCTCTGCTTTTATACTCCATCCCCCTTGCAATAAAGGCTAACATTCGATTTGCCTTCCTGATTACTTGCTGTACCTGCATACTAACTTGTTGTGTTACATGCACAAGGACCCCCAGGTCCCTCTGTACTTCAGCATTTTGTAATCTCTCTCTATTTAAATAATAATTTGCTTTTTTGTTTTTTCTGCCAAAGTGGATAACCTCACACTTTCCCACATTATACTCCAATTACCAAATGTTTGCCCACTAACTTAGCCTGTCTATATCTCTTTATAGATTCTTTATGTCCTCCTCACAATTTGCTTTACCACCCACCTTTGTATCATCAGCAAACTTGTCTACATTACACTCAGTCACTTCATCCAAGTCATTAATGTTATGTATGCATGCTTGTATTGTTATATGATGTCTGCAACACTGAATGTACCTTACACTGTACACACCTTACTTGTACACCAGAGGGTGCTGCTGCTGGAGATCTAAGGATTATCTGCACACGACAGGTAACCCAGTATAAAAGGGAACTCACAGCTTGGTGTCCTCACTCGAGGAGCTACGCAGTTTAAGTACCATACCCCTGCCTCGTGGAGTCATTACCAAGGTGCCTACATACATAATAATTGGCGACGAGATCATGAACTACGTGCTCAGCATGTCGAGTTTCAGCAACTTTCAGCAATTCACCGATGGGGAAGATTGGGATGCTTTTGTAGAAAGATTAGAACATTTCTTCATAGCCAATGACCTGGATGGGGACACACCGGCTACACGACCGAAAAAGCACAGGGCCATCCTGCTTAGCAGTTGTGGGCCCACAATCCATTGTCTCGTCAGAAACTTGCTAGCCCCAGAGAAGACAACAATGAAGAGCTATGAGGAACTTTTAACACTAATACAGGAGCAACTACAACCAAAAGAATGCATCCTCACAGCCAGGCACCGATTCTACACTTACCGGCAACCCGAAGGCCAAGAAATTGCTAAGTATGTTGCATATTTAATAAGACTGGCTGCACCGTGTAATTTTGGCGACCACCTTAATGAAGCTCTAAAGGACATATTTGTCATCAGAATCGGCCAGGCGGGCCTCCTACACAAATTGCTCTCTGCAGACATCACAGTCACCCTGCAGAAAGCAATTCAAGTGAGCCAGGCCTACATGGTTTCAGCTGGCGACTCCAGGCGAATACTGACCCACGACTTTAAACCGGCGAGCGCAGTGCGCCGCATGGTTACTTCTAAAGGCAGAACTGCTGTCCCGAGTCCCGCAACCCTGAGTCCGCCACATGGGGCAAACCAAATGGCCCCGTGCTGGCGCTGCAAAGACTATACATGCAAAGGCTGCAAAGAGAAAGTGCACCTCCAGAGAATGTGCAGAAAAAGCTTTACTCACTGCGTCACCGAAGATTTGGCTGATCAGTGGGGCTCCGACACAGATGTAGATGAAGCTGCTCAACCCCTGGAAGAAGAGTACGGAATTTATACCTGCTCCACTGAAAGTTCTCCGTAGAAGATGGAAGTAGACATCGACGGAATCCAAGTTTCGATGGAGATCGACACAGGGGTGAGCCAGTCTGTGATGAGCCAAACAACCTTTGAAAAAATTTGGATAAATCCCGCCAATCGACCAAAACTGTCTCCTGTCCAAGCGAGGCTGCTCACCTACACCAAAGGTAAAATCCCGGTGGTTGGCAGCGTGGACGTCCAGGTCTCCCAGGGCGGCGTGTTGAATAAATTCCCCCTGTGGATTGTTGCCGGCGATGGTCCCATGCTGCTGGGAAGGAATTGGATGAATCCAGTCTAAATCGATCGAAGTGGCGATGGCCTCCGGACTCCAGCAATCGATGTCCCATGCAGCCCTGAACATGGACCCATCGCTGCATCTAGAGATCCCACCGTCCAGCTCGACTGCGCAGCGACGACGTCACAACACCGTGGCGAAATCTTCAGGACCGAAAGTCCAAACTTCACCTCTGGGCTGGGGCAGGACTCCGAGAGGCATACATCGTCGAGAGAAGAAGATTCCCGACGTCCATGGCAGAACCTGAGGAAGAAAAAACCACCACAACCTACCTGGAGGAAAGCCCGAAGATGGCGGCTGCACCATGAGGAGAAGAACCTACAATCAAAATGGCCACGACCAGACCACGAGGGGCAGCGTTGGAGGAGCGACGAATCAGATTGGAAGGCTCCCTTATAGGAGACCGGTAACCAAAAAAATTAAAGGGACAGTTTCAACTGAAAAATGACAAGGACTTTAAAGCTAAAAATGCAATAAACGGATGCAGGTATGAAAATGTAACGAGGAATTGTGATGCTGGTGTAACTAATGTGAAAAATGAAATGAATGCCTATGTAAGTAAGAGTAAGAACAAGCTTGTAAGGTCTAATGATTATGGTATTAAATTCAAAATGTCTAATATAACCATGTATGGGAGATCATGATACAAGAGAATGAGGTAAATGCTGCAATTAACAATGTAATGGTAGTTAATAATGTAGCCTCGACTATGTATGATCGGAGCCAATGTGTCATGTATACAGGTAGGAGACTGTTAAAGGACACTGGGTTCTACAAGGACAATGTAAATGCTAGAGGAATCCCCCCGTGGGAGACCCCCAGGTCCAGCAGGCTACCAGACCATGTAGCCTGGACCTTTGGAACAAATGTGATGCCCCAGGAAGGAGTCACACACACCCAATGGGAGCAGACCCACTACAGGGACAGTGGTCAATGGTCAGGATAGCCACCACCACTGGCAACCTGCCCCAGACCGGCCCTACACCCCTGGCCACCAGGGCCAGCACCAGGAGCGAGAGGCCAGTACCCTCCAGCTTTCCTGGCAAACCCTGGAATGACCAGACCCTCATCCCAAATAGAGGACAAGGAGTCCACACAGTCCTGTGGCCCTGCCCACCACCACACACTCACCCACACCACAGAGTATGGACCCTACCCACTGCTGCACTGGCTACCCCACTGAGGGATCCCACAGCAGTGACACCCACATGGTCTGTGTAAGGAGGGCGGGGGGGGGGGGGGGGGTAAATGTATGAGGCCAGCCTCAAGTACAGGGATCACACCTGGCACCCACACAACCCTAAACACAACTTCCCATAGCCCACTACCGATCACCTCCCCAGGTCATGACAATAAAGACTTGAAAAATGCTTAGGGGGGAATGTTGTTATGTATGCATGCTTGTATTGTTATATAATGTCTGTAACACTGAATATACCTTACACTGTACACACCTTAGCTGTACACCAGAGGGTGCTGCTGCTGGAGACCTAAGGGTTACCTGCACACTGCATGTAACTCAGTATAAAAGGGAGCTCACAGCTTGGTGTCCTCACTCGAGGAGCTGCAAATAAAGGACTACAGTCGACACAGTTTAATTATCATATCCTGCCTCGTGGAGTCATTACCAAGGTGCCTACATACATAATAATTAATATGGATTGTAAATAGTTGAGGCTCCAGCACCGATACATGCGGCACCCCACTAGTTAATGTTTGCCAACCGAAAAATGACCCATTTATCCCGACTCTCTGTTTTCTGTTATTTAGCCAATCTTCTATCCATGCTAATATATTACCCCCAACCCTGTGAGCTCTTATCTTGTGAAGTAACCTTTTATGTAGCACCTTATCGAATGCCTTCTGGAAATCCAAATACACCACATCCACTGGTTCCTCCTTATCCACCCGACTCGTTACATCCTCAAAGAATTCCAGCAAATTTGTCAAATATGATTTCCCTTTCATAAAACCAAGCTGACTCTGCTTGATTGTATTATGCTTTTCCAAATGTCCTGCTATTGCTTCCTTAATAATGGACTCCAGCATTTTCCCAATGACAGATGTTAGGCTAACTAGTCTATAGTTTCCTGCTTTCTGTCTCCCTCCTTTTTTTAATAGGGGTGATACATTTGCGATTTTCCAATCCACTGGGAGCTCCCCAGAATCCAAGGAATTTTGGTAGATCGCAACCAATGCATCCACTATCTCTGCAGCCACTTTCTGTAAGACCCTAGGATGCAGACCATCAGGTCCCATTATTTTACTTATGACTTACCTGAAAGGTCTCTTCATCTTTAGCACCAGCTGTCAACCTGCTTCAGCCTGGAAGGGAAACTGCAGAAATCAACAGCGTTAAAATCCGTGGGAACAGAGAGGGAAACAGAGCTGCCCAATGCTTACTGTTAACTGGAGAGTTAAAATTCCCCCCCAAACTCTGAAAAATGTATTTCCAATTCACAAGAGTAATCAAGCAAAGTACCACAATAATAATCACATCTTCATAATCCTCATTTACAACCATGTCCGAGGGATACCAGCTTGGCTCAATTGATAGCACTCCAGGCTTTGAGTCAGAATGTTTTGGGTTCAAGGTTGTCTCCAAGTCCTGATTGCATAATCCTGACTGCGTTATAGATAGAGTACTCAGTGTCAGAAATGTCGTCTTTCAGATAACATATTAACAAATTGCCTGTTCTAGTAATTCAAGTAGATGTAAAATATCCTCCATCAACCAATACCACTGAATCAAATTGACTGGATATTCATCTCAGTTTGTGGAATCTTGCTATGTGCAAATTGTCACCACGATCACTCCATAATAACAGTGGCTCCATTTCAAAAGTTATTCACTGGATGTAAAGCACTTTGGAACTTCCTAAATATGTGATCATCTGTTATATAAATGCAAATGTTACATTTTACATCTATAAATAGAAAAACAACGATATCATTTCAACATAATTGACACCAACATTCATTACTTATTATTATTTTTGCATATCTCCATAGAAGTAAATAAGACTAACTCATTGAGTATTTTCTACTACAAGCAGCTGTAATTTGTATTTATATAATGCCTTTACTGTAGGAAAATGTTCCATAATGCTCCACAGAGGTATAATCAGAAAAAAAATTAATGCTGACCCAAAGAAGGAGAGATGACCAAAATCTCTCTGCTCCTCCACAGTTCCTAGCTTCTTACCATTTAGAAAATACTCTGAAATATCTCTCTTAGATCCAACATAGATGACCTCACACTGAACTCCATCTGCCACAGCTTTGCCCACTCACTTAATCTATCAATGTCACTTTGTATCTTTCTGCTCCCATCTACTCTACTTATTGTGCCACCCAACTTGGTGTCATCAGCAGACTTGGAACCGGACTCTATTCCTTCATCTAAGTTATTTATAAATACCCCTGTATAGCGAAAAGCTGAGGCCCCAGTACAGATCTTTGAAGGACACCACGAGTCACATCCTACCAATTTGAGTACATACCCTACTCTCTGTCTCCTAGCTCTTAGTTCCCGACCCATCTATGTATAGAAAAACATAAGCACTTATTTACATATACTATTTCTCATTTTTACTGCTTAAAGGAAATTCATTATTATTAATTTATTAGGAAATACAATGTTGTAACCATTGACACTTTAATGGCACCAATTTCACAGCTGTAATTTAATACCTAGCTGACTTAGCCAGCCAGCTGAAAAAGCAGGTGAGACAGTTAAGTTTAAGTTGGCAACTAATACTGTAAACAGCTCTGCATCACTGAGCACAGTAAACTGTTTTTGAACCCTATTGAATCCTAGGTTTCTAAACAAAGAATCATTGTTCTTTAGAGTATTTTAAAAATTGAGTGGGTACTTTAAAAATAGTTATTGTGAAAGAGCACTTTAAACGTATTAGCAGATCTCCTGTGGTATTGCTCACAGTGGATATGCCACTTTGTAACAACAGGAATTTTAGGTAAAGTAACGCACAATTTATCATCAAAGGGCATAGATTTACAGTAACTGAATAAGTCAAAAACATTTTGTATTCTGTAGTATTCTGGGATTTTTATCAGTATTTTGGGGTTTCAAGTTAGTTCGACTGAAATTGGTCTTGCAAATCGACAGATTTTATTTCCCATTCCCAGTGGTTCTGTCAGTTTTTCTGTGAAAACTATAAGAAAAGAAAAAAAGAAAGACTTGGATTTATATAGCGCCTTTCACGACCATTGGACATCTCAAAGTGTTTGCAGCCAATGAAATACTTTTTGAAGTTTAGTCACTGTTGTAATGTGGAAAACACGGCAGCCAATTTTTGCAATGGTGTTGATTTTTATGCAATACATTTGATCTCCTGACCATTCTTCGTTGTGCTTTTAAATGCAGCCCTACACCTTTAATGCCTGTATTAAAATAGCACAGAAAACAATTTGGTATGAGTGTGTTAAGCATTCATATGAGAATAATAGCATTTGTAATTTCTATCCTTCAGTGCTACTCTCTGGGGCATATTTGTCTTTTCAGAGCTTGGGTGTAAAAACAATGCCTGGGCAAAAATTCCAGGGGCTGGGGGGAAGGAACAATGGCCCAATCCATCAGATACAAACACAGCAGAGGAAGGGAGGGAAGCCAGACAAGAAGGCAAGGCAACTGGTGGAGTGAGCCTATGGTATGGGTGGCCACAACATTGGTTGGCAAAGGAAGCCAGTGGAGGCAGAAGATTCAGGTGACAGATGGAGCAAAATTCCTGGCTTAGAGGACATAGTGTGGATCCATGCCTATCTACTTGGCTGCTGCCTCTCATCCTTCAACCCCAAAGGCATGCTACCAGCCCACCCATGACTGCAGTGAATCTGTTTTGAAAACGTCCAAAAGCAGTGCAGCACCAGCAAAGACCTCTTCTCAGTGTTTTCTTTACAAATAACGTGTGTGGATTGGAACAGTGATTAAGTGCTAACCCTTTCTGTTTATAAAGGCCATGCCTTGGTGCTCCACTGGGTGCTTTCCACTTAGAACCCCATCACCCAGTGAGAACTGTGCACCCTGTCCAGCTGATGCCTTTGTTCTGCTGAAAAAGTGATGTATACGCTGCTTCCTGCAATCGCAGTGGTTATCATTTGCTTGATACACATCTGCACTGCAGATTGCCTAATATGGCAGAGGTCCCGTCTGGTGACTTGGAGGATCCAATAACATGGAAACTTCATGCTGTGGTAACTTCACTTTTATGGAAAGAACAGCTCCTGATCCAAATGTGCGCATGGCAGACTGCCTGAAATGGCAGATGTCTCCTGCAGCGGCTTGGAACGTTCTGATAGCATTAAAACATCATGCTGTAGTAACCTTCACTTCTGTGGAAAGAGTTGTCGCCAATCCAAAGGTTTGCAGATCATTATGCAACAGATGGTACAACTCTTTGTCAGCCTGTCCTGTGCAGCAAAGGAGATGAAGATTGGTGTCCTTTTACATGTCCAGACACATGTGGAGGAGTCTATAAATGCAAATTCTGGATGTAGATGGATGTGACCAAAATTCTCAGGAGGCATTTAACTTAAATGCATAGGCTCCTCAAGAACTCCTCTGCCTCATCTTAATTATATCTTGCAGTAGGAACACCCAAAAGAACACCCATTTTATCTCTTTGTGCTGGGTAGTGCCAAAGCTCATAGCGACCAAGTTTCATAGAAATTTACAGCACAAAAGGAAGCGTTTTTGGCCCATCGTGTTCGCGCCGGCTGACAATGAGCTATCCAGCCTAACCCCACTTTCCAGCTCTTGGTCCATAGCTTTGTAGGTTACAGTAATTTAAGTGCATATCCAAGTACTTTTTAAATGTGCTGAGGGTTTCTGCCTCTACCATCCTTTCAAGCAATGAGTTCTAAACTCCACTACTTTCTGGGTGAAGATATTTCCTCTCAAATCCCATCTAAACCTCTCACCAATTACTTTAAATCTATGCCCCCTGGTTATTTACCCATCTGCTAAGGGAAATAGGTGCTTCCTATGCACTCTATCTAGGCCCCTCATAATTCTATACACCTCAATAAGCTCTCCCCACAGCCTTCACTCTTCCAAAAAAAAAACACAACCTATCCAATCTTTTCTCATATCTAAAATTATCCAATCCAGGCAACATCCTCTTATATCTCCTCTGTACCCTCTCTAGTGCTATCACATCTTTCCTGTAATGTGGTGGCCAGAACTGCACGCAGTACTCTAGCTGTGTCCTAACTAGTGTTTTATACAGTTCAAGCATAACCTTCCTCCTCTGGTGTTCTACATCTTGGCTAATAAAGCCAAGTATTCCGTTTACCTTCTTAACCATCTTATCTACCTGGCCTGCTACCTTCAGGGATCTGTGGACATGCACTCCAAGGTCCCTTTGTTCCTGAACACTCTCAGTGTCCTACCATTTAATGTGTATTCCCTTGTCTTATTAGCCCTCCCCAAATGCATTATCTCACACTTGTCCGAATTGAATTTCATTCGCCACTGTTCTGCCCACCTGACCAGTTCATTGATATCTTCCTGCAGTCTACAGCTTTCTGCTTCATTGTCAACAACACAGCTGATTTTAGTATCATCTGCAAACTTCTTAATCATACATTCCCCTACATTCAAGTCTAAATCATTGATATATACCTCAAAAAGCAAGGGACCTAATACTGAACCCTGCAAAACCCCATCGGAAACAGCCTTCCAGTCACAAAAACATCCATCAACCTTTGCTTCCTGCCTCTGAGCCAATTTTGGATCCAACTTGCCACTTTGCCCTGGACCCCTTGTGCTTTTACTTTTGTGACCAATCTGTCATGTGGGACTTTGCTAAAAGCCTTGCTAAAATCCATATCCATTACATCAAATGCACTACCCTCATCGACCCTTGGATGATGTGGAATCTGTATGGGTACAGCTGCGGAATACGAAAGGGCAGAAAATGCTAGTGGGAGTTGTGTACAGACCACCAAACAGTAGTAGTGAGGTTGGGGATGGCATCAAACAAGAAATTAGGGATGCATGCAATAACGGTACAGCAGTTATCATGGGCGACTTTAATCTACATATTGATGGGGTTAACCAAGTTGGTAGCAATATGGTGGAGGAGGATATCCTGGAGAGTATTAGGGATGGCTTTCTAGACCAATATGTCGAGGAACAACGAGAGAGCTGGCCATCCTAGACTGGGTGTTGTGTGTGAGAGAGGACTAATTAGCAATCTTGTTGGGCGAAGCCCCTTGGGGAAGAGTGACCATAACATGGTAGGACTCTTTATTAAGATGGAGAGTGACAGTGTTAATTCAGAGACTAGGGTTCTGAACTTAAGGAAAGGTAACTTCGATGGTATGAGACGTGAATTGGCTAGGATAGACAGGCAAATTATACTTAAATGGTTGACAGTGGATAGGCAGTGGCAGACATTTACAGATTAGATGGATTCAACAATTGTGCATCCCTGCCTGGAGTAAAAATAAAAAGGAGAAGGTAGCTCAACCATGGGTAACAAGGGAAATTAGGGATAGTGTTAAATCCACGGAAGAGGCATATAAATTGACAAGAAAAAGCAGCAAACCTGAGGACTGGGAGAAACATAGAAATTTAGAAAATAGGTGCAGGAGTAGGCCATTCAGCCCTTCGAGACTGCACCACCATTCAATGAGTTCATGGCTGAACATGCAACTTCAGTACCCCATTCCTGCTTTCTCGCCATACCCCTTGATCCCCCTAGTAGTAAGGACTGCATCTAACTCCTTTTTGAATATATTTAGTAAATTGGCCTCAACAACTTTCTGTGGTAGAGAATTCCACAGGTTCACCACTCTCTGGATGAAGAAGTTTCTCCTCATTTCGGTCCTAAATGGCTTACCCCTTATCCTTAGACTGTGACCCCTGGTTCTGGACTTCCCCAACATTGGGAACATTCTTCCTGCATCTAACCTGTCTAAACCCGTCAGAATTTTAAACGTTTCTATGAGATCCCCTCTCATTCTTCTGAACTCCAGTGAATACAAGCCCAGTTGATCCAGTCTTTCTTGATATGTCAGTCCTGCTATCCCGGGAATCAGTCTGGTGAATCTTCGCTGCACTCCCTCAATAGCAAGAATGTCCTTCCTCAAGTTAGGAGACCAAAACTGTACACAATACTCTAAGTGTGGCCTAACCAAGGCCCTGTACAATTGTAGTAACACCTCCTTGCCCCTGTACTCAAATCCCCTCGCTATGAAGGCCAACATGCCATTTGCTTTCTTAACCACCTGCTGTACCTGCATGCCAACCTTCAATGACTGATGTACCATGACACCCAGGTCTCGTTGCACCTCCCCTTTTCCTAATCTGTCACCATTCAGATAATAGTCTGTCTCTCTGTTTTTACCACCAAAGTGGATAACCTCACATTTATCCACATTATACTTCATCTGCCATGCATTTTCCCACTCACCTAACCTATGCAAGTCACTCTGCAGCCTCATAGCATCCTCCTCGCAGCTCACACTGCCACCCAACTTAGTGTCATCTGCAAATTTGGAGATACTACATTTAATCCCCTTGTCTAAATCATTAATGTACAATATAAACAGCTGAGGCCCCAGCACAGAACCTTGCGGTACCCCACTAGTCACTGCCTGCCATTCTGAAAAGAAGCCATTTACTCCTACTCTTTGCTTCCTGTCTGCCAACCAGTTCTCAATCCATGTCAGCACACTACCCCCAATCCCATGTGCTTTAACTTTGCACACTAATCTCTTGTGTGGGACCTTGTCGAAGGCCTTCTGAAAGTCCAAATACACCACATCAACTGGTTCTTCCGTGTCCACTCTACTGGAAACATCCTCGACATATTGGTCTAGAAAACCATCGCTAATACACTCCAGGAAATCCTCCTCCACCGCATTGCTACCAGTTTGGTTAGCCCAATCAACATGTAGATTAAAGTCACGCATGATAACTGCTGCATGCATCCCTTATTTCTTGTTTGATGCTATCCCCAACCTTACTACTACTGTTATAGTACCTTTATAATCTCTAGTAGGTCCTTCTCTTTCTTTAGTTTTCGTCTTGCGTTTAATGTATTTATCAAACATCTTTGGACTTGCCTTGATTTTACTTGTCAAAATGTTTTCATGTTCTCTCTTTGCTTTCCTAATTTCCTTTTTAATTGCACCCCTGCACTGTCTATACTCCTCTAGACTTTCTGTAGTATTGAGCCCTCGGTATCTGTCATAAGCCTCCCTTTTTTAGTTTATCCTACCTGTATGCTCCTTGGCATCCAAGGGGCTCTAGATTTGTTAGCACCATCCTTTTTCTTTAAGGGAACACACTTGCTCTGAATCCTCAGGATCTCCTCTTTGAATGCCTCCCACTGTTCTGACAATGATTTACCTTCAAGTAGCTGTTTCCAGTCCACTTTGACTAAATCCCATCTGAGCTTAGCAAAATTGGCTTTTCCCCAATTGAAAAACTTTTATTCCTGGTCTGTCCTTGTCCTTTTCCATAACTACCCTAAATTTTATTGAATTATGATCACCTGCACCAAAATGCTCTCCCACTGATACCCCTTCTACCTGTCCCTCTTCATTGCCTAAAACAAAGTCCAGAACCGCCCCTCCCTTGTTCGGCTTGTTATATACTGGCTGAAAAAAGTTCTGAATACATTTTAGAAATTCTTCACCCTCTATGGGCTGGATTTTCAGCTTTTTGGATTTCGGGGCATTAATCGCGGCAGGGCGTAAACGTTTGCACCTGAAAATAGTTTGAACGTTCGACTAGAAGTTTCGGCGAAAAAGTAATCTGGAGGAGCGTTGGCGGTAAGTCAGGCGTTGAACGACTGACTTTGTGCGCCTGAGGCAAAACCTTTGGCGTTGAAGGAGGCTGTCATTTTACACATGGGCAGTGAATTTTTTTTTCCCGGCCGCAAACGCTAATACAGGGCACGGCAGCTTCCTGCGCGCATATGCATATAAACAGACCCACTTCAGCCACTTCTGCTGAGATGGAGGAGCAGGGGGCAAGGCAGTGTGCCAGGCGCTTCAGTATTGAGGCGAATGAGGCTTTGGTCCACACAGTAAGAAGGAGGTAGACCTCACTCCGTCTTGCTGGGGGAGCCAGACCACTCCCTCCTGTGTTTATGGAGGGAGATAGTGCAGGAGGTGTCTACTGCAGACACTGTGCCCAGGATTGGCACACTGCCTTCCCTCCTGCTCCTCCTCCTGAAAAAAGTTCAACAACCTTACGAGGATCTTCAGGGTGAGTACAATTTGCATCTATGTATACCTCCATGACTTCTAACATTAATCTCACACGCTATGTGAAGTTTGTCATGCTTATGGTCCCTCTCAACACTCTGTGAGGTGGCTTTCACAATACATAAGAAAGATGAAGGCTTACTTCGGTACCCTTTGGCTTTTAATGATCCATGCACATTAACTCTATCATTTATATCGTTCCTCACAATACACACCAACTACTGCTATGCCTTTCTGACAGATCACTTACAGCCCCCATGTTAGATCCCTCTAACCTGCGAACAAATACTGACGAAGCACGTGCAACACCCAAACAGATTGAAGGAAGCCAGAATAACATTCACACAGTATGACCTATTGTACTCTGTTGGCATATGTGCCACAACAGCAGAGAAATCCTTTCTGAATCCTTCCTATTTTTCTCTTTGCAGTCCAAACACTCCCATAATAGGAGGCAGCATCTGCAGACAGGCAGGGTCCGCCTCAACCAATTCCGCTGATGGATGTCGAGGAAAGGGTCTCGGCCCTCATCAGAGTCCCAGCTCAGGCAGTTGCCTGGGGTGATGCTTCCAGACAACCAACCAAAGGTGCAGCATCCCTCGAGGGAGGCCTCCACATCAGGCCATGGTGGAGACGACGAAGGAGAGGAGGAGACTGCTCCGGCAGAGCATTAGAGCCCACCAGTTGCTCGATCAGGGTTACGTTCAACTGGTGATAATGCTGACTTCCTGGGGTTTGAGGAGTCAGAGGCTCTTGGTCCCAATGGCATACAGCACCGCAGTGCCAGGGTGGAATCTCGCAGGCCAGCTCTCCGGAGGGTGCGTCAGCAAAAACAATCTGCTCAAAAGCAGGCAAACATGGAACTGGAGCTGGTGGAAATGTCAAGGGAAACCACAGAAATGCACCATGAGCTTATGGATGCATTGGGGCGGATCCCAGCGAGCATTGACAAGCTCACTGCAACTGTTGCGGAGGCAGCATCACAGATTGTCAGTGCAACTCAGGAGTCCAGCAAGGCTATCATTGCCCACACACAGAGGCTGGTGGCCTCGAGCAGTGACAGTAGAGTTTCAGAGTGTGTGACACATGCCCTTGATCACGCCGCAGACTCGGGCACATCACAGGCACAAGCTTTGTTTCAGCTTGGGCAAGTGATGCAGTCTATATCAGCGACCATACTCTATTCGTTCCCCACTGTCCAACGGGGAAGTGATGGTGCCAAAGCAAGTCAGCAAGTTGTGGGGACACATCGTGCTCTGGTTGCTAAGGCCCAGCCCCGTCAGAGAGTCAGTGGTTCCCTGGAAATGGGAGGTGGTGTCATTCCTCAGGATGACAGCATTCTGGATGCCACCACTCATTCACCAACCATACTCCATACACAGTTGACACCCCAGCCACCTGTGACTGGTCCCACCACTGATGAGGCGCCCCAGTAGAAGCTGGGCCTTCCAGGCCAAGAGCTGGTCCAGGGCGTCCTCAGATGCTGTCTGCATTGTCTGCCCCCAACACAGCAACCCTCTAGCAGTCTTTCTGTTCGCCCTGAGCAGCAGGCATGGAAGGCATGAAAGGGGGTTGAAGGGAAGGGGGGGTGCGGGGTGCGGGGTGGGGGGTGCAGTCATGAAAAGACCCATTCAGGCCTGGCACCACTTCATTGCCAGGAATGTCTGTACCATTATCCACATTGTACATAGTTGTGCGATAACAATGCACTCCTCTTCAATGGTGCATGAAGCAGTTTTGTGTTCATTGAGATTTTGTTCACTGCAGGAAGCAGTTTTGTGTTCATTGACATTGTCTTTAAACAGTGTATCATTTTGGATTTTTGGGGAGGGGGGAAATTGTAAATTTTGCATTTCTATAAAAATGTTTGTTTGACCTTTGCCATTGGTGTCTTTGTCTCATTCACAGAATTAAATGTAAAATAGCCAGCATGGTGGCATCGAGTAGTGAATCAATGCTGCAACCCCACCTTCCCGTTCATTATATACCCTCCTTTTTTTGCCCCTAAATCCCCATTGATGAGCTGCCGACATAAGGCTCTTGCTGCGGCCACAGTCCCCTGTGGTTGTGATGGATGCGCAATGAGTCCTTCGCCAGCCTTCTCTTCCTCATTCTCCTCCTCCTCCTGAGATAGTCTTGCAATCCCCACTGGCAATGCCTGTCCCCTCATGATAGCAAAGTTGTGTAGAATACAGCACACGACAATGAATTCAGAGACCTGTTGTGGGGACTATTGAAGGCTCCAGAGCAGTCCAGGCATTGGAAGCAGTGAATCAACACACCAATTGTCTGTTTGATGATGTTGCGGGTGGCTGCACGGCTGTCATTATAGCACTGCTTGGCTTTTGTGGCAGGGTTCCGGAGGGGGAGGGGGCCATGAGCCAGGTGGCCAGGCCATATCCTTTGTCCCCGATCAGCAGGCTCCGGCCTTGTCTTTGTCGCTGAAACATTCGTGAGACACTGCTCTCACGTAAGATGAAAGCATCATGTGTACTCCCTGGATAGCAGGCATTCACTGTGAGGATGCGCTGAGTGTGGTCGCAGTCCAGCTGCATGTTTAGTGAGTGGTATCCCTTTCGGTTTCTGAAGACCTCTGCATTGTGTGATGGTGCTCGCAAGATGACGGGTGTGCAGTCAATGGCACCTTGAACCTTGGGGGAGCCTGAAAATCATCCAAACCCTAGAGTCCTCTAATTCTGGCTGTCTCTACTCATTGAGAACTTTATGAAGTCCATTCTGCATTCGTACAGTGCCCTTGTAACCTGGTGAATGCAGCAATGTGCAGCGTGATGAGAGATGCTGCATTTGTCCCTTGCTGATGCTTGGAAGGAGCCGGAGGCATAGAAGGCCATCGCCACAATCATCTTCACCTCAACAGGCAGTGCAGTCCTGTTGGCACTGGTAGGCTGTAGGTCTGCCTGTATGAACTGGCATATCTCTGTCAGCAATTCTTTTCGGAAGCGCAGCCTTCTAACATACTGCGCATCAGAGATGTGGAGGTATGAGCGATGTTCCCTGTAAACCCATGAGGGGTTAAGGTCTCCTCCCCATACGTCTGTATGCCGCCAGTAGCGCCTGCTGCATGCTGGAACCGCCTGTTTTTTCAGTGGTTTCCTGGGGCATTCATTAAATGAAGCGTTAGGGCCGATAGTTCCATCCGGGGCGTTAGCGCAGCCTTGCACGATGACTGACATCACAATCACGGTCAAAACGGAGGGCAGGGTGATAAGTTTTTGCACCTGCGCAAAACCATTGGCAAAACTTCCAGCTGGGCGCTAAATCCTGGACGCCCCGTTTTAAGCCCGGAAGCAACATTTACTGCCACAGGGGGGACCTGAAACAAGGCGCAAAATAGCCGAAAATCCAGCCCTATGCCTTTCACACAAATATTATCCCAGTTAATATTAGCGTTGAAATCCCCTATTGTAGTTTTTGCACTTCTCAGAAATTTGCCAACATATTTGCTCTTCTATCTCTCTATGACTGTTTGGGGGTCTACAGTACAGTCCCAGCAGTCTGATCGCCCCTTTTTTCTTCATCAATTCAACCCATATGACCTCATTTGATGATCCTTCTAATATATCATCCTTCCTCACAGCTGTAATTGTTAGTTTAATTAATACTGCGACAACCCCCCGCCCCCTCCCCCACTCCTTTTTTACATCTATCCCTTATGAAACCCCTGTAACCAGGAATGTTGAGCTGCTATACCTGCCCTTCTTTCAGCCATGTTTCAGTAATAGCTAAAATATCATACTCCCAAGTGTCTATCTGTGCACTCAGCTCAGCTGCGGTCATCCCCCTGCAAAACAGATATACCGCTTTGGGTACTGTTGAGGGGGATGACTCATCAGGGGAGGGCAGCAGCAGCCAAGTTCATGGCACCATGGGTGACTCTGCTGCACAGGAGGGCAGGAAAAAGAGTGGGAGAGCTATTGTGATAGGGGATTCTATTGTAAGGGGAATAGATAGACGTTTCTGCGGCTGCAGCTGAGACTCCAGGATGGTACGTTGCCTCCCTGTTGCAAGGGTCAAGGATGTCTCGGAGCGGGTGCAGGACATTTTGAAGGGGGAGGGTAAACAGCCAGTTGTCGTGGTGCATGATATAGGTAAAAAACGGGATGAGGTCGTACAAGAAGAATTTAGGGAGCTAGGAGCTAAATTAAAAAGTAGGACCTCAAAAGTAGTAATCTCAGGATTACTACCAGTGCTACGTACCAGTCAGAGTAGGAATCGCAGGATAGCTCAGATGAATACGTGGCTTGAGGAGTGGTGCAGAAGGGAGGGATTCAAATTCGTGGGACAATGGAACCGGTTCTGGGGGAGATGGGACCAGTACAAACCGGACGGTTCCTGGGACCGGAACCAATGTCTTAAGGGGAGTGCTTGTTAGTGCTGTTGGGGTGGGGGAGTATGGTAGGGGGTTGGGAACCTATGCAGGGAGACAGAGGGAAGTAGAATGGGGGCAGAAGCAAAAGTTAGAAAGAAGGAAAGTAAAAGTGGAGGGCAGAGAAACCCAAAGCAAAAAGCAAAAAGGGCCACATTGCAGCAAAATCCTGAAGGGGCTAAGTGTGTTAAAAAGACAAGCTTGAAGCCTCTGTGCATCAATTCGAGGATAAGGTGGACGAATTAACTGCGTAGATAGCAGTTAACGGATATGATGTAATTGATATCACGGAGACATGGCTCCAGGGTGACCAAGGTTGGGAACTCAACAGCCAGGGGTATTCAACATTTAGGAAGGATAGACAGAAAGGAAAAGGAGGTGGGGTGGCGTTGCTGGTTAAAGAGTAAATTAATGCAATAGTAAGGAAGGACATTAGCTTGGATGATGTGGAATCTGTATGGGTGGAGCTGCGGAATACCAAAGTGCAGGAAACGCTAGTGGGAGTTGTGTACAGACCACCAAACAGTTGTAGTGAGGTTGGGGACAGCATCAAACAAGAAATTAGGGATGCGTGCAATAAAGCTACAGCAGTTATCATGGGCGACTTTAATCTACGTATTGATTGGGCTAACCAAACTGGTAGCAATGCAGTGGAGGAGGATTTCCTGGAGTGCAGTAGGGATGGTTTTCTAGACCAATTTGTCGAGGAACCAACTGGTGGGCTGGCCATCCTAGGCTGGGTGATGTGTAATGAGAAAGGACTAATTAACAATCTTGTTGTGCAAGGCCCCTTGGGGAAGAGGGACCATAATATGGTAGAATTCTTTATTAAGATGGAGAGTGACACAGTTAATTCAGAGACTAGCATCCTGAACTTGGGGAAAGATAACTTGGATGGTATGAGACGTGAATTGGCTAGAATAGACTGGTGAGTGATACTTAAAGAGTTGACGGTGGATAGGCAATGGCAAACATTTAAAGATCACATGGATGAACTTCAACAATTGTACATCCCTGCCTGGAGTAAAAATAAAACGGAGAACGTGGCTCAACCGTGGGTAACAAGGGAAATTAAGGATAGCGTTAAATCCAAGGAAGAGGCCTATAAATTGGCCAGTAAAAGCAGCAAACTTGAGGACTGGGAGAATTTTGTAATATAGCAGAGGAGGACAAAGGGTTTAATTAGGAGGGGGGAAATAGAGTATGAGAAGAAGCTTGCTGGGAACATAAAAACTGACTGCAAAAGCTTCTATAGATATGTGAAGAGAAAAAGATTAGTGAAAACAAACATAGGTCACTTGCAGTCAGATTCAGGTGAATTTATAATGGGGAACAAAGAAATGGCAGACCAGTTAAACAAATACTTTGGTTCTGTTCTCATGAAGGAAGACACAAATAACCTTTTGGAAATACTAGGGGACTGAGGGTCTAGTGAGAAGGAGAAACTGAAGGATATCATTATAAAGCTGGAAATTGTGTTAGGGAAATTGATGGGATTGAAGGCCGATAAGTCCCCAGGGCCTGATAGTCTGCATCCCAGAGTACTTAAGGAAGTGGCCATAGAAATAGTGGATGCATTGGTGATCATTTTCCAACAGTCTATCGACTCTGGATCAGTTCCTATGGACTGGAGGGTAGCTAATGTAACACCACTGTTTAAAAAAGGAGGGAGAGAGAAAATGGGTAATTATAGACCGGTTAGCTTGACATCAGTCATGGGAAACTGTTGGAATCAATTATTAAAGATGAAATAGCAGCGCATTTGGAAAGCAGTGACAGGATCGGTCCAAGTCAGCATGGAATATTAAAGGGAAATCATGCTTGACAAATCTTCTGGAATTTTTTGAGGATGTAACTAGCAGAGTGGACAAGGGCGAACCAGTGGATGTGGTGTATTTGGACTTTCAAAAGGCTTTTGACAAGGTCCCACACAAGAGATTGGTGTGCAAAATCAAAGCACATGGTATTGGGGGTAATGAACTGACATGGATAAAGAACTGATTGGCAGACAGGAAGTCGAGAGTTCGGATAAACGGGTCCTTTTCAGAATGGCAGGCAGTGACTAGTGGAGTGCCAGTGGGCTCAGTGCTGGGACCCCAGCTCTTTACAATATACATTAATGATTTAGATGAAGGAATAAGTGTAATACCTCCAAGTTTGCAGATGACACTAAACTGGATGGCGGTGTGAGCTGTGAGGAGGACGCTAAAAGGCTGCAGGTTGACTTGGACAGATTAGGTGAGTGGGCAAATGCATAAATTGTGAGGTTATCCGCTTTGGGGGCAAAAACACAAATGCAGAATATTATCTGAATGGCGGCAGATTAGGAAAGGGGGCGGTGCAACGAGACCTGGGTTTCATGGTTCATCGGTCATTGAAAGTTGGCATGCAGGTACAGCAGGCGATGAAGAAGGCGAATGCTATGTTGGCCTTCATAGCTAGGGGATTTGAGTATCGGAGCAAGGAGGTCTTACTGCAGTTGTACAGGGCCTTGGTGAGGCCTCACCTGCAATATTGTGTTCAGTTTTGGTCTCCTAATCTGAGGAAGGACGTTCTTGCTATTGATGGAGTGCAGCGAAGGTTCACCAGACTGATTCCCGGGATGGTGGGACTGACATATGAGGAGAGACTGGATCAACTGGGCCTTTATACACTGGAGTTTAGAAGGATGAGAGGGGATCTTATAGAAACTTAAAAGATTCTGACGGGACTGGACAGGTTAGATGTGGGAAGAATGTTCCCGATGTTGGGGAAGACCAGAACCAGGGGACATAGTCTTAGGATAAGGGGTAGGCCATTTCGGACTGAGATGAGGAGAAACTTCTTCCCTCAGAGAGTTGTTAACCTGTGGAATTCCCTACCGCAGAAAGTTGTTGATGCCAGCTCGTTGGATATATTCAAGAGGGAGTTAGAAATGGCCCTTACGGCTAAAGGGATCAAGGGGTATGGAGAGAAAGCAGAAAAGGGTTACTGAGGGAATGATCAGCCATGATCTTATTGAATGGTGGTGCAGGCTCAAAGGGCCAAATGGCCTATTCCTGCACCTATTTTCTATGTTATTCCCTATACTCCTTGCATTGTATATACCATTTAGTGCTGCCAAACTCTCTTGTTGTCTATTTTCTTGCCCTTGTTTCCTCTGTCTTCCAAATTCACTTTCTACTTTTCTGCTTTTCAATTTCAGCTTTGCTTCTCTCCCTACTGAATCTATTCTCAGGTTCCCATCCCCCTGCCAAGTTAGTTTAAATCCCCTACAAAAGCTAGTTTAAACCCTCCGCAAACCCTCCTGCGAGGATATTGTTCCTGGCTCTGTTAAGGAGCAACCCGTCCAGTTTGTACAGGTCCCACCTCCGTCAGAAACCATCCCAATGCTTCAGGAATCTAAAGCCCTCCCTCATGCACCATCCTTCCAGGCATACATTCATCTGTTCTAACCTCCTATTTCTGTACTTACTAGCATGTGACACCAGGAGTAATCTGGATTTTACTACCTTTGAGATCCTGCTTTTTAATCTCTCTCCTAGCTCCTTAATTTGTGGAATTAAAAATAAAACTGCAAAAATGGCTGGTTGCCTCGCAAAAGTAATGAATGCATGGAGCAAAATGCAAAAGCACTATTTCCGGAAAATCTACCTCCGACTTTTAAAAACCCTGTTTCAGTAGGTCATGTCCTGAGACTCCGAGGCACCCAGTTTTATGCATGAGGCTCATGCTATGGGCAAAGCCTAGCTCAACGAGCTAAAAATGTGGAACCTTGTGAAGATAATTTGAATATTTATATAGCCTCCTTTTTTTGCCCCTAAATAATCCATAGATCTGCCACAAATTGTTTACGTAAGGTTGGGTGCCAACTTTTACAACTCATGCTTGTGAGGCCTCGTTTTCAGATATCACTCAGCTAAAGTTAGCATGAATGTAATTGAAAGAATAAATGCTCTCACAGTCAAGAATGTGTCAGAAACTGTCAGGAAGTTATGGATACTGGCCAGAACGCTGGATCACTTTCCATTGCTTCATCAGTCTGTCTAATTTAAGAACTACATCGACAAGTTTCAACTTATGACAGATGCTGCAAGCAATTTTGTACATGTAGAATTTCAGGATTAACTGGCAACAGTGAATTGATTTTAATGGAAATTCTCAAAGAATGCATCGAACATCCTGACTATGATTCAAATAGTAAAATAACCAGTTTTTAACCAAGTAGCTAATTGTGTTCTCCAGCATTAAGATAAAGAACACACAGATTATTTCAATATCATTTCAAGCCACATCACATGCTGGATAGATTTTATTTGGTTTTATTAATGCACCAAAGCTGTGGTTTCCTCTTTATTAACTTGTGATACTGCTGGGAATTCACTGATAATGATGAAAATAATGGCTGCATTAGTAGTAATAAAGAGTATGTGAGCTTCATGACTGAAAAAGATGTGTGGGTGGCATTCATTTTGAGTTACAGGTGCAGTTTTGGAAAGGATAAAAATGTTCAGTGCAAACAGTAGCTGTAGGAGAGACAAAAGACCTCTTCTTGAGAGGAAGTAATAATGGTGATGACCGTAAAAGAGGCAGCAAGAGTCACTGCAGCTCTTAATTTCTAATGTTATATATTAATTCTGTACCAAGCTTAGGATGACCAGTAATGTAAATGTTGATGTTGAAATAAATGTATAAGATAGTGCTACGGGTGAAGGTATGGCTACAGTAGTGTGATGGTTATGGTACTGGACTAGTGCAGTATAGTAAGTTGTGGACCAGAAAAAAAATCACCATGATAGCTGCCATATTGTGATAAAAACCCAATTGGTTCATTAATGTCCTTTTAGGGAAGGGAATTTGTCACCCTTTTCCCTATTACCTGATCTAGCCTGCACTTGGCTCTAGTCCGTATAATAAGGTTGACTCAATGGCTCACCTTCTCAGTATAGATAGGGAAGGGCATTAAATGTACCCTTGCCAGTATCATCCACATCCAAAGATGAAATAAAAATGTTTTAAATGCATTAGGTGCTGATAATAAAAGCAGAATTCCTTTGCTCTTATTCAAATAGTGCTGTGGGATCGTTTACCTCCATCGGGTCATCTGAAACATGGCACCTCCAACAGGACTCCCTCAGTACTGCACTGGAGTGCCAGCTTGGATTATGTGCTCAAGTTTTTGGAGTGAGGCTTGAACCCATGACCTTCTGACTCAGAAAATCAGCTCAGGCTAACACAGCTAATAGAGGAAACATTTGCAGTTAAGACTAAAATAATATACGGTTCTTGTAGATGCTGTGATGATAGTAGGATCTAATCTTTTTTACTGTTTCAATGTTTCTTAATCTTCCAAATAAATCTAAAGGCCATGGTTACCTACCTTAACAAACATGCTAGAAAGTATTCAAACACGAGACACACATTTGACCCAACACACTTTCTTTTCTGGAAAGAATTCAAAGCCTGTCATTCATGCACTCACACATCCCATATATTTTTTGGAATTTGTTCAAAATTTGTAGTCCAGTCATTTATGTTAATAGTATCAGTAAATGTTTGAGAAAAAAAGAATTCCAGACCTGTACTTTGCACTCTACTTTTATTTGACTCAAAATTCTAAAACTTGGACTTCCCGCAGTCAACCTTACTGAGTAGACAAAACAAAACAAGCTTTTCAATCACGCAGACAAACACACTTAGTATGTTTATGCAAAGAAAAATTCAAATGATTGTGATTTTGCAAAGTCATGCGAATATTCAAAATATTTTTTAAAAGAAAACAAATCCAAACACTACTAAGATTACATGCTATATTTTAAGAAACAAATTGTCAAAGACTACTTTTTATAAAGTAATCCAACATACTAATTTTTACAGGTCAAAAATTTAAATTTGTACTCCAGAATTAGAATGAACACACATATGGATGAGAATTCCAACGGTCATTGTGTGTAACAAGATCATAAATGTGTAATAATGTTTTACTGTTTATTACATCTTTTCAATCTTGTTTATGATTTCACTAAAAGTACTAAAGAATCAAAGATTCTCACAGCACAAAAAAAGACCATTCAGCCCATCGTGCCTGTGCTGGCTCTTTGAAAGGGCTGTCCAATTAGTCCCACTTCCCTGCTCTTTCTCCATAGCCCTGCATTTTTTTTCTTTTCAAATATTTATCCAATCCCTTTCAAAAGTTACTGTTGAATCTGCTTCCACCACCCTTTCAGGTAGTGTATTCCCGCTACCAAATAGAGGAAATCTTCATCAACACATTTACAATGTGGCTCACATAAATACTGGAGGAATTCTTACCTCATAATGGTTAAGTAAAAGATTTAACATTTTTGAATTTAGTCTTAAAAAGTGAATTTGCCCCATTTTTAAAAATTCAATAATTCTGAGGTTTTCTCAATCTCAACTGAGAAAAGTTAAATTTTGTCTCGGTTCAATAAAATGGACCAAATTCAGAGTAACAGGTCACTTTCATTTTGTATCCAACTTAAATGTGTGGAACTCAACATCTGTCCACTCTCCATTTCCCAGTCACTAGGGAAATAAAACAGATATAAAATTGAGCTCAAGAGGTTCTAGAAATTCATGAATGTTTTGCCAAACTTTTGAGCACGAAATCGGTGTTCCACTTATCAATTTCACGGGTGCGACGTCCCATAAAGGAAATGCGCACGAAATGTGGCTGCCACACGTTGGTTAATGCGTTCCTTAGTCATCCCTTGCTACCACCTGAAATGAACACTGGCTTCATTAAAATATTTAAATAGAGGTCCTGCCCTTGCTTTAGGGTCTTTGGGGGAAATTGGTGCCTGCGAGCGATTCATTTGATCATTCTTAAGCCCACCTAGAAGCAAATGGCGCAAACACTGGGAACCAGACTAAAGCAGTGATATTTAATGGGATCTCCAGCTCCATTAAAGTAAGGCTCTGGATGGGATGATGCGGAAGATCAAGGCCAAGCAGAGCTGTCAATTTCCAGAACTGTAAGGCAACAGGTTATTGAGAAGAGATTCACTAAGCAGACCCTTCCCCAAACACACCAACAGTCCCAACTACCATCCGATCCAACCCACTCCATTTAACCAATTCAGATTTTACATTCTCCCCATTGTCCTTCTCTTCTGTAAACACTAATATAAAGTACTCATTATATATTTCCACTAATTTCTGTTTATCTTCCACTATCCTCTCAGCTCCGGGCTCCCACTTCACATTTAATTCTCTATTTACTGATATATTTGTCGAATACTTTATTGTTCTCAATATTTTTTCAGATTTTCTCCTCATAATTCCTTCTAGCTTTCCTTATCTGTTTCTTGCCCATACAAAGAAGCCAAAGACTGTAGTAAGTCCCAGATACTAGGATCCTGGCACTAAGTAAAGATACTTCAGAACATGGTAGCCTTCAGCCAACCTGCCTCTGAAGCTAGTTTGTAAAGGTCCTGGCCTTTAAAAAGAAAAAGATGAAGGAGGAAAGATTTGCGGAGTTTCTCTGATAATAAAGAAGAAAATTGCTCTTCAAGCCATGACCGAGGCCAAGAATGAAAGTAAGAATTGCATTTATATAGCACCTTTCATGAGCTCATGATTTATCAAAACACTTTACAACCAATAACGTACTTTTGAAGTGTCGTAGGAGCAAATTCCTATAAATATTAATTAAATATATGACCAAATAATCTTTTTTTTAGTGATGTTGATTAAGGTTTAAATATTTGCCAGGACACCAGGGAAAACTCCCCTGTTCTTCTTTTAACAGTACCATGGGATATTTTATGTGCACCTAAGAGGGCAGACAAGGCCTTGGTTTAACATCTTGGAGCCGAAATTCAGTAGCACAAGAAAGTTGGCCCACAAATGATTTTTTCTTTGTACTTACCGCACGGATCCACAATGCGGTCGGAAGTCCCAGAGGAAATGTGTCATAGTGGGGCGGCTGAGTGGCTGAATATGGGTCGGACCGGGACTCCGCCACTTTCAGTCACCACGCTCTCTCCCCTCCATTAAAGGGGAGAGAATCTGTCATTCTAGATCTTCGGCCACTGGGCCACCAGGGAGGGTTTTGGCCGGGTCAGCAGCCTGGCACCCAAGAAGGGGTGTCAGGCTGCCCATTGGCAGTCTGGCTGAACCTGGGGGTACTATTTTGCCAGCCGATCGGGAAGTCGGCCGGCAAAAATAAATACATGGCAGCTGCGGCAGTGGGCCCTCCCCTTGAAGGGTTGCCACGCTTCCGGGCCGCAATCGACGTGGAAAAGGTGCACCAACAGAGAAAGCTGTCGGGGGCACCGCACCGCACGGCATCGAGTTTTTGACCTGAATTTAGGTCGGTTCATTTTTAAGCTGAGGGAAAGCAGCGATGCACATTCTGATGAAGCGCTTCCGGCGATCATCAGGATCGTACAGAATTGGGACCAGATCGAAAAATCCCCGACCAGAATTTGGGTCAGGTCAGCCATTTGATGACAAAGCGGCTGCCACGGAATTCCGCCGAATGGCTGCCACAAACGGATAGTAACGGGTCTCTCTGAGAACCTGAATTTCAGCCCCCTCATCTGAAGGACGGCACCTCTGACAGTGCAGCACTCCCTCAGTTCTGAACTGAAGTGTCAGCCCAGATTATGTGCTCAAGTCTCTAGAGTTGGGCATGAATCCACAACCTACTGAACCACAGGCGAGAGCCATAGCTGACAAGGCTGAGGACCTCATTACAGAATATGAATCCATTCATGGAAATTGAATACAGCACAGAGTATCACAAGATCACAAAATAATTATGGATAAGGTCGACCATTTGTTTTTTTCAGCTCATTCATCTAGAAAAATATCAAAGTTCCTTCAATGCAACATCCAATTGGTAATGACAACATTCCCAGAATATGTTGATATGGGATCGAAGGTAACACCTTTTCTTCAGAATTTGAAGGTACAAGGCCACTTATTCTGTCCATGGCATATGTAGATTTAGGTAGCAGCTTAAACTGTATCTTTAGTTTTACTACTTGTTCAAACAGCATGAAAATATCGCACTGGTTTCAACTGTCCTTGTTAATCTGAACTCCCAAATCTCTTCTGAATAGATTCTAATGACTTCAGTACTTTTGTGTTACGTGCCAAGAAAATGTACATCCTTTTACCAAAATTGGAGGACATTTCTGCTCATCCAGTACTTAAGTTGTGACAAGCAGTCTGACAATTTAGAGACAGTGGAGGGGTTTAGAGACGTGATGGTGAGGTAGAGCTGAGTCATGTCAGCGTACATGTAGAAATTGACGCTGTGTTTTCGGATGATGCTGTCTCCCCTCCACTTCTGAAGGCACTCACTGTTGCTAGTGTACGGTTCCATTGGTGTCATAGAAACTTAGAAACATAGAAAATAGGTGCAGGAGAAGGCCATTCGGCCCTTCGAGCCTGCACCACCATTCAATAAGATCATGGCTGATCAATCCCTCAGTACCCCTTTCCTGCTTTCTCTCCATACCCCTTGATCCCTTTAGCTGTAAGGGCCATATCTAACTCCCTCTTGAATATATCCAATGAACTGGCATCAACAACTCCCTGTGGTAGGGAATTCCACAGGTTAACAACTCTCTGAGTGAAGAAGTTTCTCCTCATCTCAGTCTAAATGGCCTACCCCTTATCCTTAGACTGTGTCCCCTGGTTCTGGACTTCCAAAACATTGGGAACATTCTTCCTGCATCTAACCTCTCTAAACCCGTCAGAATCTTATATGTTTCAAGAGATCCCCTCTCATCCTTCTAAACTCCAGTGTATACAGGCCCAATCGATCCAGTCTCTCCTCATATGTCAGTCCAACCATCCCGGGAATCAGTCTGGTGAACCTTCGCTGCACTCCCTCAATAGCAAGAACGTCCTTCCTCAGATTAGGAGACCAAAACTGAACACAATATTCCAGGTGAGGCCTCACCAAGGCCCTGTACAACTGCAGTAAGACCTCCCTGCTCCTATGCTCAAATCCCCTAGTTATGAAGGCCAACATACCATTTGCCTTCTTCACCGCCTTCATCACCCCTCTCCTGAAAAAAACCCTTGATTCCTCCACCCTTGCAAATTACCACCCCATTGCCAACCTCGCTTTCCTCTCCAAAGTCCTTGAATGTGTGGTTGCCTCCCAAATCAGTGCCCATCTTTTCTAGAACTCTATGTTTGAATCCATCTGATCAGGGTTCCTCCCTTGCCACTATCCCTCCTTGTCCTTCTTGGTCTGTCTGCAGCATTTGAAATGGTTGATCTCAGCATCCTTCTCCAATGCCTCTCCACTGTTGTCCAGCTGGGTGAGATTGCACTTGCCTGGTTCCATTCTTATCTATCTAGTCGCAGCCAGAGAAGCATCTGCAATGGCTTCTCTTCCCGCTCCTGCATTGCTATCCTTGGCCCCCTCCTATTTCTCATATGCATGCTGCCCCTCGGCAGCATCATCTGAAAACACAGCGTCAGTTTCTACATGTACGCTGACAAGACCCAGCTCTACCTCACCTCACCTCTCTAAACCCCTCCACTCTCTCTAAATTGTCAGACTACTTGTCACAACTCAAGTATTGGATGAGCAGAAATTTCCTCCAATTAAATATTGGGAAGACAAAAGCCATTGTCTTTGGTCCTTGCCACAAACTCCATCCCTCTCCTTGGCAACTGTCTGAGGCTGAACCAGACTGTTCGCAACCTTGGTGTCATATTTGAATCCCGAGATGAGCTTCCGACCACATATCAGCGCCATCACTAAGATCGCTTATTTCAACTTCCATAACATTGCCAAACTCCAATTCTGCCTCAGCTCATCCACTGCTGAAGCCCTCATCCATGCCTTTGTTATCTCTAGACTTGACGATTCCAATGCACACCTGGCTGGCCTCCTACATTCTACCCTCCATAAACTTGAGGTGATCCAAAACTCTGCTGCACGTGTCCTAACTCGCACCAAGTCCCGTTCACCCATCACCCCTGTGCTCGCTGATCTACATTAGCTCCCGGTTAAGCAATGCCTCAATTTTAAAATGCTCATCCTTGTTTTCAAATCCTTCCAAGATCTCACCCCTCCCTATCTCTGTAATCTGCTCCAGCCCTAAAACCCTCCAAGTTATCTGCGTTCCTCTAATTCTGGCTTCTTGAGCATCTCCAATTTTAATCGCTCCACCATTGATGGACTGCCTTCAGCTGCCTAGACCCTAAGCTCTGGAATTCCCTCCCTACACCTCTCTGCCTCTCTACCTCTCTTTCCTCCTTTAAGATGCTCCTTAAAACTTAACTCTTCAACCAATCTGCCTTAATATCTCTTTACGTAGCTCAGTGTCAATTTTTGTTTGATATCGCTCCTGTGAAGCACCTTAGGATGTTTTACTACATTAAAGGCACTAGATAAATACAAGTTGTTGTTGTTGTTGATATCCAGTGGTCAGTATGATGTTGTACAACCCAAGGCAGTACTTTTCCCCAGGAGCCTATCGGCAGAATCATTCATGTCTGTGATTTATTCACCTCTCAATATTCACCTGTAAGCAACAGATGTTGATTTCTCCTGAGATGTAAGAAAATATCTATTTTGAAGGCATTTAAAAAAAAAGCTGAATCTAGCAATTAAATTTATAACGTAGAAATATCATGGGGTCAGAACAAGTTTAATGACACCTGTGAGCCCATTCCTTCAGCCAAGCACTACATACATGCCATATTTTGCTGAGCATGTAGGTTTGCCAAGCAAAAAAATAAACTAGCATTTCATGCTTCACATCGAGCTGCCACTTTGTACAGCTACTCTGGGTTGAGTGCGGAGGTCAAGACTGATTATGGGGGCCACATGTGACGATGGAAATCAGGTGGAAAATGACAGTGGGTGAGTCACCACAGCGACTGAGCAACAGACATCTTGCTTCAGAAGCTGTGCTCCACTGAGACTTGGGGTATATTTTTCTGTGTGCGTAGTAAAAGAAAAATTGGTTTATAATGATGATTTAGTTAAATAATTTTTCCTTGACATTACACACATAAGCAAATATACTTCTTGGGTAAGTGTATCATTGTTTGAGATTAGCACCACATCTGGCTAGCTGACACAATCACCCTTTTCTAATTATCTCTAAGTTGAGGAAAGCACCAATTATTTCTATTCCACAAGCATATTCCTGACATTTAATAAGCAATGAATAAGCTCCTAACAAGGATTTTTTTTTGTTAATTACTTGTCAACACTTGTACAGGCGCAAATCCATTTTTGTTGATAATATTGCAGTTTTAAAAGAATCTACCAAAACAGATTCCCTTACCAGTTTACGCACTGGACCCATTTCATAATGAGGGAAATATAGGCCTGTACCCTGCGGTGGAAAGAGATTTCTTATCTTGACAGCTGGCCACTTTGAAGGAATATCCTCACCTCAGAAAATTGGACTGGTTGGCCCACATCAGTAGCTTATTGCTGCAATAAATTACATTGTTTATAATTACCACCACACATCTTGAAAATATGATAGTCATCAACTGAGTATTGACATTTTAAGTGGTGACACTTATTTATATAAAAAATTGGTTTCTAAAACAATAGCTCCTTAATGCAGATGAAGTCTGGCAGCATTCCTGGCTATTATTGTCGTTCTGTGGGTGCTGTCAGCTATTGCTCAAGACACCCACACACATGCCAACATTACCACATTTCTGCCTACACTTGCACACTTGTTATGTTTCTCACGCTTTCTATGCTTATATTACAATTCCCATGATAATCACATGGTAAACTGATTCACTTAGATAAAATGATTCAGAAAAGGCTATTTTCATGATAATTGTGGTTCATATGATCAGCAGCTTACAAATAGAGCAGCTGTTATGCAATTGTCAATGTGTTTTGCGAGATGTAATACTGATCATTTTCTGGACTACCATCTTTAACATAAATATTTTTCAGTTTGTGTTTAAATTTAGAATTGATTATCGAGCCAGTGTACAATATTCTGCATGCCTCCTTTTTGCTTTCATTAAAATGCTGGCCTATCTGAAAGTTTTGTGCTGTTGCAATTTGAGATGGACATGTATATCTACAAGAAAAGCATGAATAACTTTTGTTAGATGGCACAATGATGGCTGAAGATCGCTAATAAAAAGATAGTTCTTTTATTAAATGACATTGGTAGACAAAGCACAGTTTCATCCCCTTCTGGTCGAATCATTTTACTTGCAGTATCATTTCTTCCACTGTTTAGTGCTCTTACATTGAAAATTAATTGAAGAGAGATTGTTTGCTACTTTACAAAACACTGAAATGGCCCAGTATCAGGTTTACTGTTGAACATGATCAAGATAGCTTCTCAGCACAACTTGTAACATGATTATTTGTATTTCTCTTTCACCCTTTGACTTTGGCCCCAGTGACAACTAATTCCAAGATACAGGTTGTCCCTCTGCAGTCGGGGCCTCTTTAGTCCGGAACCATCCCTGGTCCGGCATCATTCCCTGTGTGGATGGCGGCCGCGCTATTCGTTGAGGTAAGCATGCCGGGCAAGGAAAGGGAAGGGAAGGATAGACGACTAACTGGGGCACCGAAGCTGGGCCTGGCCCCAGGCTCTCTCTCACTCCCTCCCCCACCAGGCTCTCTCTCTCTCCCCCTGCCGCCCACCACCACCGCTCTCCCGCCGACGCCGCAGCTCAGCGGGAGGCTCGCGGCCAGGTCGGAGGCTCAGGGCTCGGTGGCTTGTGGCTCAGCTCTCTCTCTCCCCATCTCGCCGCCTCTCTCACCGCCCTACCCCACCACTTCTCTCCCCGTCCTGCCCTGCCACACAGCTTCTCTTTCCAGCCCTTCTCTTAACAACTAAATACTGCGTAGTAGGCTTCTGCGCAGCGCATGCACAGAACACGTCTGGGTCATTGTCAGCAGCGTTGTCACCAGTTAATCTTCCGTGGTTCTGGAAATTCTCTGGTCCGACACATGTCAGATCCCAAGGGTGCCGGGCTTGGAGAGGTACAACCTATACTTTGCTCCATATAACAAATAGTCCTAATGTTAATCATCCCTGTCAGTAACTGCCACAATTTAACTTGTTCTTTTTCAGAGCCATGTTCTTTTTCCAAAAGCTTTCAAATTCTCTTTTTTTTTAATTTTGTCCCTGATCCATTTTCATTTTGCCAGTTCCTCCCAAATCATCTCTCTTTTTTTGACTGTTCCAACTCGGCCCATTGTTTATAGGAGCATCAAATTATTTTAAATAGATTGCTAACTGTATTAATATGATGAAACCAGAAATCTCATCTAAATACATTAACTAATTTGATAAAGATCACACAAAGTCATTTCTAGACCCTAGAAGCATAGAGATGAAATCACAATCATTTACGGGGCATTGGAACTATCCTTTGCCTGTTGATGATTTGATGCCAATCTACCGCTATGCGAGTACAATAACAGATATAAAATCTCAGCTGGGTCCCATTTTTAGGCAGGGGTTTAAAATGGCAGCAATAACTTAAAATTTTTTTTAATTGACAAAATCTAGATGAAACATCAAGGCTCAAACTGAAGGACAGAAAAGAATAAATCAAGTGATTAGAAAATGCCGAGTTTGGATTTTAAAAGCCAGTAGATTGTATGATGAAGAAGAAAACTAAGGGAGGTGAGGAGTTCTACAACTTTGAGGCTGTGCAAAAGAGTGAGTTAGAGGTAAGAGAAGCTTGCTATCAGACACCAAAACTCCGATTTTAACCTAACTTGCCTGGCAAGAACTGAACAGATTTGGGTAGGACGTCCGAGTTACACCCTGTCGGAATTTATGCTCCATTGACTTTAATCTCACCCACAAGTGGGAACAGCCTCTTCATGTCCACCCTATCGAACCCCCTTTAATGATTCTATCAGGTTTTCTATTCCAAAGAAAAAAGCCACAGCCTACTCAATCTTTCCTAATAGTTGCATCCTCTCAGTTCTGGTAACATTCTTGTAAATTTTTCTGCACTTTCTTCAGTTGTGGATAAGCAAGAACTTCTCTAATTTAACATTGGCACAACCAAAAGCATCCACTGCACTCTATATTGACATATAGGATGGGCTTCAGGTGTCACTGTATGTGTTCCTTTAACATACAACATCAAGATTACGGGCTAGATTTTCCACTTTTTTTGCATGCTTAACGCCCATTTAACATTCATTTTACTGCTGAAATGACATATAACGCCCATATATCGCCCATTTAGCCACAAAATGGAAACTGACGGGCATTTTTCGGAAACTTATCGCCGAGCGTTACTTTCCCCATATCCGTAATGCGGGAAAAAATAACACTGCCCGCCCACTTTTTTTGGGCGGAATCATCAGAATAGGCAAAATCAACGCCCATAATATCGCCCAGCGTTAGTTTCCGCACGGAATTAATGCCGAGATTCAATAAAAGCGATCGCCCACTTTTTTTTTGTCGTAAAAATCACATTTGCCAAAACTAATGGCCTTGAGATCGGCCAGCGTCAATTTAACCACCTCGCACACATATCGCCCACAATATCACTCGCCAAAAAAAACGCCCGGAAAAAGTGGAACTAACCGGAACTAATCACTGCGTTATGGACGCCATGTTCTACATCACATGTCGCATAATTTAAAAGGCTGTTGTGCTTCAACCTTGAGGGAGTTTGGATGTACTCTGGAGGTGATGTGAACATCTGTACAAACATCTTTATCATATTATGAACGATTGGAATTGAATAGGTGTCTTCGTTGGGACATTTATTCTTTGTGACCAATCGGTGGAAAACAGAGAGATATTGCAATGGGGCCTGTCCTTTCTCACCCTCTCTTGATGACCAATTACATGCTGCAGACTCGAGATGGCTGAAGGTACGCTCCACAGCATTATGTGCCCAATGTAAGGCATGCCAGACCGATGAGGAGAACCAGACATTTCACGCTCCACAAGTACAGGGAGAAACGTTCTTACCTCGACTTGCCTGACACCACCTGCCTTCGGAGACTGCACTTCCACAAAGAGGTTATCACTGAGGTACGCCAACTCATAAGGACAGATCTGCAGCCCGCCAGCACCATCAGTATTGCACTGTCCGTCGAGGTCAAAGTCACCGCATCGTTCTACGCGTCGGGTTCTTTTCAGTCTCAGCTGGCAACATTTGCGGTCTATCTCAGCATGCAACACATTGCTGCATTAGACAGGTCACTGAAGCCCTGTGTGCACGCAGGAGGGACTTGATCAGCTTCCCTATGACCAGGGAGACGCAGAGTGAGAGGGCTCTAGGATTCTCCAGAATTGCAAATTTCCCCAAGGTGCAGGGAGCAACAGACTGTACGCACATCGCGATGCGGGCACCTTTTCAGGATATAGAGGTTTTCAGAAATCGCAAGGGATTCCACCGTGAATGTTCAACTTATTGTCGACCACCAGCAAATTATAATGGCAGTGAATGCTAAATTTCTGGGCAGCATCCATGATGCTCACATCCTGAATGAGAGCACTGTATCTGACTTGTTTAACAATCAGCCATAAAATCAATGCTGGATGCTTGATGACAAAGGATATGGCCTCGCCACCTGGCTGATGACCCCCCTGCGTGACACCCACACCGAAGCCGAGAGGCGATACAATGAGAGCCACAGAGTCACTCGCAATATCGTTGAGAAAACCATTGGAGTGCTTAAGCAGTGCTTTAGATGCCTGGACCACTCAGGAGGCGAGCTCCAATACCACCCTGAGCAGGTAGTTCAATTCATGGTGGTGTGCTCCATGCTGCACAACTTGGCTATCAGGAGGGGACAAGAACTGCGTGAAGAGTCTGACAGTCCACCTCACCAGAGAGGGGAAGAGGAGGATGAGGAGGCGGACGCTGACATCGGCCCAGACAATCAGGCTGACGCTGAAGTTATGCTCCACCCCCCCTTTTGACCGCATGAAAGGGCCCGTGGTGGCCTGATAGCTGCAAGTGTCTTCCGTCAGGAGCTCATCAATGAGTGCTTTGCCTGAAAAAACATTGGTGGTATTTACAAAGCTGACACACTGCTGGATGTGCAGCTCATACATCAATGGCGGGCATCACCTTGGTGACAGTTAAAGTTTAAGTTGACTGAAGTTAAGTGTAATTATACCCTTTGATGTTAAGGAATTACCAGCGTGTAACAGTACAGCTGTCTGAAACAATGCGCAACAAGGTTTTGTTAAATAAAAACTATTTAAACCGAACATTTGTCTGAAATCATAAGTATTTCTGTAAAATAAAACTCCCCCGCCCCGCTTCTCCTCCCCACCTCTACCCCTTCCCATTCCCCTCATAACTCCAAGCCGCCTGGCCAAGGAGCTGCTCAGGCGATGCTTCATTGGGCGGGGGACGGGGGAGCGATGATGGCCGAACTGCTGTTTGGACGGATACGGGAGAACGGGAGAGGACAGTCCCAAGGTGGGAACGTGCTCCGAGCCAGAAGCAAAATGTTGCTCCTGGCTCTGATGTGTCGTTGGCAATGGGGGTGCAGCACCTTGGGGTGCAGTGCCGCGCTCCGGGACCACTGGGAGCCCTCTGCCACCAGTGTTCCTGGCTACCAGCTCCAGGGCCTTCTCCATCCCTTCCATGTTATTTCTTATTTATTGGACAAAAACTCAGTGCCAACTATGTTCTTGGTGCTTAGTCGGCTTTTTGCTGCTGATGAATCTCCCTCGTGCCTCCCACAACAGCTAAACAAGCACACACTACAGCCACACATGCTTTCAGTTCCTCTCAGCTCTTCTCTCTGTCTCCTCTTCTGCGCATGTCATGATGACCCTTGACCTCCTGAATCACGGGAATCGAACATTGTCATACCGTTGCTAAGGGAGGCGACACTTTACGGCAGAAGGTCAGAGAGATTCAATGCTACCGCCCATTTCATATCGCTCGCGGTAACGCCCAATTTCAAAAATGGAGACAAGGTGCTTTGAGAATGGGCGAGAAGCCAGCGATCTGAAAACACATTTTTACCACCCACTTTGGAAATAACGCTTATTTTTGGGCGATCTGCACAAAAGTGTAAAATCTAGCCCTACATCCCTTCTAACAGGATGAAATGACGTGTAATAAAAGGTACCAGACCCGAAATGGCAGAAGCCCCAGAAATGTCAACCATTTGGCTTCCTTTTGAGTGGGCCACCTTGGACATCTTACATATACATACTACCTGCTGCTTTTGTATGACGGGAAAAGCTTATAATGTTTAGTTTGGCTATCCATTCGTTGGCCTCCTGAGATGCTGAGTGGAGAAATGAGGTGCCTCCTGCAACACATCTTAGTGGGCAGGTTGATGTGATGTGTTCCATGATCAGGGATTCATCACATTCATGCCTTGGGCTATCCCTCATCTTACACTTGTGCAGCAGGTGTCTGCATCGTCCATGCCCTGTGTGGACTTGGTTGAGCGCTATCCACAGTCTTTGAGGGAGATCGAAGCCAGCGACCTCGGCTGTTGGATCAGTGATGAGCTATTGGTTCTTTATGTTGCATACATCCCATGATTCCGTCCATCTGGATAGCGGGTCAATACCACCTGCATGAATATTGGATACTGTTTCCCAGAATGGTTGGCACAATTTTAAGCGCTTTCGTGGTAAGTTTTTCAATGGGAAGGTCGATGTTGCTCATGACTTTTTTCCATCTCACGGAGCATGGTACCGTTGCGGTGAAGGGCAGGCGAGGTAATGTGGGACTGCACCGGGAGTCCAGTTGAAGTGGACTTGAGCATCCCTGACACCGACCTCATGGTGCCATTTAGCTGCAGGTCCATGATCTTTGTGTTACGGCTGCAGGATCATGAGGCAGAGCAGTCTTCTGCAGCAGAGTAGACTAGGGCCACTGTTGCGTTGAGAGGTGTTCTGGTTGAGTTCCCCCATGACGTTCCAGCGAGTTTCCAGACCATGGGAGCAGATGGCAACCTTCATGTGTGTGCTAGTTCTTGTCACTTGGCAGCTAATGTCATCAAGAAGACAACCGAACACCCAAAAGTGGCCTCCCGGTCTGAAAAGCATGAAAATATCTAAAAGTATCAAGGGAGCACAATAAAGTGAAGCTGTAGGCCTCCCACAAGTTCAGGGTTAGTGTATGGGATATAGGGCCCAAGTTTCAACAAGAAAAAAAACGGGCGCCCCTCCGAGCTGCGCGCCCGTTTTTCGCGCCTAAAACGGCGCCTAAACAAATCCTCGGTATTCTCCACCGACTTACAGGTCCTGTGGCACGCGGCGCAGCCGGCACAAGCTGTGGGGGGGGCGGAGTCAGGTTCCTGCGCTGAAAACAGCGCCGGGACCTCTGCACATGCGCGCTACAGTCGGCACGCAAGTGCAGTAGCTCCAGGCGCCGAACTGTGTGGGAGGGGTCCGAAGCACGCAGCCCCTAGCCCTGGCTGAATGGCCTCACTGGGGCTGCGTGAATGAGGCTCCTCCCACGGCCAGCTCCTGCTCCCCGCCCGACCAGACCCGACACTCGCTCCCCCCCCCACCCCCCCGACCGAGACCCGACACCCGAGACCCGCTCCCCTGCCCCGACCCGACACCCGCTCTTCCCCCACCCCCCCGGCCCGACCCGAGGCCCGCTCCCCCGACCCGACCCGAGACCCGCTCCCCACCCCTCCCCCCCCCCGACCCGACACCCGCTCTCTACCCCCCCCCGACCCGACACCCGCTCTCCCCCCCCACCCGACCCGACACCCGCTCTCCCCCCCCTCGACCCGACACCTGCTCTTCCACCCCCCCCCGACCCGACACCCGCTCCTGTTCCCCGACCCCCCCTCTCTTCCCCGACTCCCCCCCCTCCCTCTCCCTCTCCCCCCCCCCTCTCCCTCTCCCCCCCCTTTACCCCTCTCCATCCCTCTCCCTCTCCCCTTCTCTCTCTCCCTCCCTCTCTCTCTCTCTCTCCCTCCCTCTCTCTCTCTCTCTCCCTCCCTCGCTCAGCGGCACGAACGCTGCAGAATTCTCCCTGGCTGAAGCACTTTCACACAGGTGGGAAGATGGTTTATTTAATCTTTTCTTGGCTTATAAATGTTTATTCAGGTTGGATTTATTTGTATAATATTTGTAGAAGTATAAATAAGGATTTATTGTCAAATTTAATGAGTTCCCTCCCCCCCCACCTCGTTCTGGACGCCTAATTTGTAACCTGCGCCTGATTTTTTAATGTGTAGACAAGGTTTTTTCAGTTCTACAAAAATCTTCACTGGCTCCATTCTACTTTAGTTTGGAGTACATTTTCACTGTGGAAACTTTCAAATCAGGCGTCAGTGGCCGGACACGCCCCCTTTTGAAGAAAAAGTTCTGTTCTAAACTAGAACTGTTCTACCTGACTAGAACTGCAGAAAAAAAAATGTGGAGAATTGCGATTTCTAAAATAGTCCGTTCTCCACCAGTTGCTCCTAAAAATCAGGCGCGAATCATGTGGAAACTTGGGCCCATTGAGTTGTAGCAGGCAAAGAGCAGACAGATAGGTGGTCACCAACAGGTATGCTGAAGGTAATGAACTCATCTGATGTATGGTCCAGGTTATAGGGCTCATCAGTATTAGGAGAGTCTGAGGAATCGGTGAAGTTCCTTTACCTTACGGTATGGATTGTAATTGGCGATTGACAGATTGTATGTAACACTTGCTTATGTATGTAAAGCACACTTACAACACTTAAAGCCTGATGGTTAATGAACCATCCTTAACCTTAGTAACACAGAACAACGACAGTAGAGGTCAGCAGGTTCATGTTTGAACTCTTCCCTTGCATATGCTCGAATAAAGCGGTTGAACCGAAGGTTTCGTCTGAGTGATTCCGTAGACTTTATACGAATGGATGGGTGTCGATTCCTTATATCAGAGAGTCCACCTTGAAGGAGAGAAGTCTTCTTTTAACCCCTACAGTTAGTACCAGTGCCATCCTTCCCTTCTTATATCTTGTCCTCCTTCTGACTCACTGGTACACAACTACAAAACATCATGCACAGTCTGTTGTAACGCAAGCTGTGTTGAAGGAGCTGTCACTCGAACCTACTGTAGAACTGGAAGAGCAGCTTGTCATTGCTGCCAATGGACCAGCACAGTTATGCATCTCTTGATTGTTGCAGTTCATGAACTTGAGGAGGTAGTACTCAGTGAGACATTATATGCAGGTGAGAAGGGCCAATTGGTGGGGCCAGAGGAGTAGGTACTGCTTATAAATGTCCACATAACTGCCATCAATAGTTCCCTAAACTTGGGAAATCTGGCAGTGCAATGAAATTGTTGCATTGGATGATACAGCAGATGATGTCAATGTTAGCCCGAAAGGATAAAAAGGCAGAAAAGCTGAGGAAGATGGTGACTTTGACTGCTATTGATGGCGTCATATCCTATAATAGTGGCAGGTCCCATTAGAGCAGATGGTTCAGCTCTGTAACTGAACCACAGTCTGTGGAGACACTTCCCCGCTGTCATAGAATCATAGAATGGTTACAGCACAGAAGGAGGCTATTCGGCCTGTCGAGCCCGCTCTCTGCAAGTCCACTTCAGCAAGTCCGACTCCCCAGCCCTTTCCCCATAGTCCTGCAAATTTTTTCCCTTCAGGTACTTATCCAACTTTCTTTTGATAGTCTCGATTAAACCTGCCTCCACCACCCTTTCAGATCCTAACCACTCGCAGTGTAAACAAGTTTTTCCTCATGTCACCTTTGGTTCTTCTGCCAATCACCTTAAATCTGTGTACTCTGATTCTCGACTCTTCTGCCAATGGGAACAGTTTCTCTCTACATACACTATCTAGACAAGATAGGGCAAGAGGCAAGAGCGGGACCAGCTGCAGGGATAAAAGAAGCGGTGAAGAGAGAGAGAGAGAGATCAAAAAGAATCAAGGAGTGACATCACAGGACAACAGCTAAGTGCGGGTATGAGCGGGAGGCGAGGCAGTGAACTGAACGGTAATTCTAAAAAAAATACAAGGGGTGACATCACAGGATAGGTGGTAACTGATTAGTTGGTAACCGTTTTTTTTTCCTCTTCAAGTTAGGGGCTGAGTTTAAATAGTTGGTTCGGGATAAAGCAGGAGCTTGGAGATTAGTAACTGTTAATATTATATTAAATTAGCAACTGTTAATACTATATTATATTAATAACTTGAATTAGATACATCTGAGTCTTAAGTTTCTATAAAGTTAGTTAATAGTTGAATAAATAAAGGCATGGCAGAGCAGCTCAGTCTCGTGGAATGTGCATCCTGTGCCATGTGGGAACTCCAGGATGCTTCCCGTGTCCTGGACAACCATGTGTGCAGGAAGTGTCGTCAGCTGGAGGTGCTCGAGCTCCGCGTTTCGAAGCTGGAGAAGCAGCTGCCATTACTGCGTTGCATCTGTGAGGCTGAGAACTACATGGATAGCACATTTCAGGAGGTGGTCACCCCACAGATAATGAGTGTGCAGGCAGAGAGGGGATGGATGACTGCCAGACAGAAGAGGAGGACCAGGCAGATAGTGCAGCAGTTCCCTGAGTGCATCTTGCTTTCCAATCAGTATTCTGTTCTGAGTACTGATCAGGGCAATGGTTCCTCTGGGGAGTACAGCCAGAGCCAAGTCCACAGCACCATGGGTGGCTTAGCTGTATGGAGGTGGTGGGGGGGGGGGTGCGGGAGGGGGAAGATGGGAAGTAATAGTGCGAGGGGATTCGAAAGTTACGGGAGCAGACAGATGTTTCTGCGGCCGCAGACATGACTCTAGCATGATATGTTTCCTCCCTAGTGCCAGGGTCAAGGATGTCACTGAGCGGCTGCATATTTTGAGGGGGAGGGTGAACAGCCAGAGGTTGTGGTCCATATTGGCACCAACAACATAGGTAGAAAGAAGGATGAGTTCCTGCATGCAGATTTAAGGGAGCTAGGAAAGAGATTAAAAAGCAGGAACTCAAAAGTAGTAATCTCTGGATTACATCCGGTAGCACGTGCAAGTAAGTATATAAATAGGTGGTTAGAGCAGATGAATGCGGAGCTGAAGAGATGGTGCAGGAGGGAGAGCTTCAGATTCCTGGGGCATTGGTGTCGGTTCTGGGGGAGGTGGGACCTGTACAGGCCAGACGGGTGCACCTCAACAGAGCCAGTACCAATATCCTCATGGGGAGGTTTGCTAGTGCTGTTGGGGAGCGTTTAAATAAGTTAGCCGGGGGATGGGCACCAGGATGTAGCAATAGAAAGGAGAAACAAAATGCACAAAGGATTGGGAGAGACACATACCACTGAAGTAAGAAATAGTAAGGTATTAGATGGGAACACAGGATAGTCTAAGATAGGTTTACATTGTATGTATGCGAATACACAAAGCATAGTAAACAAGGTTGGTGATCTGCAGGCGTAAATATCCACATGGGAATATGATGTCGTGGCACTGATGGATATCTGGCTAAAAAAAGGGCAGGATTAGGTATTAAATATTATTGGATATCAGGTGTTCAGGAAAGATAGGCAAGGAAAGATAAGAGGGGGTGTGACAGTATTGGTTAAGGAAAGCATCACAGTGCTGGAGAGAGAAGATGTTCTGGAGGGGTCAAGGACAGAATCTATATGGCTAGATTAAGAAATAATAGAGGTTCCCATCACACTACTAGGTGTATTCTATAGGCCACCTAATAGTGGGAAGAATATGGAGGAGCAAATTTGCAGAGAAATTATAGAGAGATGCAAGAACGATAGAGTAGTGATAAGAGGGGACTTAGAAACATAGAAACATGGAAAATAGGTGCAGGAGTAGATCATTCGGCCCTTCGAGCCTGCACCGCCATTCAATAAGATCATGGCTGATCATTCCTTCAGTACCCCTTTCCTGCTTTCTCTCCATACCCCTTGATCCCCGAACCGTAAGGGCCAAATCTAACCCCCTCTTGAATATATCCAATGAACTGGCATCAACAACTCTCTGCGGCAGGGAATTCCACAGGTTAACAACTCTCTGAGTGAAGAAGTCCTAAATGGCCTACCCCTTATCCTAAGACGATGTCCTCTGGTTCTGGACTTCACCAACATCGGAAACATTCTTCCCGCATCTAACCTGTCCAGTCCCGTCAGAATCTTATATGTTTCTATGAGATCCCCTCTCATCCTTCGAAACTCCATTGTATAAAGGCCCAGTTGATCCAGTCTCTCCTCATATGTCAGTCCAGCCATCCCTGGAATCAGTCTGGTGAACCTTCGCTGCAGTCGCTCAATAGCAAGAACGTCGTTCCTCAGATTAGGAGACCAAAACTGAACACAATATTCCAGGTGAGGCCTCACGAAGGCCCTGTACAACTGCATTAAGTCCTCCCTGCTTCTATACTCAAATCCCGCAGCTATGAAGGCCAACATATCCGGAGATGAGGGGGTTACCTTATGATGATAGATTGAGTAGACTGGGTCTTTACTTGTTGGAGTTCAGAAGGATGAGGGGTGATCTTATAGAAACATTTAAAATAATGAGAGCGATAGACAAGATAGAGGCAGAGAGGTTGTTTCCACTGGTCGGGGAGACTAGAACTAGGGGGCACAGCCTCAAAATACGGGGGAGCCAATTTAAAACTAAGTTGAGAAGGAATTTCTTCTCCCAGAGGGTTGTGAATCTGTGGAATTCTCTGCCCAAGGAAGCAGTTGAGGCTAGCTCATTGAATGTATTCAAGTCACAGATAGATAGATTTTTAACCAGTAAGGGAATTAAGGGTTACGGGGAGCGGGCGGGTAAGTGGAGCTGAGCCCACGGCCAGATCAGCCATGATCTTGTTGAATGGCGGAGCAGGCTCGAGGGGCTAGATGGCCTACTCCTGTTCCTAATTCTTATGTTCTTATGTTCTTATTTGCCTTCTTTACCGCCTGCTGTACCTGCATGCCCACTTTCAGTGACTGATGAATCATGACACCCAGGTCTCCTTGCACCTCCTCTTTTCCTAGTCTGCCGCCATTCAGATAATATTCTGCCTTCGTGCTTTTGCCCCCAAAATGGATAACCTCACATTTATCCACATTATACTGCATCTGCCATGCATTTTCCCACTCACCTAACCTGTCCAATTCACCCTGCAGCCTCTTAGCGTCCTCCTCACAGCTCACACCGCCACCAGTTTAGTGTCATCTGCAAACTTGGAGATATTACACTCTATTCCTTCATCCAAATCATTAATGTATATTGTAAAGAGCTGGGGTCCCAGCACTGAACCCTGCGGCACTCCACTAGTCACTACCTGCCATTCTGAAAAGGACCCGTTTATCCTGACTCTCTGCTTCCTATCTGCCAACCAGTTCCCGATCCACGTCAGTACATTACCCCCAATACCATGTGCTTTGATTTTGCACAACAATCTCTTGTGCGGGACCTTGTCAAAAGCTTTTTGAAAGTCCAAATACACCACATCCACTGGTTCTCCCTTGTCCATTCTGCTAGTTACATCCTCAAAAAATTCCATAAGATTCATCAAGCATGATTTCTCTTTTCATAAATCCATGCTGACTTGGTCCAATCCTGTCACTGCTTTCTAAATGCGCTGCTATTTCATCCTTAATGATTGAGTCCAACATTTTCCCCACTACTGATGTCAAGCTAACCGGTCTAAAGTTACCTGTTTTCTATCTCCCTCCTTTTTTAAAAAGTGGTGTTACATTAGCTACCCTCCAGTCCATGGGAACTGATCCAGAGTCAATAGACTGTTGGAAAATGATCACCAATGCATCCACTATTTCTAGGGCCACTTCCTTAAGTACTCTGGGATGCAGACTATCAGGCCCCGGGGATTTATCGGCCTTCAATCCCATCAGTTTCCCTAACACAATTTCCTGCCTAATAAGGATATCCTAAAGTTCCTCCTTCTCACTAGACCCATTGTCCCCTAGTACCTTCGGAAGGTTATTTGTATCTTCCTTCGTGAAGACAGAACCGAAGTATTGGTTCAATTGGTCTAGCCATTTCTTTGTTCCCCATTATAAATTCAGCTGAATCCGACTGCAAGGGACCTACGTTTGTCTTTACTAATCTTTTTCTCTTCATATATTTATAGAAGCTTTTGCAGTCAGTTTTTATATTCCCTGCAAGCTTCTTCTCGTACTCTATTTTCCCCCTCCTAATTAAACCCTTAAGTCCTCATCTGTTGAATTCTAAATTTCTCCCAGTCCTCAGGTTTGTTGCTTTTTCTAGCCAATTTATATGCCTCTTCCTTGGCTTTAACACTATCCTTAATTTCCTTTGTTAGCCATGGTTGAGCCACCTTCCCAGTTTTATTTTTACTCCAGACAGGGATGTACAATTGCTGAAGTTCATCTATGTGGTCTTTAAATGTCTGCCATTGCTTATCCACCGTCAACCCTTTGAGTATCATTTGCCAGTCTATTCTAGCCAATTCACACCTCATACCGTCGAAGTTACCTTTCCTTAAGTTCAGGACCCTAGTTTCCGAATTAACTTTGTCACTCTCCATCTTAATGAGGAATTCTACCATATTAGGTCACTTTTCCCCAAGGCGCCTCGCACAACAAGATTGCTAATTATTCCCTTCTCATTACACATCACCTAGTCTAGGATGGCCAGCTCCCTGGTTGGTTCCTCGACCTATTGGTCTGGAAAACCATCCCTAATACACTCAAGGAAATCCTCCTCCACCGCATTGCTACCAGTTAGGTTAGCCCAATCAATGTGTAGATTAAAGTCGTCCATGATTACTGCTGTACCTTTATTGCACACATCCCTTATTTCTTGTTTGATGCTGTCCCCAACCTCACTACTACTATTTGGTGGTCGGTACACAACTCCCACTAGCGTTTTCTGCCCTTTGGAATTCCGCAGCTCCACCCATACCGATTCCACATCATCCAGGCTCATGTCCTTCCTTACAATTGCATTGATTTCATCTTTAACCAGCAATGCCACCCTGCCTCCTTTTCCTTTCTGTCGATCCTTCCTAAATGCTGAATTCCCTTGCATGTTGAGTTCCCAGCCTTGGTCACGCTGGAGCCATGTCTCCGTGATGCCAATCACATCGTATCCGTTAACTGCTATCTGCGCAGTTAATTCATCCACCTTATTCCGAATACTCCTCGCATTGAGACACAGAGCCTTCAGGTTTGTTTTTTTCACACACTTTGCCCCTTTAGAATTTTGCTGTAATGTAGCCCTTTTTGTTTTTTGCCTTGGGTTTCTCTGCTCTCCACTTTTACTATTCTCCTTTCTATATTTTGCTTCTGACTCCATTTTATTTCCCTCTGTCTCCCTGCATAGGTTCCCATCCCCCTGCCATATTAGTTTAACTCCTCCCCAACAGCACTAGCAAACACACCCCCTAGGACATTGGTTCTGGTCCTGCCCAGGTACAGTCCGTCCGGTTTGTATTGGTCCCACCTCCCCCAGAACCGGTTCCAATGTCCCAGGAATTTGAATCCCTCCCTTCTGCACCACTCCTCAAGTCATCCAAATATAGACTGGGATATTAATAGTGTAAAGGGCAGAGAGGGGGAATAATTTCTGAAGTGTGTTCAGGAGAACTTTCTGGATCAGTATTTTTCTGGCCCAACGAGGGAAGAGGCATTGCTGGATCTGGTTCTCAGAAATGAGGTAGGTCAAGTGGAGCAAGTGTCAGTAAGTGAACATTTAGGGAACGGTGATCATAGTATCATAAGTTTTAGGTTAACATGGAAAAGGACAGGGAGTAATCTAGAAGAAAAATACTTCATTGGAGGAAGGCAAATTTCAGTGGGATGATAACAGATCTGGCCCGAGTAAATTGGAATCAAAGATCGGCAGGCAAAATTGTAGTGGAACAATAACAACCTTTAAAAAGAAAATAGTTCAGGTACAGTTGAGGTATATTCCCACGAGGGGTAAAGGTAGGGCAACTAAAATCAGAGTTCCCTGGTTGACAAAAGAGATGGAGAGTAAGATGAAGCAGAAAAAGAACATGTATGACAGATATCAGGCCGAGAATGCATCTGAGAATCAGGCTAAATATAGAGGAGCCAAAATTGCCCTCCTCTTTAAGATCCATTACTGCCTCTAAGAGGCGGTAATGGGGCAGTAAGGCCTTTCCGGCCGGGGGCAGGCGGATTGTCTGACCCATCTGAAATTGCCGCCAGGCCGGGAGCAGCAGAAACAAGTTTTTGCCATGCCCTGTGCGCCCGCTCCATCGGTGACCCTTTTCCACCCCGTAAAGGAAATTGCCCTGTGGGGGCAGAGCAGACGCCGGACGGTGCCCCCGACTGCTTTTCCCGGCAGGAAGCTGCCAGTGGCTGGGTGACACATCCACCCTTAAAGGGGAGGGCGCACCACCGCGGTCACCATTTTATTTTAATTGTCGGCCGACTCTCAAGTCGGCCCAACAATGGCTGCCACAGGTTCGGACAAGCCGCCAACCGACAGCCCGCAACCCCTCTTGGGTGCCTGGTGACTGGCCTGGCTGAAACCCTCCCCAGTGGGCACAGCTAAAGTGGCTGCAGAGTTTGCAGCGGCCTGTCCGCATCGCGCTGACATTATTAGTATCGCGCTGACGTGCTCCACGAGGCGCTGATGACACTGCCTGCCTACCGCCCCGCTCCTGATGCACTTCCACGCCTTCACCGCCCCAAACACTGCCACAACAGATTCAAAGAGAAAAAGAGGGCAATTTCACTCTATTCTCTGCCCCATGGATTCGAGTAGAGAATATTCATTTAATTCGAATTAACCGCCCCATTTGGGGCTTAGGGCAATTTCTAGCCCAGAAAGTTCAGAGGAAAAGTGAAAAAGAAACTAAGAGGAACAAAGAGAGGGTATGAGAATGGCAGCCAACATAAAAGGTTATCCAAAAGTCTTCTACAGGCATATAAATAGTAAAAGGGTAGTAAGAGGAGGGGTGGGGCCTATTACTGAACAAAAGGAGACCCATGCATGGAGGCAAAGGGTATGGCTGAGGTACTGAATGAGTACATTGCATCTGTCTTCACCAAGGAAGAAGAAGCTGTTTTAGACATAGTGAAGGAGGAGGTAGTAGAGATACTGGATGGGATAAAAATTGATAAAGACGAGGTACTCGAAAGGCTGGCTGTACTTAAAGTAGATAAGTCACCCGGACTGGGTGGGATGCATTCTAAGGCACTGAGTGAAGTGAAGGAATAAATCGCGGAGGTACTGGCCATAATCTTCCAATCCTTCTTAGAATGGTGCCAGAGGACTGGAGAATTGTGTTATATATGAATAAAGAGTCTGACTGTATACTGTGAGCTCAAAGTAAAGTGTGACCTTAGTCTTTTATTGAATTCTCCAGAGTGCCTCTCCAGCCTGTGAGGCCTCCTTAAGTACCTGTACTCCCAAGGGATTGTGGGATCCCTTGGGACTCCAGGGGATGAGCCCTCTGGTGGGTGTACAAGGTATATACAAGTTTACATACATAACAACACTCGCCCCCAAAGTCAACAGTGTAACTATTTACAAGGTGAGTCGATCTGGGGCCTTTCTTTCCCTGGTTGATCTTGTAAAACTCAAAGTTTTCTCAAAATTCAAAGATTCCCTCTCTGTGTAAAGAAACCTTAAGGAAGGGTCATTTTGGACTCGCTTAAAATGAACTTTGGGATTTTAAAAGATGCACGGGTCTACAAGGGAAAAGGGGTGATAAACTAGGGGACTACTAACCTCTGAAAAAGCCAGTCTTTGGGTATTGGAGCTGTCTGGGATATTAGAGCTAAACAAATTGTCTGAGGAACTGTGAAAACTCAAAAACTCTGCTCCCTGTAAGACATTTACATTTCAACAATTGACCCAGAGATAGCTAGCTATAGCTCTAAGCATGAAACCCATCCAGCACATGCATAATGTTAATCACTTTTCCGGCCTGCATGGAAAACCCAGGCCTAGGCAGTCAACGTAAACACCAAAACTAATTTTTACAATCGCAACTCGAATCCAATAGATCGACTCATCCTAAACAAGTTAGCGTTAACGAGCCTGCCATAATTTAACAAAGAATTATCATGCCCGCCAAAACAAAGACAAAGAATCGGGTTTGATTTGGCATACAGATTAGAAAGGCTCTCAAAGTATAATTGAGGCCCTGTTTTACGGATTAAGAAGCCTGATGAGCCTTCTGAGCAACTAGAGCCTTCACTGCACTATCCGCTCCATCAGCGTCTTCGGCCTTAACGGCACTCCTGGGGTACACTGCTCTGCTACCGAAGAAGAAAGAAGAACATCATCAAAAGGGCAGAGAAAAGCAGTTCCCAGCGACTTCGGACATCACCAACTCATTGCGGCAACAACTGACCACAGCCAACGTGGTAACATCGAACCACCGCAATCGACGAATCCTAAGAAAGAAGCTACTCGCGAAGGAACCGAAGAGTTGAAAGTTTTCCACTCTACAATCTATTCCTGGCTTACAACGGGTGAAACATTACCTAAAGTAACCCAAAGCCCTACTACCACAAGAAGAAAAAGGGTACTCACCCCATAAATCCAAATCACGCCTTACCGCATCAGCGAACTTAACCCAACTGAAGACTGCGCAGCAAGATGTCTTCCACGACGTTCGGGGTACGACAAGCAGAACCTACAGAGTCCAGCGAACCCCGAAACCGTGAACCACCGCTAACTGTCAATAAGAGGATTGGTGAGCATTATCCCTATTACCTTAGAATTCAACCTAGTCAGATTTAGGCATTGGGAGGTGGGAGGTGTATTATTTTCTGTAACCCCTTTTGTATGTATAATAAAGTGTTCCTTATTTTAGAGATTGAAAGTTTTGACATTGTATTTTTCTTTCCTGAATAAAATCAAAGTTTCTTGCACCAAAACCAGTTGTCTGCAGCACTTTGTCACATCCCCAAATAAATCCAAAGTCTAGAACCCAGGGAGTAGGAGCGATTAAAACTGCTCAGAAGGTCAGAAGTGAACCTGACCCCCACAGCACCTTCTACAATCTTCTCGATGCAAATGCTGGTTTGGTGAATCATTTGTTGGGCCCTCACTGGGCTGCTGTGCAGCTGGTCTTGCTGGGCTGCCTGGGGTGTTGAGTCCTGCTGGGTTGCTGCGGGTGATGGGTTCTGCTTCGCGGCCAACCGCGATGTCAGTTGCCACTGGTCTGTATGTTGGGGGGAATCAAAGAAGGTAGGGTCCAAAGTGGGTTGCTCAGGACAGTCCGTGAATCTGACTTTGATTTGGTCCAAGTGTTTCCGGTGAATGAGTCCATTTGAAAGTTTGACCCGAAACACCCTGCTCCTCTCTTTGGCCACAATAGTGCCGGGAAGCCACTTGGGACCTTGTCCATAATTCAAAACAAATACAGGATTATTAATTTCAATTTCATATGACACATTTGTGCGATTATGATATGTACTTTGTTGAAGCCGCCTGCTCTCTATCTGTTTATGTAGATCAGGTTGAACGAACAAGAGCCTTGTCTTAAGTGCCCTTTTCATGAGCAGTTCAGCAGGTGGAATCCCAGTGAGCGAGTGGGGTCTCGTGCGGTAGCTAAGCAGAACTCGGGATAGGCGAGTCTACAATGAGCCTTCCGTTACCCTCTTCAAGCCCTGCTTAAGAGTTTGCACTGCTCTCTCTGCCTGACCATTGGATGCTGGTTTGAACGGGGCAGATGTAACATGTTTGATCCCGTTACGGGTCATGAACTATTATAACTCGACACTGGTAAAACATGGCCCATTGTTGCTCAAGAGGACATCAGGTAGTCCGTGCGTGGCAAACATGGCCCGCAGGCTTTCAGTGTTGGCAACTGACATGCTTGCCGACATTATCTCACATTCAATCCATTTGGAGTATGCATCTACAACCACAAGGAAAATTTTACCGAAAAACAGGCCTGCATAGTCGACATGGATCCTGGACCACGGTTTGGAGAGTCACGACCATAAACTTAACGGCGCCTCCCTGGGTGCATTGCTTAACTGCGAGTATGTGTTACATCTGTGCACGCAGGACTCTAAGTCAGCATCAATACCGGGCCACCACACGTGGGATCTGGCTATCGCTTTCATCATTACGATGCCTGGGTGAGTACTGTGGAGGTCACTGATGAAAGTGTCTCTGCCCTTCTTGGGGACCACTACCCGATTGCCTCACAGAAGGCAGTCTGCCTGTATAGACATTTCATCTTTGCGCCGCTGGTACGGCTTTATCTCTTCCTGCATTTCCACTGGGACACTGGACCAGCTCCCGTGAACACATAATTTTTTACTAAGGACAGTAAGGGAGTTGTATGCGGTCAACGTGGGTGCCCATCTCTGGATGCGGGCTGATGCATTCGTATTTATCCCCTTACTCTCGGAAAACAAGGAAATCAAATTTTAGCCCAAACAGGTATTGATGCATTTTCTTTACCCCATAAACACACACTAATGCTTCTTTTTCAGTCATGCTGTAGGCTCTTTCAGCCTTAGACAGACTTCGGGATACATAAGCAACCGGTTGCAATTTCCCAGAGTCATTAGCTTGTTGCAATACACACCCGATGCCATACGACGACGCATCACATGCTAGTACCAAACGCTTACATGGATCATACAACACAAGCATTTTGTTTGAGCATAACAATTTTCTAGCTTTTACAAAGGCATTTTCTTGGCTTTTGCCCCCAGTCCATTCATCCCCTTTTCGTAGTAAGACATGCAGTGGTTCTAACAGTGTGCTGAGACCCGGTAAGAAGTTACCAAAGTAGTTCAGGAGTCCTCGAAACAACTGTAGCTCCATCACATTCTGAGGCCTCGGTGCGTTCTTGATTGCCTCTGTCTTCGAATCGGTGTGCCTGATGCCGTCAGCCATGATTCTTCTCCCCAGGAACTCCACTTCAGGTGCCAGGAAAACGCACTTTGAGTGTTTTATCCTGAGCCCCACGCGGTTGAGTCGACTAATAACCTCCTCCAGGTTCTGCAGTTGCTCGACTGTGTCCCGACCTGTAACCAAGATGTCGTCCTGGAAGACCACCGTGAGCGGGATCGACTTCAATAAGCTTTCCATGTTTCTCTGGAATATCGCCGTGGCTGATCGAATCCCATGCGGGCATCTGTTGTAAATGAAGAGACATTTGTGCATATTGATGCAGGTGAGGCTCTTCGATGATTCCTCCAGCTCCTGCGTCATGTAGGCTGAGGTCAAGTCGAGCTTCGTGAACATCTTTCCTCCCGCCAGCTTCCCAAAAAGGTCGTCTGCCTTGGTAGTGGGTATTGATCCTACAGGGAGAAACAATTGATGGTTACTTTGTAATCACCACAGATTCTGATGGTGCCGTCTCCCCTGAGGACTGGAACAATCGGACTGGCGCACTCTTTGAATTCGATCGGTGAAATGATGCCCTCTCGTTGCAGCCGGTCCAGCTCAATCTCCACCCTCTTTCTCATCATGTACGGTACTGCTCTTGCCTTGTGATGGATGGGTTGCGCCCCCGGAATCAAATGGATCTTCACTTTTGATCCTTGGAACTTCCCGATGCCTGGTTCGAACAGCGAGGGGAATTTGTTTAAGACCTGGGCACACGAAGTGTCATCAACGGACGAGAGCGCTCGGACGTCGTCCTATTTCCAGCGTATCTTTAGCAGCCAGCTCCTGCCAAGCAGCGTGGGACCATCGCCCGGTACCACCCAGAGTAGTAGCTTGTGCACCGTTCCATCGTAGGAGACCTTTACAGTAGCACTGCCAATTACGGGAATCAGTTCCTTTGTGTAAGTTCTCAGTTTAGTGCAAATGGGAGTCAGGACTGGCCGTGCTGCACCACAATTTATTGAAAGTCTTTTTGCTCATAATGGACTGGCTCGTGCCCGTGTCCAGCACCATTGACACTGGGAGTCCATTTAATTCAACATTCAGCATTATCAGGGGACATTTTGTGATAAATGTGTGCACCCAATATACCTCTGCCTCCTCGGTCTGAGCCTCTGGTTCGTAGTGATCCACCGAGGATCTATCATCCTCTGCAACATGGTGGTTTGCAGGATTAACAGGGTTTGCAGCTCACCTGCACATACGTTGGACGTGTCCCATTGTTCCACAGCCCTTGCAAACGCACCTTTTGAAACAGCATGAATGGAAACGATGATCACATCCCGCAGCGCCAACAAGGTGTTAATGGCCTTGCATTCATCACACTTGATGGTGGACTCTGAGACATCTGCGGACATGCAGCCGCAGGCATGTGGGGCCTGTCCTGTACGTTGCAATTTGAAAACAACATTTCTTTGTTCACAGTACTTGTAGCAGCACTCGTGTGCTGAGACATTTGCTTAGTATTGTCACTGGTGGCAAAGAACGCCTGGGCTATCGCTATGGCCTTACTCAAGGTTGGAGTCTCTACAGTCAAAAGTTTGTGAAGTATCACTTCATGGCCAATGCCAAGTACGAAAAAGTCTCTGAGCATGTGCTCCAAATGTCCTTCAAATTCGCAATGTCCTGCAAGGCGTCCTAGCTCAGCGACATAACTCGCCACTTCCTGGTCTTCAGACCTTTTGTAGGTGTAGAACCATCAGAACGGTTTCCTTCGGGTTCAGATGCTCCCGGACCAGTGTGCACAAATCATTGTACGATTTCTCTGTGGATTTCGCTGGAGCAAGCAGATTTTTTATGAGGCCATATGTTGGTGCCCCGCAGACGGTGAGGAGAATCGCCCTTCGTTTGGCAGCGTTCGCTTCTCCTTCCAGTATTGGTCGAGTTGCTCCACAAAGGTTTCCCAATCATCTCCCTCCGAAAATCTCTCCAGGATGCCCACTGTTCTCTGCATCGTTGAGTTCGTCATCTGTATCTCGTCTCCAGTTGTTATATATGAATAAAGAAGCTGACTGGATACTGTGAGCTCAAAGTAAAGTGTGACATTAGTCTTTTATTGCAGGTCTCCAGAGTGCCTCTCCAGCCTGTGAGGCCTCCTTAAGTACCTGTGCTCCCAAGGGATTGTGGGATCCCTTGAGACTCCAGGGGATGAGCCCTCTGGTGGCTGTACAAGGTATATACAAGTTTACATACATAACAAATTGCTTGTTCAAAAAAGGTTGTAAGGATAAACCCAGCAACTGGAGGCCAGTCAGTAGTGGGAAGGCTTTTAGAAACAATAATCAGGGACAAAATTAATAGTTACTTGGACAAGTGCGAATTAATTAAGGAAAGCCAACATGGATTTGTTAAAGGCAAAGTGTGTTTAACTATCTTGATCTAGTTGTTTGATGAGGTAACAGAGAGGGTTGGCGAGAACAATGCAGTTGATATGGTGGACATGGATTTCCAAAATGCATTTGACAAAATGCCACATAATAGACTTGCCAGTAAAGTTAAAGCCCATGAAATAAAAGGGACAGTGGCAGCATGGATGTGAAATTGATTAAATGACAGGAAACAGAGAGTCGTGGTGAATGGTTGTTTTTCGGACTGGAGTAAGGTGTTCCCAGGGGTTGGTTCTAGGACCACTGCTTTTCTTAATATATTAATGACTTAGACTTGAGATCACACAAAACTTAGAAGTATAGTAAACAGTGAGGAAGATAGTGATAGACTTCAAGAGGACATAGACAGGTTGGTGGAATTGGCGAACATGTGGCAGATGAAATTTAACACAGAAAAGTGCGTAATTCTACATTTTAGTAGGAAGGACAAGGAGAGGCAATATAAAGTAAAGGGGACAATCCTAAAGGAGGTGCATGAACAGAGAGACCGAGGGGTATATGGGCACAAATCATTGAAGGTGGCAGTGCAGGTTGAGAAAGCAGTTAAAAAAAGCTTACGGGATCCTGGGCTTGACGAATAGAGGTATAGAGTACAAAAACATGGATATTATGATGAACCTATATAAAACACTGCTTCGACCTCAACTGGAGTATTGTGTCCAATTCTGGGCATCGCACTTTAGGAAGGCTGTGAAGGCCTTAGAGAGGGTGCAGAAAAGATTTACGAGAATGATTCCAGGAATGGTGAACCTGTGGAATTCTCTACCACAGAAAGTTGTTGAGGCCAATTCACTAAATATATTCAAAAAGGAGTTAGGTGAGGTCCTTACTACTAGGGGGATCAAGGGGTATGGCGAGAAAGCAGGAATGGGGTACTGAAGTTGAATGTTCAGCCATGAACTCATTGAATGGTGGTGCAGGCTAGAAGGGCCAAATGGCCTACTCCTGCACCTATTTTCTATGTTTCTATGTTTCTATGAGGGCCTTCAGTTACATGGATGGACTGGAGAAGCTGGGGAAGTTGTCCTCAGAGCAGAGAAGGTTGTGAGGTGATTTGATAGAGGTGTTCAAAATCATGAGGGGTGTGAACAGAGTAGATAGAGAGAAAACTGTTCCCATTGGCAGAAGGGTCGAGAATCAGAGGACACAGATTTAAGCTGATGAGCAAAAGAATCAAAGGCGACATAAGAAAAAACCTTTTTATGCCACGAGTGGTTAGAATCTGGAATGTACTGCCTGAAAGGATGGTGGAGGTAGACTCAATCATGGCTTTTAAAAGGAAGTTGCCTAAGTACTTGAAAGAAAAAAAATTGCAGGGCTACGGGGAAAGGGCAGGGGAGTGGGACTCGCTGAGGTGCTCTTGCAGAGAGCTGGCAGAGGCTTGACGGGCCAGATGACCTTCTTCTGTGCTGTAACCATTCTATGATTCTATGATTCTAGACCCTTCATGATTTTGATCAGCTCTATCAAATCACCTCTCAACCTTCTCAGCTCTAAGGAGAACAACCCCAGCTTTTCCAATCTATCCATGTAACTGAAGTCCTTCATCCCTGGAACTATTCTTGTAAATCCTTTCTGCACCCTATCTAAGGCCTTCACAACCTTCGTAAAGTGCAATGCCCAGAATTGGACACAATAATCCAGTTGAGGCCGAACCAGTGTTTTATAAAGGTTCACTGGTTCAGCTTCAACTGGAGTCATGGACAGCAATCTATGACTGAGCCCTGTAAATGGTTGGTAGCATAATGGCAGGTGGAGGCAGGCTGTCTTTTGTACCATCTGACTTGCCTGGCATGTTTTGGTTTGATATTTTCTGTCTTCTTGCATGTAATCTTGGGATACGGGTGCATCAAAAGCAATCCCTGTAACTTGCAATTGAATGACTGGGGAAAAAAATGACAAATCCTTTATAAGATCCCTTCCTGACAGGTAATAACCATTTTAAGTGAGCAGACTTAGCAATGGACAAGAGATGTGTGGGAAAGCAGGAAAACCGAGGGCTGCATCATAATGCTTTAATTCACATTTACTAAATAAGTGCGAGCTACACCACTGGGAATCCAGGTACGGAAAGTTGAGCAGATGTGAACAGGGCAGCGAGCCAGTGATTTACTATTTCGGGCTCGGTTCAATCATTTCCTGATTTTTACTGGTTGTGTTTTACCCATTACTAGTATTATGTAACCTTATAAGTCTCCAGAAAGCACGGAGGCATATAAGTGGTGTCTATAAGTTAAGATTTACAAATGGTAAGGTAAACCTGCCCCCTGTGTGCATATGTCTACAACTTTCACTCTGCTGCTCATTAATTGTTACTCATCTTCATAGGCAGTCCCTCAGAATCGAGAAAGACTTGCTTCCACTCCTAAAGTGAGTCCTTTGGTGGCTGAACAATCCGATACGAGAGCCACAGAACCTGTCACTGGTGGGACAGACATTCGTCGCGGAAAGGGGGGGTGGGACTGATTTGCCGCACGCTCTTTCCACTACCTGTGACTGACCTCTTTACGCTTCCAGATGCACTTTCTCCACCTAGGGCGGTCTTCGGCCAGGGAGGCTTTGAGGGTGTCCTTGTAATGTTTCCGCTGCCCACCTTTGGCTCATTTGCCGTGAAGGAGCTCCGCATAGAGCAATTGCTGAGGGAGTCTCGTGTCGGGCATGAGAACTATGTGGCTTGCCCAATGAAGCTGATCGAGTGTGGTCAGTGCTTCAATGCTGGGGATGTTGGCCTGGTCGAGGACACTGATGTTGATGCACCTGTCCTCCCAGGGAATTTGCAGGATCTTGCGGCGACATCGTTGGTGATATATCTCCAGCGACTTGAGGTGTCTTCTGTACATCGTCCATGCCTCTGATCCATACAGGAGGGCGGGTATTATTACAGCCCTGTAGACCATGAGCTTGGTGGCAGATTTGAGGGCCTGGTCTTTGAACACTCTTTTCCTCAGGCAGCCAAAGGCGACACTGGCGCACTGGAGATGATGTTCGCATCAATGTCTGACTTTGTTGATAAAAGGCTCCTGAGGTATGGGAAGTGATCCACGATGTCGAGGGCCGCGCCGTGAATCTTGATGACTGGGGGGCAGTGCTCTGCGACAAGGACAGGCTGGTGGAGGACCTTTGTCTTATGGATGTTAAGCGTAACGCCCATGCTTTCATATGCCTCGGTGAACACATCGACGATATCCTGGAGTTCAGCCTCGGAATGTGCGCAGACGCAGGCATTGTCCACTTACTGCAGCTCAACGACAGAGGTTGCAGTGATCTTGGACCTGGCCTGGAGGTGGCGTAGGTTAAACAGCTTCTCACTGGTTCTGTAGTTTGGTTCCACTCCAGCGGTGAGCTTGTTGATTGTGAGGTGGAGCATGGCAGCGAGGAAGATTGAGAAGAGGGTTGGAGCGATTACGCAGCCCTGTTTGACCCCAGTCCAGACGTGGATTGGGTCTGTAATGGAGCTGCTGGTTAGGATCACAGCCTGCATGTTGTCGTGGAGCAGGCAAAGGATGTTGACAAACTTTTGGGGGCATCCAAAACGGAGGAGGATGCTCCATAAGCCCTCACGGTAGACATTGTCAAAGGCCTTTGTAAGATCGAAAAAGGCCATGTATAAAGGCTGGCGCTGTTCCCTGCATTTTTCCTGCAGCTGTCGCGCTGCAAAGATCATGTCCGTTGTGCCCCATAGGGGACGAAATCCGCACTGTGATTCCAGGAGGAACTCCTCGGCCACAGGGAGAAGACGGTTGAGGAAAACTCTAGTGACAACCTTCCCAGTGGCTGATAGCAGGGAGATTCCCCTGTAGTTGCCGCAGTCGTACTTGTCCCCCTTTTTAAGATGGTCACGCTCACTGCATCTCTGAAAGCTCCCAGGCATGCTGTCCTCCCTCCAAATGAGAGAGATGACATCATGTATCCTCTCCAACAGCGCCTCTCCACCATATTTTAGTACCTCAGCAGGAATTCCATCCAAAGATAAGAGAGCAGCGCTAAAAGTGGCATTGCACACTCATCCTCGGGCGCCAATGGAGCATTAGCTCAGGAGACCGACTGAGTTGAAAAAACTGGAAAACAAACGTTTCCGAAAACTTCTCTGATCCACTCCCACACTTCGCCACTGGTGCCATTAATACATAAATGCTGAAAAAAATGCTGAAAGTTAACAACTTTCCTTGATCTCTGGATGATATCGCCCCGGGATCCCTGATGAAGCGATAACTTTTCCGGGCTGTACAAACGCCTGCCAGTAAGGCCACCATATCTACCTAGCTTAGTAGCTGCGGCGCCAAGGGGGTGTTGCAAGCTTGACGACATCACCACGTGGGTGGCAGTAAAGCACGCAGCGGTAACTCATGGCGCCGACTGACCGCCCGACTAAATTTCTCGTGAGCCGAGGAACCTGTTCCCCACCGATGGTAAGTCGTTAGCCACCCCTTAGCCGCACCTCGTTGCAAACGGAATTTCGACCCCAAGGAGTCACAGGGTAGGTTTTTGACGACTTCACTCCCAGAACGGTGTTTCATTGGATGGGATAGTAGCTGTGATTATTGCAAGTAACACCCGTTTGCAGTGCTTAAGGGTTAGAAACATAGAAACATAGAAAATAGGTGCAGGAGTAGGCCATTCGGCCCTTCGAGCCTGCACCACCATTCAATAAGATTATGGCGGATGATTCACCTCAGTAACCCTTTCCTGCTTTCTCTCCATACCCCTTGATCCCTTTAGCCATAAGCGCCATATCTAACTTCCTCTTGAATATATCTAACGAACTGCCATCAACAACTCTCTGCAGTAGAGAATTCCATAGGTTAACAACTCTCTGAGTGAAGAAGTTTCTCCCCATCTCAGTCCTAAATGGCTTACCCCTTATCCTTAGACTGTGTCCTGTGGTTCTGGACTTCCCCAACATCGGGAACATACTTCCTGCATCTAACCTGTCCAGTCCCATCAGAATTTTATATGTTTCTGTGAGATCCCCTCTCATCCTTCTAAACTCCAGTGAATACAGGCCCAGTCAATCCATTCTCTCCTCATATGTCAGTCCTGCCATCCTGGGAATCAGTCTGGTGAACCTTTGCTGCACTCCCTCAATAGCGAGAACGTCCTTCCTCAGATTAGGAGACCAAAACTGAACACAATATTGCAGGTGAGGCCTCACCATGGCCCTGTATAACTGCAGTAAAACCTCCCTGCTCCTATACTCAAATCCCCTAGCTATGCAGGCCAACATGCCATTTGCCTTCTTCACCGCCTGCTGTACCTGCATGCCAACTTTCAATGATTGATGAACCATGACACCCAGGTCTCGTTGCACCTCCCCCTTTCCTAATCTGCCGCCATTCAGATAATATTCTGCCTTCATGTTTTTGCCCCTAAAGTGGATAACCTCACATTTGTCCACATTATACTGCATCTGCCATGCATTTGGCCACTCACCTAACTTGTCCAAGTCACCCTGCAGCCTTTTAGCATCTTCCTCACAGCTTAGTGTCATCTGCAAACTTGGAGATATTACACTCAATTCCATCATCTAAATCATTAATGTATATTGTAAATAGCTGGCATCCCAGCACTGAGCCCTGCGGCACCTCCCTAGTCACTGCCTGCCATTCCGAAAGGACCCATTTATTCCGACTCTCTGCTTCCTGTCTGCCAACCAGTTCTCTATCCACATCAGTACATTACCCCCAATACCATGTGCTTTTATTTTGCACACCAGTCTCTTGTGTGGGACCTTGTCAAAAGCCTTTTGAAAGTCCAAATACACCACATCCACTGGTTCTCCCTTGTTCACTCTACAAGTTACATCCTCAAAAAATTCTAGAAGATTTGTCAAGCTTGATTTCCCTTTCATAAATCCATGCTGACTTGGACCAATGCTGTCACTGCTTTCCAAATGCACTGCTATTTCATTTTTAATAATTGATTCCAACATTTTCCCCACTACTGATGTCAGGCTAACCGGTCTATAATTCCTCGTTTTCTCTCTTCTCCTTTCTAAAAAAGTGGTGTTATATTAGCTACCCACCAGTCCATACGAACTAATACAGAATTGATAAGACTGTTGGAAAACGATCACCAATGCATCCACTATTTCTCGGGCCACTTCCTTAAGTACTCTGGGATGAAGACTATCAGGCCCTGGGGATTTATCGGCCTTCAATCCCATCAATTTCCTTAACAAAATTTCCCGACTAATAAGGATTCCCTTCTCACTAGTGCCTCGGTTCCCTCGTATTTCCCGAATGTTATTTGTGTCTTCCTACGTGAAGACAGAACCAAAGTATTTGTTCAGCTGGTCTGCCATTTTTTTGTTCCCCATTATAAATTCACCTGATTCTGTCTTCACTAATCTTTTTCTCTTCACATATCGATAGAAGCTTTTGCAGTCAGTTTTTATGTTCCCAGCAAGCTTCCTCTCATACTCTATTTTCTCCCCCCCAATTAAACCCTTTCACCTCCTCTGCTGAAAATTTCTCCCAATCCTCAAGTTTGCTGCTTTTTCTGGCCAATTTATATGCCTCTTCCTTGGATTTAACACTATCCTTAATTTCCCTTGTTAGCCACGGTTGAGCCGCCTTCCCTGTTTTATTTTTACTCCAGACAGGGGTGTACAATTGTTGAAGTTCATCCATGTGATATTTAAATGTTTGCCATTGCCTATCCACCGTCAACTCTTTAAGTATCATTCGCCCAGTCTATTCTAGCCAATTCACGCCTCATACCATCGACGTTACCTTTCCTTATGTTCAGGACCCGAGTCTCTAAATTAACTGTGTCACTCTCCATCTTAATAAAGAATTCTACCATATTATGGTCACTCTTCCCCAAGGGGCCTCGCACAACAAGGTTGCTAATTAGTCATTTCTCATTACACATCACCCAGTCTAGGATGGGCAACCCTCGAGTTGGTACCTCGACATATTGGTCTTGAAAACCATGCCTAATACACTCCAGGAAATCCTCCTCCACCATATTGCTACCAGTTTGGTTAGCCCAATCAATATGTAGATGAAAGTTGCCCATGATAACTGCTGTACCCTTATTGCACACATCCCTAATTTCTTGTTTGATGCTGTCCCCAACCTCACTACTACTGTTTGGTGGTCTGTACACAACTCCCACTAGCGTTTTCTGCCCTTTGGTATTCTGCAGCTCCACCCATACAGATTCCACATCATCCAAGCTAATGTCCTTCCTTACTATTGCATTAATTTCCTCTTTAACCAGCAACGCTACTCCACCTCTTTTTCCTTTCTGTCTGTCCTTCCTGAATGTTGAATACCCCTGGATGTTGAGTTCCCAGCCTTGGTCACCCTGGCGCCCTGTCTCCGCAATCCCAATTATATCATATTCGTTAATTGCTGCCTGTGCAGTTAATTCGTCCAACTTATTACATATACTCCTCGCATTGAGACACAGAGCCTTCAGGCTTGTCTTTTTAACATACTTTTCCCCGTTAGAATTTTGCTGTAATGTGGCCCTTTTTGATTTTTGCCTTGGGTTTCTCTGCCCTCCATTTTTACCTCTGTCTTTTCCTTCGCTTCTGCACCAATTCTACTTCCATCTGCATAGATTCCCCTCCCCACAGCACTAGGAAACACTCCCCCAAGACCAGTCCAGTCCTCGGCTGGTTCCAGTCCTGCCCAGGTGCAGACCGTCCGATTTGTACTAGTCCCACCTCTCCCAGAACCGGTTCCAATGTCCCGGGAATTTGAATCCCTCCCTCCTGCACCACTCTTCAAGCCACGTATTCATCTGAGCTATCCTGCAATTCCTACTCTGACTAGCACGTGGCACTGGTAGCAATTCTGTGATTACTACCAGGTCCTACTAGGTCCTACTTTTTAATTTAGCTTCTAGCTCCCTAAATTCAACTTGTAGACCTCATCCCATTTTTTACCAATATCGTTGGTATCTATATGCACCACGACAACTGGCTGTTCACCTTCCCACTCCAAAATGCCCTGCAGCTGCTCCGAGACATCCTTGGTGTGGAATGGTTGCCGAGTCGCAGCGGACTGATTGATATTCGCTGCATTGCCCTGATGGGTTTTTCCGGTGGTGTGGCGATCTGCCCCGTTCCCCCACTTCTGCCCCACTACCCCCACTTTCGCCCCTCCCCCCCACCCTCACTTCCGCCCCGCTTCTACGTATGCGTCATTAACGACATCATCAGATCGTGCACCACCTCGGATCCGCCCTGGAAGCAAAATTCAGCTTAACTCATCTTCCAGCTGCCTGTCGGTGCCACCGACAGGTTTTTGGGTCGGTACACACTGCTTGCTCAAGACCGCCAGCGGCATTTAAAGGCACGATGCATCCAGCACCATTCTGGTCGGCGAGATATTTTCGGACGAATTAAAGCATTGCGAGTTTCCTTCTGGGCACCAGGATTGAGTAATAGTGGCCCAGGCTCTTCATACTCTACAATAGAAAGTGCTGATTGAGGAGGCTAGGATTACTAAATGGGGTCAGTGCTGGCAGCGGAATGGCTCCTGCACATTGTGCGCGGCAGGGAGGCACACAGGAGAAGGTGGCGCCGGCTGCAACGGTTGGAGAGGCAGTGGGCAAGGGCCGCAGCTCACATGGCTGAGGAAGATGCAGCAGGCCATGGAGATGTTATCCGACCTGAACTCAGAGACGTGCACTCGGAAGGATATTAAAAAGGGCCTGCCGTCAGGAGGAGGGTCAGGTACACAGACCCCCCGCATAACGTCGTGGTCCAGATGGACAAGAGGCAGATGCTTGCCAGCACCAGGCTACAGAGGAAGACACCAACATAGATGTGGGGGCAGAAGGCCCCAACTTCAAAGAGTCTACAGGCAGCAGTTCTCCAACACGGACCTGACAGATGACCAGTGTCTCCGGAGACTGCGATTCCGCAATGACATCATGACGGAACTGTGCAATCTCCTGCAGCCAGACCTGCAGCCTCAAACAAGATTGAAGACAGCTCTGTCCGTCGCATCAAAGGTCACCATTGCCCTCAATTTCTACGTGACTGGATCCTTTCAAGCTGCAACAGCAGACATTTCCAACATTTCCCAGTTTGTCACGCATAGCTCCATCCGTCAGGTGACAGATGCTCTGTATATGAGGAGGAGGGACTACATATCCTTTCCTATGAGCACGGAGAAGCAGTTGGAGCGACAGACCTGATTTGTCAGGATTGCGGGCTTCCCTAGGGTTCAGAGCACCATAGACTGCACCCACGTCGCATTGAGGGCACCGCAGAACAATCACGAGAGGTTCCATAACCGCAAGGGATTCCACTCCCTCAATATTCAGCTGGTGTGCGACCACAATTGAAAAATCATGGCAGTTGATGCCCGGTATCCTGGCAGCAGCCACGATGCTTTCATCCTGCGGCTGAAGCCATGGTTGGCAGCAATGGCGGAGTGGGAGGTCTCGGCTCAGTACTGCTGCGATCCTGAGAGACCATATCAGGATCCTGGTCCGAGGAGCCTGTGCCACTCCCCCACGGCAGCACCTCACCATCCCCACCAATCATCTGGAGCACGGTGGGGTCATGCGACACCAGAAGGCCCCCGGTGGACCGTAGTGGACCCAGCGGCGATGGCAGCAGTCAGATCTCGCGTGGCATCCAGCTGAGACTGCCTGAGAGCAGACCCAGTCTCGATGCCACTAGACACGACAGCAGTAAGATGCCCCGTGGCCTGTTGCCCAGAGTGCATGAGAGCATTCTGAGCTTCCAGGCCAGCGACCATCCTATCCAAAGCAGCACTCAGACGCTTGTTGCCTTGTGCCTGTGCTGTAATGGCAGCTGCCACATCGCCCACAACATGCGTCATCACAGCTGGATCTGCACGGTCCATCTGAGAGTCTACTGTCGTCTGCACACTGGCAATGGTGGGCTCCATGGTGTGCGCAGAGCTGTCCACAATGCGGAAGGTAGACTCTTCCACGCTCCTGACCACTTGCGACAGGCTCTCGGGCACCCGTGCCATTGCCCCCAACATCTGCGAATGCATGGCCTCCACCATTGTTTCAACAGCCGCCACATCGATGGGCTCGTCTGAGACCTCTGCAGCACAACTCCATGCAAACTCGCCCACCAGAGAGCTGGCACACGAGGTTCCCTTTGCCCTTCACTGTGCTGCAGCCTGCTAGGCCCCGGTGCATCACCCAGTGCAGACCCCTTTGCTAAATCTAACATTGACCCGACCGCTTATTCCCAGTATCTGAGCTGACATGTGCAAGTGTAGGAAGCAGTGACGCGGTGTTGGCAGCACTGTTCCCCTCTTCCACACTCTCATCGGACATGCCGCCAATGTCGGCACTTGGCTCAAGGGTGTTGGCCTGACTCTGGCTCAAACTCGCCTCAAGGGTCTCGAACTCACCCTGGCTCACACTCGGGGTCTCATCTGCAATCATAAATAGCACAAGAGGTTCCGTCAGGATGAGGTAGGGCATTGCACCACCCAGCAAGAGACTTGCACACAATCATAAGCTATTTACTGGTAGGCACTTGGACCTTCAAGGAGAGATGGCATTAAAGGAAGGCCTTCACTTACTGATGCTGCCTCCAGCGGAGGAGTGGTGAGTCGTCGAGGAGGCCAGCGGATGTCCGGGGAAGCCTATAAATGGCCAGCGGCAGTCGAAGGAGCAATGAGTCATCGAGGAGGCCCTCGGGAGTCCGTGGGAGGCCTATAAAAGGCCAGCGGCAGTCGAAGGAGCGGTGAGTCATCGAGGAGGCCCGCGGGTGCAGGGAGAGAAGGCAAAAAAGAATAAAAAGAAATCGAAGGGTGATGTCACAGCCAACGGGGTAAATGATTGGCTGATGATTCATGACTAGTTTTTCTTCTTTTTCTTTTCCTTTATCGGAGATAACCTTTGACATTGTTGCCAAATTAAATTAATTAAGGGTTAAGTTATGGCAGGAGATCCCAGACCCGTGTTATGCTCCTCCTTTGCTATGTGGGAAGCCAGGGACGCTTCCAGTGTCCCTGACGACTACATGTGCAGGAAGTGTATCCAGTTACAGCATTGTGGCACTGGAGCTGCGCATGGATTCACTCTGGAGCATCCGCGATGCTGAGGATGTCGTGAATAGCACGTTTAGGGAGTTGGTCACACCGCAGCTAAAGGTTCTCAGGTAGATTGCAGATGCAGCAGGTAATCAGGAAGGTGAATGGAATGTTGGCCTTCATTGCGAGAGGGATAGAGTACAAAAGCAGGGAGGTCCTGCTGCACCTGGAGTACTGTGTGCAGTTTTGGTCACCTTACTTAAGGAAGGATATACTAGCTTTGGAGGGGGTACAGAGACGATTCACTAGGCTGATTCCGGAGATGAGGGGGTTACTTTATGATGATAGACTGAGTAGACTGGGTCTTTACTCGTTGGAGTTCAGAAGGATGAGGGGTGATCTTATAGAAACATTTAAAATAATGAAAGGGATAGACAAGATAGAGGCAGAGAGGTTGTTTCCACTGGTCGGGGAGACTAGAACTAGGGGGCACAGCCTCAAAATACGGGGGAGCCAATTTAAAATCGAGTTGAGAAGGAATTTCTTCTCCCAGAGAGTTGTGAGTCTGTGGAATTCTCTGCCCAAGGAAGCAGTTGAGGTTAGCTCATTGAATGTATTCAAGTCAAAGATAGATAGATTTTTAACCAGTAAGGGAATTAAGGGTTACGGGGAGCGGGCGGGTAAGTGGAGCTGAGCCCACGGCCAGATCAGCCATGATCTTGTTGAATGGCGGAGCAGGCTCGAGGGGCTAGATGGCCTACTCCTGTTCCTAATTCTTATGTTATGTTCTTATGTTATGTAGATAGGGAATGGGTGACCATCAGGAAGAGCAGTGGAAGGAAGGTAGTGCAGAGGTTCCGTGCGGTCATCCCCCTCCAAAACAGATACACTGCCTTGGGTGCTGTTGGGGGGGATGACTCACCAGGGGAGGGCAGCAGCAACCAAGTTCATGGCACCGTGGATGGCTCTGCTGCACAGGAGGGCAGTAAAAAGAGTGGGAGAGCTATAGTGGTAGGGGATTCTACTGTAAGGGGAATAGATAGACATATGTGTGGCGGCAATCGAGATTCCCGGATGGTATGTTGCCTCGCTGGTGCAAGGGACAAGGATGTCTCGGAGCAGGTGCAGGACATTTTGGAGGAGGAGGGTGAACAGCCAGTTGCCGTGGTGCATATAGGTACCAACGATATAGGTAAAAAATGGGATGAGATCCGACAAGCTCAATTTCTGGAGCTAGGAGTTAAATTAAAAAGTAGGACCTCAAAGGTAGTAATCTCAGGATTGCTACCAGTGCCACATGCAAGTCAGTAGGAATTGCAGGATAGCTAAGATCAATATGTGGCTTGAGGAATGGTGCAAGGTGGAGGGATTCAAATTTCTGGGACATTGGAACCAGTTCTGGGGGAGGTGGTACCAGTACAAACCGGACGGTCTGCACCTGGGTAAGACTGGAACCAATGTCCTAGGGGGAGTGTTTACTCATGCTGTTGGGGAGGGGTTAAATTAATATGGCAGGGGGATGGGAACCCAAGGAGGGAGACAGAGGAAAGTAGAATGGAGGCAGAAACAAAAATAAAATGGAGTCAGAAGCAAAATATAGAAAGAAGAAAAGTAAAAGTGGAGGGCAGAGAAACCCAAGGCAAAAATCAAAAAGGTCCACATTACAACAACATCCTAAAAGGCCAAAGTGTGTTAAAAAGACAAGCCTGAAGGCTCTGTGCCTCAATGCGAGGAGTATTCATAATAAGGTGGACGAATTAACTGCACGAATTAACGAATATGATATATTTGGCATTATGGAGACATGGCTCCAGGGTGACCAAAGCTGGGAACTCAACACTCAGAGGTTTTCAACGTTCAGGAGGGATAGACAGACAGGAAAGGGAGGTGGGGTGGCGTTGCTGGTTAAAGAGGAAATTAACACAATAGTAAGGAAGGACATTAGCTTGGATGATGTGGAATCTGGATGGGTAGAGATGCGGAATACCAAAGGGCAGAAAACGCTAGTGGGTGTTGTGTACAGACCACCAAACAGTAGTTGTAAGGTTGGGGACAGCATCAAACAAGAAATTAGAGATGCATGCAATAAGGGTACAGCAGTTATCATGGGCAACTTTAATCGACATATAGATTGGGCTAACCAAAGTGGTAGCAATATGGTGAAGGAGGATTTCCTGGAGTGTATTAGGGATGGTTTTCTGGACCAATATGTCAAGGAACCAACTAGAGGGCTGGCCATCCTAGACTGAGTGATGTGTAATAAGAAAGGACTAATAGCAATCTTGTTGTGCGAGGCCCCTTGGGTAGAGTGCCCATAATATGGTAGAATTCTTTATTAAGATGGAGAGTGACACAGTTAATTTAGAGACTCGGGTCCTGAACTTAGGGAAAGGTAACTTCAGTGGTATGAGATGTGAATTGGCTCGAATAGACTGGTGAACGATACTTAAAGGGTTGATGGTGGATAGGCAATGGCATACATTTAAAGATCACATGTATGAACTTCAACAAGTGTACATCCCGGTCTGGAATAAAAATAAAATGGGGAAGGTTGCTCAAACGTGGCTAACAAGGAAAATTAAGAATAGTGTTAAATCCAAGGAAGATGCATATCAATTGGCCAGAAAAAGCAGCAAACTTGAGGACTGGGAGAAATTTAGAATTCAGCAGAGGAGGACAAAGGGTTTAATTAGAAGGGGAAAATAGAGTATGAGAGGAAGCTTGCTGAGAACATAAAAACTGACTGCAAAAGCTTCTATCGATATGTGAAGAGAAAAAGATTAGTGAAAACAAACGTAGGTCCCTTGCAGTCAGAATCAAGTGAATTTATAATGGGGAACAAAGAAATGGCAGACCAATTGAACAAAAACTTTGGTTCTGTCTTCACGAAGGAAGACACAAATAACCTTCCGGAAATACTACGGGACCGAGGGTCTTGTGATAAGGAGGAACTGAAGGAAATCCTTATTAGTCAGGAAATTGTGTTAGAGAAATTGATGGGATTGAAGACCGATAAATCCCCAGGGCCTGATAGTCTGCATCACAGAGTACTTAAGGAAGTGGCCCTAGAAATAGTGGATACACTGGTGATCATTTTTCAGCAGTCTATCGACTCTGGATCATTTCCTATGGACTGGAGGGTAGCTAATGTAACACCACTTTTTTTAAAAGGAGGGAGAGAGAAAACGGGGAATTATAGACCAGTTAGCCTGACATCAGTAATGGGGAAAATGCTGGAATCAATTATTAAAGATAAAATAGCAGCGCATGTAGAAAGCAGTGACAGGATCAGTCCAAGTCAGCATGGATTTATGAAAGGGAAATCATGTTTGACAAATCTTCTCGAATTTTTTGCGGATGTAACTAGTAGAGTGGAAAGGGGAGAACAAGTGGATGTGGTGTAATTGGACTTTCAAAAGGCTTTTGACAAGGTCTCACACAAGAGATTGGTCTGTAAAATTAAAGTACATCGTATTGGAGGTAATGTATTGACGTGGATAGAGAACTGGTTGGCAGATAGAAAGCAGAGAGTTGGGATAAACGGTTTCTTTTCAGAATAGCAGACAGTGACTAGTGGGGTGCTGCAGGGCTCATTGCTGGGACCCCAGCTGTTTACAATATACATCAATGATTTAGATGAAGGAGTTGAGTGTAATATCTCTAAGTTTGCAGATGACACTAAGCTGGGTGGCGGTGCGAGCTGTGAGAAGGATGCTAAGAGGCTGCAAGGTGACTTGGATAGGTTAGGTGAGTGGGCAAATGCATGGCGGATGCAGTATAATGTGGATAAATGAGAGGTTATCCACTTTGGTGACAAAAACATGAAGGCAGAATATTATCTGAATGGCGGCAGATTAGGAAAGGGGGAGGTGCAACGAGACCTGGGTGTCATGGTTCATCAATCATTGAAAGTTGGCATGCAGGTACAGCAGGCGGTGAAGAAGGCAAATGGCATGTTGGCCTTCATAGCTAGGGGATTTGAGTATAGGAGCAGGGAGGTCTTACTGCAGTTGTACAGGGCCTTGGTGAGGCCTCACCTGCAATATTGTGTTCAGTTTTGGTCTCCTAATCTGAGGAAGGACGTTCTCGCTATTGAGGGAGTGCAGCAAAGGTTCACCAGACTGATTCCCGGGAAGGTAGGACTGACGTATGAGGAGAGACTGGATCGACTGGGCCTGTTTTCACTGGAGTTTAGAAGGATGAGAGGGGATCTCATGGAAACATATAAAATACTGATGGGACTGGACAGGTTAGATGCAGGCAGAATGTTCCCGATGTTGGGGAAGTCCAGAATCAGTAACACAGTCTAAGGATAAGGGGTAAGCCATTTAGGACCGAGATGAGGAGAAACATCTTCACTCAGAGTTGTTAACCTGTGGAATTCTCCACCGCAGAGAGTTGTTGATGCCCGTTCGTTGGATATATTCAAGAGGGAGTTAGGTATGTCCCTTACAACTAAAGGGATCAAGGGGTATGGAGAGAATGCAGGAATGGGATACTGAGGTGAATGTTCAGCCGTGATCTTATTGAATTATGGTGCAGGCTCGAAGGGCCGAATGGCCTACTCCTGCACCTATTTTCGATGTTTCTATGTTTCACACTACCAGCAGCCACAAGGAAGGCAACTTGTGGGCCCACTAACTGTTGCACCCTCTCTTCAACGTGACTGAGCTGCTGGATATCAGCCTCGCCCCTACCAGTGCTCTCTTGCTCCAAGCGGTTGTGGGAGATCTCGGCCTGAAAAGCAAAGATGGGTTGCTGAGTAGCACTGTCATAAGGCCTTGGCAATTATTGCAAGTGTGGGTCCATTACATGCAAGTGTAACTCTCACATAAAGGGACCCTCCATTGTGAGGACACATATATACAGACCTCAGCAATCAAATGGTGCTTCACTGACTATATCGTGAAGGTGGGAAATAAGAGAAGGTGAAGGAGAGGCTCGCAGATGGAAGGTGAGGAGTTGGAGGAACATGTATTCACTTTCATCAGTTGAATGATGTCGTTCAGTCTTTTGCGGCATTGGGTGGCGGTGCGATCATGAATTGAGGCCCCCGATACCTCCACACGATCTTCTCCACACATTGACAAGGACGGTGCAACTGGGTCTGCCTGTGAAAAGAAAGAGAATGTGCCTCCTTCTCTCCACAGTTTGGACCATGGTCTCAAGTTCAACATCGGAGAAGCGGCTGGCCCTCCTTAAACCTATTGCATTGGCCATTCCTTCAATGCTCAGGGCCTAGCTGAAAATCCTGCCCTTTGAGAAGGCCAGGGAGCTGTTCCCTCATTATCAGTCAATTGGCATCAGCTGAATTTCTCGCCCTGTTTGGCAGTCCGCCTTCACACCGCTGCAAAGAGCCCATTACTGCCGCCAACACTGCACCGCTCCTTTTTTTCAGCAAAATAGCTGAATTTTGCTATAATGGCCATCGCACCCATTGCGGCGGTAATGCACATCCAAAAACAGTAGTTGTGCCTCGTTTCAGGCCGTGAGAAACTTTGGCCCCCCAGAGTGTCGCAAATCAGACGGAAATCTCCAATCTTGAATGAGAAGCCAGACAAGCAGCCGAGTTTCCAAAAACTTATGCTGTAATCTCACCATCAGAAATACCTTTTAAAAATCAAACCATTATAAGTTTTCATTGACTTCAGCATTTGTTTCATTTATTTCCTTTTTGAATTTTTTGAATATACATAAAAGTGCGAGCTGTCATGAGATGACTGAGGTGTATGTTTGAAGAATTGATTGGTTCCAACACTGCAGAGGAGCTGAATTAAGATTAACTAGTACCATCATTAACCCAGAAGATTCATCTTTAACTGTGCATATGTTAATTCTTTTGCTTTACAATGTTAGAGTCAGTTAACATTAATTGATATCGTCATTAACTCAGTATGGTTTCGCTTTCGCTGTGTGGATGTCAATTTAGTTCTTTCAATAACTTCTCCAAACCATGCCCTCAGTGCTCCATCCTCAATTTTTAAACAATAATTTAGAAGTCAAGAGAGAGAAAACCAATAAAAAGGGATGTCAGTATTGAACTTAATTCTATTAGAGTGGTTAATGTTTAAAAGAGGGACTGATTGAAAGGCTTTGGCCACATAATACGGCTCCATGGCGCCCATTGTTTGGGCGCTATAGGTGCCAATTCGGATCCAAAGTACCGTTGATCGCTCATCCGCTCACTTCTGGTGCAGGCCACGCCGGGCGCCATCTTGGGCAGGTTATTAGTGCGGGTGCAGGGAAACATAGAAACATAGAAAATAGGTGCAGGAGTAGGCCATGTGGCCCTTCGAGCCTGCATCACCATTCAATAAGATCATGGCTGATCATTCACCTCAGTACCTCTTTCCTGCTTTCTCTCCATACCCCTTGATCCCTTTAGCCATAAGGGCCATATCTAACACCCTCTTGAATATATCTAATGAACTGGCATCAACAACTCAGATTAGGAGACCAAAATTGAACACAATATTCCAGGTGAGGCCTCACCAAGGCCCTGTACAACTGCATTAAGACCTCCCTGCTCTTATACTCAAATCCCCTAGCTATGAAGGTCAACATGCCATTTGCCTTCTTCACCGCCTGCTGTACCTGCATGCCAACTTTCAATGACTGATGTATCATGGCACCCAGGTCTCATTGTATCTCCCCTTTTCCTAATCTGCCGCCATTCAGATAATATTCTGCCTTTGTGTTTTTGCCACCAAAGTGGATAACCTCACATTTATCCACATTATACTGCATCTGCCATGCATTTGCCCACTCACCTAACCTGTCCAGAGGAGATGCGGGAGTTCGAGGTGCGTGGAGAGGCCTATAAAGGCCCAGCGGCAGCGGGAGGCAGCGGCAGAGGAGAGGCGGGAGTTCGAGATACGTGGAACGGCCTATAAAGGCCCAGTGGCAGCGGGAGGCGGCGGCAGAAGAGAGGCGGGAGTTCGAGGTGTGTGGAGAGGCCTATAAAGGCCCAGCTGGTACAGCTGCAGCGGGGAGAGAAGGCAAAAAAGAAGTCGAAAGAAATCGAAAGGTGACGTCACAGCCAAGGGGGTAAGTGATTGGCTGGTGATTGGTAAGTAGTTTTTCTTTTTCTTTTCTCTATCAGTCAGTAACATTTAGCATTGTTGTTGCCAAATTAAGTTTATCTAAGGGTTAAGTCATGGCAGGATAGCTCGGACACATGTTATACTCCTCTTGTACTATGTGGGAAGTCAGGGACGCTTCCGCTGTCCCTGAGGACTATGTGTGCAGGAAGTGCATCCGCCTCTAGTTCCTGACAAACCGTATTGTGGAACTGGAGCTGTGGGTGGATTCACTCTGGAGCATGCACGATGCTGAGAATTAAGTGAATAGCACGTTTAGCGACTTGGTCTCACCGCAGGTAAAGGGTACACAGCCAGATAGTAAATGGGTGACCAACAGGAAGAGCAGTACAAGGAAGGTAGTCCAGGTGTCCCCTGTGGTCATCCCCCTGCAAAACAGATATACCGCTTTGGGTACCGTTGAGGTGGATGACTCATCAGGAGAGGATAGCAGCAGCCAAGTTCATGGCACCGTGGGTGGCTCTGCTGCACAGGAGGGCAGGAAAAAAGGTGGGAGAGCTATAGTGATAGGGGATTCTATTGTAAGGGGAATAGATAGGTGTTTCTGCGGCCGCAACCGAGACTCCAGGATGGTATGTTGCCTTCCTGTTGCAAGGGTCAAGGATGTCTCGGAGCGGGTGCAGGGCATTCTGAAAAGGGAGGGTGAACAGCTAGTTGTCGTGGTGCACATAGGTACCAACGATATAGGTAAAAAACGGGATGAGGTCCTACGAGACGAATTTAGGGAGCTCGGAGCTAAACTAAAAAGTAGGACCTCAAAAGTAGTAATCTCAGGATTGCTACCAGTGCCACGTGCTAGTCAGAGTAGGAATCGCAGGATAGCCTAGATGAATATGTGCCTTCAGGAATGGTGCAAAAGGGAGGAATTCAAATTTCTGGTACATTGGAACCGGTTCTGGGGGAGGTGGGACTAGTACAAACCGGACAGTCTGCACCTGGGCAGGACCGGAACCAATGTCCGAGGGGGAGTGTTTGCTAGTGCTGTTGGGGAGGAGTTAAACTAACATGACAGGGGGATGGGAACCTATGCAGGGAGACAAAGGGAAATAAAATGGAGGCAGAAGCAAAATATAGAAAGGAGAATAGTAAAACTGGAGGGCAGAGAAACCCAAAGCAAAAAACAAAAAGGGCCACATTACAGCAAAATTCTAAATGGACAAAGTGTGTTAAAAAGACAAGCCTGAAGGCACTGTGGCTCAATGCGAGGAGTATTCGGAATAAGGTGGACGAATTAACTGCGCAGACAGCGGTTAAAGGCTATGATGTAATTGGCATCACGGAGACATGGCTCCAGGATGACCAAGGCTGAGAACTCAACATCCAGGGGTATTCAACATTTAGGAAGGATGGGCAGAGAGGAAAAGGAGGCGGGGTGGCATTGCTGGTCAAAGAGGAAATTAATGCAATAGTAAGGAAGGACATTAGCTTGGATGATGTGTAATCGATATGGGTGGAGCTGCAGAATACCAAGGGGCAGAAAACGCTAGTGGGAGTTGTGTACAGACCACCAAACATTAGTAGTGAGGTTGGGGACAGCATCAAACAAGAAATAAGGGATGTGTGCAATAAAGGTACAGTAGTTATCATGGGCGACTTTAATCTACATATTGATTGGGCGAACCAAACTGGTAGCAATGTGGTGGAGGAGGATTTCCAAGAGTGTATTTGGGATGGTTTTCCAGACCAATATGTCGATGAACCAACTCGAGAGCTGGCCATCCTAGACTTGGTGATGTGCAACGAGAAGGGACTAATTCGCAATCTTGTTGTGCAAGGCCCCTTGGGGAAGAGTGACCATAATATGGTAGAATACTTTATTAAGATGGAGAGTGATACAGTTAATTCGGAAACTAGGGTGCTGAACTTAAGGAAAGGTAACTTCGACGGTATGAGGCGTGAATTGGCAAGAATAGACTGGCAAAGGATATTGGTAAAGGGTTGATGGTGGCTAGGCAATGGCAAACATTTAAATATCACATGGATGAAATTCAATAATTGTACATCCCTGTCTGGAGTAAAAATAAAACAGGGAAGGTGGCTCAACCATGGCTAACAAGGGAAATTAAGGATAGTGTTAAAACCAAGGTAGAGGCATATAAATTGGCTAGAAAAAATAACAAACCTGAGGACTGGGAGAAATTTAGAATTCAACAGAGGAAGACTAAGGCTTTAATTCAGAGGGGGAAAATAGAGTACGAGAGCAAGCTTGCAGGGAACATAAAAATTGACTGCAAAAGCTGCTATAAATATGTGAAGAGAAAAAGATTAGTGAAGACAAATGTAATTCCCTTGCAGTCAGATTCAGGTGAATTTATAATGGGGAGCAAAGAAATGGCAGACCAATTGAACAAATACTTCAGTTCTGTCTTCAAGAACGAAGACACAAATAACCTTCCAAATGTACGCGGGGACAGTGGGTCTAGTGAGAAGGAGGAACTGAAGGATATCCTTATTAGGCGGGAAATTGTGTTAGGGAAATTGATGAGATTGAAGGCCGATAAATCCCCGGGGCCTGATAGTCTGCATCTCAGAGTACTTAAGGAAGTGGCCCGAGAAATAGTGGATGCATTGGTGATCATTTTCCAACAGTCTATCGACTCTGGATAAGTTCCTATGGACTGGAGTGTAGCTAATGTAACACCACTTTTTAAAAAGGGAGGAAGAGAGAAAATGGGTAATTATAGACCGGTTAGCCTTGTTTCCCTTGTTAGCCACGATTGAGCTACCTTCCCCGTTTTATTTTTACTCCAGACAGGGATGTACAATTGTTGAAGTTCATCCATGTGATATTTAAATGTCTGCCATTGCCTATTCACCGTCAACCCTTTAAGTATCATTCGCCAGTCTATTCTAGCCAATTCGCGTCTCATACCCTAAGGGGCCTTGCACAACAAGATTGCTAATTAGTCCCTTCTCATTACACATCACTACAGGATGGCCAGCCCTCTTGTTGGTTCCTCGATTGGTCTAGAAAACCATCCCTAATACACTCCAGGAAATCCTCCTCCACCATATTGCTGCCAGTTTGGTTAGCCCAATCTATATGTAGATTAAAGTTGCCCATGATAACTGCTGTATCTTTATTGTATGCATCCCTAATTTCTTGTTTGATGCTGTCCCCAACCTCACTCCTACTGTTTGGTGGTCTGTACACAACTCCCACTAGCGTTTTCTGCCCTTTGGTATTCCGCAGCTCTACCCATCCAGATTCCACATCATCTAAGCTAATGTCCTTCCTTACTATTGTGTTAATTTCCTCTTTAACCAGCAACACTACCCCACCTCCCTTTCCTTTCTGTCTATCCTTCCTGAATGTTGAATATTCCTGGATGTTGAGTTCTCAGCCTTGGTCACCCTGGAGCCATGTCTCCGTAGTCCCAATTATATCATATTCGTTAATAGCTGCCTGTGTAGTTAATTCATCCACCTTATTACGAATACTCCTCACATTAAGGCACAGAGCCTTCAGGCTTGTCTTTTTAGCACACTTTTGTCCCTTTAGGATTTTGCTGTAATGTGGCCCTTTTTGATTTTTGCCTTGGGTTTCTCTGCCCTCCACTTTTAAATTTCTTCTTTCTCTCTTTTGCTTCTGCCCCATTTTACTTCCCTTTCTCTCCCTGCATAAGTTCCCATCCCCCTGCCATATTAGTTTAACCGCTCCCCAACCGCAATAGCAAACACTCCCCCGAGGACATTGGTTCCAGTTCTGCCCAGGTGCAGACCGCCCGGTTTGTACTGGTCTCACCTCCCCAGAACTGGTTCCAATGTCCCAGGAATTTGAATCACTCCCTTCTGCACCACTCCTCAAGCCACTCGTTCATCTTAGCTATCCTGCTATTTCTATTCTGACTAGTATGTGGCACTGGTAGCAATCCTGAGATTACTACTTTTGAGGTCTTGCTTTTTAATTTAACTCCTAGCTCCCTAAATTCAGCTTGTAGGACCTCATCCCATTTTTTACCTATATCATTGGTACCTATATGCACCACGACAACTGGCTGTTCACCCTCCCCCTCCAAAATGTCCTGCAGCCGCTCCAAGACATCCTTGACTCTTGCACCAGAGAGGCACATACTAATGTGCAGCGGAAGTAACAGAGTCGGTAGATCATGATGTCAATCAGCGTACAATGCTGATTTGATGCCAGTGTTGCCATTTCCGACCTCTACACTCCAGCTAATGCCCTATCTTAAACACAAACAACTAAACGCGCGTTCAGCAGCAGGAAGGACTCACCCCCACCCCCTCTCCCCTCTAGCATTATTTAAAGGGATCATCAACTACTTCCAGATTAGTTAGTGATTGATTTTTCCTAGCTGTTGCTGAATTTTTATGTGTTTGCTGCTTTATACAGTTCTTTAAAGTTGCTAAAATCTACATTAAGTGGTGTGGCAGTTGCTGAAGGACTTTGTCCTGACTTCAAGGATTGAGCACAAACCAGTTGCTACAAGACATGGGGCAGTCATAGGCATTCCACTTGGCCTACAGCATGACAGGGCAAATGAGCAGAGGGGACACAGAGCAGGACAAGCTGCCGGCAGAGGGAGCGAGGGAGAAGGGCTCTGAACAGGAGGCCATATCCGGCCAGGGTGTTAACGGAGCAAAAGTCTTACCTAAACCTCGGCTAGAACCAGTGTGTCAGATGTCTGCGCTTCACAAAGAACATCCTCACTGAAACCTGAAAGTCCTGCAACCACAACTGCAACCTCAGAGCAGGGTGAGGACTGCTTTGCCAGTGACTGTGAAGGTCATGGTGGCCATGACCTTTTAAGCTTTGGGCTCCTTCCAGGCTGGAGCAAGCGATATTTGCAACATCTCCCAGTTTGCCGTGCACTGTTGCATAAGGGAGGTAACTGAGGCTCTGTATTCCAAGAGAGCTGATTACATTTCCTTCTCTCTGGCCAGTGAGCAGCAGGAGGAGCGAGCACACAGCTTCGTTAGAATTGCAGACTTCCCCATGGTGCAGGATGCCATTGACTGCACAAACATCGCTTTGTGGCCACCGCATTTGTCAATTCTGGGATGTACTGCAACCAAAAGGCTTTCGACAAGGTCCCACACAAGAGATTAATGTGCAAAGTTAAAGCACATGGGATTGGGGGTAGTGTGCTGACGTGGATTGAGAACTGGTTGTCAGACAGGAAGCAAAGAGTAGGAGTAAATGGGGACTTTTCAGAATGGCAGGCAGTGACTAGTGGGGTGCCGCAAGGTTCTGTGCTGGGGCCCCAGCTGTTTACACTGCACATTAATGATTTGGACGAGGGGATTAAGTGTAGTATCTCCAAATTTGCGGATGACACTAAGTTGGGTGGCAGTGTGAGCTGCAAGGAGGATGCTATGAACTGCAGAGCGACTTTGATAGGCTAGGTGAGTGGGCAAATGCATGGCAGATGAAGTATAATATGGATAAATGTGAGGTTATCCATTTTGGTGGTAAAAACAGAGAGACAGACTATTATCTGAATGGTGACAGATTAGGAAAAGGGGAGGTGCAACAAGACCTGGGTGTCATGGTACATCAGTCATTGAAGGTTGGCATGCAGGTATAGCAGGCGGTGAAGAAAGCAAATGGCATGTTGGCCTTCATAGCGAGGGGATTTGAGTACAGGGGCAGGGAGGTGTTGCTACAGTTGTACAGGGCCTTGGTGAGGCCACACCTGGAGTATTGTGTACAGTTTTGGTCTCCTAACCTGAGGAAGGACATTCTTGCTATTGAGGGAGTGCAGCGAAGGTTCACCAGACTGATTCCCGGGATGGCGGGACTGACCTATCAAGAAAGACTGGATCAACTGGGCTTGTATTCACTGGAGTTCAGAAGAATGAGAGGGGACCTCATAGAAACGTTTAAAATTCTGATGGGTTTAGACAGGGTAGATGCAGGAAGAATGTTCCCAATGTTGGGGAAGTCCAGAACCAGGGGTCACAGTCTATGGATAAGGGGTAAGCCATTTAGGACCGAGATGAGGAGAAACTTCTTCACCCAGAGAGTGATGAACCTGTGGAATTCTCTACCACAGAAAGTTGTTGAGGCCAATTCACTAAATATATTCAAAAAGGAGTTAGATGAAGTCCTTACTACTAGGGGGATCAAGGGGTATGGCAAGAAAGCAGGAATGGGGTACTGAAGTTGCATGTTCAGCCATGAACTCATTGAATGGCATTGCAGGCTAGAAGGGCCGAATGGCCTACTCCTGCACCTATTTTCTATGTTTCTATGTTTCTATGGCTCCAGGGTGACCAAGGCTGGGAACTCAACATCCAGGAGTATTCAACATGTAGGAAGGATAGACAGAAAGGAAAAGGAGGCGGGGTGGCGTTGCTGGTTAAAGACAAAATTAATGCAATAATAAGGAAGGACATTGGTTTGGATGATGTGGAATCGGTATGGTGGAGCTTCAGAATACCAAATGGCAGAATACGCTGGTGGGAGTTGTGTACAGGCCATCAAACAGTAGTAGTGAAGTTGGGGACAGCATCAAACAAAAAATAAGGAATGTGTGCAATAAAGGTACAGCAGTTATCATGGGCGACTTTAATTTACATATAGATTGGGCTAACCAAACTGGTAACAATGTGATGGAGGAGGATTTCCTGGAGTGTTTTCGGGATGGTTTTCTTGACCAATATGTCGAGGAACCAATTGAGAGCTGGCCATCCTAGACTGGGTGATGTGTAATGAAAAGGGACTAATTAGCAATCTTGTTGTGCGAGGCCCCTTGGCGAAGAGTGACCATAATATGGTAGAATTCTTTATTAAGATGGAGAGTGACACAGTTAAGTCAGAAACTAGGGTCGTGAACTTAAGGAAAGCTAACTTCGACGGCATGAGGCATAAATTGGCTACAATAGACTGGCGAATGATACTTAAAGGGTTGACGGTGGATAAGCAATGGCAAACATTTAAAGATCACATGGATGAACTTCAACAATTGTACATCCCTGTCTGGAGTAAAAAGAAAACTGGGAAGGTGGCTCAACCGTGGCTAACAAGGGAAATTAAGGATAGTGTTAGATCCAAGGAAGAGGCATATAAATTGGCCAGAAAAAGCAGCAAACCAGAGGACTGGGAGAAATTCAGAATTCAGCAGAGGAGGGCAAAGGGTTTAATAAGGAAGGGGAAAATAAGGTACGAGAGGAAGCTTGCTGGGAACATAAAAACTGACAGCAAAAACTTTTAGCGATATGAGAAGAGAAAAGGAGTAGTGAAGACAAACGTAGGGCCCTTGCAGTCTGACTCGGGTGAATTTATAATGGGGAACAAAGAAATGGCAGACCAATTGAACAAATATTTTGATTCTGTCTTCACAAAGGAAGACACAAATAACCTTCTGGATGTACTAAGGGACCGAGGGTCTAGTGAGAAGGAGGAATTGAAGGATATCCTCATTAGGCGGGAAATTGTTTTGGGGAAATTGATGGGGTTGAAGGCCGATATATCCCCGGGGCCTGATTGTCTGCATCCCAGAGTACTTAAGAAAGTGGCCCTAGAAATAGTGGATGCATTGGTGATCATTTTCCAACAGTCTATCGACTCTGGATCAGTTCCTCTGGACTGGAGGGTAGCTAATGTAACACCACTTTTAAAAAAGTGAGGGAGAGAGAAAACGGGTAATTATAGACCGGTTAGTCTGACATCAATAGTGGGGAAAATGTTGTAATCAATTATTAAGGATGAAATAGCAGCGCATTTGGAAAGCAGTGACAGGATCAGTCCAAGTCAGCATGGATTTATGAAAGGGAAATCATGCTGACAAATCTTCTGGAATTTTTTGAGGATGTAACTAGTAGAGTGGACAAGGGAGAACCAGTGGATGTGGTGTATTTGGACTTTCAAAAGGCCTTTGACAAGGTCCCACATAAGAGATTGGTGTGCAAAATCAAAGCACATGTTATTGGGGGTAATGTACTGGCGTCGATAGAGAATTGGTTGGCAGACAATAGGCAGAGAGTCGGGATAAACGGGTCCTTTTCGGAATGGGAGGCAGTGACTCGTGGAGTGCCGCAAGGCTCAGTGCTGGGACCCAAGCTCTTTACAATATACATCAATGATTTGGAAGAAGGAATTGAGTGTAATATCTCCAAGTTTGCGGATGACACTAAACTGGGTGGCGGTGTGAGCTGTAAGGAGGATGCTAAGAGGCTGCAGGGTGACTTGGACAGGTTAGGTGAATGGGCAAATGCATGGCAGGTGCAGTATCATATGGATGAATGTGAGGTTATCCACTTTGGTGGCAAAAACAGGAAGGCAGATAATTATCTGAAAGGTGACAGATTAGTAAAAGGGGAGGTGCAAAGAGACCTTGGCATCATGGTACATCAGACACTGAAGGTAGGCATGCAGGTACAGCAGGCAGCAAAGAAAGCAAACGGCATGCTGGCCTTCATAGCAAGAGGATTTGAATATAGGAGCAGGGAGGTCTTACTGCAGTTGTACACGGCCTCGGTGAGACCACACCTTGAGTATTGTGTGCAGTTTTGGTCTCCTAATCTGAGGAAGGACGTTCTTGTTATTGAGGAAGTGCAGCGAAGGTTCACCAGATTGATTCCAGGGATGGCAGGACTGAAATATGAGGAGAGACTGGATCAACTGGGCCTTTATACACTGGAGTTTAGAAGGATGAGAGGGGATCTCGTAGAAACGTACAAGATTCTGACGGGACGGGACAGGTTAGATGCGGGAAGAATGTTCCTGATGTTGGGGAAGTCCAGAACCAGGGGCACAGTCTTAGGATAAGGGATAGGCCATTTAGGACTGAGATGAGGAGAAACGTCTTCACTCAGAGAGTTATTAGCCTGTGGAATTCCCTGCCGCAGATACTTATTGATGCCAGTTCATTGGATATATTCAAGAGGGAGTTAGATATGGCCCTTATGGCCGGTAGACCCAAATTAGCACGTATTGAGACACAATTACGGGCTTACACTGAAGAAATCATTCCGGTACTAGGCAGTGCAATGTTGGCTGTCACACACAATTGGATAGTGAATTGGCTGCCGCTCTGGATTGTCCCAGGCAATGGTCCCGCTCTGTTGGGGAGGAGCTGGTTCGCCGAGATGAACTGGAAATGGGAGGATGTTCACACAATATCATCTGTGGAGCGAAGTTCGTGCTCACAAGTCCAACAACAATTCAATTCACTATTCCAACCTGGCGTCGGGACTTTCAAAGACACTAAAGTAAGGATACACATCACCCTGGACGCCAGGCCAGTGCACCACAAAGCCAAAGCGGTGCCATATGTTATGTGGGAAAAGATCGAGAGCGAATTGGACCGGCTGTTGAGAGAGGGCATCATCTCACCTGTTGAATTCAGTGACTGGGCGAGCCCCATCGTTCCCGTATTAAAAGCGGATGGCTCTGTCAGGATCTGTGGCGACTACAAGGCCACCATCAATCATGTCATCACTCAGTCATTGGCTTCTTCTTGTGCTGCAATGGAAGCTGGGACATTGGTCTGGTCATCAGCAGCGGCATCCTGGTTTGGTCCCTAAGTATGCTAATAGAATTGGCTATCACTTCCATTCTGGAAAGGATGGGCTCCAAGCTCTGTGCAAAGCCCTGTGCCAAGTTGGACTCCTCCATGCTCCTTCACATTGCACGCAGGTTTTCTGGCAGGCTTCACAGTCCACCAAGCATTTCATTGTGCATTTCCATCAGCCTTCTTCAGTAGCCTGCACCATCGAAGTCCTCACCTGAGTCCTCTGCAGCAGAACTTGTGTGCAACCTTGCCCTCTGGGGAGCCGGCACCTATGCTACCCTGCCCCCTGGCTGCACCCCATTTGTGCCCAGTGTCTTGCCACATGCAGATCCCACGTCTAAACTATCTTCTAAAGTATGTGGAGTGTCAGTATCTGAGCTAGTGTCTGCGAGTGTGAAATCAAGAGATGGTGCTGTGTCATCAGCATCATTACCTTATTCCTCTTTCAGTTCCTGCACCTCCACCACTGCAGTTCTTGGGGATCTGAAAGGAGAAAGGCACTAGTGGAGGGTTGTACTGAGGGGAGATGGGGGGAAGCAAGAGGTGCATGTTAACACCATTTGTAAGGGGAAGTGGGATGTGAGAGGGAGGATTAGGTATAAGTATATCGTCATCTTCCATTATTGTTTCAGCCCTGCTGCTGATCACGGGCTCAGCGATGGCCGCTCCAATTATCTCCAGCATTGTCTCCTCCATTAGGTCATGCAGGCGCACTTGTCCCCGAAGGGAAGCCCCTGCTGCCTCCGGTTATGCGGCACCTAGTCCTGTAAGAGAGGCGGAAGTGTGTCACTGAGTGTGGTGCAATGTGTTTGGGTGATGTGCCTGTCATGGTTGAATAGCTGCAGTGTGTGCGAGCTGTGAGATGTGGGTATGAGGCTTGCAGCAGTGTTAAGTGTGCAACGATGAGGTGATGCTATGAATGTTAGGTATGAGTACTGTTCGATAGAGATTGTCGATAGGTGAGTAATGGGGCTGTGGTGCATTGAGCAGTGGCTGAAGCTAGTGCTGCAGTTGGTGGGATTTTGGGGCTAAAATTCTGGCCTCACCATACAAAATATATAAAAATTAAATTTTAAAACACATTTTTACGTTAAAACCCTTGTCCATTAAGGTAAGTTTATTTTAAACTGTATTAAAACACATTAAAAAAAATGTTTTTAATGTTTTTTTTCTCTAAACCATTTAATTAACTTTAATTTCAATTAATTTTAAATATGTGAGGTGTTTTATTTATTATCTTGTGTCTCTTGTCTTAGGGATTTATTCTCAATGATAATCATGGGAACTCGGAGAAACGGAGTCCCCATTACTATCAATGAGAATACTGCACAGTGATTGGTGGTCCAGGCCCACATAACTCCAGCTTTTTCGTGCGTATGGGGAAGTCATCTCCTCGTACTCTATGCATCAAATGAAGGCCTCTGACTGGAATCTAAGGTGCCTGCGGGACCACCAGGTACTTTGCAAAAAAATTTGGGGTCGGAGGTGTTCATCTGAAGGAAGCCTTTGACCAGAATTTTAGCCCCATTATGTTTGAAGATGCATTCACTGACCTTGACCACTCATGTGAGGCCACTGAACTTTTTACGGCAATGCACCCAGGTCCTCGGGACTTGATTCTGTCATTGACCAACATGGCTACCTGCTCCGATTGTCTTCGCAGAGTTTGCCTGGCCCTCTGTGGACAGAGTACCTCTCTTCTCCTGTCCATCTCCTCCACCAAGTCTTCCTGTGCAGCATCTGAGAACCTTGGAGCATGCTTTCTCCCCTGCTCCAGCAGAATACACCTCCCCTTCAAGAGCCGCAGGCTGGCTTTAAGTAGTGCAGGCTAGCTTTAACTGATGCTCGCCTGACATAAAATTGGCTTCCTGCTCATGTGTGCATCCACTCAACAGCGCGATTAGCTAAAATCATTTAAATTAGCCGGCAGCACGAAGTTTGCCTGCTGCCTGCAGCGGACTGAACAGGAGATGGCTGATCATGCATCGCGATAGCCGTGCCTGTTTTCGAGGGCTATCGAATTTAGACCCTTCGGGGCCAAAATTGCCCCCCGACTAAGAGTACACGCAGTCACCATTTTTGAACATTTTTCTCTGCCCCAATCCATGGGGCGGAGAATCGAGCAATATTCAGGTGTTAGGTTTGTTTGGTTGGGGCGGTGTTCTGGTCGGCTGCGGGGCAGACGTGCTCTTGGATCAGGTCAGCCATCACTCCGATGCATCAGCGCCGCACTGATGACATCAGCACAACGCAGAGGTGTCGCATCGCGCTGATGTGTCACAACGTCCCTCCCCTTCAGTTAAAGGCCCACTGGGAGACCAGGTAAGACTTGCCACCAGAAGGCGCAACTGTTGGAGGCCTGAGGGTCACCTGCACCCCTCGTGCAAGGGAGTATAAAATGTTGTCTGCCATGCTGCTTAGGCACTTTGGAGTTGTATTAAAGAGACTAAGGACACATCAGTTTTAGCTCACAGTACTCAGTCTTGTGGAGTTCTTCCATAATTAACACATGGTATATTCACTTTTAAATATTAAAAGTAGTTCCTTTTTTCAAGTTGCTTTTAAAAAAAACAACTTACTTTGGTCCTAATGTATAATTGGATGTTTGGCAGTTTGATACAGTGTTTTGATGGAAGCCAGTGGCACTTGAGGATCAGTTTGTGTTGACGTTTCCCCATTGGAAAGCTCCCTAAAAACTGAAAGCAGTGGGAATTTACGATAAAACCTAGGACATAGCTAAGAAATTAGCTGAAGGAGAGGAAGCAGCAGGTAGTTGTTAAGGAAGTGGTATCGGTGGATGAAGTATCTGTACATGCACCCCTACTTCCCTAAACCACATTAGCAACAGGGGTTCAGAAATCCAGTGGGAATCGTCATGATCTCTGAGTCACTGAAGGTGAAGGCATTTTCGGAAGTTGGTATGCCAAGTGAGAAGTGACATACCCACCTCATTCAGAAGTGACGTACCCACCTCTTCTCTGGTGGAAGTGGGGCCTATTTAAGGATGGGTCCAGGCCTGGGCTGTGGTTTGAACCTCCACTGAGGAAAGAAATTTGAGGAGAATTATTCCGCCCCTTACAAAGGGGGCCAATGAGGCATCTTGCAGGGAATACCCTGGTGTTGTGTACACGTAAATAACTGACAAACTCAACCCGGAGAAATGTAACTTAACTTAACTGTGCTTTTATACAACCCAAAATAGTCTTCCCAAACTGGCATGAACCAGCATGAGTACAGCAACTGTGAATAGCTCCCGCAGGGTCCTAATGCCCGTCCTGTGAGCTGCAACAAACAAATAGAGTATGAACACAACATATTTCCTCCCTTTTAAAAACCACAGTCTATGAACAGACAAAGTCATTGAGATAGCCAAGTCATGTTCTGATACGCTGAGACCAGTGTGGAGCTTGCAGAGTTTGATTGAGGTTTCGGTTGGGAAACAGAATTGTGTCTCTGTTCCATCCTGCTGGTCTGTTGGCCTGTGAGTTGGGATCAGTCTATGAGCATTCCATCGAGCTCCATCATCGAGCTCATAGGTGTGAGATCTGTTTCGGAGGTGAAAGTGAAGATGCGAGCTCATGATTATAGTTTGGTCGCTTAACTCTGACCCAATCTCCGTTCTTCAGTTGGGGCTTTTGAGCACGTCGCTTTGTGTCAGTGTACGACTTTGCTTTTCGTTGGTGTTCCGAAATCTGGGATGCGAGTGTAGCTATCTTCGCGCTAGGTTTGGCTGGGGATTTGAGAATGTTCAGTAGCCAGCGAAGATTCTGCCCAATCATGAGCTCAGCAGGTGTTTTCCCCATTAGCGAGTGCGTTGTCGAACGGTATGTGCGGAGAATGGTTTGAACCATTTCGTCGAATGTTTGGTCTGCTGCGAGGTTGGCTTTCAAGCCCCCTTTGATGACGCAGTTAAAACGCTCAACACCTCCGTTGCTTTGATGATTGTACCAAGCAATAAGGCGATGCTTGATAGCATGACGAGTGAGGAAATCCGTGAACTGGTCGGACACAAACTGTGGTCCATTTTCAGTGATTATTATATCTGGGAGGCCCCACATCATGAACATATGCTGCAGAATAGTGACGATCGTTGATGAGGTCACTGATCTTGTAGCGATTTCTGGCCATTTGGAATGCAGGTCATGTACTACAACAAGGAAACGCTGATGGAGTGGAGCTGCTTCAACTGGACTGAAGATATCCACCTGAGGTTGTTAGCGTGGTTTTTATGGCCCTGGAATGGCTTCATTGGCGCTGGTCGGATGTTTGTGGCCTTTTCACTCAGGCGCATGCTTCACAGTATGAGACAAACTCCTCCTCGATGTGAGTGTCAATCCCAGGCCACCATACTGAATCGCGACATCTCTGCTTTATGAGAACAATGCCAGTGTGTTCATCGTGTGCCAATGAGAGCACGCGCTGTTGAAGTGACTTGGGAATTACTGCTGTATCATCACGAGTTAGGCAGCCATCGTTCCGAACGGAAAAATCCTCATGAGGTCTGTGGAATGTTTTCAGCTTTTCCGGAATTTACTTAGGCCACTCAGTCTGGAGGAAATGGCACATGTGCTGAAGCATAGCATCATTGTGATTCGGTTTTGAGTTCGTCGCAGGAGACAAGGTTTCTGATGGACTGAGTGATGATTGACGTGATATGTCATCATCTCTGAACAAGTCAACACCAGAGTCCGAAGCAGGTGTCGAGCGGCTGAGCATGTCAGCTACTTGGTTGCGACTGCCAGCGATGTACTGCACATCAAAGTTATACTGATGAAGGCAATCTGACCATTGACTGATTCGTAGTGGTCTGTGTCCAGATCCAGTTGTAGCGAGTAGCATAGTTAGTGCTTGGTGATCCTTTTGGAGGGTAAATTTCCTGCCATAGAGGTAGATGTGCCAGCGTTCACATGCGTAGATGCAAGCGAGTGCTTCGCATTCCCCTGTAGAGTATTTACATTTTGCAGACGAGAGCGTGCGAGAGGCGAAGGCTACTGGGCGTTTCAGGCCGTCAATCCATTGCGAGAGCACAGCACTCATGGCGGTGCCTGATACATCCGTGGTGACGTACGTAGTGGCATTCGGATCAAAGTGCACGAGGATAGGAGGGGATGTGATTTTCTCCTTAAGCATGGTGAATGCCTGAGCCTGGGAATCTGTCCATTCCCAAGGGACGTCCTGCACAGTAACTTGCGAAGTGGTTCGGCAATGTGCGCGTAGTGCGGAGCGAACTTCAGATAGAAGTTGCAAATGCCGAGGAATGATGAAAGTTCTTTGACGTTGGTAGCCTCCTGCATTCGCTTGATACTTTGTGCTGTGACTCTGTAGCCCAGATAGTTTATTTCTCCAGCAGCGAATATACACTTATCGACATTAAATGTAATGTTATGTGTAGCAAGTCTAGCCATAACTGTGTAAAGTCGCTAGTCATCTTCTTCCATTGTCCGTCCATGGACGATGATATCGTCAGATTGAGGGCTCCCTCTATGCCTGCTAGCATAGTAGTGACAATCTTCTGAAATGCATTTGGTGCAGAAGATAGTCTGTAAGGCATGCGTCGATACTGATACAGCCCATCATGCACTGTGAGTGCTGTGAGCGGTTTGCTGTTCTCCGCGAGGGGTATTTGCAGGTAACTGCGACACATGTCGAATTTCATAAAAACTGTTGAGCCATAGAATTCTGAAGACAGTTCGTCAATGGTAGGAAGAGGGTACTTGTTGGGGATGATGGCCTTGTTGACCACTTTTAGGTTGATACATAGATGGATCTCCCCATTTTTACGCCAAGCAATGACTAAGTTTGAGACCCAGGGTGAGGAGTCAATGCTCTCAATGATTCCCTGAGATTCAAGTCGCGTTAATTCTGCGGATACTTGGTCACAAACCACGAATGGGAGACGGCGAAGTCGCTGCGTAACCGGTTTGACGGAAAGGTCAATGCGGGGACGATGGCAGAAGTTTGGTGTCACTCCAAACCCTGTGAAAATTGCTTGTCAAAGTCCACAGTGTACACAGGTGTGCCGGTTGGGTCGTAAACTTTGAACCCAAGCTTGTCAAAAAAAGTCAACACCTATGAGGCTTCGTCCCTTCACAACATGAAAGGAAAAGTTCTCCAATGTTATGTCCTTGTAGAATAGCGGGACAGATATGAGCCCAAGTATCTCAATTTTATAGTTGGAGTACGCATGTAGAGTGGAAGTTGCAGGCTGCAATTGACAGTGCGTGAAGTGGGTTTTGAATACAGCCTCGCTCAATATGGAGACTTTGGCTCCAAGGTCAATGAGGAGGCAGGTGGGCGTGCCATCAATGTTTACCTCACAGTCCTTGAATTTGCCCAAACCGATGAGTGAAATGTCACTAACGGTGCTAACCATACTGGGTTTATCACTATCGGGGTTGTCTACATGTCGAATATGCTGCGATGAGCGACAGACATTCGCAAAATGGTTCATTTTACCACATGTAGAGCATTTCTTTCCATGCGCAGGGCTCTTTGCTGAGTGTGATTTGTCCCAACAGTTAAAGCAATGGAAGCTAGGCCTACGATCCATAGAGAGTGGCTTATTACTAGCCCCGGGTCTCTGCTGTGATTTCCACTTTGCACATGGGCTGCAGCTGCAGTCTGCTAAACATGGAGAGCAGGGGATCTGATCGCCTTTGAATCAGAAAGCGCTGATTCGATTTGGATGGCCAAATGAGTTGCTTTGTCCAATGTCAATTTATCATCCTCCATTAGCAAGCATTCCCGAATGCGGGAATCATTGTTTTCTCAATAATTTGATCCCTGATCATTTCCTCTGTGAGTGCTCCAAAATTACATGTAGCGGCCAGTTCAGTTAATGTAATGCTTATCTGTTTGATTGGTCCACTGTTCCCTTGCTCCCTTTGATGGAATTGGTATCTCTCCATCACGATACTTTTCTTTGGCCCAATATAGTTCTCTCGGGTGCTAACCGTTTTGGCGTAGGGACCCCGCACCGGCCCGCTTCTAACCAGAGCCGAAAGGACCCCTGCACCGGCCTGCTTCTACCCCAGGGCTTGCGGCCTACACCGAGACATCATCCAAGACATTTTAAAACCGGCCGAAGGGACTCAGGACTGGTGTTCAACCAGCCGAAGGGACTCCGGGGTCGGCGCTCAACCGTCCGAAGGGACCAAGCTGCCGTAATTTCTTCGAGGGGCCGGAATTCCTACGACTGACTTACATCTTAAACTTTTAATCAACTTTTACTCAATTTTTAAACTTTTAATCAACTTTTAAACTTTTAAACAATTTGGGAAAACTTTTAAATTTTTGAACTTTTAAACAACTTGGAAACCTGTGGAGAAACTTTTAAATAACTTTGGAAACCTTGGAAGAAACATTTTAAAACATTCCTCGGAACCCCAGCGGACAGCTGACCTTCCTAATGCCTGCCCCCCAACCAAGCCTCGGGCCATCTACCATCAATGGCGCTACTCGGTGCCGAGCTTGCAGCCAACACTTCGCCGTAAGCAATTAGGCTTATAGAGCTGTGCCTGGTCTCCAGTCGTCTTGGACCCTCTTGCCACTGGACCAAGACCTTGCCCAGCTAAGCCCGTGTGGTGCCGGCCACCCCACGTTAAAAGAACTCATGCACAGGCATCTTCCATTCTATCAATATGAAGTTCGGGGCCTGGAACATCAGGACCCTCATGGACACTTCCAACAGCAACATGTCAGAATGCCGCACCGCCATAGTTGCCTGGGAACTTAAACGTTTTGACATCGACATTGCCACCCTAAGCAAGACCCGGCAGGCAGGGGAAGGCCAGCTCAAGGAACATGGTGGAGGTTACACCTTTTTCTGGAAAAGAAAACCAGAGGAAGAACGCACTTTCATGGAGTCAGCTTTGCCATCAAAAATGAACTGGCCGACCGCCTCAAAGACTCCCCCTGTGGGGTTAACAAACACCTCATGACTCTTCGTATTAACCTATCCTGGAACCAATGCGCCACAGGCATCAGTGCGTATGCCCCAACACTCGATGCAACGGCTGAGGTTAAAGAGGGGTTTTATTCCAACCTCGAGGCATCCCTGTCCTGCATCCCCACGGGCGACAAATTGATCCTCCTTGGTGACTTTAATGCCAGGGTCGGCAAAGACACAGCCCTCTGGGGAGCCGTGATTGGCAGAGAGGGAGTAGGGAAAGCCAACTCCAGCGGTATCCTACTCCTGTCAAAATGTTTAGAACATGAACTCCTCATCACCAACATCCTGTTCCGCCAGAGGGACAAATACAAGGCATCGTGGCAACACTCTCGCTCCAAACACTGGCACCTGCTCGACTATGTCATCTTCCGAGCCAGGGATTGCAAGGATGTGCGCATCCCCGCGCCATGACAGCAGCTGACGACTGCTGGATGGACCACCGCCTAATCCGATCAATCGTCGACATTAACATAGCCCCAAAGCAGAGGGGACAGCAGAAGCAGTGCCGCAAAAAAGTTAATGCCGGGGCAGTTAAAGACCCAGCTAAGAGAGCTCTTCTACAGCCAGCGCCTCACAGCCAATCTGGCGTGCCTTGATGACCCGGAGATGCTGAATGCCCACAGCGCTTGGTCTGCCGTCCAGGCCTCTATAACCACTGCCTGTGAAGAGAAACTTGGTCACTCAACCAGCAAACACCAGGACTGGTTTGATGAAAATTATCAAGAATTCCAAGAACTAATAGATTGCAAGCACAGAGCATTTCTGAGCCTCAAGCTCGGGAGCAGCAAAGCAACGTTACAGACGGCTCAAGGTTGAGGTCCAACCTCTAATCGGGACCTAAAGCACAACAACTGGCCGACAGCCCCGATATGCAAGGATATGCAGTCATTGCAGTCAAGGCCACCTACAGTCCAAACTCCCAAGGCCCCACCCCACTCCTGGCCAAGAACGGGGAAACACTCAAGGAAACCGAGGCTGTCAGGGCCTGCTGGAAGGAGCACTTTGAAGATCTCCTCAATCAAGACTCTGCCTTTGACTCGAGAGTTCTCGACTCCATCCCGTAGCATGCGACCCGCCACCACCTCAGTGAAACCCCAACATTGCACGAGGTAGGCAAAGCCATAAAACAGCTCAAGAATAATAAGGCTACGGGTGCGGATGGAATCCCTGCTGAAGCGCTAAAGTATGGCGGAGAGGCGCTGTTGGCGTGAATACATGATCTCATCTCTCTCAACTGGAGGGAGGAGAGCATGCTGGGAGATCTCAGAGATGCAGTGATCATGACCATCTTTAAAAAAGGGGACAAGTCCGACTGCGGCAACTACAGAGGAATCTCCCTGCTATCAGCCACTGGGAAAGTTATCGCTAGTGTTCTCCTCAACCTTCTTCTCCCTGTTGCCGAGGAGCTCCTCCCGGAATCACAATGCAGATTTCGTCCCCTATGGGGCACAACGGACATGATCTTTGCAGCGCAACAGCTGCAGGAAAACTGCAGGGAGCAGCGCCAGCCTTTATACATGGCCTTTTCGATCTTACAGAGGCCTTTGACACTGTCAACCGTGAGGATCTATGGAGCGTCCTCCTCCATTTCGGATGCCCCAAAGGTTTGTCAACATCCTTCGCCTGCTCCACGATGACATGCAGGCCGTGATCCTTACCAACGGATCCATTACAGACTCAATCCACGTCCGGACCAGGGTTAAACAGGGCTGCGTCATCGCTCCAATCCTCTTCTCAATCTTCCTCGCTGCCATGCTCCACCTCACAGTCAACAAGCTCCCCGCTGGAGTGGAACTAAACTACAGAACCAGTGGGAAGCTGTTTAACCTACGCCGCCTCCAGGCCAGGTCCAAGATCACCACAACCTCTGTCGTTGAGCTGCAGTACGCGGATGACGCCTGCGCTTGCGCACATTCTGAGGCTGAACTCCAGGATATAGCCGATGTATTCACCAAGGCATATGAAAGCATGGGCCTTACGCTTAACATCCGTAAGACAAAGGTCCTCCACCAGCCTGTCCTCGCCGCACAGCACTGCCCTCCAATCATCAAGATTCATGGCGCGACCCTCGACAACATGGACCACTTCCCATACCTCGGGAGCCTCTTATCAACAAAGCAGACATTGATGCGGAGATTCAACATCGCCTCCAGTGCACCAGTGCAGCCTTCGGCCGCCTAAGGAAAAGAGTGTTCGAAGACCAGGCCCTCAAATCTACCACCAAGCTCATGGTCTACAGGGTTTTAGTAATACCCGCCCTACTGTATGGATCAGAGGCATGGACGATGTACAGAAGACACCTCAAGTTGCTAGAGATATATCACCAACAATGTCTCCGCAAGCTCCTGCAAATCCCCTGGGAGGAGAGGTGCACCAACATCAGTGTCCTCGTCCAGGCTAACATCCCCAGTATTGAAGCACTGACCACACTCGATCAGCTTCATTGGGCAGGCCACATAGTTTGCATGCCAGACACGAGACTCCCTAAGCAAATCCTGTATGCGGAACTCCTTCACAGCAAACGAGCCAAAGGTGGGCAGCAGAAACGTTACAAGGACATCCTCAAAGCCTCCCTGATAAAGTGCGACATCACCACTGACACCTGGGAGTTCCTGGCTGAAGACCGCCCTAGGTGGAGAAAGTGCATCCGGGAGGGTGTTGAACTCTTCGAATCTCAATGCCGAGGACGTGAAGAGGTCAAGCACAGGCAGCGGAAGGAGCGTGCGGCAAACCAGTCCCACCCACCCCTAGCCTCAACAAATGTCTATCCCACCTGTGACATGATCTGTGGCTCTCGTATTGGATTGTTCAGCCACCAAAGAACTCACTTCAGGAGTGGAAGCAAGTCTTCCGCGATTCAGAAGGACTGCCTATGATGATCACGAGGACTCCAGGTCTTTGATTTGGCCAAAGATGCATTGGCCTTCGGTGCCGAAGCACTGGATAAGTATTGCATGGTGGTGGGCTGGTGCTACTTTGTCGGTGTCTAATTCACTCGTCGTGATGTATGTTGAAAAACTTTTTATCCATCTCGGCCACGAAATTGGAGGGTCCCTGGGTGTGGAGCGGAAAGGTGGATAAGGAGGTTAATTTGATTCATCCTCGTCGCCAAATTATGTTGTGTATGTGTAAATAACTGAAAAACTGAGCCAGGAGAAATGTAACTTAACTTAACTGTGCTTTTATACAACCCAAAATGGTGTCCCCAAACTAGCATGAACCAGCATGAGTACAGCAACTGTGACTAGCTCCTGCAGGGTCCTAATGCTCGTCCTGTGAGCTGTAACAAACAAATGGAGTATGAACACCACACCTGGCACACTTGTTTGACTTGCGAGAGCTGTTAGGTGTCCAAAATATACCTCAAGTGGCTGAGTAACTGGAACCATATGCAAATTAGGTAAATTCTTACTGGCCCTGTATCGTTTAGGAGGGTCAGAGATCACTAGAGGGCACAATTGCCGAAATCAAATCCCAAGGATTTAAATGACACAAGGTAAGCCTATTTGAAAACAAGCCAAGATATTAGAGCATGATGGCATTGACTAAAAACAGTGAAAGGACAAGTTAGGACACATTTCTGGAACAAATTCTGCACTCAAAGAGTGATTCATATTTGCAGTGGCTTTCTGGGTAGGGGATAATATTTGATGCATCAAGAGACAGTTATATAAATTGATGGGAGGACTTTTAAGGCATTTTTCTGGATGATTGAACAAAGATAGAACCAAATGGCCTCTCTCATCTGTATTGATTTTGTGAATTTATGAAAAGAAAGCAGTGACAAGAAAGAGAAGCAGGTTAAAAAAAACAGTGTGGCATAAATGAGAGATGAGCGAGCCCGAAGAAAGTGAGAGGGACAACAATAAAGAATTACATGAGAGGAAGATGCCAAAGAAGAAACAGAGAACAACTCAGGAGAAGTGAGTACCGATGGACAGGTGATAGCTGGAGCCAGAACACTAACATTCAAAATTATCTCTAATAAGACCCATCAACCACCAATCACAATTTAAATCAATGCTGTAAAATGAATACATGTGATATAATCAGAGGTAATGAACATAATTTTGGTATAAATCGAGTAAGTCTGGTGGTTTAATTAGCTCTTTGATTGAGCAGTCTAAGGACTTAGCAAAATCTTCCATAATTAGGCAATAATGAACAAGAAGACCGCATTCACCTTGGGTTTTAGCACACCAGGGATTGTTCTGATGTGATGCAAATCTGAACACTAAAATGGACCCTTGTGTGTTAAAACCTAGATTAACTGACGGCTTTGTGTTCATTATGGCTAATATGGATATGTGTACTTTTTAATACAATTTGTGAATTTATTATAGGTTGTTTGATTGTCTTGACTTCAGAGCAGTGGCTCTGGTTCAAATCAGTGAAATTGTGAGTGAAATGAAGGTTTATACAAGGGTTTAGATCCAGTCAGTCATTCTTTGTCCTTATACATGATTCAAAGATAATTTTAACAATACAATCAGTTGATGGGGATTCCTATTTTCAAGTAGCCAGGCATAAAGACAGGACTGTGGCGGTAACTGGAGACAATCACTTACTGCCATTGCTAAATTAAGCCATCCAGTCAGACACCTGTGAACTTTTTGACGTGGAAGCAAGTCAACCTCGATTCGAGGGACTGCCTATGATGATGAAGATGAGCTGAAATGCCCATGCAAACGGAAAATGGGCTGGAGGAGGTTAAATAGATAGGGAGTGGTGAAGCCATGGAATGATTTGAACATAAGTTTGGGCTGGATTTTCGGCTTTACTGATTTCAGGGCAGTAATAGCGGCAGGGCAGTCCGGATACCATCTGAAAGAAGTTTGCGCCCTCGACTGTAAATTTCAGCAAATAATTAGGATCCATGATCGGCGGTGTTAAATCAGGCGTAACACAACGAACTTTGTGTGCCCAAGCTGAAAATTGTGGCATTAAAAAGGTTGCCATTTTGAGCATGCGCAGGTGCATTTCAGTTTTCCCAGGCGCAGTCTATACTTCAGGACGTGGCGGCTTCCTGCGCGCATGCACAGATGACCGGCCAACTTCTGGGACTTTAGCAGAGAGGGCAGACAGCGTGCCAGGAGATTTTTGTCAGAGGCTGCTGAGGCCTTAGTGCAGGCAGTGGAAAGGAGATGGACTGCACTGCATCTGGTTGGGGGAGGGAAGCCACTGCCAAGCATCTTTAAACACAACTGGTGTGAGATCGCACAGGAGGTGTCCGCAGCAGACATGGTGGCCAGAATTGGCACCCAATGCCAACAAGAAGTTCAACAACCTACCGAGGGTCGTCAGGGCGAGTACCCTTCACATTTATGTATGCCTACTATCCTTCCAACATCAATGTCACACACTATGTGAAGTCTTTGATGGAACTGCCCCTTCTCAATGTGTTGCAGGCCATGGTGTGGGTTGCAGAATGCAGCAGAAAGCTGACAGCTCACTTCTCCAGCCATTGTCTCTGGATTCAGGATGCACATGCCCTCTTGTTCCCTAATCTTTGTGCACCGTCATCGCACTCCATCCCCACTGCTGATTAGCGTTTCATAATCATGACCCTGAGGTTCTATGCTACCTGCCTCTTACCTCAAAAACCTCATGCAACATCCACAAAAAAGTGAAGACATTTGCACATGCACACAGTGGCAGCTATTGAACTATGGGAAGGCAAATGTGGCACAACAGGAGGTGGACTCTTACTGAACCCTTCTTATTGTTCTTATTGCAGATGAAGCTCTCACACAACGGACGGGAGCAACGACATACTGGATGAGGACAGCCGCAGCTGCCGGATCTAACGGATGTTGAACCTAACAGTTCGGACAGTGGTCAGGGCGATGCTGAACCCTCTTCGGGTAGTGAGAGTACGTGCATGGAAATGCGACTGATGTGACGTCATTGAGCCCTTATATGAAGTGGTCTAGCCCCTTTACATGTACATGTCCAATGCTACCTTCCTGCTATCAGCCTGCACCCTCTCCTGCTGCGAACAACACATCTCTTGTTTTCTGCTTGCAGATGACCAGCCACAAGCACAACATCCTTCGCGGGAGCCATCTACATTTGGCCACGGGAAAGACGATGAGGGAGGGGATGAGAGTGTTCTGCATGAACCTCAGAACCCAGTAGTCGCCCTGTCTGGCAACACTATATCTGGGGATGAAGCCAATTTCCCGGGGTTTGAGGAGTCGGAGGCTCCTGGCCCCAGTCGCCTACAGCAACGCGATGAGGGATGGGAATCTCGGAGGCCAGCTCTCCTGAGGGTGAGTCGGCATAGTAGTCCTGCTGAAGGACAGGCAGATGTGGACCTGGACTTGGTGGCAATGTCCAGGGATAACACAGAGATGCACCGTTCATGGGTGCATTGGGTAGGATCCCCGAGAGCATCGACAAACTTGTGAGTGTTGCGGAGGCTGCCTCACGCATTCTCCGTGCAACTCAGGACTCCAGCGAGACCATCCTTGCCCACTCACAGAGGCAGGTAGGCTCCAACAGCAACAGTGGCATTCCGGAGTGTATGGCACGTGCCATTGATCACGTCACAGGAGCAATCGCATTGTGGGCACAAGCTATGCTGCAACCTGATGATATCATGCGGTCACTGACTGGCCATCCTCTCTGTCATCCCCACTGTCCAACGGGGAAGTGATGGTGCCGAAGCAGGTCAGCAAGTTGTGGTGACACATCATGCTCTGGATGCTGCGGCTCAGTCCTGTCTAAGTGTCAGTGGCTCCCAGGAAATGGAAGGTGCTGTCCTTCCTCAGGATGACAGCATTCCAACTGCCACCACTCACTCTCCAACCATACAGCTTACACGGTCCACTGGCAATCACTAACTAGTGGGGTGCCACAGGGATCAGTGCTGGGACCCCAACTATTTACGATCTATATTAACGACTTGGAAGAAGGGACCGAGTGTAATGTTTGTTGATAATACAAAGATGGGAGGAAAAGCAATATGTGAGGAGGACACAAAAAATTTGCAAAAGGACATATAAATTTACAAAAGGACATAATTGAGTGGGCAAAAATTTGGCAGATGGAGTATAATGTTGGAAAATGTGAGGTCATGCACTTTGGCAGAAAAAAATCAAAGAGCAAGTTATTATTTAAATGGAGAAAAATTGCAAAGTGCTGCAGTACAGTGGGACCTGGGGGTACTTGTGCATGAAACACAAAAAGTTAGTATGAGGTACAGGAAATGATCAGGAAGGCCAATGGAATCTTGGCCTTTATTGCATAGGGGATGGAGTATAAAAGCAGGGAAGTCTTGCTGCAGTTATACAGGGTATTGATGAGGCCACACCTGGACTACTGCATGCAGTTTTGGTTTCCATAATTACAAAAGGATATACTTGCTTTGGAGGCAGTTCAGTGAATGTTCACTAGGTTTATTCCGGAGATAAGGGGGATGACTTATGAGGAAAGGTTGAGGAGGTTGAGCCTCTACTCATTGGAATTGAGAAGAATGAGAGGTGATCTTATCGAAACATATAAGATTATGAGGGGGCTTGACAAGGTGGATGCAGAGAGGATGTTTTCACTGATAGGGGAGACTAGAACTAGGGGGCATAATCTTAGAATAAGGGGCCACCCATTTAAAACTGAGATGAGGAGGAATTTCTTCTCTCAGAGCGTTGTAAATCTGTGGAATTCTCTGCCTCAGAGAGCTGTGGAAGCTGGGACATTGAATAAATTTAAGACAGAGAAAGACAGTTTCTTAAACGATAAGGGAATAAGGGGTTATGGGGAGCAGGCAGTGAAGTGGAGCTGAGTCCATGATCAGATAAGCCATGATCGTATTAAATGGTGGAGCAAGCTCAAGGGGCCGTATGGCTTACTCCTGCTCCTATTTCTTCTGTTTTTATGTTACACTCGAGCCACCAAAGACTGCTTAAGCCGATGCTGAGGTGCAGCAGTCTGAAGCCGGTCCTTCCAGGCCCAGAGCTGGTCCAGGGCATTGTACTATGCCATCTGCACTGTCTGTCCCCCTACCACAGCAGCGCGCTCAAGCAGCATTGTTGTAGGCACTGAGGTCCCATTGAGGAGCAGCAGGAGGGGATGAACAGAAGGGAGGGGGAAATCTCTGGGCAAGTCTCACCGTGGCCACTCTCATCCCCTTCCTCATCGTCTTCCCCATATCAGTGCACCTGTAAATAGTTGTTTTGTAATAATGCAGTTCTTCTTCACCTACTTGCAGCAGAACGCTGTTTATTGTATGGTTTGTTTTGTTGGTTTATAATATCGTTCGGTTTTGCTGGTTTATTGTATAGTTTTGTTTTGTTGGTTTACTGTATCATTGGATATTGTTGGTTTACTCTATTTTTGGATATTGTTGGTTTACTGTATAGTTGGTTTGTTTGGGGGACTATTGATTGCTACTTTCCTTGATAAGATTCTCACTTTGAGCTTCTGGCGTTGTCGTATGTATCATCCTACAAATCCCCTGGGAGGACAGAGGGACCAACATCAGTGTCCTCGACCAGGCCAACATACCCAGCATCGAAGCACTGACCACACTTGATCAGCTCCGTTGGGCAGGCCACATTGTTTGCATGCCAGACACGAGACTCCCAAAGCAAGCGCTCTGCTCGGAACTCCTTCACGGCAAACGAGCCAAAGGTGAGCAGCAGAAACATTACAAGGACGCCCTCAAAGCCTCCCTGATAAAGTACAACATCCCCACTGACACCTGGGAGAAACTGGCCAAAGACTGCCCTAAGTGGAGAAAGCGCATCCGGGAGGGCGCTGAGCACTCGAGTCTCGTCGCCGAGAGCATGCAGATATCAAGCACAGGCAGCGGAAGGAGCATGCGGCAAACCAGTCCCACCCACCCCTTCCCTCAACGTCTATCTGTCCCACCTTTGATAGAGACTGTGGTTCTCATATTAGACTGTACAGCCACCTAAGAACTCATGTTAAGAGTGGAAGCAAGTCTTCCTCGATTCCGAGGGACTGCCGATGATGATGATGATGATGATGGTGTATCATTCTGAAGTTCAGCGTAGATGTGTCTTTATGGTGGCACATAGCATGGCCAGTCTTAGATGCCTCCCTCAGCTTCCTCCATTCAAGCAAACCGGTCCATTATGAACTGGCGACATGCGGCTCTTGCTCTGGCAGCATCTCCATGCTGCCTCCCCTGTGGATGCGGTGACTGTGCAATCAGTACCTCGCCAGGCTCCTCTTCATCGTCCTCCTCCTGAGATGGGCCTGCAATCCCTACTGGCAATGCCTGGTCCCTCATGATGGGGAGGATATGGGGTCGGAAGCTCAGCTCAGGGTCAAACAGAGGATACAAACAGTCTGGTTTAACCTGAGACAGTGGCCAGGGAGGGGAATGGAATTGATCTGTAGGGAACAGATTTGTGGCAGGGCTTCGGTCTTCCCAATGTTTAATTGCAGCAAATATTGTCTCGCCTAGGACTGGATGTTGGACAAATAGTTATGATTTGTGCAAAAGACAGGACTTACTGCATTAATAGTGGTAAATGGTAGGAATAACAGCACTGGCCACACATAGTAGAATACAGTTCAATGAGTTTGATTTTTATGCATTAATTATACAGAACAAAAAAAAAATGTAGGAATCACAGAAGGTTGCTGAGAGGTGCATCATTGTTAAATCTACTAATAAATCCATAAACATGCCCAAAAGTGCAGCGATTTGTGACCGGAAAAGAGATACAGAGGCACATTATAAGGTCAGGAATATTTGCTGATGATTCCATTATGTTCGGCTCTATTCAGAGCTCCTCCAATAATGAGGCAATTCAGGTCAGCCTGCAGCAGGACATCGAGGCTTGGACTAACCTGTGACAGGTAACATTCATGCCACAGCTATCTCTTCCTGAACATCAGTGGTACCACCATTGCCGAGTTGGCCGGGTTACCATTGGCCAAAAGCTTAATTGAACTAGCCACATCACCACCATGACTACAAGACCAGGACAGAGACTGAGTACTTTGCGATGAGTGGCTCACCTCCTGATCTCTCCGAGCCTCTCTATCACATACAAGACTCAAGTCAGGAGTGTGATGGAATACTCTCCACTCATCTGGGTGCAGCTGTTAAGAACACTCAAGATGTTCAACAACATCCAGGACATAGCAGCCTGCTTGATTGGCACCCTGTTGGACTTAACACTCACCCCATTCATCACTGGCAGACTGTGGCTGCAGTACATGCTATCTAAATGCGTGCACTGCTGCAATTCACCAAGGATATTTTGATCTCTACCACCAAAATCAGAAATGTTTTGGGAAGGCTATCACCTCCAAGTTCTCATCCAAGTCACACATCCTGACTTGTACATATACAAAGAAAGAAAGATTTTGCATTGATATAGCTCTTTCATGAAGTCAGGATGTCCCAAAATGCTTTACAAATAAAGAAGTACTTTTGAAGCCATTGTGGGAAAACAAGGTGATAAATTTGTGTACACCAAGGTCCCACAAAACAGCAATGAGATAAATGACCAGATAATCTGTTTTGGCTGTTGGATGATGGATAAATGTCTGCCAGGACACCCGGAGAACTTCCCTGCTCTTCTTTGTTCAGTGTTATGGGATCATTATTGTTATGTCTTCAGATGCTCGAATAATGCCTCCACGAGACAGTGTGTTGGGCTTGAACTGTTGTGACCTGAATCCATTTAATGTAACTCCAGAGTGAGGATCACACATGGTGGCCTGCCTTTTATACTAGGCCAGGCACATCTGTACAGGTAATCTACAAGTCTCCCACTGCAGTGCCCTCTGGTGGTACACCTTGTAATAGTACAAGCAGTAACCATGTAGGGTACATGACATCACTCTCCCCTAAATCTTTAGTGCAAATTGCCTTTGCATTGACTGTGCTCTGGACTTAGCTGTATCTGGTTGACCCTTGGCGGGTCGTTTCTATCTTGAGTGAGTAGGTGATGTTTCGTTGGCAGTAGAGCTGCTGGTGGTTTCTGTTTGTGTGTCCATGGCCACTCCATTCTCTCTCCTCCCCGCCCCCCCACGCCCTCCCACATACAGATTGTGCCGTTGGCTCATTACATTCATATACATTCAAGTCCCCCAAAAAAAGTTGCATTTACAGTATTGCATTTGTGGTACCGTGGTGAGGTAAGTACATTAGAATGGCGAGGTACATGCTTGGTATATACTTGGAGTCAGTGCTGGGGTCAGCACTGATGCATGAGGACAAACTAGTGCCAGAACTGCTGGATGGTGTCCAGGAGTCTGGTGGCGGCGCGGTGCCCAGTGCTGGCAGTGGGAACCCGGTTGGCTTGAGTTGCCTGCACTCGGGGCTTTTGCCGTTGCTTCTAGCATCGGGCAGGTTCACAGATGCCTGTGACCTCCCTGTCCTCTCCTTGCGCCCCAGGTCACTGCTGCTCCCTGAGGAACAGTCGTCCAGCAGTGCACAGGGAACTGCTGACTTGCTTACCTGGGCGTTATTTGGTTTGGGATCCTGGCTGGTCCCAGTTCCATTTGGGAGACCCGTTGCAGGTGAGCGTTCGTTCAAGGATGTAGCCTTGGTGGCGGTAGGGTCTGGGGGCTGCGCCTTAGCGCAGTTTGCTCTTTCTGGCTCATGGCGGTTGGTGCCATTGGGTGCCTGAAAGTTGGAGCCGATCGGGGGCAGGGTATCGATACCATTGCCGTTGCCCTCCTGAGATGGCTTGCTCTGCAGCTTGTATATATTAGCTGCTTGTGGCCACACTCTGTGGTACATCACTCTGGTCCCAGGGACGCAAGCTACAGTATTGGTTAGCTCGCTGGACCTGTGTGCTCCCGATGGGTGTTTGCCCACTGCATTGACTGTAGGCAGTTGAAATTCTACATCACACAGCGTTTCATTACTTATTGTAAATAACCTGTAGCTCCGATCGCAATCGCGCGACTTTACCTTGCTTATTGCATGTACACAACTCTGATCATCAATTACACATTTTACATCTAACTCACAGTTGCTGTTACATTGATTGAGAGTGTGGAACTGTCCCTTTAAGTATGGTGAGTTGTGGGCCTCCTTTAAGAGAGCCTTGCTATCTTTACCCCAATCCTCTTCTTCGCTTGGTGCCACGTGTTGCTCCATCAGCACTGCACCTCGTGGTCCGGCCGCCACCATCTTTTTCTTCAGCACCTCACCTCGTGGTTTGGGTGCCATCTTTATTTTAATCCACGATGTCAACTGCTGTGATCTTCTTCTCCCCGGATTCCTCCACCGAAGTTGGGAAGTCGCCTCTGGGTCTGATTTTCTTCCTCCGGAGTCCTGCCACTGGAGCCTGGAAGGTGCGGTCAGGTCGTCTCAGTTGGATCATCTCCACGCAGTCGTGCTGAGCGGTCTGTGCTTCGGGTGCTGTGCTGGCTTGCTCTCTGGTGCTGAATCCAATCTCAGGTGAGGGCTTGTTTTGCCTCTGAGTGTGGGGGACGTCGATCGCTGGAGGGATGAAATCTTCTCAGCTCCAATGGATCTTCTCCATCCACCTTCTTCCGAGTAGTGTTGGTCCATCACCTGCAACAATCCATAGGGATAACTTGTGCACCACGCCATCATGGAGTACCTTTACATCCGCACTACCAACGACTGGGATAAGTTCATTGGTGTAGGTGAGCAGCTTTGCCTGATCCGGGACCAACTTTGGTTGTTCAGCTTGATTGTCCCATGGCCTCTCAAAGGCTTCTTGATTCATTACTGACTGGCTCGCCCCTGTGTCCACTTCCATGAAGACTGGAATGCCATTTATCTCGACTTCCATTCTCAACGGGGAACACTCAGTGGTGCAGGTAAACATGCTATATACCTCATCGTGGGGCTGAGCTGCCTCTTTGACTATCGCTTCATAATCCGCACTGGAGTCATGGCCATCGGCAGACTCTTCATCAATACAGTGAGTCATATTTCTTTTACACATTCGCTGGAGGTGGCCCTTGGTGCTGCAGCCTTTACATACATAGTCTTTAAAACGGCACTGGTGAGCCCTGTGATTCCCTCCGCAACGCCAGCATGGAGCTACTCGATTAGCCCCCCTCGGCCGACTCTGAGTTAACGGACTCGGGGGCCTGTTCTCTCTTCCCTGAGAAGATTCACGTTCTACAGTCCAGCCTCTAAAAGGCGCCACTCTATGCACAGTACTTGCCGGGTTTGAGTCCTGAGGATGAGTCATCCGCCTAGAGCTGCAGGTCGAGGTCATGAATGCTTGGCTCACGGAGATGGCCTTCTGCAGTGTGACTGTGGTATCCGCAGATAGTAGTTTATGAAAAAGGACCTCATGGCCGATTCCGATGACAAAGATATCCCGCAGCGCTTCGGTGAGGTGGTCGCCGAAAACACACAGTGCCGCCAACCACCTGAGGTCTGCAGCTTATTTTGCGATCTCCTGGCTTTCGGGCCGTCGGTGTGTATAAAACTGGTGTCTGGCTATGAGGATGATCTCTTTGGGCTTGAGTTGTTCTTGGATCAGTGTTACAAGCTCCTCATAAGTCTTGGTTGTTGTCTTCGCTGGTGCCAGCAAGTCCCTAACAAGTCATAGACGGTGGGCCCACAAATGGTTAGCAGGAGAGCTCTGCGCTTATCAGCCAGTGTGGCCGGATTGTCGCCTGCCAGGTCATTTGCTGTGAAGAAATGGTCGAGCTCTCTACAAAGGCTTCCCAATCATCACCATCGGCGAACTGCTGCAACATAACAAGTTTAGCCATTTTCGCGTGAAGGTCCGTAATCTCATTGCCAAATGTTATGTCTTCAGATGCTCTAATAATGACTCCACGAGACAGTGTGCAAAACATAAAAACGGATAGTAAAAGCTTTTACAGATATATAAAACGGAAAAGAGTGGCTAAAGTAAATGTTGGTCCCTTAAAAGATGAGAAGGGGGATTTAATAATGGGAAATGTGGAAATGGCTGAGGCCTTAAACAATTATTTTGCTTCGGTCTTCACAGTGGAAGACACAAAAACCATGCCAAAAATTGCTGGTCACAGGAATGTGGGAAGGGAGGACCTTGAGACAATCACTATCACTAGGGGGATAGTGCTGGACAGGCTAATAGGACTCAAGGTAGATAAGTCCCCTGGTCCTGATGAAATGCATCCCAGGGTATTAAAAGAGATGGCGGAAGTTATAGCAGATGCATTCGTTATAATCTACCAAAATTCTCTGGACTCTGGGGAGGTACCAGCGGATTGGAAAGCAGCTAATGTAACGCCTCTGTTTAAAAAAGGGGGCAGACAAAAGGCAGGTAACTATAGGCCGGTTAGTTTAACATCTGTAGTGGGGAAAATGCTTGAAACTATCATTAAGGAAGAAATAGCGGGACATCTAGATAGGAATAGTGCAATCAAGCAGACGCAGCATGGATTCGTGAAGGGGAAATCATATTTAACTAATTTACTGGAATTCTTTGAGGATATAACGAGCATGGTGGATAGAGGTGTACCGATGGATGTGGTGTATTTAGATTTTCAAAAGGCATTCGATAAGGTGCCACACAAAAGGTGACTGCAGAAGATAAAGGTACGCGGAGTCAGAGGAAATATATTAGCATGGATAGAGAATTGGCTGGCGAACAGAAAGCAGAGAGTCGGGATAAATGGGTCCTTTTCGGGTTGGAAATCGGTGGTTAGTGGTGTGCCACAGGGATCGGTGCTGGGACCACAACTGTTTACAATATACATAGATGACCTGGAAGAAGGGACAGAGTGTAATGTAACAAAATTTGCAGATAACACAAAGATTAGTGGGAAAGCGGGTTGTGTAGAGGACACAGAGAGGCTGCAAAGAGATTTAGATAGGTTAAGCGAATGGGCTAAGGTTTGGCAGATGGAATACAATGTCGGAAAGTGTGAGGTCATCCACCTTGGGGAAAAAAAACAGTAAAAGGGAATATTATTTGAATGGGGAGAAATTACAACATGCTGAGGTGCAGAGGGACCTGGGGGTCCTTGTGCATGAATCCCAAAAAGTTAGTTTGCAGGTGCAGCAGGTAATCAGGAAGGCGAATGGAATGTTGGCCTTCATTGCGAGAGGGATGGAGTACAAAAGCAGGGAGGTCCTTCTGCAACTGTATAGGGTATTGGTGAGGCCGCACCTGGAGTACTGCGTGCAGTTTTGGTCACCTTACTTAAGGATGGATATACTAGCTTTGGAGGGGGTACAGAGACGATTCACTAGGCTGATTCCGGAGATGAGGGGGTTACCTTATGATGATAGATTGAGTAGACTGGGTCTTTACTCGTTGGAGTTCAGAAGGATGAGGGGTGATCTTATAGAAACATTTAAAATAATGAAAGAGATAGACAAGATAGAGGCAGAGAGGTTGTTTCCACTGGTCGGGGAGACTAGAACTAGGGAGCACAGCCTCAAAATACGGAGGAGCCAATTTAAAACCGCGTTGAGAAGGAATTTCTTCTCCCAGAGGGTTGTGAATCTGTGGAATTCTCTGCCCAAGGAAGCAGTTGAGGCTAGCTCATTGAATGTATTCAAGTCACAGATAGATAGATTTTTAAGCAATAAGGGAATTAAGGGTTACGGGGAACGGGCGGGTAAGTGGAGCTGAGTCCACGGCCAGATTAGCCATGATCTTGTTGAATGGCGGAGCAGGCTCAAGGGGCTAGATGGCCTACTCATGTTCCTAATTCTTATGTGTTGTGCTTGAACTGTTGTGACCTTAATCCATTTAATGTAACTCCAGAGTGAGGATCACACATGGTGGCCTGCCTTTTATTCTAGGCCTGGCACACCTGTACAGGTAACCTACAAGTCTCCCACTGTGGTGCCCTCTGGTGTCACACCTTGTAATATTACAAGCAGTAACCATGTAGAATACATGACAATGATGTCTACCTGAGAGGGCATGTGGGGCCTCGGTTAAAATCTATGTCAGCATTCTTTCATCCTCACTGAGTCAATATCTTGAAATTCTCTATCTAACATATCATGGCAACACCTTCACACTGACTGCAACGGTTCAAGAAGAAAGCCCACCATCACTTTCCCAGGGCACCTCAGGCATGGCAATAAATGTGGCCTTGCCACTGTCACTTACATCCCATGAACAATAAAAGAGGAAGTGCAAATAAACTTCCTTGATGATGCATTTAGTAAAACAAGAACAATATGGGCCAGGAAGGCCTCAGGTTCTGTCGTGGTCAAAGTTGAGCTAGCTGTTGTCAGTGGGAATACAGAATTGGCCAGGGTGGAGGGAGGACTGGAAACAAATCCAGGTTCATGCTCTTAATTATATCGAATAATTGGTGCTGGAAAGCATATGTCAGGTACATATTGTCATGTATTTCACCATCTTGCAATGACAATAGTTATGTAACTGTAACTCATGCATACTGTACCTGTACCCTTGAAATGCACACCCTGACCACAGCGGGTGAGCTTGCGGGAGACACTCCTCACCTGGGTTTCCAGGTATAAAAGGGGAGGTCCCACCCAGGGTCAGCACTCCTTGGTCCTGGGAATAAAGTGAAGGTCACAGAGTGACCGTGTCTGATATATACATGCCTCGTGTGAGTTTGTAACAAGGTGCAGAGACACTACATTTGGCGACAAGAAACAGGAATCACCGAACCACGAGGATGGCCACTGGTGGCACAGAGGAACGTTACTGTGTGGTTGAGGACTGGGATGACTTTGTGGAAAGACTCCAGCAGAGCTTTGTCACAAAGGACTGGCTGGAAGAGACAGCGGCTGACAAGCGGAGGGCGCATCTACTGACCAGCTGTGGTCCACAGACGTATGCACTGATGAAAGACCTGCTCGCACCCCAAAAGCCAGCGGACAAGTCCTTCGAAGCAAGCTGATCAGTGAGCATCTCAAGCCGGCAAGTAGAGTACACATGGCCCGGCACCGGTTCTACTCTCACCAGGGTCAAAACGTCTCGGACTTCGTGACAGAACTGTGGCGCTGGGCCAGTCTCTGTAAGTTCTCCGATGCCTGCAGGTTGGAGATGTTAAGGGACTTTTTCATCGAGGGCATTAACCATGCCGGCATTTTCAGGAAGCTCATAAAGACCAAGGACCTGACTTTAGAAGGGGCGGCGTTGATAGCTCAGACCTTTATGGCAGGGGAAGAGGAGACCAAGCTAATTTACGCTCACAGCCCTGGTTTTAACGTTGCGATGAACCAGGGAGTTAATGTTGCAAAAGTGATACAGAACCCCGCAGGCAGGCAAGACCAATTCGACACCGCCCAGGCAGCAACAAGCTCCAGGGTGGGCCCGCAACAGGGACAATGGAAAGGGGATCAGCAATTCATGCCATCATGAGGAACAATGCATCCTGTGATGGGACCATTAACACCCTCCATCAGAGTGCTTAGAAACAGCCAAATGGGCCATCAGAGAGGAATGCCTGGGAATAGTCCTTTTGTTAACAGCACTCTCAGATCATGCTGGAGGTGTGGGGGTAGACACACTGCCAAAAGCTGCAGGTTCCAGCTTTATACCTGTAGGATTTGTAATGTCAGTGGACACTTGGCCAGGATGTGCAAAAAGGCAGTAGCGAGGCTAGTCTGCGAGACAGAGGAACCAGACGAGGGGTCTGTAATGCAGGATGAGGACTGGGGAACAACCTTAGATGTTGAAGTTCAGAGAGTTCATGTGGCTGACGTCCACAGCTCATACACTAAAACGCCACCCACGATGATGAAAGTCTTACTGAATGGCATCCCAGTGCACATGAAGCTGGATACGGGAGTTAGCCCGTCACTCATGAGTGCCCAACAATTTGAGAGACTATGGCCACACAGAGCTAGCAAGCCCAAACTGGAACGCATTGAGATGCAGCTACGCACGTACACCAAAGAGATCATCCCAGTGCCGGGCAGTGCAAACTTGGTGGTAACGCATAATGGATGACAGAACCGGCTGCCACTCTGGATTGTTCCGGGAAATGGCCCCGCGCTTTTGGGGAGGAGTTGGCTAGCTGAGATGAATTGGAAATGGGGGGATGTGCAGGCCATTTCATCCGTGGAGCGAAGTTCATGCTCACAGGTATTGCAAAAATTCGAGTCACTCTTTCAACCCGGTGTCGGAACATTCAAGGGCACTAAAGTAGTGATACGCATAACTCCGGACGCCAGATCAGTGCACCACAAAGCCAGAGCGGTGTCGTACATGATGCGTGAGAAAATTGAAAGTGACCTGGACAGGCTGCTCAGAGAGGGCATAATTTCAGGCGCTGAATTCAGCAACTCGACAAGTCCCATCGTTCCCGTCCTCAAAGCAGATGGCTCGGTTAGGATTTGTGGCGACTACAAAGCCACCATCAACCGAGTGTCGCTGCAAGACCAATACCCACTTCCAAGAGCGGAGGACCTCTTTGCCATACTGGCAGGTGGAAAGCGGTTCACGAAGCTGGGCCTCACTTTGGCCTACATGACTCAGGAACTGGCTGAAGATTCCAAGCTTCTGACCACCATCACGATGCACAAAGGATTATTTGTCTACAACAGGTGCCCGTTTGGCATTCGTTCGGCAGCAGCTATCTTTCAGCAAAACATGGAAAGCTTGCTCAAGTCCATCCCTGGAATGGTCGTATTCCAAGATGACATTCTTATAATGGGTCAAGACACCGAGGAACACCTCCGCAACCTGGGGGAGGTGCTATGCCGATTGGATCGGGTAGGCTTGCGGCTGAAAAAGGCCAAGTGCGTGTTTCTGGCCCCAGAGATCGAGTTCCTGGGCAGGAGGGTTGCCGCAGACGGGATCCGGCCCACTGAATCAAAAACTGAGGCGATTCGCTTTGCGCCCAGGCCTGGCAACACGTCGGAGTTGCGATCATTCCTGGGGCATTTGAACTATTTTGGGAACTTTCTGCCGAACTTAAGCACATTGTTGGAGCCGTTACACATGCTCCTCCGTAAAGGTTGTGAATGGTTTTGGGGGGATTGTCAAGAACGGGCTTTCAATAAGGCAAGGAACCTGCTGTGTTCCAACAAACTGTTGACTTTGTATGAACCCTGTAAAAAAACTGGTTTTAACATGCAATGTTGGGTGTGTATTGCAGCAGGGTAACGATGACGGCCGCCTCCAACCGGTGGCTTATGCCTCCAGGTCGCTCTCCCAGGCAGAGCGTGGATACGGCATAGTCGAGAAGGAGGCACTCGCGTGTGTGTACGGTGTGAAAAAGATGCACCAGTACCTTTTCAGTCGACATTTCGAGCTAGAGACGGACCACAAGCCGTTAACATCCCTGTCGTCCGACAGCAAGGCTGTCAACGCTAATGCGTCAGCTCGCATACAGCGATGGGCCCTCACGCTGGCTGCGTATAACTACACCATATGGCACCGGTCAGGCACCGAAAATTGTGCTGACGAACTCAGCAGGCTCCCACTGGCCACCACCGAGGAGGCGTCGGAGCAGAGTGCCGAGATGGTCATGGCCATTGAGACTTTTGACACTGCGGGCTCCCCCATCACAGCCCGACAGATCAAACTCTGGACCAACAGGGACCCCCTCCTATCCATGATAAAAAAAATGTGTCCTGACTGGGAATTGGGCGCCCGCACATAGGGCGTGCCCCGAGGAAGTCAGGCCGTTTCAGAGACGGATGGATGAATTCTCCATCCAAGCCGACTGCCTGTTATGGGGCAGCCGGGTAGTCATACCCCAGAAAGGAAGGGAAGCATTCATCAAGGAACTCCACAGCGAGCACCCTGGTATCGTGTTAATGAAGGCCATTGCCCAGTCACATGTATGGTGGCCGGGGATTGGCTCAGACCTGGAACACTGGATTCGCAGGTGCACGGCGTGTGCCCAGCTGGGCAATGCCCCCAGGGAGGCTCCACTCAGCCCTTGGCCCTGGTCCACGAGGCCATGGTCACGTATTCACGTAGACTATGCGGGCCCGTTCATGGGGAAAATGTTCCTGATCATAGTCGATGCATACTTGAAGTGGATTGACTGCATCATATTGAACTCATGCACGACATCCATCACAGTGGAGAGTCTGCGTACAGTTTTTGTGACCCACGGCTTGCCGGATACCCTGGTCAGCGTCAATGGCCCATGTTTTACCAGCCATGAATTCCAGGAGTTTATGTCGGGCAATGGGATCAAGCACTTCCGGACAGCGCCGTTCAAGCCGGCTTCCAATGGCCAGGCAGAACGGGTGGTCCAAGTCATAAAGCAGGGCATGCTACACATCCAAGGACCCTCCCTTCAGTACCACCTATCGTGCCTCCTGCTGGCCTACAGGTCCCAGCCGCACTCGCTCACGGGAGTCCCGCCAGCGGAACTCCTCATGAAACGCACGCTCAAGACGCGGCTGTCCTTCATTCACCCAGACCTGGCAGGCATTGTTGAGGGCAAGCACCAGTCCCAAATCGAGCTCCATGATCGTGGCTCAAGGGGGAGGTGTATAGAAATAGATGACCTGGTATTTGTTCTTAACCATGCTTTGGGACCCAAATGGCTTGAGGGCACCATAATTGGCAAAGAAGGAAACAGGGTCATGGTGGTCAGACTAAACAATGGGCAGATATGCCACAAATACTTGGACCAAGTAAAGACAAGGTTCAGTGCAGACACGGAGGAACCGGAAGAAGAGCATGATGAGATAGCACCCACACCACTGCCAGCGTATGAGCAACAAAGACAGCCCTCAGCATGTACAGTATCGGCAGCCAGCCCGGACAGGCCGGAATCACCTCAAGTGACAGAGACGTGTGCTGAGGCTCAGCCACCAGAACCACAACTGCGGCGCTCCACGAGAGAGTGTCGACCACCCGACAGACTTAACCTCTGAAACTAAAAGACTTAAGGAGGGAGGTGATGTCATGTATTTCACTATCTTGCAATGACAATAGTTATGTAACTGTAACTCATGCATACTGTACCTGTACCCTTGAAATGCACACCCTGACCACAGCGGGTGAGCTTGCGGGAGACACTCCTCACCTGGGTTTCCAGGTATAAAAGGGGAGGTCCCACCCAGGGTCAGCACTCTTTGGTCCTGGGAATAAAGTGAAGGTCACAGAGTGACTGTGTCTGATATATACATGCCTCGTGTGAGTTTGTAACAAGGTGCAGAGACACTACACATATAAAATTAGATCAAGTTTGGCTGTGAAACCCTCCAACAATCACTGTCTCGAGTTAGGCTGAGGTACCAAAGTAAATTCTGTATTTGTGAACAGGGGCCCAATGCAAAGGTTCCATTTGGGGTCCCTCCATCGTTAAAATCAAAATGATTAAACTTATCACTGAGTCCGGTCAGGGCCACGTGCGATTTCATGAGTTGCACAGTCCTCACACCACTCCTGTCTGAGAAACTAGTCTAGCAATAGTTAATCCCTTCAGCGGGAGCAGGGAGGAAAATTGGTAAATGTAATGTATGTGCTTAATGTGTTCTTTGCTTAAGAATTCATAGCAACACATTGCTATTAAGAACGAGTTGGTTTATTAATAAAGGTTTAACAATCACATACACATTACCAGTTCATCCACTAGGCTCATAAATGCATACCTCATAGTGGATGACCTAGACACAACTGACTGGGGTTTTATTAAGTCAAGTGACTGGCTAAGCCACCCACAATGCAACAGCTCTACAACTCTTTTGGGTTGAAGACAAAATAACCAATTAAATCAAGTGCCCCCTGATTAAAAGGGGCGGGGGGGCGAACACTCCAAACAGTTTTCAATTGCCCTTTTTTAAAATTTGTTTTGTTTTTTTTGCGTGTTTTTTTGGGGCACTAAAACCACAAATTATACAAGTGCCCCCTGGCTAAAAGGGAGAGGACACTAAAACCCAGCACAATAAACCAATTAAACTTTTAAAACATATAAAATCAAATTAAAATTTGGTTGCCGGGGGTGATGATGCACTCCAGTCCCTCCGGCGCCCACCTCTCGCGGAGGGCCACGAGGGTACCGCAACAGTTCTACAACTCTTTTTGTAGAAAACAAAAATAAACATTAAATCAAGTGCCCTCTTATTAAAGGGGGGTCACTCCAAACAGTTTTCAAGTGCCCTTTTTTGTTTTTTTTTTGTTTTTTTGTGGGGTTTTTTTGTGGTTTTTTTGTGGTTTTCTTTTGGGCACTAAAACCACAAATTACACAAGTGCCCCCTGGCTAAAAGGGAGGGGACACGAAAACTCGGCACAATAAACCAATTAAACTTTAAAACATATAAAATCAAATTAAAATTTGGATGCCGGGGGTGATGATGCACTCCAGTCTCTCCGGCGCCCACCTCTCGCAGAGGGCCACGAGCGTACTGAAACAGCTCTACAACTCTTTTAGTTGAAGACAAAATAAACAATTAAATCAAGTGCCCCCTGATTAAAAAAGGCGGGGGGTGGACACTCCAAACAGTTTTCAAGTGCCCTTTTTTGTGTTTTTTTGGGGGGTTTTTTGTTTTGTTTTTTGTTTTGTTTTTTTGGGCACTAAAAGCACAAATTATACAAGTGCCCCCTGACTAAAAGGGGAGGGGGACACTAAAACCCGGCAATAAAACAAATTAAACTTTAAACCATATAAAATCAAATAAAAATTTGGTTGCCGGGGGTGATGATGCTCTCCAGTCCCTCCGGCGCCCACCTCTCGCAGAAGACCGCGAGTGTACCGCAACAGCTCTACAACTCTTTTTGGAGACAAAAAATAAACATTAAATCAAGTGTCCCCCGGACACTCCAGACACTTTTCAACTGCCCTTTTTTTTTGTTTTTTTTGGGGGGGGTTTTTGTGGGGTTTTTTGTGATTTTTTGGGGGGCATTAAAATCATACATTTTACAAGTGCCCCCTATAAAAGGGGAGGGGGACACTAAAACCGACAATTAAAACAAATTAAACTTTAAACCATATAAAATCAAATTAAAATTTGGTTGCCAGGGGTGATGATGCTCTCCACTCCCTCCAGCGCCCACCTCTCGCGGAGGGCCACGAGCATACCGCAACAGCTCCACAACTCTTTTTGGGGACAAAAAGTAAATATTAAATCAAGTGCCCTCCGATCTGGGGGACACTCCAAACATTTCTCAAGGCCCTTTTTTGTATTTTTTTGTAGTTTTTTTTTGGGCACTAAAATCATAATTTTTTCAAGTGCCCCCTATAAAAGGGGAGGGGGACACTAAAACCGGCATTTAAAATAAATTAGATTTTAAAACATATAAAATCAAATTAAAATTTGGTTGCCGGGGGTAATAATGCACTCCAGTCCCTCCGGTGCCCACCTTTTGCGGAAGGCCGCGAGCATACCGCAACAGTTCTACAACCCTGTGACCATACTCACAGGTGCATACATTACAGTAAAAAGCACAAAAAGCATATGGTATCTGGGAACTATTGTTCAATAGACTATTTGATCAGAAAGCAAGGAGAAACACTACATCACCTCACTATCAAAGTCTGGTGCTGAATCTAATTAATGATGTCTGATGTCTATATTAATTAAAAATTAACAGCAACGGTAGCAATGTCCATAAAGTCTTCTCTAATACACATGCCAGCAATATTTACTAAAATCTTGTAGATTTTTCAGATATAATGCTATGTGTCCATAATCATTTGCTGTGCTTGAAGAAGTAAATTAATTAACATCTTTGCAATTCAGGCTGCAAAACATACATGGTGTTTTGAACAAACCATTCATTGTGTAATAGAGTCAGTAAACAGAAATGTTGCTGTATGACTTCTGTTTCATAATCACAAATAACCATACCAGACAATCCATCAATAATCAAATGATGTTTACTGACTGCAATTCCTTGATGAATATTAATAACTATTGATTACTAATAAATGTAAGCACTTGAATAACAAGTTTAGTTACGAGTCATTAAGGCTTTACATGGCTCAAGAGAGAATTTTGAAATTATTGAGTGGAAAATTACTTTCTTCAGCGCCTGTTGTACCTGCATGCCAACTTTCAATGACTGATGTACCATGACACCCAGGTCTCGTTGCACCTCCCCCTTTCCTAATCTGCCGCCATTTAGATGAATATTCTGCCTTCGTGTTTTTGCCCCCAAAGTGGATAACCTCACATTTATGCACATTATACTGCATCTGCCATGCTTTTTCCCATTCACCTAACCTGTCCAAGTCACCCTGCAGCCTCTTAGCGTCCTCCTCACAGCTCACACCGCCACCCAGTTTAGTGTCATCTGCAAACTTGGCAATATTACACTCAATTCCGTCATCTAAATCATTAATATATATTGTAAAGAGCTGGGATCCCAGCACTGAGCCCTACGGCACCCCACTAGTCACTGCCTGCCATTCTGAAAAGGACCCGTTTATCCCGATTCTCTGCTTCCTGACTCTATCCACATCAGTACATTATGTGCTTTGATTTTGCACACCAATCTCTTGTGTGGGACCTTGTCAAAAGCGTTTTGAAAGTCCAAATACACCACATCCACTGGTTCTCCCTTGTCCACTCTACTAGTTACACCGTCAAAAAATTCCAGAAGTTTCGTCAAGCTTGATTTCCCTTTCATAAATCCATGCTGACTTGGACCGATCCTATCACTGCTTTCCAAATGCGCTGCTATTTCATCCTTAATGATTGATTCCAACATTTTCCTCACTACTGATGTCAGGCTAACCGGTCTATAATTAACCGTTTTCTCTCTCCTTCCTTTTTTAAAAAGTGGTGTTACATTAGCTACCTTCCAGTCCATAGGAACTGAACCAGAGTTGATAGACTGTTGGAAAATGATCACCAATGCATCCACTATTTCTAGGGCCACTTCCTTAAGTACTCTGGGATGCAAACTATCAGGCCCCGGGGATTTATCGGCCTTCAATCCCATCAATTTCCCTAACGCAATTTCCTGCCGAATAAGGATATCCTTCAGTTCCTCCTTCTCACTAGACCCTCGGTTCCCTAGTACATTCGGAAGGTTATTTGTGTCTTCCTTCGTGAAGACAGAACAAAGTCTTTGTTCAATTGGTCTGCCATTTCTTTGTTCCCCATTATAAATTTACCTCAATCTGACTGCAAGGGAACTACTTTTTTCTTCACTAATCTTTTTCTTTTCACATATCTATAGAAGCTTTTGCAGTCAGTTTTTATGTTCCTGGCAAGCTTCCTCTTGTACTCTATTTTTCCCCTCTTAATTAGGCCCTTAGTCCTCCTCTGCTGAATTCTAATTTTCTTCTAGTCCTCAGGTTTGCTGCATTTTCTGCCCAACTTATAAGCCTCTTCCTTGGATTTAACGCAATCCCTTGTCCTTGTTAGCCACGGTTGAGCCACCCTCCCCGTTTTATTTTTACTCCGACAGGGATGTACAATTGCTGAAGTTCATCCATGTGATCTTTAAATGTTTGCCATTGCCTATCCACCATCAACCCTTTAAGTATCATTTGCCAGTCTATTCTAGCCAATTCACACCTCAAACCATCGAAGTTACCTTTCCTTAAGTTCAGGACCTTAGTTTCTGAATTAACTGTGTCACTCTCCATCCTAAAAAAGAATTCTATCATGTTATGGTCACTCTTCCCCAAGGGGCCTCGCACAACAAAATTGATAATTAGTCCCTTCTTATTACATATCACCCAGTCTAGGATGGCCAGCTCTCCAGTTGGTTCCTCGACATATTGGTCTAGAAAACCATCCCGAGTACACTCCAGGAAATCCTCCTCCAATGCATTATTTCCAGTTTGGTTAGCCCAATCAATATGTAGATTAAAGTCGCCCATGATAACTGCTGTACCTTTATTGCACACATCCCTATTTCTTGTTTGATGCTGTTCCCAACCTCACTGCTACTGTTTGGTGGTCCGTACACAATTCCCACTAGCGTTTTCTGCCCTTTGGTATTCCGCAGCTCCACCCATACCGATTCCAAATCTTCCAAGCTAATGTCCCTCCTTACTATTACATTAATTTCCTCTTTAACCAGCAACGCCACCCGCCTCCTTTTCCTTTCTGTCTATCCTTCCTAAATGTTGAATACCCCTGGATGTTGAGTTCCCAGCCTTGGTCACCCTGGAGCCATGCCTCCGTGATGCCAATTACATCATATCCGTTAACTGCTATCTGCGCAGTTAATTCGTCCACCTTTTTCCGAATACTCCTCGCATTGAGGCACAGAGCCTTCAGGCTTGTCTTTCTAACACACTTTGCCCCTTTAGAATTTTGCTATAATGTGGTCCTTTTTGTTTTTTGCCTTGGGTTTCTCTGCCCTCCACTTTTACTATTCTCCTTTCTATATTTTGCTTCAGCCTCCAATTTATTTCCCTCTCTCACCCTGCATAGGTTCCCATCCCCCTGCCATATTAGTTTAACTCTTCCCAACAGTACTAGCAAACACTCCCCCTAGGACATTGGTTCCAGTCCTGCTCAGGTGCAGACCGTCCGGTTTGTACTGGTCCCACCTCCCCCCAGAACCGGTTCCAATGTCCCAGGAATTTGAATCGCTCCCTTCTGCACCACTCCTCAAGCCATGCATTATTCTGAGCTATTCTGCGATTCCTACTCTGACTAGCACGTGGCACTGGTAGCCATCCTGAGATTACTACTTTTGAGGTCCTACTTTTTAATTTAGCTCCTAGCTCCCTAAATTTGTGTCGTAGGACCTCATCCCGTTTTTACCTATATCGTTGGTACCTATATGCACCACAACAACTGGCTGCTCACCCTCCCTTTTCAGAATGTCCTGCACCCGTTCCAAGACATCCTTGACCCTTGCACCAGGGAGGCAACATACCATCCTGGAGTCTCGGTAGCGGCCGCAGAAACGCCTATCTATTCCCCTTACCTGCCTTTGCTCCATATCCCTTGATTATGAAAATCTTTTGATCTCAGTCTTGAAAATTTAAATTTTAGGGGAGAGAGTTGAAGATTTCCACTACCCTTTGTGTGAAAATCTACTTCCTGATTTTGCTTCTAAAAGGCCTAGCTCTAATTTTAAGATTATAGGCCTAAAAATTGACCCTGTTAGCACCTCCCATTATAGCATCTGGTGGCTTAGGCAGGGGGGCGATAACGGGGCACTAACCGGGTTGCGACCTGGCACGGCAATAACAACGACTCCTACCATATTCGACATGAGTTTTGCGGCATCAGTGCTGCGATGCTTCCCGATCTCCTTCACCCGGAGATCATGACGTCATCGGCGTGCGCATCGCCCCGGTAGCGCTCCAGACGCGAACTTGCATTCCGCCCCCTGTAACATCGCTGGGCAAAAATATCAGCAGATACAGGAGGCGTCCATCGGGAGGCTGAGCATTTCGAGGGGGATATTTAAAGGACAGGTGGCTGAGGTAAGGTTTTCATGGGTTCATGCCCTCAATCGAACAGCCCGGCATTCTGCTTGACTGCCAGGCTGATCGAGCGGGATTGGAGCTGCCACCCTGGAGTAGGTAAGTTTTTTTTTGCAGAGCCAGAAGTGATGGCCCTTCCCTTTAAGGGAGGGAAGGAGCCTTTCAACATGATAGTGCTGCATGGCCCAGTGTGCAGTGCTGCTACAATTGTGCTGCACTTCCTTCCTGGAGCACAACCGCCAAATTTTTTTAAAGTTTGAACACATTAGTGTTCCAACTGGGGCGGTCCTGAATTTCTCCCCCATGTTTTCTTGTTCTGGATTCCTCCACCCAAGGAAATAGGTTATCTGTATCGACCCTATCAAATCTCTTTATCATTTTAAATACCTCAATTAGATCACCTCTCATCTTTCTAATTTCAAGCGAATACAGGCTTATACAATCTGTCATCATAAGTTAACCCTTTAAGTCCAAACAATTGATAAAAAGGGAGAAAATAGTATATGAGAGTACAGAAAATTATTATTTAAATCGAGAGAGATTGCAAAATGCTGCAGTACAGAGGGACCTGGGGGTCCTTGTACATGAAACACAAAAAGTTAATATACAGGTACAGCAAATAATCAGGAAGGCAAATGGAATGTTGGCCTTTATTGCAAGGGGGGTGGAGTATAAAAGCAGGGAAGTCCTGCTATAACTGTACAGGGTATTGGTGAGGCCACACCAAGAATATTGCATACAGTTTTGGTCTCCATATTTAGGGAGGGATATACTTGCATTGGAGACAGTTCAGAGAAGGTTCACTAGGTTGATTCCTGAGATGAAGAGGTTGACATATGAAGAAAGATTGAGCAGGTTGGGCCTAAACTCATTGGAGTTTAGAAGAATGAGAGGTGATCTTATTGAAACATATAAGAGACAAGGTAGATACAGAGAGGATGTTTCCACTCGTAGGCGAATCTAGAACTAGGGGGCATAGTTTAAGAATAAGGGGTCACCAATTTAGAACCGAGAGGAGGAGGAATTTCTTCTTTCAGAGGGTCGTAAATCTGTGGAATTCTTTGTCCCAGAGAACTGTGGAGGCTGGGTCATTGAATATATTTAAGGTGGAGATAGACAGATTTTTGAGCAATAAGGGAGTCAAGGGTTAGCAGGCAGGGAAGTGGAGCTGAGTCCATGATCAGATCAACTATGACCGTATTAAATAGCTGAGCAGGCTCGATGGGCCAAATGGCCTACTTCTGCTTAGGCCTCAGCTATTTAAAATCTATATTAACAGCTTTGATGAAGGGACCAAGTGAAATATATCCAAATTTGCTGACGATGCAAAGCTCGGTAAGAAAGTAAGCTGTGAGGAGGTTACAAAGGGGGAAGAATTCATGGCCTTTGCGCCTCCCGTTAGTGCCCCCAGGGGCACTATCGTGGCACAAATAACTTTTTGCCTGGGTGTGGCGCCGCTACCGACTTCCGCAAAATTCCGCGGGAGTTTAGCGGTGGCGGTAACTGGAAGTGCCCAGTTGGATTACAAGAGTAAAGAAGTCTTATTACAATTGTACAGGCCTTTGGTGAAACCACACCTGGAGTACTGTGTACAGTTTTGGTCTCCTTATCTGAGAAAGGACATACATGTGTTAGAGATGGTGCAACGAAGGTTCACTAGAGTGATCCCGAGGATGAGAGGGTTGACCTATGAGGAGAGATTGAGTAGATTGGACCTATACTCTCTGGAGTTCAGAAGAATGAGAGCTTATCTCATTGAAAAATATAAATTCTGAAGGGGATTGACAGAGTAGATGCTGAGAGGTTGTTTCCCCTGGATGGACAGTCTAGAACTAGGCACCATAGTCTCATGATAAGGGGTAGGCCATTTAAGACTGAGAGGAAGAGGAAATTCTTCACTCAGAGGGTTGTGACTCTTTGGAATTCGCTATCCCAAAGGGCTGTGGATGCTGAATCATTGAATATATTCAAGGTTGAGATAGATAGATTTTTGGACTCTCGGGGAATCAAGGGATATGGGGATCAGGCGGGAAAGTTGAGTTGAGGTTCAAGGTCAGCCACGATTTATTGAATGGCAGAGCAGGCTCAATTGACCATATAGCCTACTCCTGCTCCTAATTCTTATGTTCTTAAGTCCTAGTATTATTCTGGTGAAGCTACGCTGTACCCCTTCCGAGGCCAATATAACCATCCTGAGATTCTGTGACCAAAACTGAACAGATGGGGTCTGACCAAGGCTCTTTACAATTGAAGCAGAACTTCCTTCCCATTTATTGCAAGTCCCCTTGAGGTAAAGGTCAACATTCCATTAGCCTTTTTGATTATTTATGTATCTGCCCACTAGCTTTTAGTAATTTGTGTACATGGGCACCTAAAACCATTTGCTCCTAATCTCGCCGTTAAGAATATATTCCAGTTTGTATTTCTCAGATCCGCACCTCCTCATATTGAACTCCATCTACTATAGTTTTGCCCACTTATTTAGTCTGTCTATGTCCCTTTGTAAATTCCTGCTCCCATCCACACAACTTACTGTGCGCCCTAAATTTGTGTGATCTGCAAACTTGAATATACAACTCTATGACTAGAAGTTTGCTATAGCCAAGAAATGGGAAGTGTTTAGACTAAATAAGTTTAAACGACACCACCTGAAGATGGTCTAGGTAGCACGCAAAATTCATGCTCACACCTCGTTAACATGATTTTAGTCTTAAAACTCAAGCTCATTGGAATTTCACTGAATAGCTGGACCAATATTGGGGGCAGTCTAATTGCAACTCATGATTGCCACAGACTTTTTCCACTACTTAAAGGGGAGGTTCTTTTTTTTTTACATTTATTTGTTCATGGGATGTGGGTATCACCAGAAAGGCCAGAATTTATTGCCCATCCCTAATTGCTCTTGAGAAGGTGAGCCACTACTTAAGACCCCATTGCTGTGGGTCTGGCGTCACATATAGGCCAGACCAGGAAAGGACAGCAGATTTCCTTCCCGAAAAAACATTGGCAAACCAGATAGGTTTCATTACTGATATAATCTTTTTTTTTAATTCCAGATTTATTTAGTTAATTCAGTTTAAATTCCCCAGCTACCATGTTGGGATTTGAACTCTTGTCTCCAGACTATTAGTCCAGGCCTCTGGATTACTCATACAGTAACAGTCCCACTATGTTACTGTTCCCTATAATTTTCCTGTTAATGCTACACCACCTCATTGTTAGGCTTGTTGTGTCTGCAGCTGCCCCAACAGCAACATAGTCAACATTAAGAGACCAAATGCAGCCATGGCCGGCTGGAGACGGAGGGAGAGAGCCCGGAGGTTCTAAGATGAAGCTCTTGAGGTGCTTGCGGTGGAGAGGAGGTGTAAAAGTGCAACATCCCCACCGACGCCTGGGAGTCCCTGGCCAAAGACCGCCCTAAGTGGAGGAAGTGCAGGAGGGGCACTGGGCGCCTTGAGTCTCATCACCGAGAGCATGCAGAAAACAAGCGCAGGCAGCGGAAAGAACATGCGGCAAACCTGTCCCACCCACCCTTACTCTCAATGACTGTCTGTCCCACCTGTGGCAGGGTCTGTGGCTCTTGTATTGGACTGTTCAGCCACCTAAGGACTCATTCTAAGAGTGGAAGCAAGTCTTCCTCGATTCCGAGGGACTGCCTATTATGATGATGATGATGATGAAGAGGAGGTCAGTGGTCCTACACCCACAAATTGGCAGGAGACCCTCACTATAAATATCTCGGACTATGTGGAGGGAGATTACAGACCACGTCACGGGCAGCTCTGTGGTCCCCAGTATCCACACGCAGTGCAGGAAGAAGTTTAATGAGCTCACACAGATGATCAGGGTGAGTGAAGGCTTCAGCAAATGCCACACGCTGTACCAAAAACTTCACACACTGCTCAATGCACCACACCCACAGCGCACACCCACAGCGCCCACCCACCAACAATCTCTACCGATCAGCACTCACACCTACATCTCACACCTTGCAATCAATGACAACTTTTCAACTATGACAGGCACATCACCCAAACATATTTTACTGAACTCACTCAACACTTCTCTTTCTCTTGCAGACCAAACTGGAACAGAATCGCTGGGAGCAGGAGCGGACAGGCAGGGGCCAGGTGGACATTGAAGAGCTGAACCAGCTGGAGAATCGAGTGCTGGATATACTTGGCGCCATGTCCTTGATGCCGTGGCAATTGGCGACATTGACCCCCTTGAGGATAACAACGGTATGTTTCCTCCTAATCCTTCTTCTTACACCCTACTTCCCCCTCAGCCCATAATCTTTTCTCACTTACAAGCTACTCATGCTATATGCATGCTCACCGTAACCCAACTCTTGTGCATTTCTGCTTTCAGATAATCAGCAAGCACCCGAACAGCCTGTCCCCAAGGGCAGAGGAAGAAGAAGACATCTGTCACTGCATCTGTCACTTTCAGACACCAGCTCAGATGTAGGCAGTACACGTACTTTAGAGGCTAGTGTAGTAGCGGGATCTGCACAGGGTGAGGCAGTGGGTGCGAGTGGGCTGCAGCAAGGCCAGGTGGAAGGGGTAGCTTGGGGGCCAACTCCCCAGCGGGCAGATGAGGACCTTCAGAAGAAGAGTGATGGGCATGCACAAATAAATGGCAGATGCAATGGTAAGCTTGCCAGAGGGTCTCTCAGAAATGTCAAGTAGGGCAGGGGACTCTGCCTCCAACATTGCACGGGGCTCTGCACAGAGTGTGGAGCCCAGGATTTCTAGTCTGGAAATGATGGTACACTCTCAAAGAAACCATGGGATCCAGACGTGATGACGCGTATGATGGGCGATGGCGCAACTTCCATTGCAGAACAGGTAGAAGCGACCCAACTTCTTAGTGCTGCAGTGGAAGCTCAAACTGCTTTCATGCAGTCTCTGCTTGGTGCCATCCCAGCCCTACCTGCCCTCATGCAGTCTTAGTTTGAGGCCATCCATGTTCAGACTGCTCTCATTCAGTTTCAGCGTGAAGCCTCACAAGCTCAGAGTCCTCGCATGCATTGTTTAAAAAGGAAGTGATAAACTGAGCAATTACAGGACAGTTAGTTTAACCTTGGTGGTGGGAAAATTACTGGAATCAATTCTGAGGGATAGTATAAACCTTCATTTAGAAAGACACAGATTGATCAAGATCAGTCAACATGGATTTGTTAAGGGAAGGTCATGTCTGACTGACTTGATTGAATTCTTTGAGGAGGGTCGATGAGGGCAGTGCATTTGATGTAGTTTACATGGATTTTAGCAAGGCTTTTGACAAGGTCCCACATAGTAGGCTGATCAAAAATGTAAAAGCCCATGGTGTTGTGTATGCAATAACTGTTAGACTAAGTACTGTTTAACTCCAAGAGGTATGACCTTGGCTCTGCTTTATTAAGGCCCAAAGTGCCTAATATACAAAATGACTGGCTTTTTATACTTGGGCAGCACACACGTGCGTGCAACCCAATGGCCTCCAACAGTGATGTCATCTAGTGGCTAGTGATCCCAAAAGTACATATATGACAATAATCTCCTCTGAGATATTAACACAGTATTTTACAAATTGAGACGGTCCTGTGTTTTACGCTCCCGGGTTGACCGTCTCAGTGCAACTCCAGCCTTGGGTGAGTGTTCAGAGTCTGTTGTGACTGGTGGCTGGGTGGCTGACCTGGTGGCAGTGGCAATGACCATGTCAGGGATTGAAAGTCCATTTTCATTGAACATGTCAGAGATTGAAAGTACCGAATCACTGATGACAACTGAGTCCTCTGATGACTGGAGGTAGGTTGGTTGGTCGTCGATTTCTCTTCCTCCGACTGTTCCGGTTCATTTGTGTGCCGCAGCTTTGTCTGATCCATATGTTTCCTGCATGTTTGCCCATTTTTGAGCTTGACAATAAATACTCTGTTGCCCTCTTTGGCTATGACAGTACCAGCGATCCACTTGGGACTCTGACCATAATTCAGAACATATACAGGATCATTTACAGAAATATCGCATGACACAGCTGCGCGATAGTGATACCCTTGCTGACCTTGTCTTCTATATTCAACATGACTATTCAAGTCAGGGTGTACAAGAGATAGCTTGGTCTTAAGACCTCTCCATCATTAGTTCAGCAGGCGAAACCCCAGGAAGCGTGTGTGGTCTTGTACTGTAACTAAGCAGTATGCATGACAGGCAGGTCTGCAGTGACCCTTGGGTTACTTGCTTCATACTCTGCTTTATGATTTGGACAGCACATTCTGCTTGCCGATTGGATGCAGGTTTGAACGGTCCTGACCTTACATGTTTGATACCATTGAGTTTCATGAACTCTTGAAACTCCTGACTGGTGAAGCACGATCCGTCGTCGCTAACAACGATGTCAGGCAGGCGATGTGTCGTGAACATGACACTGAGATTCTCAATGGTAGCTGTGGATCTGCTGAATGACATGATTTTACACTCTATCCACTTCGAATATGCATCCACCACAGCTAAAAACATTTTCCCCAGGAAGGGACCTGCAAAGTCTCTGTGAATTCTGGACCATGGTTTGGACGGCCATGACCACAGACTCAGCAGTGATTCCGCTGGTGCTTTGCTGAGCAAGTGTTGCACTGATGCACACATGATTCCAGATCAGAGTCAATTCCCGGCCACCATATATGAGACCTGGCGATGGCTTTCATCATTACAATGCCGGCATGTGTGCTATGTAGCTCATGTACAAACTTTTCTCTCCCTTTCTTGGGCATAACAACACGGTTGCCCCACATGAAACAATCCAGCTGAATAATTAGTTCATCTTTGCGACGAATGTAAGGTTTGGTCTCCGCGCACATTTGCTTGGGTATGGCAGACCAATCACCTTTTGAGGATGCAACTCTACACCATGATAAAATCCGATCCTGGCTGGTCCAGGTCTTAACTTGTTGAGCCGTGACAGGGTTCCTTCACTCTCAAAAGCATCCATAACTAACAATAGGTCCGCTGATTGTGACGTTTCCACCTCCAGTGTGGACAGCGGCAGATGGCTCAAAGCATCGGCACAATTTTCGGTGCTAGGTCTATGGCGAATGACATAACCATAAGCGGATAATGTCAGCGCCCACCTCTGGATGAGGGATAAAGCATTGGTATTGATACCTTTGTTTTCAGAGAACAGTGAAATGAGCGGCTTGTGATCTGTCTCCAGTTAAAACCGAAGACCAAACAGGTACTGATGCATCTTTTTAACCCCATACACACAGGCTAGTGCTTCTTTCTCTACCATGTTGTAGGCTCTTTCCGTTTTAGACACACTTATTGAAGCATACGCGACTGGTTGAAGTTTACCCGACTCATTAGCTTGTTGGAGTACACAACCAATTCGATATGACAAAGCATCACAAGCCAATACTAAACATTTACGAGTCATAATGTACCAGCAGCTTGTTAGAGCAAAGCAGATTAGTGGCTTTCTCAAAAGTTCTGTCTTGAGACGCACCTCACACCCAGTTGTCGCCTTTTTTTAGCAGCATGTGCAGTGGTTCTAATAAGGTGCTCAATTTAGGTAGGAAGTTACCGAAGTAGTTGAGTAGACCCTGGAACGAAAGCAGCTCCGTCATATTTTGCAGCTTGGGTGCATTCTTGATGGCCTTGGTTTTCGCGCCCGTGGGCTTGATGCCGTCAGCAGCAATTTTCCTCACCAGGAATTTGACCTCTGGTGCCATGAAGACGCACTTCGAACGTTTCAGTCTGAGTCCCACTTTGTCCAGACACTGTAGAACCTCTTCCAGGTTGTTCAGATGTTCCTTGGAGTCATGACCTGTGATCAGGATGTCATCTTGGAACACGATGGTTCTGGGAACGGACTTCAGTAGACTCTCAATGTTCCTCTGAAATATTGCTGCAGCCAAGTGAATTCCAAAAGGGCACCTGTGATAAATAAACAGTCCTTTATCCGTGTTAATGCACGTAAGTCTCTTCGACGTCTCGACCAGCTCCTATGTCATGTAGGCCGACGTCAAGTCCAGTTTGATGAACGACTTCCACCTGGCTAGCATTACAAACAAGTCATCAGCCCTCAGTAATGGGTACTGATCTTGTTTCGAAACCCTGTTGATTGTAACCTTGTAGTCTCCACAGATTCTGACTGTGCCATTACTTTTCAGTACAGGAACAATGGGGCTGGCCCATTCATTAAATTCAACCGGTGATATGATCCCTTCACGCTGGAGTCTGTCCAGTTCGATTTTGACCTTCTCCCTCATCATATACGGAACTGCCAAGCTCTATGATGGATGGGTCTTGCATCCGAGTCCACGTGAATCTGCACCTTAGCTCCCGTGAAGTTGCCGATGCCTGGTTCGAACAGCGATGGGAACTTGCTCAATACTTGGGCACGTGTATCGTGCTCCGATGACAATACCTTGATGTTGCTTCAATCGCTCTGATTTTTTCAAGCCAGTTCCTGCCGAACAGCGTTGGGCCATTGCCTGGGACAATCCATGGCAGTAACTCGTGAACCCCACCATCATACGATACTTTAATTGTGGCACTGCCAATCACCGTTATGAGTTCTTTGGTGTACTTGCGTAACTTGGCATTGACTGGACTCAGCCTGGGCCTCACAGTCTTAGTATCCCATAGCTTGTCGAATGCCCTCTGGCTCATTGTCGATTGACTTGCCTCCGTGTCCAGTTCTATCGATACCGGCACCCCATTAAATTTCACGTTGATCATTATCAATTTGCTCTTAGTTAGGAACAAGTATAGTCAATACACTTCCTCCTCTGGTATCTCGGATTGCATATCCGGATCCGCGCTAGCCTGACCATCATCCTCCACGTGGTGTGTCGCAGCACGTTTGCTCATCTGCGGACACTTGCACTGGAGATGCCTCGCTCTCAGACAGCCTTTGCAACTATATTGCTTAAATCGGCACTACGGGTGCCGGTGATTTTCCCCACAACACCGACACGGAGAAATCGGATGCGTTCTCGCTGGTGGACTTTGGGCAGCCACAGGTTTTGCGTATGCAGTCGGGTAAGCCCTGCCATGTGCCGCTCTGCTGAACGCCGAATCAATCATATTTACAGTACTTGCCGAGTTTCAATTTTTCACTGCTTTAGACTTCTATCCGTCGTCGTGCATGACTAAGCAATCATGATGGCCCTGTTCAAGGCCAACATCTCCACCGCCAGTAGTTTACGCAGGATCACCTCGTGGTTGATGCTGATTACAAAGACGTCCCGCAGCATGTCTGCCAACACAATCCCGAACTTACATGGTCCCGTTTGACGTCTCAGGTTGGCAACGAATTCCGTCGCATTCTGCCCTCTGAGCGAACGTGCATGTAAAATCTATATCTCGAGATGATGATGCCTTCGTCTGGCTTAAGGTGGTCCTGTACCAGTGTCCAGAATTCTTCATACATCTTCTCTGTTGGACTCACAGGCAGGAGTAGATTCTTTATCAGACCATAAATTTTTGCACCGTAAACCGCGAGGAACACCGCGTTGCCGACCTCCTCCATTTTGTTGGCCACGAAGAACTGGCTCAAATGGCTCACAAAAGTCTGTCCAATCTTCTCCTGCCACAAATCGCTCCAACAATCCAATTGTGCTCATTTTTGCATGCAAAGGTTCTTGTTGTCTCGTCGCTAAATGTTGTGTATGCAATAACTGTTAGACTGAATACTGTTTAACTCCAAGAGGTATGACCTTGGCTCTGCTTTATTAAGGCCCAAAGTGCCTAATATACAAAATGACTGGCCTTTTCTACTTGGGCAGCACATATGTGCGTGCAGCCCAATGGCCTCCAACAGTGATGCCATCTAGTGGCTAGTGATCCCAAAAGTATATACATGTCACATGGGATCCAAGGGAGAGTGGCAAATTGGATCCAAAATTGGCTCAGTGGCAGGAAACAAAGGTTAATGGTTGAGGGGAGCTTTTGTGACTGGAAGGCTGTTTGCAATAGGGTTCCACAGGGCTCAGTACTCGGTCCCTTACTTTTTGTAGTATATATTACTGATTTTAGACTTAAAAGTAGCGGGCATGATAAAGACATTTGCAGATGACACAAAAATTGGCCCTGTGGTTGACAGTACGGAGAAAAGCTCCAGACGGCAGGAAAATAGCGAGTAACTGGTTAGTTGGCCAGAAAAGTGACAAATGAATTTCAATCCGGAAAAGTGAGGTTTTGCATTTGGGGAGGAGCAACAAGGCAAGGGGATACACAATAAATGGTAGGATACTGAGAGGTGTGGAGGAACAAATGGACCTTGGAGCGTAAGCCCACAGATCCTTAAAGGTAGCAGAACAGGTTGATAAGGCTTACGGAATGCTTTCCTTTATTAGCCGAGGCATGGAATACTAGAGCAGGAAAGTTATGCTGAACTGTATACAACATTAGTTAGGCCGCAGATTGAGTACTGCATGCAGTTCTGGTCATCATATTACAGGAAGGATGTGATTGCAGTAGAAAGAGTGCAGAGGAGATTTACGAGGATATTGCCAGGACTGGAAAACTTAAGCTATGAGGAAAGATTGGATAGGCTGGCATTGTTTTCCTTGGAACAGAGGAGGCAGAGGAGATTTAATTGAGCTGAGGTGCTGAGATAGAGTGGATAAGAAGCATCTATTTCCCTTAGCAGAGGGGTCAATAACCAGGGGGCATAGATTTAAAGTAGTTAGTAGAAGGATTAGAGGGGAGATGAGGAAACATTTCTTCACCCAGAGGGTGGTGGGAGTCTGGAACTCACTGCCTGATAAGATGTTAGAGGCAGAAACCCTCATCACATTTAAAGGTACTTGAATGTGCACTTAAAGAGCCGTAACCTACAGGGCTATGGACCTAGTGCTGAAAGGTGGGATTAGGCTGGGTAACTCTTTTGACCAGTGCAGGCATGATTGGCCGAATGGCCTCCTTCTGTGTTGTAATTTTCTATGAATATCAGCATAAAGCCACCGTGATGACTGCTGCCATCGTGGTTGGGTTTACCACTGTCGATCGGGGCTTTCAGTGTGTCGCAGCAGGCCACCAATCTGTGCTCCAACAGATTGCTTGGAATGCTGAGACGCCATCCCGGGGGGTGGCAGTGGGTCAGTGGAGTAGAAACCTGCTGTCCTCTCTCAGGATGACAGCATTCCTGCTCCCACCACTGCCACTCCGCCATTGTCTGCCGAGAGAGAAGACAACGTAATCCCTTCTCCTGGTGCAGAGAGCCTCAGTGACCTCCTGAATGCAGCGATGTGAGATGTTAGATAAGTCCCTGCTTCAGACTGGAAGGGTCCTCTGGTAAAGAAATTGAGGGCCACGGTAACCTTGAATGCCATTGGGAGAGCTCTGGTCTGAGGCTGGAGATTTGATTGCAGGAGCTGGCAGAGTTCTGTGATCACCTCCTTGGTGAAGCAGAGCCTCCTGATACACTACTCCTCGCTTAATTGGAGGTAGGAGAAGTGCTGTTGGTAGACCCTAGGTGGGTAAGGCCTCCTGTTGAGAGCTCTGATGGCCCTCCTCCTCCCTCTGCATGCATGTTCCCATCTTTTTCACTGCCTCCGCTCTTTCCACTGTGGATCCTGGAGGGTGAGGTCGACTGCCAGTACAGCCCCCATTACTTTTAGCAAGTGTTGCAGTTTGAAGTGTTTCAAAAATAATTAGGGAATTTTGTACTTGCCAGAACACACCCTGATACCAACTAATGTTGAAATAACTAAAGACTACTCTTGCAGTTGCAGGAAGTAGCACACAGCCACTCACACTTCAAAACCTTGTCAGGTGCAAGTGATTGGTGATGTTCTCTTTAAATATCGTCGCTGGAGCCGGCTTCCTGCTGTTGCATGCCAGCTCCACCTCACATTGCTTTCTCCAGCCAATAATTGCAATGGCCAAAACCAAATTAGGAGATTGGGTGTCAAGTGAGCATTGTACACTCATTGGGCGACGGCAGTGAAGAGTGATGTACGTCATCAAGGTCCAGATCGGTAATTGGAGTGTGGGCAGATACAGCAGGAGTGGCAAGAGACTGTGGAGGGATGTGATCGGGGCCCAGGAGAGGCGTGAGTTCGGGGCCAGGGGCCCAGGGGCAGCACGAGCCAGCCCACACTGCGATATGTGTGGACACTAAGTCTCCAGTTGTTTTTGATAACCCTTGCCACTGGACCAAGACCTAGCTCTGTCAAACCCATGTGGTGGCTGGTGTGCAACATTTAAAAAATCCACGCACAGGCATCTTCCACCCCTCAGGATGTAGTTCAGGACCTGGAATTCATTGAAACACCTATGAACTCTTCCCTTTTTGGCGTGGAAGCAAGTCATCCTCGCTTCGAGGGACTGCCTATGATGATGATGATGTACACTCACTGACGTCATGATCTCTATGATTGTGATGTCCTCGGTGATCGAGTTTACCGGCATCGATACCGACAACTCGAAAATGACACCCCCCACTAGAACCACCACCAGTTGGCAGTAGAGCGATGGCCGGTGTTATTAGCACCAGCTCATGCTGCAAATGTGTGGCGGTGAAGACACAAATTTTTAGCCCTATATTTCTACATCCAAGACATTAACGTATATGATGAAATGCTGAGGCCCCAGTATAGACCCATGTGGAACACCACTTGTCGCATCCCGTAATCAGAAAACAAATCCTTTATCCCTACCACCTGTCTCATCACCCCCAATCAATTTGCAACCCATGTCACAAGGCTACCTCTAATTCTGTGTGCTTTCATTTTTGCTAATATTCTCGTGCGCGGGAACTTATCAAACATCTTGTGTAAAAAATAAAGAAAGACTTGCATTTATATCGTGTCTTTCATGACCACTGGATCTCTCAAAGTGCTTTACAGCCAATGAAGTACTTTTTGGAATGTAGTCACTGTTGTAATGTGGGATACGCGGCAGCCAATTTGCGCACAGCAACTCCCACAAACAGTAATGTGATAATGACCAGATAATCTGTTTTTGTTATGTTGATTGAGGGATAAATGTACAATAAGACACTCTCCTATCCACTATGCTAGTGACCTCCCCCAAAAAAGTAAATTAGATTAGTCAGACATGATGGTTCTCTTTGATCATCTGATACTTGATGTTAAATTGACAGATCTGTGGTTACCTGGTTTCTCTCTCCCTTTTTAAATAATGGAGTGACCTTTGCAATTTTCTAATCCAAAGGCATAATTCCTGAATCTAGGGATTAAGCAGCTGGTGATGACTGAGCATAGATTTAAACATCTAGAACATCACGGCGACTCTCACTTCACAAGTTGCTCTGCGTAGGTCCTTTGGCATACACACCAACCAACAAAACTTGGAAAACATCATGAACTACTTCAAAAAAGCTGATGCAATTGCAAGAAAGCTGAATCCTCAAAAAAAAACACATGTAACTGGCAAACAGCCCTGAACAAAAATGTATGATTAAGTCAACATCTTCAAGGCAACTGAATAGGTTCAATTCCTTTTTATTACATCCCATTACAGGATTGTTCTTAGTTTTGAGGATTATATTCTGTAATTCACTTTGTTTTTCTGAGAAAACCTAAGTGCAGTGGTTCATCAACTTGCCATGACTTAAGCTGTAGATATACCCAATCTCCCATCAGTTGTATTATAGGCAAGTTTTGCAATGGTGGATTTAGATATTTTTGAAAGGTAAGTGAGCTTTGGTGCAACATGTATTTCTTAGGAAGAGTCTGGGAGCCTGGAGCCATTAACTTCTGCCAATTGACAATTAGCCACATTAAATTTATTGCATTCAGATGCTTATCCACATTTTCCCAAGCCCTCGGTGCTGCTTGTCTATGTGGACAGTGTCCTAAAATGCAAAGACTGTCAACCTGCTCTGCCACACATGGTCCAGCAGTGCCCAAACAGAAACATCACTAAATGTTGGGGGACAGAATGCAGCTGCACTTCTGCCCACCGTTGTTTTGCACTTAATTTGGCTGGCCAGAATATGCCTTCCCTTTAAGCTGCTGATGCAGCCCTTTCCATCCTGTAGCAACATTAGATTTCTCACCCGTCAAACCAGAAAAGAAATAAATGGTGATGCTTTTGTTTGACGAGTTCAACAACCTGACCTTGAAAATGGTGGACTTTCCCAGCACCCTGCGACTGGAGCTGGAAACATTGGTTGTCCATGCAGACAGTTAGCATCAATGGCTTCACTCAACAGCACCAGGAAATGATAGTGGGAGCAAGTGACAGTGAGAAATAAAAACACTCATTCCTTTGAAATAACTTAACAAACTCCCAGAAATTTTTTTAAATCCTTACAATTACTGACAAGATTTTATATTCATTTTCCAGGCTCTCCCCCAAAAATAATTTCCTGCACTCACTGACAGGTTTTGAGTATTTTATTTATTTCCAGGATGTTTAAATTAACAAATGTAAAAAACAAATCAAAGTTTCCCACATTTACTGACAACATATGTGTCCGTCTGCCTATCACTATACATAATAAATTAATTTAAAGTTTGCTACAATTCCTGAGAGGATTTTAATCTTTTCTTCCCTTACCAGGCTGTTCCCTGTGTTTTGTGACTACAGTATTCCATTTTCAGCACAAGCATAGTCAATCTGTCTCCACAACAAATGTGCTGAATATGCTCACTGTTGAAACTAAAAGTGCAGCCTATGGTCCAGCCAGTGTTTCCAGCCCCAGTTCATGCTATTTACACATGGTAAGAAAGTCAGCTGTTTATCGCCACATAGGGCACCGCGATTCCTCTCTTCTCCACGGGTACCGAAACATAGCGCAAGTGTAGAAGAGATGAATCATGACGCAGCAACCTCAACATCAGCTGACTTTCCCACTACCGTCCAAACTGTGAATCAGGTTGACAACTGTGCTCCTGGCATGCTTCATGCAGATGTCCATTGTATAGCTGATGAGGAAATTCTGAGACTTCAAATGACAGATACTGAAAAGTATTACCTGGAGGTCGGATATGACAACATGCACTCGTCTATCCAGGATTCAGTGCCTACCATGATTGGGGTGCAGAGGGACAAACAGATACTGCTGAAGCTTCTCAACTCTAGCTCGTGGAACCATTGGTGAACGGGGAATGCTGTATGTCCATGTTGTGGTCAGGATGATGGTGGCAATGTACTCGCACATTTTATGCTGAGTTTTGCTGCTCATGTGGAGCCCCTTGTACCTGTTGTTTTACCAGCAAGGGCTCAAATCCATACTTGTCAGTTAACAGCAACTGACAGTAATGACAAACTAGTGGCACCAAGATGATACACCCAGAGATAGAAGGTTAGACCCAGTCAATCCTCTGTGGCAGACTAGGTATTCCAATATCTAACCCAGAAAGGTGTATATTACTCTGGAATGCTGTCGACGATTCACCAGTGGACTTATCACTGGGTCTGGGATTCTTCCCACTCTACTTCAGGTCACCCTCCAATCCAATGCCTAATAGGTACGGTGACCTTGATTGAACAAGCAGCAGGAAGTTTACCAGCTCTCTGTACTGGGAGGGCTGTGCTGTTTTAGCTGTTTAAACTCCAGCAGTACCCCATATACCCTAAGCCGTGGCTGTATACTTATGTAAGTGGGCTGTGTGCCTACTGGGGGAAAATGTGCACTCCATACTAGATAAACAGAAACTCTTCTTGTGTAAGTTTCTCAGTAAGGTGGTTTAAAAACTCTCAAACATGATAATGGGTTTCCATCCATGAACATTTATAAACAGGCTGCTGGAGATTCACTAACTGGTTCTGAGTGCTGTGAGGTCAGATTAATAAAGAGTTTATTGGTACACTGACTTTAAAGTTGGATTTTCAGTTCAGTTGCACCTAGTTAGTGCCCCGGTGGGGTGTTAAATGCTGTTTTGGGGCTCAGTGTCGGGTGTCCAGAATTTACTGCATGGCCGGTAGATTCGGCTGCTGGTTAGCGCCGGCACAAAAACTCATTCTTGTAATCTAAATCATAGTATCATAAATAAGTCCCCTAACATTTAACTAGAATTCCTCCACAGTTTCCATTAACTACAAATGCTAGCTCTATCTCTAACAGCAAATGGACTATTCAAATGGCAAATAATGGTATCACTACATTTATTTTGCAGGATCAAATTTGTGAATGCCAAACTAATGGTTGCCACCATGATGAGTCTCCTTCTTAAAAGTGGGTGTGCTTTGTGTACAGCTAATCTATCAGGTATTACATCTAAGTGCTGACCCAGAGGCAGGAACCAGGCAGGTGGATGACAGTAGAATTCCTTTAGCTTGCTCCTGGACCTGAGTTTGCTCACACTTTGTGAGCTTGAATAACAGATGGGCCAGTTTCAGGCTGCTACTTTTCCAGTGATGTGGGTTCAGCCCGGCCCAAACTACTTTTAGGCCCCTGTGCAGTCAGTGGAGGGAGAGCTGGCTGCTATGGATGTGGTACAATAGCAAGAGATTGTATCAACATCCATTGATTTCTCTAACCGTTCTTTTTGCAGATGTAAAGGTTGGAAGACTCCATGGCAGAATTGGGTTTGAGCAAGGCAACCACAATCTCCCTCCTAGTTTGAATAAGCCTGCCCATTAAGGATGTCCCAATATAATCAAAGACCTGTATTGACATAGTCTGAACATCCATGACAGAACTTAAGACTGCCAACGGGCCTCTGCTGAGACAGGCAGCACAGCGGATAACCCTGGAGCTGCCAGTTGGATGTTTTTAATTCCATGTAGCAGAACCTCACAACTTTGGAACGTGGACTCCTCCACATTCGTCTCTCTGTTGTGGAAGCTGCTAGGCATATCACCCAGTGACTGCATTCAGTCCATCAGGCTCCAAAACCATTCTTCTTTTGACAGCAGGGCCATGGTGATCTGGATCAACAGCCTGTGTAGCTGGGGGAGGTGCGTTGGCTCTGTCGCTCCCAAGTAAGGGGCTTCATCTTCTTCCTTCTCTTGCTCTTGCCTCCACCCAAGTACTTCTCTCAGACTCTCTCTCTAGATCCTCCTGGTGGATGTTGCTGAGATTTGCATGTCAGGTCAGTTGCTTGCTGCAGCCTGGTACAACATTTCTGCTTGCTGTGTCATACTTGTGAAGAGAGAATAAAAACACTGATTAAAAACAAAACTCTCCTGAAAACATTTTTTGCAAACGACATTCTGCAAGTTGAGCACTTTCTTCTTCCATGGAAGCTTTTTGGAGACATTATAATAATTGGGAGGGACGGGCATGACAAACACTTCATTGGAACAAGCGCCTCTGCTTCACCATATCTTGTCTCCTTGGTCAAGGTCCTGCTGTTGTTAGATGCTCCTCTCTTCAAACTGGGAGACTTTATAAAACTGGCTGTCATTTGTCCCGTGTTGCACCCTACCTTTTCCTGCAGAAACGTTAAGTGACCTTGATTACTTAGAGCAAAGTATTGTCCCCAAGACCCATCTACATTTGTTAAGACCTCTCTCTATGGAGGGAAAGCTGCAATCTAGGACTTGCAGGTGCTGTTACGTAACGTTGCTGCTGCTGCATTTCTTCCTTGCCAGTACTAGTCCAGAGTCATTTGGGAGCTTGTCTAAAGTGCTCGGATGTTGTTCACAATTTAATAAGAAGAAGGCCATAACAGTGTGGGAGGAGGCAGTCTATTGCCAGGAGGCGCCCAAACACTATAATGGTTTTAGTATGTTACATTTATTTTTCTCCTCCTGCTGAGGTCATTGATTTCTTTTCCTGCACTGGATTTATGTCTTGTGGACAATGCTGTTCACATTTATAGCCTCTGCCACCTCTTGCCATGTTCTGTGTGCCACAGCCTTAAGTACCTTCTATCTAAGGCAGAAAACTAGGGCTTCCCTCTTTTGTTCCAATACCTGCAGCAATTAATTTATCACTTCTTATCCAAGCAGAGTGTCCGTATTGTATCAGCCCTCCTGTCTGACATGATACTGAAGTGCCACAGTCTGTTGAGTGCAGAATTCTTCCTCCTTGGCACTTAATTATAAAAAATAGACTGCTGGCAGTACAAACTGGGCAAAAGCGCTCCACGATATTTGTCGATAAGTTGCATGCTCCCAACAGATACTGTTTATTCACTATACAGCATTTGCTCCACAGCCTCTCCCAAAGACCTAAGCTGTACCAATCACATATCAGAGAAATTTACGGCACAGAAGGAGGTCATTCGGCCTATTGTGTCTGTGCCGGATGAAAAAGTGCTGTCCAGCTTAATCCCACTTCCAGCTCTTGGTGCATAGGTTATGACACTTTAAGTGCACATCCAAGTATTTATTAAATGTGATGAGCATTTCTGCCTCTCCTACCCTTTAAGGTACTGAGTTCCAGACCCCCACCACCCTCTAAGTGAAAAAAGTTCTCCTCAACAACCCTCTAATCCTTTTACCAATTACTTTAAATCTATGCCCGTAGTTATTAACTTCTTTGCTAGGGGAAGTAAGTGCTTTCTATCCACTCTATCTAGGACCCTCATAATTTTATGTGCCTCAATCAAGTCTCCTTTCAGCCTCCTCTATTTAAAAAAAACAACCCAGCCTATCCAATCTTTCTTCAAAGATAAAATTCTGCAGTTGGTGACAACATCTTCATAAATTTCCTCTGTACCCGCTCTAGTGCAATCACATCTTTCCTGTAAGGTGGTGACCAGAACTGTACACAGTATCCTAGCTGTGGCCTAACTATTGTTTTATACAGTTTAAGCATAATCTTTCTGCTCTTGTATTCTATGCCTCAGCTAATAAAGGAAAGTATCCTGTATGCCTTCTTAACCATCTTATCTACATGTTCTGCTACCTTCAGGGATCTGTGAACATGCACTCCAAGGTCCCTTTGTTCCTCTACACTGCTCAGTTTCCTACCATTTAATGTGCATTCCCTTGCCTTGTTAGCCCTCCCCAAATGCATTACCTCACATGTCTCCATTTGCCATTTTTCTGCCCACCTGACCAGACCATTGATATCTTCCTGCAGTCGACAGCTGTCTTCCTCACTATCAACCACAAGGCCAATTTTTGTATCATCTGAAAGCTTCTTAATCATACCCCCTACATTGAAGTCTAAATCATTGATGTGTACTACAAAAAGCACTGTGGAACTCCACTGGAAACAGCTCTCCAGTCACAAAAACATCTGTCGACCATTACCCTTTGCTTCCTGCCAGAGCTAATTTTGGATCCAACTTACCACTTTTCCTTGGATTTCATGGGATTTTACATCTCTGACTAGTCTGCCATATGGGACCTTGTCAAAAGCCCTGCTAAAATTCATATAGACTGCATCAAATGCACTACCCTCCTTGTTATCTCCTCAAAAAATGTACAAGTTAGTCAGACACGACATTCCCTTAACAAATCCATGCTGATTGTACTTGATTAATCCATTCCTTTCTAAATGACGATTAATACTGTCCCTCAGAATTTTTTCCAACAATTTGCCCACCATCGAGGTTAGGCTGTCTGGCCTGTAATTACTCGGTCTATCTCTTTCTCCCTTTTTAAACAACAGTACAACATTAGCAGTCTTCCAGTCCTCTGGCATCACACCTGTAGCCAGAGAGGATTGAAAAATGATGGTCATAGCCTCCACTATTTCCTTCTTTACTTCTCTTAATAGCCTGGGATACATTTAATCTGGGCCTGGGGATTTATCTACATTCAAAGATGCTTAAACCCCTTAATACTTCCTCTCTCACTATATTTATCAACCCTTCAGGAAAGCAGAGGTCGTAAAGGCCTGCGGTCGCACTGCAATATCCTGTGCCCTTATGACTGCGGCCATTCAGAGCCATCAGTAGCCGACCATATTGATCCCTGACCTGAAGTTGGGAGGCTATTCATTAAAGCCCATATGTTGCACTCCCCCAAATGGCTCCAAGGAAAATCAGCCCTTATGGAATTAAATTATTAAAAATTTAGAGAAACAAGAGTTAATCAAGGGCAGACAGCATAGACTTCTAAATGTGCTTTATATGAGTTTCAAAAAGCAATTGATAAGATACCAAATAAGATATATGGTTGATATGTCCTTACTATACAGTATAAATGCACACGAGGCCCATAGTTGAGAGAAGGTCACTCTGTGACCAGTTACCTTTATTACCAAGACCTCAAGTGATGAAGGTGGGTGGAGCTTCCCCTTTTATACCTGAAAGTCCAGGTTAGGAGTGTCTCCCACAAGTTCACCCCCTTGTGGTCAATGTTCTCAAGGTGTACAACTTAGGTCAGCTTAAACATAGGTTACAATGATGGTTGAATACATGACATCAACTCCCCCCCAAAGTCTTATTGGGATCACAGGTTAAGTATCTCTGGTGGTTTACGCTCCCTTGTAGAGCGCCTGAGTTGGGGCTCCGGTTGTTGAGCTCTGGCCTGAGTGGCTGCTGTTTGCGGTGCCTCAGGCCTGTCCGGACTGCCCACAGTGACTGGGCTCTCCTCCACTTGGTTCCGGTGTTCGGTCACCTGTGGTGGAGTAAACTCTACGTCGTGTTCTTCTCTGCTTCTTCTATGGGTTTGCTGAACCTCCTTTTAGTTTGATCCACATGTTTGCGGCAGATTTGTCCATTGGTAAGTTTAACTACCAAAACCCTATTCCCCTATTTGGCGATCACAGTGCCTGCAAGCCATTTGGGCCCTGCAGCGTAATTAAGGACAAAAACAGGGTCATTGACATCAATACATCGCGCCCTCGCATTCCTGTCATGTAGTCACATTGTGACTGACGCCTGCTCTCAACAATTTCTTTCATAGTAGGATGTATAACGGATAACCTGGTTTTGAGCGTCCTTTTCATTAGCAGCTCTGCGGGTGGAACCCCTGTGAGCGAGTGTGATCGGGATCAATTGGCCAACAGGAGGCGTGATAAGCGGCTATGTAGGGAACCCTCTTGGATTCTGAGCATCCCCTGTTTGATTATCTGCACTGCTCGTTCCGCCTGGCCATTTGAGGCCAGCTTGAACTGTGCCGTTCTGACATGGCTGATTCCATTGCCTGCCATGAAGTCCTGGAAGTCAGTGCTTGTAGAGCACGGGCCATTGTCGCTGACAAAGACATCTGGTAGACCATGGGCGGCGAACATTGCCCGTAGACTTTCTACCGTGGCAGAAGATGTGCTTGAATTTAAAATGGCACACTCAATCCATTTGGAGTAAGCGTCTACTACAACCAAAAACATTTTTCCCATGAAAGGACCTGCGTAGTCCACATGGATGCGTGACCATGGCTTGGCGGGTCAGGACCAGTGGCTAAGGGGGGCTTCCCAGGGTGCGTTGCCCTGCTGAGCACACTTGTTGTACCTGCGAACACAAAGTTCCAGGTCTGCATCTATCCCTGGCCACCAAACGTGTGACCTGGCAATTGATCATGACAATGCCCGGGTGCTCATTGTGAAACACCTCTCTGCCCCTCTGGGGCATGACTACTCAGTTTCCCCACTGTAGGCAATTGGTCTGAATCGAGAGTTCATCCTTGCATCTATGAAATGATTTAAATTCCTCAGGGCATGCCCCGTACGTGGCTGCCCAGTCCCCATTCAGGACACATTTCTTAATAAAGACAGTAGCGGGTCTTTATTTGTCCAGACTTTAATCTGATGGGCTGTCACAGGTGAGCCTTCGCTTTCAAAAGCTTCAACAGCCATGACCATCTCAGCATCATGCTCAGTTGTCCCCTCAGTGGTGGCTAGTGGGAGCCTGCTGAGTGCATCGGCGCAGTTTTCAATGCCCGTTCTGTGCCGAATTGAGTAGTCATAGGCGGCTAACGTGAGTGCCCACCTCTGTATGCGGGCCGATGCATTCGCATTTGTGGCCTTGTTGTCAGCCAAAAGGGACGTTAGGGGTTTGTGATCTGTCTCAAGCTCAAATTTCCTGCCAAACAGGTACTGGTGCATTTTTTTTTACTGCATATACACATGCTAGCGCTTCCTTTTCTACCATCCTGTAGCCCCTTTCTGCCTGGGACAGACTTCTGGAGGCATAAGCTCCCGGCTGTAACTGATCATTGGCATTCATATGCTGCAACACACACCCGACCCCATAGTACGACGCATTGCATGTTAGAACAAGTTTCTTACACCGGTCATATAACGTTAATAGTTTGTTGGAGCATAACAAGTTGCATGCTCTATCAAAAGCCCTTTCCTGGCTGTCCCCCCAGACCCATTCGTGACCTTTGTGTTGGAGCACATGTAGCGGCTCTAACAGTGTGCTCAATTTGGGAAGAAAGTTACCAACATAGTTCAGGAGCCCCAGGAACGAACGCAGCTCTGTCGTGTTGCGGGGTCTAGGTGCTCTCTGGATCATTTCCATTTTGGACGCAGTGGGTCTGATCCCGTCTGCTACTACCCTCATCCCCAGGAATTCTACCTCTGGAGCTAAGAAGACGCACTTCGCCTTTTTCAGTTGCAGCCCTACCCAGTCCAGTCTGCGTAGCACCTCCTCCAGGTTGTGGAGGTGTTCTTCAGTATCGCGACCCGTGATGAGGATGTCGTCTTGAAAAACCATCGTCCTTGGAATCGACTTGAGGAGGCTTTCCATATTTCGCTGAAAGATCGTGGCGGCCGAACGAATCCCGAACGGACATCTGTTATACTCAAACAACCCCTTGTGTGTCGTGATGGTGGTCAGCTTCTTCGACTCACTCGCCAGCTCCTGGGTCATGTAAGCTGAGGTCAGGACCAATTTTGAAAAAAGTTTGCCACCGGATAACGTCACAAAGAGATCCTCCGCTCTCGGTAGTGGCTATTGGTCTTGGAGTGACACCTGATTGATGGTGTCCTTCTAATCGCCACATATCCTGACCGACCCATCCGCCTTGAGCACCGGCACGATCGGGCTCGCCCAGTCACTGAATTCGACTGGCGAGATGATGCCTTTCCTCAGCAGGCGGTCCAATTCGCATTCTATCTTTTCCCGCATCACATACGGCACCGCTCTGGCCTTGTGGTGTACTGGCCTGGCATCCAGGTTTATGTGAATCACTACCTTGGGACCCCATGAAAGTGTCAATGCCGGGTTGAAATAATGAGTCAAATTTGACCAGGAACTGTGAGCATGATACTCACTCCACAGAAGAAATTGCATTGACATCGCCCCATTTCCAGTTCATGACAGCAAGCCAACTCCTCCCCAGTAGTGCGGGACCATCCCCCAGGATAATCCAGAGTGGCAACCTGTTCTCCGCATCTTTGTGGGTCACGACTACCGTGGCGCTGCCTAGCACCGGAATGATCTCCTTTGTATATGTCCGTAGCTGTGTGTCAATCGGCAATAATTTTGGCCTCCTGGCTTTGGACACCCACAACCTTTTGAACGGTTTGATACTCATCAGTGACTGGCTGGCCCCTGTGTCTAGCTCCATTAATACTGGGATGCCATTGAGGAGCAGTTTCATCATTATCGGTGGCGTCCTGGTATATGAACTGTATTTGTGCTCCACATGAACTCGCTGAACTTCAGCTTCTAGCGATTTCCTCCAGTATTCATTTGGCCTCGTAGGGCTTACAACGGGCCCATCCTCCTTGTACATCAACCTGGCTGCAGACTTCCTGCACATACACGCCAAGTGACCGCTGATGTTGTAGTTTCTGCAGGTATATTGCTGATACCTGCAAGCTCTGGCTATGTGTTTGCCTCCACACCTCCAACATGAGCTGGAGGCCCTGTTGTTGGAAACAAAAGGTCCATTACCAGTCGATCGTCTCTGACTGTCTCTGTAACTGTCCTTAAGCGCACCATTAACAGGTGTTGATGGCCCCATTACTGGCCGCATTGCCCATTGCGATGACATGAATCACCGTTCAGCTAGCCATTGTCTCTGTTGAATTCCCCCTTTGGGTTTGACTACATGCTGGGGCATGTCCGATTGCCCTTGTCTGCTGAGAGAACTGTGTGCCGCGTTAACAATGTTGACTCCCTGGTCGTTTACTGGATTTGAGCCAAGATTTTTGTCATACATCATTCTGGTCTCTTCCTCCCCTGAGATAAATGTCTGGGCTATCAGAGCCGCCGCTTCCAAGGTCAAGTCTTTGGTCTCAATCAGTTTCATGAAAACCCCAGCATGCCCGATGCCCTCAATAGAAAAGTCTCGCAGCATCTCCGCTCTGCATGCAGCTGGGAACTTACATAGACTCAGCAGTTGCCGGAGATCTGCCACGAAGTCAGGAACGCTTTGCCCTTCTCGCCGCCGGTGCATGTAAAACCGGTGTCTTGCCATGTGCACGCTGCTTGCCGGTTTAAGGTGTTCCCCGATCAACTTACTGAGCTCTTCGAATCTCTTGTCCGCTGGATTCTCTGGCGCTAAAAGGTCCTTCATCAGGAAGTACGTTCTGGATCCACAAACCATCAGGAGATGAGCCCTGCGTTTGTCGGCTGAATCCTGTCCCAACCATTGCTTAGTGACAAAACTTTGCTGTAGTCTCTCAATAAAGTCGTCCCAATCATCACCAACACAGTACCTCTCTTCTGTGCTGCTAGTGGCCATGCTTGTGTGGTTTAAATCCCAGTTTCTCGTCGCCAATGATATGTCCTTACTATATAGTATAAATGCACACAAGGCCCATAGTTGAGAGAAGGTCACTCTGTGACCAATTACCTTTATTACCAAGACCTCAAGTGATGAAGGTGGGTGGAGCTTCCCCTTTTATACCTGAAAGTCCAGTTTAGTGGTCAATGTTCTCAAGGTGTACAACTTAGGCCAGCTTATACATGGGTTACAATGATAGTTGAATACATGACAATGCCAAAGATAATAGCACATGGAAATAAGTGGAATATGACCACAGTGATAGAGAAAGGTTGGATGACTGAAAGAAAAGGATCATGGTAAAAGGACCTTTCTTGGATTGGAAACAAAGGGTTTGGGTTGGGATCATCTTTTGTTTTACTTTATAATGCATCTGGAATTGCAAGAATAATATTGACATTTGCTAATACCATCAAATTGGAGAATATGGCAAATTGTGACAAAGGTTGTGAAAGATTGCATGACGACAAAGGGCTAGACTTTCCATCATTGTCCAGATCGCTCAAAAGTGGCCTATATTTCCAGCGTTAGTGTTTATATTGGTTTTTCAGATCGCCGGAATAGCACCCATTTTCAAACCTGCTAGTTCCTACTTTATAATTTGGGCATTAGCGGGAACGATGTGAAATGGGCGTTAGCATTTTTAAAGTTTTTTTCTGTCGTAAAAGGTCGTCATCCATAGCAGTGCCATAACATCAGTCTTCTCCCGCATTTCAGGAGGTCAGGGTTCATCAACTCATGCGTAGAACATAGAGAAAGAGAGAGAGGAGAGAGAGAGATAGAGAAAGAGAGAGAGGAGAGAGAAAGATAAAGAAAGAGAGAACGGAGGGAGAGAGATCGAGAAAGAGAGAGAGGAGAGAGAGAGATAGAGAAAGAGAGAAAGGAGAGAGAGAGAGATAGAGAAGGAAGCTTGTGGGGATTGTGGGGATTGTGGGGATTGCTGTGTTGGTGACTATATTTAGAGTTTTTTTACTATCATTACTTAGTGAGTGAGAGAGATAATATATATATATATATATATATACATATACATATATTATAAATATATATTGAACATAAAAAGACAAAAGAATGGAGGGCATGGAGGAGGTGCGTGCTGACGCTGTTGAGGTGGAGGGGGCTGGTGAGGGCAGTGATGTGGGTGAGGTTGGAGAGGAGATGGAGATGGATGGAAGAAAAAGAGACAGGTGCTTTTCAGAAAGGCAAATGCTGCCCTCCTGCAAGAGGTAGAATCTCATTGGGCCCAATTGACCCGGGATGGGCGTGAGAAGCCAACCTCAAAAGTGTACCAAAGAATCTGGGGTGAGATCGCAGAGGTAGTGTCGTCGATGACATACGAGGGCCGTGAGGCCCTTATCGGTTCAGGCAGAGTATTACATTTATATATAATTGTAAGTGTAATGAAGCAATGATGACTTTAAATTCAGATCTGATGTATTGCAGTTACACTGATAATCTTTTAATCCAAACCTACGTTTGCGGTGGACGAACACGTGTGTTGTTTAGCTTAATAATGATAATAATAGTAACAATAATGTCAGGAATGAGTATCTGTAACAGTACCTAGCAATGATCTTACGCCATGCCATGCTGTTGTCATCTTTTGCAGAAGAAGCTTTCGAAGAATAGGGAGGAGCAGCGGCACACAAGTGGCGGCCCACCAGTAATTTGTGAGCTGACCGATATTGAGGAACGGGCGCTGGCACTCATGGGGATCCACAACCCGTCGGCCACCCATGCAGCATCAGAACATGTCTTCATGCCACGTGAGTAAAGTCAATAAATGCCACACCCACTCATATCCATATAATATATGATTGATGATTGATGAAATCTGATGTATTTTATTGATGAAATATTATGTAATGTTACGTAATTAATGATGGGCTCATGAAAATCATTGTAATGTCGACTTTGTAGTATCATGATGTTCATTAAGTGTGATGTCTGTGATTATTTTTATAGCGGTAGTGCTGCTCTTGTGCATATGCTACGTGTGGTGGTTGCATTCCCCTGTGACTATCGCACCCCCTTCTCCTCTAATCACCTTATTTATGTTTTCTAGCTGAGCCAAGAGCGCAGGTCCTTCCGGTTGCACCGAGGCAAGGTATTGATCCGGTGGCGGTGAATTGTGCTTCTGGTGGTGAGGAGCCCCGAATCTCGTCCGTCATGCTGCAGGTTATCCTCACCACTGAGGACAGTGAAGAGGTGGAGGAGGAGCCTGCAGCAGCAACAACACCACTTCCTTGCAGTGACTCTGTGGCCATGTCCTCCTCGACCGTGGAGGTAGCGGGCCCAAGCACTTTGCCGCAGGGCACACCAAGGGACTCCATGCCAGCGCCGACCCCGCGTAGGTTGGTTCGACGCAACAGGACTGCTCCAGGATCGGCAGATCTGAGCGTGGACATGGTCAATTTGTCCAGGAGGAGTGTTGAGATTGGCCAGCAGCTCCTCCAGGCAATGGGTGGAATATCAGAACAGATGACCGCCCTATTCGCCAATATGAATGAAAAAAATGACACGGATAGTGGTGGCCCTGGAGTCCAGAGGGCTATCAGTGTTCCTGGAATCCGGCACTATACCCCAAGTGGCCGCACCCCCAATGCCAGAGGCACATGAGAGCCAGGAGGAAGCTGTTGCTTCTGGCTCAGAGGACGTTTCCTCGGAAACCTCCTCTCCAGCATCCGGCCAAATAACGGATCTGCTGTCACCCCCCCAGTGAAGCAGCATTTGAGGAGCACTGCAGAAAAGCGGCTTGGAGTTGATAGGAGACAGGGAAGAGGTGGGGTAAAGACCTGGGGGGGTAGAGGAAAGGAGGTGCATGACCACAGATAGGGATGGAGGAATGGAGGGAGGAAGGGAGTTGTTACACTTATTCGATTAAAATTTGTTTGCTGTTGTTTTTATCATCAAGTTTTTCAATATTGGGATGTTGTGGGGGAGGGGGGAATGGGGGTGCATTGTTGTATTTGTTATTGTTGTTGTTATTGAAAATGTTCTAAATTTGTTGTGGGGGTGGGGAAGGGGGTACTGTTGTGATCTTTGATGTTTTTTGCATTCGAAAAAATTCCATGTTATCATTAAAAAAAAATTATTTAACATAACATTGTTGTGCATTTTCTCAGATGGTTGTAATGTTAAACACTGGCAAGTCCTTACCATGAAAGGGGATCGTTAAACATAACTTAAATCAACTTTAACTTTAACTGTCACCAAGATAATGCACACCATTCATGTATGAGCTGCAGACATAACAGTCTTGCACCAACGTTATTTCAGGCAAAGCGCTCATTTATGAGCTGCTGGCATAACAGTCTTGCAGCTGTGTAGCCACCACAGGCCCGTTCCTGTGGTCTAGAAGGGGATGGGGGCAAGTTTCAATGTCAGCCTGATTGTCTGCCCCAAGGTCATTGTCCACCTCATCTTCTTCCTTTTCTCCTCTCTCCTGAGGAGGACCGGCAGTCCCTTCCGGCAATTCTTGTCCCCTCCTGATAGCCAAGTTATGCAGCATGCAGCACAGCATCATGAATTGAGCTACCTGCACAGGTTGGTATTGTAACTTGCTTCCTGAGTGGTCCAGGCAACTAAAGCGCTGCTTAAGCACTCCAATTGTCTTTTCGATGATATTGCGAGTGGCTATATGGCTTTCATTGTATCGCTTCTCGGCCTCTGTCTGGGTCTTATGCAGGGAGGTCATCAGCCAGATAGCGAGGCCATATCCTTTGTCACCAAGCATCCAGCATTGACCTTGTGGCTGACTGGTAAACATGTCAGATACAGCACTCTCACGCAAGATGTGCGCATCATGGATGCTGCCTGTTAATTTTGCATTTGCTGCCATGATTATTTGCTTGTGGTCGACAACAAGTTGCACATTCAGGGAGTGGAATCCCTTTCAGTTCCGAAAAACCTCTGCATCCTGAAAAAGTACTCGCAGGGGGTTGTGTGTACAGTCTATTGCTCCCTGCACCTTGGGGAAGTTTGCTATTCTCAAGAATCCTAGCGCCCTTTCAGTCTGTGCCTCCCTGGTCATATGGAAGCTTATAAAGTCCATCCTGCATGCGTAAAGGGCTTCGGTCACCTGTCGAATGCAGCAATGTGTGGCATGCTGAGAGATAGCACAAATGTCGTCAGCTGAGGCCTGAAAGGAGTCCGATGCATAGAAGGAAAGTGCCGCAGTTACGTTGACCTCTTCGGACAGTGCAGATCTGATGGTGCTGTTAGGCTGCAGATCTCCCCTAATGAGATGGCATAATCTCACTGATGACCTCCTTCTGGAAGCGCATTCTCCCAAGGCACGTGTTCTCGGACAAGTCCAGGTAAGACTGCTTCTCCCTGTAAGTTTGTCGGGTGTAAGTTCTCCTCCTCCTCAGTCTGCCACCTTTTTGATTGGACACATAATGCTCTTCAGTATACCTTCTCCCATCTCTAGACTGCAGCATGAGAGTAGTCATCAATACAGGCTGAGAAATTGCAGGCACCATTACAATAACAATCACTATTACACCTATTCTTCACAAACAATAAATTTTCCTTCTAAAACTCATAAAATAATTTCAATTCGTCCACAATATGATAAGATGTTTGTCAGATTTTCAAATTAAAAGAACTCACAGATTAAATCAAAACTCCCCAGAACTTGAAGCAGCCTTTTATATGAAAAGTCTTCCGGTTTACAAAATGGCGTCCATACCGCTGGGTTAAGGTCAGGTGAGTGCAGCTTTTTTCAGCGTTTTTTTGGGCGAGCGATATTTTCAGCGATATATGGGCGATATGCCGAAAGTAACGCTCGGCGTTATTATGGGCGGTTTCTGAGCATTAATTTCATTAGTTTCATTTATTCTGAGCCTATATGGCGAAAAAATATAGGCGGATGATTTAATTATTTCTCGGCGTTACCTAGTTGCCGAAAGTAACGCTGGGTGATAAATGGGCGATAAATGGGTGTTAGTTTTCATTTTTTGGTGAAATGGGCAATAAATGGGCATTATACCTAATCTCAGTGTTAAAATGGATGGTAAGTGGGCAGTAGCGAAGCAAAACTGATGGAAAGTCTAGCCCATAGATAAGCTCACGTAATGGGCAGATAGTTGGCAGATGCACTTCAATATAGCAAAATCTGAAGTAATACATTTTGGAAGTAAGACTAGGTGAAGGAATTCACCTTAAATGATACAATATTAAATTATTTAGAAGAACAGGGGGAACTTGTGTGTAGATACAGAGATTATGATAGGTGGCAGTACCACTTGATAATGTAATAAAAAGGCAAACCGAATTCTTGGTTTTATTTCTAGAAGCATATCATATAAAACCAGCACAGCCATGGTGAGCCAAATAGCCTCCTTTTGTGCTTTAAGTTTCTATAATTCCATAATGTTGAACTTGTACAAGACCTTAGTTAGTATTAGTTATTTAGCACAGCATTGTTCATTGTTTTTGAAACACCATTATGGTATGGAAACAAAAGTAATGGAAAAGCTTTAGCATAGATCAATTAAGATGTTACCAGGGCTAAAGATTGCAGTTATAAAGAGAGATTTGAGAAACTAGAGATATTTCACAGAAGTTGAGAAGGTTGAGAGGTAATATGAAGCAGTCATAAAGATTATGAGGGTGACTCTTAGGGTAAATAGTGATAGGTTATTTCCATTGTTTGGTAAGACGGTAACTAGAGGGCACAAACCTAAGATAATCATGAAAAGGATTAAATGGGAAGTTGGAAAACATGAACTTATGAGGGTGGTTCGGATGTGGAATTCTCTGAGAAAAATGAGGTGGGGGGTTTGGGTAGCAAGCAGGTGGTTCATGTAGAGAAAAGCACTGCAAGAGACCTGATGGGCCACTTGGCCTGCTGTCACATTCTAGGATTCTATCACATTCTACATTGTAGGCCTTTAGGACTTGACCTTTTGTCCTTCACCTTGGTTTCTCAGTCATTTTTAAAACTTATTCCAGTATAAATCAAGGACAGAGTCAAACTGGGAAGGGATTTGGTTGGAAAATGAGGATCAGTGTATGTCATGACAGAAAGTTATTTAATGGAACAACTTACTCAGCAGACGAGATAAATGAAGTCTTCGCTCTCTCTGTAAGGCCCATAAATGAAAAGTGTTCGCATCCTCAAGACAGTTGCTACTGGGCATGAATACAAAACCTGCCAAGCCTGTTGCTCAGACCAAATGATTGAGAATGAAGATCTCCAACCAGCTCAATCCTTAGGTCTCTTCAGGGATGTATTGCACCAATGTAATTTCGCAGCTCTCATAAAACCTTTTATAAAAACTTATATACGTGGCAAGATAAATGAGGGAAGTACTTTGCCTGTATAATACTTTTTCTGTGCACTATTGTTCCCCAACCTCAACAATAATACTCCTTATGGGACTGATGTAAATTTTCTATTTCCCGAATCATTGTGGCCTCACTGAATGGGATTTCCAATTTAGCGCCAATTAGTACTGAATTATGGGCAGTTTTCTGCTATAGATTCATGCCCAGTAGAAACTAAATACAGACTGCCTAGACTCATGGTCCTGACAGCCAGTGGACAGAGGAAGTTTTTTTTATTCAATTAGTTTGAGCCAGGTTCAAACCCAGGTCCCAGAGGTAAAAAGCAGTAACCTGCTTGACACCCAATCCTTCAAGTGTATATGTTTTATATATATTTATCTCTCTATTTAAAAATCTCTGACTGCCTTAAATTCAGTAAACAAATTTAAAAATATATGTGTCTAGTTCTGAACTGTAATTCTATTCATAATAAGCTTCAAGAACCCAGTAGAAATGTTCCCTAATAATACACTTAAGAACCATAATACACAATTCACACTGCTAATCCCAGCATGTGAAAAAACATTTGTCATGAGTCATGATGTTTCTATGACAACATGATGTACAGTGCTATTTATATATTAGATCTACAGAGAAACAGCTTTAAGAATTGAAATTTCTGAATGTCCTATTATATGTTGTAGGTTGGGGCAGGAAAAAAATTGTATAGAATAAGAATTACTTATAATAGAAATAATTTCACCAATAATGGATACGCAACTACTCAATTCAAGGTGGAATGAACAGCTATGATATGAAATGAGAGTTTTTAACAATGCAATGTTCTCCCCTTTCTGACAAGGCACTGACAAGGGTTGAGGCTTTGTTGCACGGATGTCAACCAGCCTTCTGGTATGTCCCTCATGTGGCCCAAAGCAAGCGCTCTACTCGGAACTCGTCCACGGCAAACGAGCCAAAGGCGGGCAGAGGAAACGTTACAAGGACACCCTCAAAGCCTCCCTGATAAAGTGCGACATCCCCACTGACACCTGGGAGTCCTTGGCCATAGACTGCCCTAAGTGGAGGAAGTGCATTCGGGAGGGCGCTGAGCTCCTCAAGTATCGTCGCCGAGACCATGCAGAAATCAAGCACAGGCAGCGGAAGGAGCGTGCGGCAAACCAGGCTCCCTGCCCACCCTTTCCCTCAATGACTATCTGTCCGACCTGTGACAGAGACTGTGGTTCTCATATTGGACTGTACAGCCACCTAAGAACTCATGCTAAAAGTGGAAGCAAGTCTTCCTCGATTCCGAAGGACTGCCTATGATGATGATGATGATATTCCTCCTGTGTGAACCAGAACAGGGAGTACTGTTGAGCAATTTTTCATGGAGAGCGTCACAGCTAAGCCAGATCTTGGCTCATCCAACATCCACAATAGAGTCACTGGAAAGAGACCGAGGAGCAAGACCTCTGGCAAGTTTCCCCCTCTTTAAGTCAAGGAACACTGAGACCAATTGTTGTGCATGGTTATGTGCAACTAACAACACAGACGGGAAATCAAACCTGAGGCCTCCTCGTCAGTACCACTACACTAGGAGCATTTATGCAATAAACCTTTGGGAGAAAGTCTATAATCAAATAAAACTATCCTTCGAGAAATTATTACTACCATTTCATTTTATTTCATCACACCACATCACTGTCATGGTACAATAATATATACTAGCTAATGAATTTCCCAATAATGTACTGTGAAAATAAAACTAATAATACTGTGGGCTCTGTCTTAATAATAAACCTGCAGGTATTATATCATAAAAGTCGTAATATTAAATGTCCTGTGTCAAATGGCAGTTTTCTTATTTAAATGACAGCAAAACACTGTCATGTAAAGAAATAATGTGTTATTATGGTAAAATAACATAAAATAATTTAGGGTTTTGAGTAGCACAGCATTTCTGAGATGTGGGACTGAATTCAGCCTAGGCTGTTAGAACAAAAATCTCTTGGGGGTCCCACGTGAAATGAGTTTAGGAAGTTTCAACTTAGTTCCTGGAAGTATTAATCTACAATACCAAACTGTCCAAAAGTTTGGCACCAAATCATATTCAGAGGGACTATAATTATAGCTGAAATGAGAAACGAAAAGATCAAATTCATGTGGTAGGAAGTCCTCTGTGGTTAAGAATACTAAATGAAAACAAAGTATTATCCTGTTCAAGTTATATTAAAACAAGCAATGAAGTGTCCAAGATGCTTCTGAGATCAGTATGACTGAGCAGTTGATCATTAGATAATTAGCTCATTTTTAATAGAAATTTAAAATTGGTAGAATGGCTTGTCTGAGCACTTTTATTTTTAAAGTTTCGCATGGGAGAGACACTACAAGCGAGCCAAGCCTTCTTTTCCACATGGCCTCATTATCATTGCCCAACTGTTAGCTTCTGTAAAGTTAGCAGTATTAAATTAGATATTTGGTAGAATTATGATGCAAAACTTAATGCCACACTGACACAAAACATGCAATAAAACTGTGCATGACCTAATATAAAAACAGAAAATGCTGAAAATACTCAGCAGGTCAGGCAGCTTCTGTGGAGAGAGAAATAGAGTTAACATTTCAGATCGTTTCAGGTTTGCAGCATTTTCTGTTTTTATTTCAGATTCCAGCATCTGCAGTATTTTGCTACTGTACCTGACCTACTTGATCGGGAAATCACGCAATAACCTGGAACAAATTTATATTGTGAACTTTGATGAAAGTAAAATTCGCTCCAAACAAAACCCCCAGGAGTCTGAAAAACAATTTGAATACAATTCCCTGCCAGGTATATACCTATCCTGTGGTTTAACTAAGTTCCATATAAGTTTAGCATAACTTCTCTGCTTTTCAATAGTATTACTCTAGAAACTTACCCCAGTGCTTTGTTTGCATTTTATGATCTTATTAACCTGCATCGCTACTTTTAGTGATCTGTGTACCTGGACCCCCAGATCATTCTGTTCCTCTAACCCATTTATTTTCCAAGGAGTGTGCGGCCTCCTTATTCTTCCTACCAAAATATATTACCTCGCACTTATCTGTATTGAAGTTCATTTGCCAATTACATATCCATTCCGTAAGTTTATTAATGTCTTCCTGTATTTTGTTGCAGTCCTCCTCTGTATTAAATTGATGTTATTCACAAAATTTGAAATTATACATCCCATTCCCGAATCTAAATCATTTATGTAAATGGTAAACAACAGTGATACCAACACCGATCTTGTGGAACACCACTTCCCTCCATTTGCCAATCCAAGTAATTACCTTTAACCTCTAATCTCTGTTTTCTGTTTTGTAGCCAGCCTACTATCCATTTGGTTACTTGTCCCCTGATTCCAGATGTTCTGACCTTAGTCATGAGTCTACTATGTGGTACCTTATAGAAGGCTTTTTGGAAATCCAAATATATTATGTCTATTCATTACCCTTATCTGCCCTTTCTATTACATCAATGAATTCAATAAGGTTGGTCATACATAACCTTCCCTTTTGTCATCTGTGCTGACTACTCTTTATTATATTTTCAGTTTCTAGATGTTTTTCTGTTATATCTTTGATTAAGGATTTCATATCTTTCCTTCATTAAGCTTGAAACACAAAAAGTTAGTATGCAGGTACAGCAAGTAATCAGGAAGGCAAATCGAATGTTGGCCTTTATTGCAAGGGGGATGGAGTATAAAAGCAGAGAAGTCCTGATTCAATTGTACAGGGTATTGGTGAGGCCACACCCACAGTACTGCATACAGTTTTGGTCTCCGTATTTAACAAAGGATATACTTGCATTGGAGGCTATTCAGAGAAGGTTCACTCAGTTGATTCCGGAGATGGGGGGGCTGACTTATGAAGATATGTTGAGTAGGTTGGGCCTATACTCATTGGAGTTCAGAAGAATGAGACGTGAGCTTAATGAAACATATAAGATAATGAGGGGGTTCGACAAGGTGGATGCAGAGAGGCTATTTCCACTCATAGGGGAAACTAAAACTAGGGGACATGGGTCTAGATTTTCCATTATTTTTGCATGCATAATGCCCACTTAACATCCATTTTAATGCTGAAATGATGTGTAATGCCAAGATATCGCCCATTTAGCCACAAAATGGAAACTGCCGCCCATTTCTCGGTCACTTATCACCAAGCATTACTTTTCGCATGTGCGTAACGTCGAGAAAAAATAATACGTCCGCCCACTTTTTTTGGGTGGAATCATCAGAATGGGCGATCCATAATATTGCCCAGCGTTACTTTCGGCACATAATTAATGCCGAGATTTAATAATATCACCTGGCCACTGTTTTTTGTCGTAAAGATCACATTTGCCGAAACTAACGCCCAGTATATCGCCCATCCATACTTTCGGCATCTTGCACACATCTCGCCCACAATATCGCTCGCCGAAAAAAACGCTGGGAAAAAGTGAAACTAACCAGAACTACTCACAGCGGTATGGACGCCATGTTCTAAATCACATGTTGCGTCATTTAAAAGGCTGCTCTGCTTCATCCTTGGGGAAGTTCGGGTATACTCTGGAGGTCTTTGGAGGTGATGTGTATTGTATATGTAGGCACTCTGTTAATGACTCCATGAGGCAGGGGTATGGTACTTAAACTGTGACGACTGTAGTCCTTTATTGCAGCTCCTAGTGTGAGGACACCGAGAGATGAGCTCCCTTTTATACTGGGATACTGGGTTACCTGCAGTGTGTAGGTCACCCTCAGGTCTCCAACATCAGCACCCTCTGGTGTATGGTAAGGTGTACACAGGGTGAAGGTACATTCAGTGTTACAGTACATCATAACATTGTAGGCATGCATACATAATAACACTCCCCCCTAAGCATTTTTCAAGTCCTTATTGCCATGATCTGGGGAGGTGATCAGTACTGGGCAGCGAGAGGTTGTGGTGAGGGTTGTGTGGGTACCAGGTACGATCCCTGTGCTTGAGGCTGGCCTCATACATTTCCCCCATGCACACACAGACCATGTGGGTGTCACTGTTGTAGGATCCCTCAGGGGAAGAGCCAGTGCAGTGGGTAGGGTACATAAACTGTAGAGTGGGTAAGTGGTAGTGTGTGATAGTGGACAGGGCCACACGGCTGTGTGGGCTCCTTGTCCTCTATTGGTGATAAAAGTCTGGTCATCCCAGGAAAGCTGGAAGGTACTGGTCTCTCGCTCCTGGTGTTGGCCCTGGTGGCCAGGGGGTGTAGGGTCGATCTGGGGCAGGTTGCCAGTGGTGGTGGCTGTGCTGCCCATTGATCGCTGTCCCTGCAGTGGGTCTGCTCCCACTGGGTGTGTGTGAGCCCTTCCTGGGGCATCACATTTGTCCCACAAGTCCAGGCAACATGGTCAGGTAGCCGGCTGGACCTGGGGGTCTCCCATGGGGGGGGGAATATCTTTGGCATTTACATTGTACCAGTAGAACCCGGTGTCCTTTAACAGTCTACTTCCTGCATACATGACACATTGGCTCCGATCATACATAGTCGAATCTACACTGTATCTCTCTTAAACTGTTACTTACAGCATTTACATCACTTTCTTGTATCTCGGTCTCTCCATACATGGTTACATTTGTCATTTTAAAATTTCTATCATCATTACACATTACAAACTTGTTTTTAACATCACTTACACTAGCATTCATTACAATTTTTTCATCAGTTACTCCGGCATCACAATTCTACATTACATTATCATACTTGCATTTGCTAACTGCATTTTTAACTTTAAAGTCCTTGTCATCATTAGAGTGAAACTGTCCCTAGAGTGAAACTGACCCTTTAAATTCTTTGGGTTACCGGCCTTCTTTAAGAGGGCCTTCCAATCCGGTTCGCTGCTCAGTGCCATGTGTCGCTCCTCCAACGCTGTCCTTCGTGGTCTGGTGGTGGCCATTTTGATTTTAGGTTCTTCACCTCGTGGCACCTTCTCGCTCTCCTCCAGGTAGGCTGTGGTGATCTTTTCCTTCTCAGGTTCAGCCACAGACGTTGGGAAACCACTTTTTTTACTGATATTCTTCCCTTGGAGTTCTGCCATGACCCGGAAGGTGAAGTATGGACGTTCGGTTTTGGTGATCTCGCCACGGTGTTCTGAAGTCATCACCGCGCAGTCGAGCTGGACGGTAGGATTTCTAGCTGCCGTGATGGATCCATGTTCGGGACAGCATGGGATGTCGATTGCTGGAGCCCGGAGGCAGTCGTCACTTCGACCAACTTGGACCTGCTTCATCCACCTTCTTCCCAGCAGCGTTGGACCATCACCGGCAAAGATCCACAGGGGGAGTTTGTTCATCACGCTGGGAGAACTGGATGTCCACGCTGCCAATGACTGGGATTTTGCCTTTGGTGTAGGTGAGCAGCTTCGCCTGGACAGGCGACAGTTTTGGTCGTTTGGCGGGATTGATCCAAAGTTTATCAAAGGTCGCCTGGCTCATCAAAGACTGGCTCGCCCCTGTGTCAATCTCCTTCGAAACTGGAACTCCATTGTTGTCTACTTCCATCTTCCGCGGGGAGCAGGTATAAATTCCATACTCTTCTTCCAGGGGTTGAGCAGCTTCGTCTTCATCTGTGTCGGAGCCCAGGTGATCGGCATTTACATTGTACCTGTAGAACCCGGTGTCCTTTCACAGTCTACTTCCTTCATACATGACACATTGGCTCCGATCATACATAGTCGAATCTATACTATTATCTCTAGTTACATTGTTACTTATTTACATCACTTGCTTGTATCTCGGTCTCGCCACACAGTGTGCAGGTAACCCTTAGGTCTCCAACAGCAGCACCCTCTGGTGTACAGGTAAGGTGTATACAGGGTGAAGGTACATTCAGTGTTACAGTACATTGTAACATTGCAGGCATGCATACATAACAATGTGAACATCGGAAACAACGTCTTATCATACTGTGGACAATTGGAATTTTAGTGGGGACATTCATTCTTTGTGAACAATCGGGGCCTGTTCTTTCACATCTTCTCTTGATGACCACTCACATGCTGCAGACTCAAGATGGCAGAAGATACACTCGACAGCATCATGTGTCAAATGTAAGACATGACAGACTGATGACAAAGACCAGATGTTACACCCCCGCAAGTACAGGGAGAAGCAGTCTTACCTCAACTTGTGCGACACCACCTGCTTTCGGATTCTGCACTTCCACAAAGATGTTATCAATGAGATATGCCAGCTCATAAGGGGAGATCTGCAGCCTGCCAGCACCATCAGGACTGCACTGTCCGTTGAGGTCAAAGTCAATACGGCACTGTTGTTCTACGCGCCATGTTCTTTACAGGCCTCAGCTGGCAACCTTTGCGGTATGTCTCAGCGTGCCACACATTGCTGCATTAGACAGGTCACTGAAGCCCTGTACGCACGCAGGATGGACTTTATCAGTTTCCCTATGACCAGGGAGGCTCAGACTGAGAGGGCTTTAGGATTCTACCAAATTGCTAACATCCCCAAGGTGCAGGGAGCAATAGACTGTATGCACATCATGATGCGAGCACCTTTTCAGGATGCAGAGGTTTTCAGGAACCGCAAGGATTCCACTCCCTGAATGTCCAACTGGTTGTCGACCACCAGCAAATTATTATGGCAGTGAATGCTCAATTTCCGGGCAGCATTCATGATGTTCACATCCTGCATGAGAGCACTGTATCTGATTTGTTTACCAGTCAGCCACAAGGTCAATGCTGGATGCTTGGTGACAAAGGAGATGGCCTCACCACCTGGCTGCTAACCCTCCTGCGTGACACCCACAACAAGAGCCACAGATCGACTCACAATATCGTTGAGAAAACCATTGGAGTGCTTAAGCAGCGCTTTAGATGTCTGGACAACTCAGGAGGCAAGCTCCAATACCACCCTGAGCCGATAGCTCAATTCATGGTGGTGTGCTCCATGCTGCACAACTTGGCTATCAGGAGGGGACAAGAATTGCCTGAAGAGTCTGACAGTCCACCTCACCAGAGAGAGGAAGAGGAGCACGAGGAGGCGGATGCTGACATCGGCCCAGACAATCAGGCTGATGCTGAAGCCATGCCCCCGTCCCCCTGTAGAGTGCATGAAAGGGCCCATGGTGGCATGATAGCTGCAAGAGTCTTATGTCAGGAGCTCATCAATGAGCGCTTTGCCTGAAAGAATGTTGGTGGTATTTACAAGGCTGACACACTGCTGGGTGTGCATCAATGCTGTGCATCACCTTGGTGACAGTTAAACTTTAATTTGATTGAAGTTAAGTATAATTATACCCTTGAGTTAAGGAATCACCAGTGTGTAATGATACAGCTATCTGAGCCAATGCGCAACAAAGTTATGTTAAATAAAAAACATTTAAACCGACCATTTGTCTGAAATCATAAGTATATCTGTAAAAACCAACCCTTCCCCTCCTCCCCCGCTTCTCATCCCCATTTCTACCCCTTCTCCTTCCCCTCTTGACGCCTGGCCGAGGAGTTCCTCAGGCGCTGCTTCATTGGCGGGGGTGGGGGAGGGTGGGGGATGATGGTAGAACTGCTGCTTGGATGGATACGGGAGAAGACGGTCCCGAGGTGGGAACGTGCTCCAAGCCAGAAGAAAGATGTTGCTCCTGGCTCTCGTGTCATTGGCAATGGGGATGCGGCACCTTGTGGTGCAGTGCCGCGCTCCGGGACCACTGGGAGCCCTCTGCCACCAGTGTTCCTGGCTATCAGCTGCAGGGCCTCCTCCATCCCTTCCATGTTATGTATTATTTGTTGGACAAAAACTCGGTGCCAACTATATTCTTGGTGTTTAGTAGGCTTTTTGCTGCTGGTGAATCTCCCTCATGCCTCCCACAACAGCCAAACAAGCACACACCACACCTGCACACACTTTCAGTTCCTCTCTGCTCCTTCTCTCCCTATCTCCTCTTCTGCGCATGTAATGATGAACCCTGACCTCCTAAATCGCGGGAAACGAGCGTTGTCATGCCGTTGCTAAGGACGGCAACACTTTACGGCAGAAGGTCAGAGAGATTTAACACTAACGCCCATTTCAGACCGCTCATGATAATGGCCAATTTTTAAAATGGAGACTAGGGGCTTTGAAAATGGGCGACAAGCCAGGGATCTGAAAACCTATTTTTACCACCCACACCGGAAATAACGCCCATTTTTGGGCGATCTGCACAAAAGTGTAAAAGAGGAATTTCTTCTCTCAGAGGGTGTAAATCTATGGAATTCTCTGCCCCAGAGAGCTGTGGAGGTTGTGTCATTGAATGTATTTGAGGCAGAGAAAGACAGATTTTTGTGCGATCAGGGAATAAAGGGTTATGGGGAGCGGACAGGAAAGTGGAGCTGAGTCCATGATCAGATCAGCCATGATCTTATTAAATGGTGGAGTGGGCTCGAGGGGTCAAGTGGCCTACTCCTGCTCCTATTTCTTATGTCCTTATGTTCTTATAAGCTAATTGGTCTATAGTTCCCTGAGCTTGTTCTATTTCCCTTTTTATATCTAAGAATCACATTAGCTGTCCACCAGTCATCTGACATTATTCTCTTTTTTAATAAATGTTTATATATATCTGTAATAATGGCTCTACTATCTCTTCCCTTACATCGATTAATATGTTTGAAAGCAATCCATCTCCACCAGTGATTTCATCCTTTCTAATTTTGAATAGTTTATCAATTATCTCCCCTATCTACCTTAAATGTCTTTATATCATTTTTGATCTCTTCTTCTAATGTTATGACCACTAAGCTTCTCTGTTATATATCGAGGCAAAGTAATGATTTAATATTTCTACCACTGTATTGTCTTTACCTGTGAGTTTATGGTGAGTTCGTGGCCCTGTCGATAATCCTGATTTTTCTTTTGTTATTTATGTGTCTGTACTATACTATACTATTCCTTTTTATATTCCGTGATAATTTAAATCTGTAGTTTCTCTTTGCCTTCCTGATTGCTTGTTGATTTCTTTCATAACCTTTTCATATCCCTTTTGTCATTCTCTCATTTGTTGTCTATGTACTAAATGTATGGGCCCGTGTTTGGTCCATAGCCGCCGAGGTACTGACCAAAAAAATCATTTTAAAGGAAAATCCTCAGGGACCACCGGGATCGTGGAAATGCCACCGGTGGTAGTGCATACTGCCCACCCATGCAGAAGTCGCCAAAAATGCAAGTTTGGTCGTTAGAATCCTGTAAGATCCCGTTATCGCCCAACAAGACCGTTGGGAAAAAGATGGTCATACCTGGCTCTTAAGTGGATGGTAGGGACAATGGCGCAAACGGTCCAGAGCTGCACATCCCGAGTCAGATATAAACACTGCAGCAATATCAGATCCTCAGAAAGCATCTACACATTGAAGTAAAACTGCTCAAAAAGCGGTCACACATTGAAGGAAAACTGCTCCATTGAAGGGCAGATGTGGGGTAGAAAGCGGAAATGAGCTGCGAAATAAAGTAAAGGCTCCATGGACGTGCAATAAGAGTCTTGACACCATTGCAGACAAAACAGATTTAGTGACACAATGCGAGTCCATAGTTGTTATGAGCTCATGTCAAAGTGTATAAGCAATAATAAAATCCTGTAAGTTTCTCAGGTGCCAGGATGGGATCCTGAGAACAATATGAGCTCAACTTCAGAAAATGCAAATATTTATATATTCGACTGTTATAATATGACTGTATAACATGCAATGTTAGGGGTGGGGTTCAACGATCTGTCACCTAAAAAAATGTAGACTCAAATGCCAATCATAATATCTGGCGTCCAAGTTCTGCAACTATCTGTCATTCAAAGCCACCCGTCCGGGATTGGTGACCCTTACTTTTCGTAACTAAATGACATGATGTCATAGAAACATAGAAACATAGAAACATAGAAAATAGGTGCAGGAGTAGGCCATTCGGCCCTTCTAGCCTGCACCGCCATTCAATGAGTTCATGGCTGAACATGCAACTTCAGTACCCCATTCCTGCTTTCTCGCCATAACCCTTGATCCCTCTAGTAGTAAGGACTTCATCTAACTCCTTTTTGAATATATTTAGTGAATTGCCCTCAACAACTTTCTGTGGTAGAGAATTCCACAGGTTCACCACTCTCTGGGTGAAGAAGTTTCTCCTCATCTCGGTCCTAAATGGCTTACCCCTTATCCTTAGACTGTGACCCCTGGTTCTGGACTTCCCCAACATTGGGAACATTCTTCCTGCATCTAACCTGTCTGAACCCATCAGAATTTTAAACGTTTCTATGAGGTCCCCTCTTACTCTTCTGAACTCCAGTGAATACAAGCCCAGTTGATCCAATCTTTCTTGATAGGTCAGTCCCGTCATCCCGGGAATCAGTCTGGTGAACCTTCGCTGCACTCCCTCAAAGCAAGAATGTCCTTCCTCAAGTTAGGAGACCAAAACTGTACACAATAATCCAGGTGTGGCCTCACCAAGGCCCTGTACAACTGTAGTAACACCTCCCTGCCCCTGTACTCAAATCCCCTCGCTATGAAGGCCAACATGCCATTTGCTTTCTTAACCGCCTGCTGTACCTGCATGCCAACCTTCAATGACTGATGTACCATGGCATCCAGGTCTCGTTGCACCTCCCCTTTTCCCAATCTGTCACCATTCAGATAATAGTCTGTCTCTCTGTTTTTACCACCAAAGTGGATAATCACACATTTATCCACATTATACTTCATCTGCCATGCATTTGTCCACTCACCTAACCTATCCAAGTCACTCTGCAGCCTCATAGCATCCTCCTCGCAGCTCACACTGCCACCCAACTTAGTGTCATCCGCAAATTTGGAGATACTACATTTAATCCCCTCATCTAAATCATTAATGTACAGTGTAAACAGCTGGGGCCCCAGCACAGAACCTTGCGGTACCCCACTAGTTACTGCCTGCCATTCTGAAAAGTACCCATTTACTCCTACACTTTGCTTACTGTCTGACAACCAGTTCTCAATCCATGTCAGCACATTACCCCCAATCCCATGTGCTTTAACTTTGCACATTATTCTCTTGTGTGTGACCTTGTCGAAAGCCTTCTGAAAGTCCAAATATACCACATCAACTGGTTCTCCCTTGTCCACTCGACTGGAAACATCCTCAAAAAATTCCAGAAGATTTGTCAAGCAAGGTTTCCCTTTCACAAATCCATGCTGACTTGGACCTATCATGTCACCTCTTTCCAAATGCGCTACTATGACATCCTTAATAATTGATTCCATCATTTTACCCACTACTGAAGTCAGGCTGACCGGTCTATAATTCCCTGTTTTCTCTCTCCCTCCTTTCTTAAAAAGTGGGGTTACTTTGGCTACCCTCCACTCGATAGGAACTGATCCAGAGTCAATGGAATGTTGGAAAATGACTGTCAATGCATCCGCTATTTCCAAGGCCACCTCCTTAAGTACTCTGGGATGCAGTCCATCAGGCCCTGGGGATTTATCGGCCTTCAATCCCATCAATTTCCCCAACACAATTTCCCAACTAATAAGGATTTCCCTCAGTTCCTCCTCCTTACTAGACCCTCTGACCCCTTTGATATCCGGAAGATTGTTTGTGTCCTCCTTAGTGAATACCGAACCAAAGTACTTGTTCAATTGGTCTGCCATTTCTTTGTTCCCCTTTATGACTTCCCCTGATTCTGACTGCAGGGCACCTACGTTTGTCTTTACTAACCTTTTTCTCTTTACATATCTATAGAAACTTTTGCAATCCGTCTTAATGTTCCCTGCAAGCTTCTTCTCGTACTCCATTTTCCCTGCCCTAATCAAACCCTTTGTCCTCCTCTGCTGAGTTCTAAATTTCTCCCAGTCCCCGGGTTCACTGCTATTTCTGGCCAATTTGTATGCCACTTCCTTGGCTTTAATACTATCCCTGATTTCCCTTGATAGCCATGGTTGAGCCACCTTCCCTTTTTTATTTTTACGCCAGACAGGAATGTACAATTGTTGTAGTTCATCCATGCGGTCTCTAAATGTCTGCCATTGCCCATCCACAGTCAATTCCTTAAGTATCATTCGCCAATCTATCCTAGCCAATTCACGCCTCATACCTTCAAAGTTACTCTTCTTTAAGTTCTGGACCATGGTCTCTGAATTAACTGTTTCATTCTCCATCCTAATGCAGAATTCCACCATATTATGGTCACTCTTCCCCAAGGGGCCTCGCACAACGAGATTGCTAATTAATCCTCTCCCATTACACAACACCCAGTCTAAGATGGCCTCCCCCCTAGTTGGTTCCTCGACATATTGGTCGACAAAACCATCCCTTATGCACTCCAGGAAATCCTCCTCCACCGTATTGCTTCCAGTTTGGTTAGCCCAATCTATGTGCATATTAAAGTCACCCATTGTAACTGCTGCACCTTTATTGCATGCACCCCTAATTTCCTGTTTGATGCCCTTCCCAACATCACTACTACTGTTTGGAGGTCTGTACACAACACCCACTAACGTTTTTTGCCCTTTGGTGTTCTGCAGCTCTACCCATATAGATTCCACATCATCCAAGCTAATGTCCTTCCTAACTATTGCATTAATCTCCTCTTTAACCAGCAATGCTACCCCACCTCCTTTTCCTTTTATTCTATCCTTCCTGAATGTTGAATACCCCTGGATGTTGAGTTCCCAGCCCTGATCATCCTGGAGCCACGTCTCTGTAATCCCAATCACATCATATTTGTTAACATCTATTTCCACAGTTAATTCATCCACCTTATTACGGATACTCCTTGCATTAAGACACAAAGCCTTCAGGCTTGTTTTTTTAACACCCTTTGTCCTCTTAGAATTTTGCTGTACAGTGGCCCTTTTTGTTCTTTGTCTTGGGTTTCTCTGCCCTCCACTTTTCCTCATCTCCTTTCTGTCTTTTGCTTTTGTCTCCTTTTTGTTTTCCTCTGTCTCCCTGCATTGGTTCCCATCCCCTGCCATATTAGTTTAACTCCTCCCCAACAGCACTAGCAAACACTCCCCCGAGGACATTGGTTCCGGTCTTGCCCAGGTGCAGACCATCCGGTTTGTACTGGTCCCACCTCCCCCAGAACCGGTTCCAATGCCCCAGGAATTTGAATCCCTCCTTGCTGCACCACTGCTCAAGCCACGTATTCATCTGCGCTATCCTGCGATTCCTACTCTGACTATCACGTGGCAGTGCTCGCAATCCCGAGATTACTACTTTTGAGGTCCTACTTTTTAATTTAGCTCCAAGCTCCTTAAATTCGTTTCGTAGGACCTCATCCCTTTTTTTACCTATGTCTTTGGTACCAATGTGCACCACGACAACTGGCTGTTCTCCCTCCCTTTTTAGAATGTCCTGCACCCGCTCCGAGACATCCTTGACCCAATGTCAGGACCCATTAAAGAGTCGCATCATATCTGTCGGGCAAGATATTGCTCAGACGGCACTACATTTAAAGGACATTTGTATATTTCTCAGCACATACCCCTCATTATCTAAAAGTTAGACACTGACCAAGAGTTGTTCAGAAATGTTTCTGTATTGAATTGTACAACATTCAAAAGTGGCAGAACATTCAAGCATGTAAAGCAAAATATTTTATGTTATTTCAAACAACAGTACATTTGGCATCAAAAAGAAACATCTGAAACACCAACAACAACATTAACAATATAGACCAACATCACCAACCCTCTACCCACCACCTCTCTTCCCTCCCCTCTAAGTTTGCCCCATTGTACTCTTGATGAGTTGTCCATCCCCACGTCGACCCGCACTCCTGCCCCTCACCACGTCGGTTCCAGCACGTTGTGCAGGACTGCACCGGGAGCGCTGCTCTCGTGTTCGTCGGGGAGAGAATGTAGGTGGTGAGATGGAAGATGCTGGCATCTCCGGATCCTTGGGTTCTGTCAGCCTGGCTGGTATAGCATCGGGGATTCCATGTCATGGCCCGAGACCATTGATTGCTGCATGGCATCTACAGAGTTGTCGGGTTGCTCCACCGTAGTGATCAGCTGCATCATACAGATGGTATTGTTGCATCATCCTTTGCGGACATGGCTTGGTGGTTTTATCGGCACGACTGCTGTGCCTCACAACGCTTGATCCCACTTCCTCCGACTCGAAGCCCAAAAACTCGGATCCCGATACCGATGTTGGCCGCGCAGGTGGTACACATGTCAAGAGGGTGAAGTCCTCCTTTTCCACCTCCTCAAGCTCAAGTGAGACAAACACTGGGCCTTCTCCCTGCTCTTTCTCCTGGTCTTTATCTCTGAGGGCTGCGGAGGTGGCTGCGGTGGTTATGGAGGATCTTGAGGTTGGGGGGTGGGTGGTCCTTTGGCGGGCTTCTGATGAGGTCGAGATGGACGGTGTTGGTGTTTGACATTGTCTTTGCATCCCAGAGGTGACTGGGGTGCCTAAGTCGGTGCTGTCCGATTCATCATCTGCAAGTACAAGACAACATTTCAGTGTTTAGCAGGGGCGGTGAGGGGCATGGGGGGGCGGTTGTTGGTCATGCTGACATGAGTACCATGATGTTTCACATTCTTATTTCAAGGACTACCATCGCTACATCACCACGCCCTAAATGGCCGACACACAGTACATTAAAATACATTTGACATCACATTACATGACCTTGCATGACATGATCATAACACAGACCGAAGAATCATATAAACTTACCATGCAGTAGCAAGGGATTGGCACCACCATGTGTGGTGGCATGGGGGTAGTCACCCACCAATGCCAAGGCACGCTCCTCTATGTCAGTCATCTCAATGACATCTGGTGGGCCCCTTCCCATGCCACACTGCTTTGAGGCATTGGCTGTTCTTTTCTCCTGCAGAAATAAAAGTTGCAAGCTTTAACCGGTTTGCAAATGCAACACTCAAACTCACACACACACAATGGCCAGATATACTTTTTGAGTAGTACAGGAGTGCAGCAATAAGATTTTCTGACGCTACCACATCATTCCATCATGAACCATGCTGCCCACTGCGGACACGGCCTCCCCAATCTCCAGCCAAATGTGTTTATATTGGGGCGGGCTGGTTTGCCACGACCATCCGGGTGAGGTCTCTGTAACGGCGCTGCACCTCAGTGTCAAGTGCCTCCAGCTCATCATCAGTAAACCTTGGGAGCTCTGAGCCTCCCTCCATTGCACTTCCTAGCAGCTTTTCTACCATTCCTGAGAGGTTTACAAGGTGGATGGCTAATGAATCTGTTGACTCTCTCTCTATAAATCACTCCCCTCTGCAATTGTCAGTAACGAGGTTTTATACGCATGCACAGCTGAGCCCTCGGCCCCAATTGCGGGTAAAATGATGTCATCAGGCAAAAGAAACTAAAAAAAATCTAAATCTCGCGCATGTTTCCCGAGTCGAGAGGCATGCACCTACCGCTGCCTACTGTTGCCGCCTGCTACCAGCCGATGCCTCCCGCTGCCTGTCGTTCCTGCTCCCGCTGTCAAAAGCATGATGAAACTCGCCCCTGACTGGCCCCAACGGTAGCGGACGGAAAAACATCACGCACCGCCCGGGGAGCGCCGACAAACGGGCGGACCTAAGGTTTGACCATACTCGGACCCTATGTCTTTATCTTTACTTTCAATTTTGTCCTTAAGAACATAAAAACATAAAAAATAGCAGGAGTAGGCCACCTGGCCCCTCGAGCCTGCTCCGCCATTTAATAAGATCATGGCTGATCTGATAATGGACTCAGCTCCACTTCCCTGCCTGCTCCCCATAACCCTTTATTCACTCATCACTCGAAAATCTGTCCATCTCTGCCTTAAATATATTCAATGACCCAGCCTCCACAGCTCTCTGGGGCAGAGAATTCCATAGATTTACAACCCTCTGAGAGAAGAAATTCCTCTCATCTCAATTTTAAATGGGCAGCCCCTTATTCTGAGACAATGTGCCCTAGTTTTAGTTTCCCCATGAGTGGAACTATCCTCTCTGCATCCACCTTGTCGAACCCCCTCATAATCCTATATGTTTCGATAAGATCACCTCTCATTTTTCTGAACTCAAATGAGTAAAGGCCCAACCTACTCAACCTATCTTCATAAGTCAGCCCCCCCATCTCCGGAATCAACCAAGTGAACCTTCTCTGAACTGCCTCCAATGCAAGTATATCCTTCCTTAAATATGGAGACCAAAATTATACGCAGTACTCTAAGTGTGGCCTCACCAATACCCTGTACAATCATAGCAGGACATCTCTGCTTTTATACTCTATCTCCCTTGCAATAAAGGCCAATATTCCATTCGCCTTCCTGATTACTTGCTGTACCTGCATGCTAACTTTTTGTGTTTCAGGCACAAGGACCCTCCAGACACCTCTGTACTGCAGCACTTTGCAATTTTTCTCCATTTAAATTATAATTTGGTTTCCTATTTTTTTCTGCCAAAGTGAATAACCTCACATTTTCGCACATTATACTCCATATGCCAAATTTGTGTCCACTCACTTAGCCTATCTATATCCTCATGCAGATTTTTTGTGTCCTCCTCACAAGATGCTTTCCCACCCATCTTTGTATCATCAGCAAACTTGGCTACATTACACTCGGTCCTTTCATCCAAGAAATTAATATGGATTGTAAATAGTTGAGGACCCCGCACCGATCCCTGCAGCACCCCACTAGTCATTGTTTGCCAACCGGAAAATGACGCATTTATCCTGACTCTCTGTTTTCTGTTGGTTAGCCAATCCTCTATCCATGCTAATATATTACCCCCAACCCTATGAGCTCTTATCTTGTGCAGTAACCTTTATGTGGCATCTTATCGAATGCCTCCTGGAAATCCAAATGCACCACATCCACTGGTACCCCCTTATCCACCCTGTTCGTTACATCTTATTTCTTTATTCATCCATGATGTATCATTACTTGCTCTTGTTCTTGCCTTCAGTCATATATGTTTTTCCTGGACTCTATTAATCACCATTTTAAATGCTTCCCACTGCTGTTCTATTTCATTGTCATTAAACTTTACCAGTTTATTTTCTAGGTTTTAGGGAAATTGATGGGATTGAAGGCTGATAAATCCCCGGGGCCTGATAGTCTGCATCCCATAGTACTTAAGGAAGTGGTCCGAGAAATAGTGTATGCATTGGTGATCATTTTCCAACAGTCTATCAAGTCTGGATCAGTTCCTATGGACTGGAGAGTAGCTAATGTAATACCACTTTTTAAAAAAGGAGGGAGAGAGAAAACGGGTAATTATAGATCGGTTAGCCTGACATCAATAGTGGGGAAACTGTTGGAATCAATCATTAAGGATGAAATAGCAGCGCATTTGGAAAGCAGTGACAGGCTCAGTCCAAGTCAGCATGGATTTGTGAAAGGGAAATCATGCTTGACAAATCTTCTGGAATTTTTAGGGCCACTATTTCAAGGGCCACTTCCTTAAGTACTCTGGGATACAGACGATCAGGCCCCGGGGATTTATCAGCCTTCAATCCCATCAATTTCCCTAACACCTAGGTTTTAGGCAGACAGGAAGCAGAGAGTTGGAATAAACGGACCCTTCTCAGAGTGGCAGGCAGTGACTAATGGAGTGTCGCAGGGCTCAGTGCTGGGACCTCAGCTCTTTACAATATACATTAACGATTTGGATGAAGGAATTGAGTGTAATATCTCCAAGTTTGCAGATGACACTAAACTGGGTGACGGTGTGAGCTGTGAGAGGGGCACAAAGAGGCTGCAGGGTGACTTGGACAGGTTAAGTGAGTGGGCAAATGCATGGCAGATGCAGTATAATGTGGATAAATTGAGGTTATCCATTTTGGGGGCAAAAACACGAAGGCAGAATATTATCTGAATGGCGGCAGATTAGGAAAAGGGGAGGTGCAACGAGACCTGGGTGTCATGGTTCATCAGTCATTGAAGGTTGGTGTGCAGGTACAACAGGCGATGAAGAAGGCAGATGGTATGTTGGCCTTCATTGCTAGGGGATTTGAGTATAGGAGCAGGGAGGTCTTACTGCAGTTGTACAGGGCCTTAGTGAGGCCTCACCTGGAATATTGTGTTCAGTTTTGGTCTCCTAATCTGAGGAAGGATGTTCTTGCTATTGAGGGAGTGCAACGAAGGTTCACCAGACTAATTCCAGGGGTGGCTGGGCTATCATATGAGGAGAGACTGGATCAACTGGGCCTTTATTCACTGGAGTTTAGAAGGATGAGAGGGGATCTCATAGAAACGTATAAGATTCTGATGGGACTGGACAGATTAGATGCGAGATGAATGTTCTCGATATTGGGGAAGGCCAGAACCAGGGGACATAGCCTTAGGATAAGGGATAGGCCATTTAGGACTGAGATGAGGAGAAACTTCTTCACTCAGAGAGTTATTAACCTGTGGAATTCTCTGCCGCAGAGAATTGTTGATGCCAGTTCATTGGATATATTCAAGATGGAGTTAGTTATAGCTCTTACGGCTAAAGGGATCAAGGGGTATGGAGAGAAAGCAGGAAAGGGGTACTGAGGGAATGATCAGCCATTATCTTATTGAATGGCAGTGCAGGCTCGAAGGGCTGAATGGCCTACTCCTGCACCTATTTTCTATGTTTCTATGTTTCTATGTTTCTTTCTCATCTGCTTAAAATCAGCTTTGTTTCTAATGTATTACTTTGGTCTTTGTCTTACGTATGTCCTACTCAGTCTTTATCTTAATCCTTATTATGTTGTGTTTGCTATTGCCTAGATGTTCCCCGACATTTACTTCTCTTATCTGTTCTAGTTCATTTCCCATTACTAGATCCAGCAGTGCTCCCTCTCTTATTGGGCTGTTTACATACTAGGTAAGAAACAAATCTTGTATCCATTTTAAAATCCCTCTATTACCTCACCCCTTGTTTTCACCCCACCCACTCAAACTCTTTGTTTCTCTGCCGCCAGCCTCTTGTGTATCCTCCCTTTTACCCCATAATTTATTTTTGTGCCTTCAGCCATCTCTGGAATTCCCTCCTCAAATCCCTCACCTCTCCACCTCTATTTCCTCATTGAAGACCCATCTTAAAATCTACCTCTTTGACCAAGCTTTTGGTCACCTGTCCTAATATTTTCTTCTTTGGCTCAATGTTCAATTTTTCTCATGACAAGCCACTGTAACACTTAATTGCCTTGGGATTTTTTTTGCATTAAAGGCACTATATAAATGTAAGTTGTTGCTATTGCTGTAAACAATCACTGGTATCTATAAATTAGTCTGGTCTCAGAATGCACATGATTAATATAACTTTTTATGACAATCATCTGAAACCCCCAGATTCTCTGTGACCCATACTTTACAAAGAAGTGAACAGAAACAGCTGAGAAGTTAGGATTTCATATTATCACTCATTATTTGAAAGAACATACTAACACAAAAGTAACAGAGATTCACACCTCTTGCCAAGATTATTCTAGTCATACCTCATTCCAGGATGGCAATAAAGGCCAATGTTAGTGCAAATGTTCTACTTACATATAAACAGATTGTAGACTGGAATTACCATCCACTCTCAAACATTTCACATGGATATATATAGAGCAGACATATATGGAACTGCATATAAACAGAAATAAATGAGAAAAAAAATCAAACTGAAAATTCATCACTTTTGCTGTGAATGGGTATCATTGTGCTTCACTATTAGACATGATTATTCAATAGGAGGTTTAAATGTTGGTTAGATTGTGTATGACATTTCAGAGTATAGAAACGACACATAGAATTACAGTCATTGAAATATATATGCATTGGACATTGACACTGAAAGATGTACTGCATTGCTATGCTTTGTATAATTACAAAAATGGCTGCACAAATGGCTCACCGCCAAATGTCCTAACACCTGAATATATTAGCATTTACTAAAGGTTATCTGAATTTAAGGAGGTATTGAACTTCTCTATTAGATTTTAACATGTGTCTCAATACTGACTACACAGAAATTGCTCTTGTCTCCCAATTCATATATTTTTTTGCTGAACAGTAGACTTTTAGTCTTAATTACAACTAAATATAATTTTCAGTGCACATCATTTGGTGACTCAATTTGGGGACGAACAGTGGAAAACCACAAGGTTTGCATTCTCTCTATATTTAATTAAAATTAAACAATTCAGAAGAAAAGCTTAGCATTAATTTGGAGAGCGTGTACCCTTCAACGACTGGTGTCCCTTATTGCTTTTGAAAAATTGCGTTTTTGACTTTGTCAACATTTACTCAGAAATATTTTGTATGGGCACCAGTGCAAAAAGTAAATTTAAATACAGGTAATGTTATAAATTATCACAGTTCTCCTGAGCGCTATGAGCCAGTACCAGATTTGGGTTTCAAATCACTGAAGCGTACTTCAATACAACACCCTCAGTGAAAAGAATCTGCTACCTTAACAACATTGGCTCCATATTCTGTTGCTTAGCAACTCACAGAAAATGTCTCAGTGGCTGTGTGTTCAATTTTTCCTTTTTTTTCTTTGCAAGCTACTTTTTTTTGTACTCGTGAAACTGGCCGGGGAAGATGTGATCCTTATTTTAAAAATTGACCAATTAGTAAGAGTCAGTCCTCTGCTGTTTGACATTATAACCTCTCAACCCTTCGTTTCTTTAGGACATGCTTGGCTAAAACCACATAGCTCTGGAGAGGGATTCTTGAGATGTCAGTCTCAAACAATAGAGAACACCTATCAAAAATGCTATAAATAATATCACAATCAATGAGAGGCAATGGAGAAATCTATAACCATCTTTATTTATGCATCAATGGAAATTCGATCATGCCTGAAAGCGAGCCCACAAGGGACAGGGTACATGCCTGTTGGGAAATTGGTACTGGCAGCCCATTATCATGACTCAGGGCTGCAGCCATCGCTACCCATGCTATACATTGAGTGCATGCTGGTTTAGGGCGGGGGGGGGTGGGGGGAGGGACGGGAATTCGGCGCAGAGGAGGTCAGTGCCAGCAGCTTAGCTCCCTAGTCATGGCTGCAAAGCAGAAAAAAGTTCAATGACCTCACCAGAATTATCAAGCTAAGAATACTACACACGCTTTCTGCTCACACCTCCACCACCTCCACCTCAGTGCTCAGTACTTGCCTCCCCCACCTCACTTCACTTCTACATTTCACTTCACGTCCTTCTCCTCATACTCACACACTCAACAGTATTGCAATCCTTACTTCCCCAAATGCCAAATCTTACACACTGCATACCAATTATTATAAAATGACAGGCACATTCTCTAAGCATTTCACAAGGCTGTTACTTACGCATTCCTTTCTTTCGTGCAGGAGAGGGTCTTGCATAACTTGCAGTAGAAGGCCGCGACAGGAAGATAATGTGAATGGAAATGTTTTGACCATCACAGTATGACCCATGTAACGTTTAGTGCTAGCTTGCAATGTGTCTTCGTACGGGTTCGGGTGTATGTTACAACAAGCAAACGAATCAGGAACATTGCAATCGGTCGCTTGTGCATCCAGGAGTTTGTCCAAAGCCGAAAGGGCCTACAGCATGATTGAAAAAGAATCTCTGGCATGTGGTTACGGGGTGAAAAAAATGCACCAGTATCTGTTTGGGCTTAAGTTCGAATTATAAACTGACCATAAGCCGCTCATATCGCTATTCTCAGAGAGCAAAGGTATTAGTACCAACGCCTCTGCTCCCATCCAAAGATGGGCGCTCACACTGTCTGCATATAACTATGTAATTCGCCACAGGCCAGGCACAGTGAATTGCGCTGATGCTCCCAGTTGGCTACCATTGCCCAGCACCGGGGTGGAAATGGCACAGCCTGCAGACTTGCTCTTGGTGATGGATGCATTTGAATACGAAAAGTCACCCGTTACGGCCCGCCAGATCAGGACCTGGACCAGCCAGGATCCTTTACTGTCCCTTGTAAAAAAAACTGTGCCCCCCATGAGAGCTGGTCCAGCGTCCCAGCGGAGATGCATGAAGAGATCAAGCCGTTGCAGCAGCGCAAAGACGAAATGTCCATACAGGCGGACTGTCTTTTGTGGGATAATCGCGTGGTTTTGCCTAAGAAAGGCAGAGAAACATTTATATACGATCTACACAGTACCCACCCAGGCATAGTAATGATGAAAGCTATAGCCAGATCCCATGTGTGGTGGCCCGGCATCAACTCAGATTTAGAGTCTTGCGTACGCCAATGCAACACTTGCTCTCAACTGAGCAATGCACCCAGGGAGGAATCGCTAAGTTTGTGGTCATGGCCCTCCAAACCGTGGTCTAGGATCCACGTTGACTTCGCTGGTTCGTTTCTAGGTAAAACGTTTTTGGTTGTTGTGGATGCTTATTCAAAATGGATTGAGTGTGTCATAATGTCTGTAAGCACAACCGCTGCCACCATCGAAAGCCTACGAGCCATGTTTGCCACAGATGGCCTGCCTGATGTCCTTGTCAGCGACAATGGGCCGTGCTTCACCAGCGCTGAATTCAAGGAATTCATGACCTGCACTGGGATGAAACAGGTCACATCTACCCCATTCAAGCCCACATCTAACGGCCAGGCAGAACGGGCAGTACAAACCATCAAGCAAAGCTTGAAATGCATGTCGGAAGGCTCCCTGCAGACCCGCCTGTCCCGAGTCCTGCTCAGCTACCGCACAAGACCCCACTCGCTCACCGGGGTTCCCCCTGCCGAACTACTCATGGGAAAGGGCACTCAAAGCAAGGCTCTCTCTAGTCTACCTTGATCTCCATGATCATGTCGAGGGCAGGTGGCATCTACAAAGCATGTAGCATGATCGCGCAAATTTGTCACGCAATATTGAAGTCAATGACCCTGAATTTGTACTCAACTATGGACATGGTCCCAAATGGCTTGCTGGCACTGTCGTAGCCAAAGAAGGGAGTAGGTGTTTGAGGTCAAACTTGTAAATGGATTAACTTGCAGAAAGCATTTGGACCAAATCAAACGGCGATTCACAGACAGCCATAAGCAACCTGAAGAGGGCACCACCAACTTCGACCCTCCAACACACAGCCACACACACACACAAGTGGCAACCGACATCACAGTTGACCACGAAGCTGAGCTCATCATCCTCAGCAGCCCAGCAAGGCCAGCTGCACAGCAGCCCAGCGAAGGCCCAACCAACTCACCTGCACCTGTGTTTGTACCGAGACCATCGACTAGGGAGCGGAAAGCCCCAGATCATCTCACTCTGTTAATAAGTGTACTTTTGGCTTTGGAGGGAGGGGGGGGGGGGAGTGATCTTATGTATGCAACACCTTGTAACCAGCATTCTACCGCCACCAGAGGGCACATCTGTTGGAGTCCCAAGGGATCCCAGCATCCCTTGGGAGCACTGCATATAAGCAGGCCTCCCATGCTGTGCGAGCACTCTGGAGTCAGAATAAAGAGGCTAAGGTCACACTTACTCAAGTCTACAGTACTCAGTAACATTGCTTTATTTGAGACATAACAACTCCTGCAGTCATTTCTCATGCAGAGCTATAAGAGTTCTGAGGCACAGTCCCAGGAGAACGGTCTTGGGTCCAAGGCAGAAGTACCTGCTGCTGTCTCTCAGGATGACAGCATGCCTGCTCCCCCGTCACATAAGAACATAAGAACATAAGAACATATGAAATAGAAGCAGGAGTAGGCCATTTCGTCCCTCGAGCCTGCTCCGCCATTCAATATGATCATGGTTGATCTTATCATGGACTCAGCTCCACTTCCCTGCCCGTTCCCCATAACCCTTTATTCCCTTATCGCTCAAAAATCTGCCTATCTCTTCCTTAAATATATTCAATGACCCAGTCTCCACAGCTCTCGAGGGCACAGAATTCCACAGATTTACAACCCTCTGAGAGAAGAAATTCCTCTTCATCTCAATTTTAAATGGGCAGTCCGTTATTCTGAGATTATGCCCTCTAGTTTTAGTTTCTCCTATGAGTGGAAAATCCTCTCTGCATCTACCTTGTCGAGCCCCCCCATTATGTTATATGTTTTGATAAGATCACCTCTCATTCTCCTGAACTCCAATGAGTATAGGCCCAACCTACTCAACCTATCTTGAGTCGCAGTCGGGGAGCGGGAGAGCGAGGAGGAAGAGCAGCGTCGAGCGTGCAGTTCAGAGGAGAGACCCATCAGTCGCAGTCGGGGAGCGGGAGAGCGAGGAGGAAGAGTAGCGTCGAGCGTGCAGTTCAGAGGAGAGACCCATCAATCGCAGTCGGGGAGCGGGAGAGCGAGGAGGAAGAGTAGCGTCGAGCGTGCAGTTCAGAGGAGAGACCCATCAGTCGCAGTCGGGGAGCGGGAGAGCGAGGAGGAAGAGTAGTGTCGAGCGGGCAGTTCAGAGGAGAGACCCATCAGTCGCAGTCGGGGAGCGGGAGAGCGAGGAGGAAGAACTGCGTCGAGCGGGCAGTTCAGAGGAGAGACCAGCCGGTGCAGCTGCAGCGGGGAGGCAAAAAAGAAGTAGAAACAAATGGAAAGGTGACATCACAGCCAAGGGGGTAAATGATTGGCTGGTGATTGGTAAGTAGTTTTTCTTTTTCTTTTCTATATCAGTAGGTAACCTTTAGCATTGTTGTTGCCAATTTAAATTAATCTAGGGGTTAAATCATGGCAGGACAGCTCAGACACGTGTTATGCTCCTCCTGTACTATGTGGGAAGTCAGGGACGCTTCCGCTGTCCCTGACGACGACATGTGCGGGAAGTGCATTCACCTGCAGCTCCTGACAGACCGCATTGCGGCACTGGAGCTGCAGGTGGATGAACTCTGGAGCATCCACGATGCTGAGAATGACGTGAATAGCACAATTAGTGAGTTGGTCTTACCGCAGGTAAAGGGTACACAGCCAGATAGGGAATGGATGACCAACAGGAAGAGCAGTGCAAGGAAGGTAGTGCAGGGTTCCTCTGCGGTCATCCCCCTGCAAATCAGATATGCCGCTTTTGGTACTGTTGAGGGGGTGACTCATCAGGGGAGGGCAGCAGCAGTCAAGTTCATGGCACCATGGGTGGCTCTGCTGCACAGGAGGGCAGGAAAAAGAGTGGGAGAGCTATAGTGATAGGGGATTCAATTGTAAGGGGAATAGATAGATGTTTCTGCGGCCGCAACCGAGACTCCAGGATGTTATGTTGCCTCCCTGGCGCAAGGGTCAAGGATGTCTCGGAGTGGGTGCAGGGCATTCTGAAAAGGGAGGGTGAACATCCAGTTGCCGTGGTGCATATAGGTACCAACGATATTGGTAAAAAATGGGATGAGGTCCTACAAGACGAATTTAGGGAGCTGGGAGCTAAATTAAAAAGTAGGACCTCAAAAGTAGTAATCTCAGGATTGCTACCAGTGCCACGTATTAGTCAGAGTAGGAATCTCAGGATAGCTCAGATGAATACGTGGCTTGAGGAGCGGTGCACAAGTGAGGGATTCAAATTCCTGGGACATTGGAACCGGTTCTGGGGAGGTAGGACCAGTACAAACCTGCACCTGGGCAGGACCAGAACCGATGTCCTAGGTGGAGTGTTTGCTAGTGCTGTTGGGGAGGAGTTAAACTAATATGGCAGGGGGATGGGAACCTATGCAGGGAGACAGAGGGAAGTAGAACGGGGGCAGAAGCAAAAGATAGAATGAAGAAAAGTAAAAGTGGAGGGCAGAGAAACCTAAGGCAAAAAGCAAAAAGGGTCACATTACACCAAAATTCTAAACGGGCAAAGAGTGTTAGAATGCAAGCCTGAAGGCTCTGTGCCTCAATGCGAGGAGTATTCGGAATAAGGTGGACGAATTAACTGTGCAGATAGCAGTTAACGGGTATGATGTAATTGGCATCATGGAGACATGGCTCCAGGGTGACCAAGGCTGGGAACTCAACATCCAGGGGTATTCAACATTTAGGAAGGATAGACAGAAAGAAAAAGGAGGTGGGGTGGCATTGCTGGTTAAAGGGGAAATTAATGCAATAGTAAGAAAGGATATTAGCTTGGATGATGTAGAATCGGTATGGGTGGAGCTACGGAATACCAAGGGGCAGAAAACGTTAGTGGGAGTTGTGTACAGACCACCAAACAGTAATAGTAATGTTGGGGAAAGCATCAAACAAGAAATTAGGGATACATACAATAAAGGTACAGCAGTTATCATGGGTGACTTCAATCTACATATAGATTGGGCTAACCAAACTGGTCACAATGCAGTGGAGTAGGATTTCCTGGAGTGTATTAAGGATGGTTTTCTGGACCAATATCTCGAGGAACCAATTAGGGAGCTGGCCATCCTAGACTGGGTTATGTGTAATGAGAAGGGACTAATTAGCAATCTTGTTTTGCGAGGCCCCTTGGGGAAGAGTGACCATAACATGGTAGAATTCTTTATTAAGATGGAGAGTGACGCAGTTATTTCAGATACTAGGGTCCTGAATTTAAGGAAAGGTAACTTCGATGGTTTGAGGTGTGAATTGGCTAGAATAGACTGGCAAATGATACTTAAAGGGTTGACGGTGGATAGGCAATGCCAAATTTTTACAGGTCACATGGATGAAATTCAGCAATTGTACATCCCTGTCTGGAGTAAAAATAAAATGGGGAAGGTGGCTCAACCGTGGCTAAAAAGGGAAATTAAGAATAGTGTTAAATCCAAGGAAGAGGCATATAGATTGGCCAGAAAAAGCAACAAACCTGAGGACTGGAAGAAATTTAGAATTCAGCAGAGGAGAACAAAGGGTAATTAAGAGGGGGGAAATAGAGTACGAGAAGAAGCTTGCCGGCAGCATAAACACTGATTGCAAAAGCTTCTATAGATACGTGAAGAAAAAAAGATTAGTGAAGACAATCGTCGGTCCCTTGCAGTCGGATTCAGGTGAATTTATAATGGGGAACAAAGAAATGGCAGACCAATTAAATAAATATTTTGGTTCTGTCTTCACTAAGGAATACACAAATAATCTTCCAGAAGTACGAGGGGACCGAAGGTCGAGTGAGAAGCAGGAATTGAAGGATAACCTTATTAGGCGGGAAATTGTGGGAGGGAAATTGATGAAATTGAAGGCCGATAATCCCCGGGGCCTGATAGTCTGCATCCCAGAGTATTTAAGGAAGTGGCCCTAGAAATAGTGGATGCATTGGTGATCATTTTCCAACAGTCTATCGACTCTGGATCAGTTCCTATGGACTGGAGGGTAGCTAATGTAACACCACCTTTTAAAAAGGGAGGGAGAGAGAAAGCAGGTAATTATAGATCGGTTAGCCTGACATCAGTAGTGGGGAAAATGTTGCAATCAGCACATTTGGAAACAGTGACAGAATCGGTCCAAGTCAGCATGGATTTAGGAAAGGGAAATCATGCTTAACAAATCTTCTGGAATTTTTTTAGGATGTAACTCGTAGAGTGGACAAGGGAGAACCAATGGATGTGGTGTATTTGGACTTTGAAATGGCTTTTGACAAGGTCCCACACAAGAGGTAGGTTGCAAAATCAAAGCACATGGTATTGGGGGTAATAGACTGACGTGGATAGAGAACTGGTTGGCAGACAGGAAGCAGAGAGTCAGGATAAACAGGTCCTTTTCAGAATGGCAGGCAGTGACTAGTGGAGTGCCGCAAGGCTCAGTGCTGGGACCCGAGTTCTTTACAATATACATCAATGATTTGGATCAAGGAATTGAGTGTAATATCTCCAAGTTTGCAGATGACACTAAACTGGGTGGTGTTCTGAGCTGTGAGGGGGACACTAGGAGGCTGCAGGGTGACTTCGACAGGTTAGGTGAATGGGAAAATACATGGCAGATGCAGTATAATGTGGATAAATGTGAGGTTATCCACTTTGGGGGCAAAACCGCGAAGACAGAATATTATCTGAATGGCGGCAGATTAGGAAAAGGGGAGCTGCAACGAGACCTGGGTTTCATGGTTCATCGGTCATTGAAATTTGGCATGCAGGTACAGCAGGCGGTGAAGAAGCCAAATGGTATGTTGGCCTTCATAGCTAGAGGATTTGAGTATAGGAGCAGGAAGGTCTTACTGCACTTGTAAAGGGTCTTGGTGAGGCCTCACCTGGAATATTGTGTTCAGTTTTGGTCTCCTAATCTGAGGAAGGACGTTCTTGCTATTGAGGGAGTGCAGCGAAGGTTCACCAGATTGATTCCCGGAATGGCTGGACTGACATATGAGGAGAGACTGGATCAACTGGGCCTTTATACATTGGAGTTGAAAAGGATGAGGGGGGATATCATAGAAACATATAAGTTTCTGACGGGACGGGACAGGTTAGATGCTGGTAGAATGTTCCCGATGTTGGGGAAGTCCAGAACCAGGGGACACAGTCTTAGGATAAGGGGTAGGCCATTTAGGACTGAGATGAGGAGAAACTTCTTCACTCAGAGAGTTGTTAACCTGTGGAATTCCATGCCGCAGAGAGTTGTTGATGCCAGTTCATTGGATATATTCAAGAGGAAGTTAGATATGGCCCTTATGGCTAAGGGGATCAAGGGGTATGGAGAGAAAGCAGGAAAGGTACTGAGGGAATGATCAGCCATGATCTTATTGAATGGTGGTGCAGGCTCGAAGGGCCGAATGGCCGACTCCTGCACCTATTTTCTTTGTTTCTATGTTTCTATAAGTCAACCACCCCATCTCCGGAATCAACCTCGTGAACCTTCTCTGAACAGCCTCCAATGCAAGTATATCCTTCCTTAAATACAGAGACCGAAACTGTATGCAATACTCTAGGTTTGGCCTCACCAATACCCTATACAGTTGTAGCAGGACTTCCCTGCTTTTACACTTTGTCCCCCTTGCAATAAAGGCCAATATTTCATTTGCCTTCCTGATTACTTGCTGTACCTGCATACTAACTTTTTGTGTTTCATGCACAAAGACCCCCAGGTCCCCGTATACAGCATTTTTCTCCATTTAAATTATAATTTGCTTTTCTATTTTTTCTGCTAAAGTGGATAACCTCACATGTTCCCATATTATACTCCATCTGCCATATTTGTGCCCACTCACTTAGCCTGTCTGTATCCCTTTGCAGATTTTTTTGTGCCCTCCTCACAATTTGCTTTCCCACCCATTTTGTATCATCAGCAAACTTGGCTACATTACACTCGATCCCTTCATCCAAGTCATTAATATAGATTGTAAATAGTTTAGGTCACAGCACTGATCCCTGCGGCACCACCACTAGTCACTGTTTGCCAACCGGAAAATGACCCATTTATCCCGACTCTCTGTTTTCTGTTAGTTAGCCAATCCTCTATCCATGCTAATATATTATCCCCAACCCCGTGAACTTTTATCTTATGTAGTAACCTTTTATATCACCCACTACACCAGTACCCTTGTTCGTACCACACAGGCAGCTGAGCCAAACTGCCCGGCCCACGCTGAGATGCTGCAGTCTGAAGCCAGGCCCTCAACACCCAGAGCTGCTTGAGGTAGCACACCATGACCATCTGAAGGGTCCTCAATGGAAACTCAACAGCTTTCCAGCTCTCAAGCCGTTGCCACTTGGATAACACTTCATTGCAGCACTAGGATAGGTGAAAGAGCACACAAGACATGATTTTTAATTATTCTTATTAACAATTAGACACAGATGGAATTGAGTTGATGGATAAAAATATTTTTCTTGATTAACATTTGTGGTGAGGACTGAAGGAATACAATGGGATGGTGATAGTAAGGACGTTGGTGATAAAGATCACATGCCTGATGGTGTACTGGGGATGGGAAGGCTGGGGAGGAGAACAGGTTTTGGTTATATAGTTTGGTGATAGCCTCCTTGATGAATCCAAGAAATGCTCCTTTACCTGAGTGAAAGTGAAAACTAAACAAACCTGAACACTGTATGGTACTTGTCACCTGGAAAAACTGACACAACAGCAATACACATCGTCCGCATGCCCAACGCGAGACTCCCAAAGCAAGTGCTCTCCTCGGAATTCCTACATGGCAAGCGAGCCCCCGGTGGGCAGAGGAAACGTTTCAAGAACACCCTCAAAGTCTCCTTGAGTAAGTGCAACATCCCCACCGACACCTGGGAGTCCCTGGCCAAAGACCGCTCTAAGTGGAGGAAGTGCGTCCAGGAGGGCGCTGAGCACCTCGAGTCGCGTCGCCGAGAGCATGCAGAAAACAAGTGCAGGCAGTGGAAAGAGTGTGCTGCAAACCTGTCCCAGCCACCCTTTCCTCCAACGACTGTCTGTCCCACCTGCGACAGAGACTGTAATTCCCATATTGGACTGTACAGCCACCTGAGAACTCACTTTTGGAGTGGAAGCAAGTCTTCCTCAATTTTGAGGGACTGCCTATGATGATGATTATGATTATTGAAGTCATCTTCATCATGTAAAATTGTTGAAATTAACTACCATTAATTATTCTTACTTTAAATTTTCATAACAGTGTTACCAGTTAGTAATTGTGTTAAGGAGAAATATTTACCATCTCAGGAGAACTTACTATTGTTTTCTGGACAGGTCCCTCTTTAAGGCACTCTAAATCAATTAGAATCCCTTACTCAATTAAGAAATAACCAAAGGCAGATCAGAGTATGGAGTAATTTAATTGGTGGCATTAAAGAAGAAACACTTCAGCAGTAATTTATTCTAATGTGGAGGTGAAAGTTAATTAAGTATGTGTAATGCAAACATCCTACATCTTTATCAATTCTGTAAGTACAGGGCATTGTCAAACACAACTACTTTTTCCAAATTAAGTAGTCTTTCCATTGCACAATAAGGCTGATTGCCACAGATGAATCAGAGCTATATTCAACATATGCTTTGTAAAAACAGGTGCTCATATTGATGGTTGGAAAGAGTCAGTTCATCTCAGGGGAACAACAACTGACCACAATTACCTCTGCACCAGGGAGGGAAAGCAATCAGCTCGAGCTTCTACTCATGATTTCTATCCAGCGATCCTTGCTGGAAAGCACTTGTGTGTGAATTTTGTCTGGGGGCAGTAACAAATTTGTCTGTGATGGCCTCCACCATCAAATAGCCTGTTGAGAGACATTCATTGACTGGCATCACATATAAGGGATGGCAACTCGAGTGAAGCAGCCAAAGGCTGCTAATGCTTTTGTAACTGTAACCCAGCAATATTTATCGCCTTCAGGATAGGATTTGGAAGAGAAATGTGTTCCCTGAAAAGTCCAGGCTCCACTATCTAATTAATGCTCACAATACTGCTGTGATTACATCAAAGGACCAGTTCAGTTTCATCAGCTCATCTGTTCTATAAAAATGGGTTTCAGTACGGAGGTTTTCTGTTCACAAGAGTCTTTGTTTGCTGGTTGTAAAGCTAAAAACAGATAATTCTGGAAATACACAGCAAGTCTGTTAGCATTTGAAAAGAGAAAAGATAAGTTCATGTTAAAAAACAAAAGACTTGCATTTATATAGCGTCTTTCATGGCCTCAGGACATCCCAACATGCTTGACAGTCAATTAAGTGCAGTCACTGTTGTAATGTAGAACGTCAGGGACATTAACATTTATAGTCTATATCTGAAATGTTGGGGTCTAAATGTAACATTGTTGAGGCCTTTCTATGGGCCTAAAGCGGGTATCGCAATAATCAATTCAGCAGGGCAGAGGCCCACGCCCAATCTACAATGGAGTTCGGTACCACTGCCCACCACCCACCCTACCCATGGATCAGCAGAAGTATAAACACTAAAAGAACCTCTTCTTTTTAATTACGAGTGGGAAAAATTTCTTTTATGAACTTTTCGAATTAAAAAGTACCCCCACCCCCACCCGCATGTCGTCATTTATCATTTCCTCATATATTTTAGCCAACAGTGAAAGCAATACAACACTATCCTCAACAATCTTTCCAAAAGGGTAAATATCTGCTCCAAGGTTTTGAAAACATTTTTTTTTACAGTACAGATAAGATTATGTCCAGCATCAGTTACAGAAATTGGATATTTGAAAGGTGTTCTGAAGCATTAGTTACACCCATACAAAAGATCACAATAAATATTGATGAGGGAGGTCATTCGAACCTCCAGTCCGCCCATCACAGTATCTAATTGTTTCTCAAATAATTGTGATGTTTTCATCCTCCACGACTCTACCCAGAAGTCTATTCCATTTATTGTTCACTTGTTGTATGAAGAATTCCCTGACATCAGTCTTAAATTTGCCTTAAATTAGTTTGAACCTGCCCTGTCTCGTCCTATTCTCACAAGTTAGTAATTTTCTGTATCTCACTGTTTCATGCTGTTTACTTTCTTACGTGTCACTGTAAGATCACATGACAGGATTAAAAGCCTGTTTCTCCAGCCTATCCAAATAACCAAGTCCTCTGACACTAAGTCCTCGATGTTTACGGGGAGATGGGGAGGGTGCAGGGGAGGGTGGAAATGGACAGGAAATGCATCAAGGCCAGGGATGTGTAGGTCTTGCCAAAATTAATGGCAAGACTTCATTATAATTTTGCTTCTTCCATTTCCCGCCTGGCAGCCAGCCAAATTGACAGGCTGGCCACCTGCTGGGTGGTAAAACCCTTAGGGACAGTCCCCGACAATCGGGAATTGACCGGGGGTGGGGGGAAAGACCAGAGATCAGGGCTTGCGGTGGTGGGATGGGGGGAGGTGTGGAAGAGAGAGGCAATCGGGAATCAGGGGAAGCGAGAGGCAAGGAGGAGGCGGTGGAAAAGAAGGGCACGCAGGAGTGGGGAAAGCCAAAGATGGGTGCTTGGAGGGAGGGAGGTTGTTATATATATATACTTGTATTTACTCTGTACAGCCACCAGAGGGTTCATCCACTGGGAGCACAGGTATTTAAGGAGGCTTCATAGGTTGGAGACCTGCAATAAAAGACTACGGTCACACTTTACTTTGAGCTCACAGTGTTCAATCTGACTCTTTCCCCATACAAAACAACTGGCGACGAGATACAGATAGCGAACCCAAAAATGCAGAGAACAGTGGGCATCTGGGAGAAATTCTCGGAGGGAGATGATTGGGAAACATTTGTGGAGCGACTCGACCAATACTTTGTGGCCAATGAGCTAGATGGGGAAGAGAGCGCTGCCAAATGAAGGGCGATCCTCCTCACCATCTGTGGGGCACCAACGTATGGCCTCATGAAGAATCTGCTCACTCCAACGAAACCGACGGAGAAATCGTATGACGATTTGTGCACACTGGTCCGAGAGCATTTGAACCCGAAGGAAAGCGTTCTCATGGCGAGATATCGGTTCTACACCTAAAGAAGGTCTGAAGACCAGGAAATGGCGAGTTATGTCGCCGAGCTAAGACTCCTTGCAGGACATTGAGAATTTGAAGGACATTTGGAGCACAAGCTCAGAGACTTTTTGTACTTGGCATTGACCACGAAACCATACTTCGCAAACTTTTGACTGTAGAGACCCCAACCTTGAGTAAGGCCATAGCGATAGCCCAGGCGTTCATTGCCACCAGTGACAATACGAAGCAAATCTCTCAGCACACAAGTGCTGCTACAAGTATTGTGAACAAAGTGATGTTGTTTTCGAATCGTAACGTACAGGGCAGGTCACACATGCCTGCAGCTACACATCCGCAGATGTCTCAAAGTCCAACATCAAGGTTGATGAATGCAAGGCCGTTAACACCTTCTTGGCGCTGCGGGGGTGATCATCGTTTCCATTCATGCCAATTCAAGGTGTATGTTTGCAAGGGCTGTGGAACAATGGGACACCTCCAACGAATTTGCAGGCGAGCTGCAAAGCCTGTTAAACCTGCAAACCACCATGTTGCAGAGGAGGACAGATCCACGGAGGATCACGACGAACCAGAATCTCAGATCGAGGAGGCAAAGGTACATGGGGTGCACACATTCACCACGAATTGCCCCCCGATAATGCTGAATGTTGAACTAATTGGACTCCCGGTGTCAATGGAGCTGGACACGGGCACGAGCCAGTCCATCATGGGCAAAAAGACTTTCGAAAGGTTGTGCTGCCACAAGGCCTCAAGGTCAGTCTTAACTCCAGTTCACACGAAACTAAGAACTTACACGAAAGAACTAATTCCTGTAATCGGCAGTGCTACCGTAAAGGTCTCCTATGATGGAGCGGTGCACAAACTACCACTCTGGGAGGTACCGGCCGATGGTCCCATGCTGCTCAGCAGAAGCTGGCTGGGAAAGATACGCTGGAACTGGGACAACGTCCGAGCGCTATCACCCGCAGACGACACATTTTGTGCCCGGGTCTTAAACAAATTTCCTTCGCTGTTCGAACCAGGCATCAGGAAATTCCAAAGAAAAAAAGTGCAGATCCACCTAATTCAGGGGCATGACCCATCCATCACAAGGCAAGAGCAGTATCGTACATGATGAGAGAAAGGGTTGAGATCAAGCTAGACCGGCTGCAAAGAGAGGGCATCATTTCCCCGATTGAGTTCAATGAGTGGGCCAGTCCAATTGTCCCAGTCCTCAAGGGAGACGGCACCGTCAGAATCTGTGGCGATTACAAAGTAACTATCAATCGTTTTTCCCTGCAGGACCAATACCCACTACCAAAGGCCGACAAGCTCTTTGCAACGCTGGCGGGAGGAAAGACCTTCACGAAGCTGGATCTGACTTCAGCCTACATGACGCAGGAACTGGAGGAATCATCGAAGGCCCTCATCTGCATCAACACGCACAAAGATCTTTTTGTTTATAACAGATGCCCGGTTGGAATCCGATCGGCGGCGGCGATATTCCAGAGAAACATGGAAAGTTTACTGAAGTCAGTCCCGCACACAATGGTCTTCCAGGACGACATCTTGATCACAGATCGGAACACAGTCGAGCATCTGCAGAACCTGGAGGAGGATTTTAGTCGACTCAACCGCATGGGGCTCAGGTTAAAACGCTCGAAGTGTGTTTTCCTGGCACCTGAAGTGGAGTTCCTGGAAAGGAGGATTGCAGCGAATGGCATCAGGCTCACCAATGCGAAGACGGAGGCAATCGAGAACGCACCGAGGCCACAGAACATGACGGAGCTGCGGTCGTTTTTGGGACTCCTGAACTACTTTAGTAAATTGTTACTGGGTCTCAGCACACTGTTAGAACTACTGCATGTCTTACTATGAAAAGGGGATGAATGGGTTTGGGGCAAAAGCCAAGAAAATGCCTTTGTAAAAGCGAGAAAATTGTTATTTTCAAACAAATTGTTTGTGTTGTATGATCCATGTAAGCTTTTGGTACTGGCCTGTGATGCGTCGTCATAAGACGTCGGGTGTATATTGCAACAAGCTAATGGTTTCGGGAAACTGCAACCGGTTGCTTATGCATCCAGGAGTCTGTCTAAGGCTGAGAGAGCCTACAGCATGATTGAAAAAGAAACGTTAGTGTGTGTTTATGAGGTAAAGAAAATACATCAATATCAGTTTGGGCTAAAATTCGAATTGGAAACTGACTATAAGCCACTTATATCCCTGTTCTCCGAAAGTAAAGGGATAAATACCAACGCATCAGCCCGCATCCAGAGATGGGCACACACGTTGTCCGCATACAACTACGCCATCCGCCACAGGGCAGGCACAGAAAACTGCGCCGATGCTCTCAGTAAGCTGCCATTGCCCACCACGGCGCAATCCGCAGATCTAGCCATGATTATGGAAGCATTTGAGAGTGAGCAGTCACCCGTCACTGCCCGGCAGATCAAAACCTGAACAAGCCAGGACCACTTATTATCTCGAGTCAAAAGCTGTGTACTTCACAGGAGCTGGTCCAGTGTCCCAGTTGAAATGCAGGAAGAGATAAAGCTGTTCCAGTGGTGCAAAGATGAAATGTCTATACAGGTTGACTGGTTGACTGCCTTCAAGTAGTGGTCCCCAAGAAGGGCAGAGACACCTTCATCAATGACCTCCACAGTACCTACCCAGGCATCATAATGATGAAAGCGATAGCCAGATCCCACGTGTGGTGGCCCGGTATTGATGCGGACTTAGAGTCCTGCGTTCACAGATGTAATAGATGCTTGCAGTTAAGCAATGTACCCAGGAGGCGCCATTAAGTTTATGGTCTTGGCCCTCCAAACCATGGTCTAGGGTACACGTCGACTATGCAGGCCCGTTCTTGGGTAAAATGTTCCTTGTGGTTATAGACACGTACTACAAGTGGATTGAATGTGAGATAATGTCGGCTAGAACGTCCGCTGCCACTACTGAAAGCCTACGGGCCATGTTTACCACATACGGCCTACCCGATGCCCTGGTAAGTGACAACGGGCCATGTTTTACCAGTGCTGAATTCAAAGAATTCATGACCCGTAACAGGATCTAACATGTCACATCTGCCCCGTTTAAACCAGCGTCCAATAGTCAGGCAGAGAGAGCAGTGCAAACCATCAAGCAAGGCTTGAAGAAGGTAACTGAGGGCTCACTGCACTCGCCTATCCCGACTCCTGCTTAGTTACCGCACGAGACCCCACTCACTCACTGGGATCCCACCTGCTGAACTGCTCATGAAAAGAGCACTTAAGACAAGGCTCTTGTTAGTTCACCCTGATCTACATGAACAGGTAGAGAGAGCAGGCGGCTTCAACAAAGTACATATCATGATAGTGCAAATGTGTCACACAAGATTGAAGACAATGATCCTGTATTTGTATTAAATTATGGACAAGGTCCCAAGTGGCTTCCCGGCACTGTTGTGGCCAAAGAGGGGAGCAGGGTGTTTCGGGTCAAAATTTCAAATGGGCTCATTCACCAGAAACACTCAAACCAAATCAAACTCAAATTCACGGACTATCCTGAGCAACCCTTGGACCCTACCTTTTTTGATCCCCCAATATAGACACCTGTGGCAACCGGCACCACGGTTGACCACGAAGCAGAACCCAACATCCACAGCAGCGCAGCAGAGCCCAACACACCAGGTAGCCCAGCAAGGCCAGCTGCACAGCAGCCCAGTGAGCACCCATCAAATGATTCAACAACACAAGCTTTCACACCGAGACGATCAACCAGGGCAAGAAGGGCCCCAGATCGACTCGCATTGTAAATAGTTACTCTGTTGACTTTTGGGTGGGGGGGGGGGTTAGTGTTGTCATATATGTATACTTGTATTTACTCTGTACAGCCACCAGAAGGCTCATTCCCCGGAGTCCCAAGGGATCTCATAATCCCTTGAGAGTACAGGTATTTAAGGAGGCTTCACAGGTTGGAGAGGCACACTGGAGACCTGCAATAAAACACTAAGGTCACACTTTACTTTGAGCTCACAGTGTTCAGTCTGACTCTTTCTCCATAAACAACAACACAACAGAGGTCATCCGCGATCATGGCATGGAGCAGACATCGATGCTTGGTGACAGTTGGGGGGATGTAAAGTCCTTACACAATACCACAAATCCACATGAGGCACATTCTATGAACAAGGTCACTCCATGACCTGTACCTTTATTCACAGGACCAAGAAGTGATGACCCTACGTGGGACCTCTCTTTATATACCTGAATGACCAGGTGAGGAGTGTCTCCCACAAGTTCACCCTCTGTGGTCAAGGTGTGCATTTCTTACGTATATACAGTATTGCTGTTTAGTTACATAAAGGTTACATACACGACATCACCTCCCCCTCAACATCTTATTGGGATCTTGGGTGGTCTGCGTTCTCTCGTGGAGCGCTGCAGTTGGGGCTCTGGTTGTTGAGCCTTGGTATGCGTGTCTGTCACCTGTGGTGATTCCGGCCTGTCCGGGCTGACCACAGCGACTGTGCATACTGCTGAATATTCTTGTTGCTCGTTCACTGGCAGTGGTGTGAATACCATCTCATGATCTTCCTCAGGTTCCTCAGTGTCCATGCTGAACCTTTTTTTTACTTGGCCCAGATTCTTGCAGCATATCTGCCCATTGTTAAGTCTAACCACTATGACCCTATTCCCGTCTTTGTCTATTACAGTACCTTCAAGCCATTTGGACCCCAAAGCGTGATTGAGAACAAATACGGGGTCATCAATTTCTATACATCTCCTCCTTGAATTTCAGTCATGGTACTCGTTTTGGGACTGGCACTTGCCCTCAACAATGTCGGACAGGACTGGATGAATGAGGGACAGCCGAGTTTTGAGTGTTCGTTTCATGAGTAGCTCCGCGGGCGGGACCCCCGTGAGCGAGGGCGGTCGGGACCTATAGGCCAGCAGGAGGCGCGATAGGCGGCATTGAAGGGAGGGTCCTTGAATCCGGAGCATGCTTGTTTTATGATTTGGACTGTACGTTCTGCCTGGCCATTGGAGGCCAGCTTGAAGGGTGCTGTCCTGACATGGTTAATGCCATTACCAGACATGAATTCCCGGAATTCGTAGCTTGTGAAACATGGGCCATTATCGCTAACAAGGACGTCCGGCAAGCCGTGGGTCGCAAAGACCGCGCGCAGACTCTCCACGGTGGTGGATGTCGTGCACGAATTCAAAATGATGCACTCGATCCATTTCGAGTACGCATCAACCACAATGAGAAACATTTTTCCCATGAACGGGTCCGCGTAGTCGACATGAATACTTGACCATGGTCTGGTGGGCCAGGGGCACGGGCTGAGCAGGGCCTCCCTGGGGGCATTGCCTAGCTGGGCACACGTTGTGCACCTGCGAACACAGTGTTCCAGGTCTGAATCAATTCCCTGCCAACACACATGTGACAGGGCAATGGCCTTCATCAGCATGATGCCTGGGTGCTCGCTATGGAGTTCCCTGATGAATGCTTCCCTGCCCCTCTGGGGCATGATTACCCAGCTGTCCCATAGTAGGCAGTCGGCTTGGATGGAGAGCTCATCCATCCGTCTGTGAAATGGTCTGACCTCCTCAGGGCATGCTCCGTGTGCGGGCGCCCAATCCCCAGTCAGGATACATTTCGTAATCAAGGATAGGAGGGGATCTCTGTTGGTCCAGATTTTGATCTGGCAGACTGTGATGGGGGAGCCCGCGCTGTCAAAGGCATCGATAGCCATGACCATCTCAGCGCTTTGCTCCACTGCCCTCTCAGTGGTGGCCAGTGGAAGCCTGCTGAGCGCGTCAGCGCAGTTTTCGGTGCCGGGCCAGTGCCGGATGGTGTAGTCATACGCAGCGAGCATGAGAGCCCATCGCTGTATGCGAACTGATACATTGTCATTGACAGCCTTGCTGTCTGACAGCAGGGATGTTAACGGCTTGTGGTCCGTTTCTAATTCGAACCTCCTGCCAAAAAGGTACTGATGCATTTTTTTCACCCCATAGACACATGCGAGTGCTTCCTTCTCAATCATCCCATATCCCCGTTTATCTTGAGAGAGTGACCTGGAGGCAAGAGCCACAGGTTGTAGTTGGCCCTCAGCATTACCCTGCTGCAACACGCAACCAACTCCATGGGACGATGCATCACATGTCAGAACCAATTTCTTACGGGGAGCGTACAGGGTCAACAACTTATTTGAACAAAGTAGGTTCCGTTCCCGATTGAAAGCCCGTTCCTGACAGTCCCCCCACGTGTAGCGGCTCCAACAATGTGCTTAAGTTCAGCAAAAAGTTCCCGAAATAGTTCAAGAGTCTCAGAAATGAACGCAACTTCGATGTGCTGCAGGGCCTGGGCGCTCGTCGAATCGCCTCCGTTTTGGATTCGGTTGGCCGAATCCCGTCTGCAGCAACCCTCCTGCCCAGAAACTCGACCTCGGGAGCCAAAAACACACACTTAGACTTCTTGAGTCACAGGCCTATCCGTTCCAGTCGGCGTAGCACCTCCTCCAGGTTGTGGAGCTGTTCCTCGGTGTCACGACCAGTGATGAGGATGTCGTCCTGAAATACAATTGTTCCGGGAATGGATTTGAGCAGGCTTTCCATATTTCTTTGAAAAATCACGGCCGCTGATCGAATGCCAAACGGACACCTGTTGTAAACAAACAATCCCTTGTGTGTGGTGATGGTGGTCAGTAGTTTGGATTCGTCGGCCAGTTCCTGGAGCATATAGGCGTGGCAAAAAGGTCCTCCGCTCTCGGGAACGGATATTGATCTTGTAGGGACACCCAGTTGATAGTGGCCTTGTAGTTGCCACAGATCCTGACCGAGCCATCCACTTTTAGGACGGGAACGATGGGGCTCGCCCAGTCGCTGAATTCAACGGGCGAGATGATGCCCTCTCTCAGCAACCGGTCCAACTCGCTCTCAATTTTCTCCCGCATCACATACGACACAGCTCTGGCTTTGTGGTGCACTGGTGGGGCGTCCGGGGTGATGCATATCACTACTTTGGTACCTTTGAACGTCCCAATGCCAGGTTGAAATAGTGACTCAAATTGCTGTAGGACCTGTGAGCATCAACTTCGCTCCACAGATGACATGGCGTGCACATCCCCCCATTTCCAGTTCATCTCAGCGAACCAGCTCCTCCCCAACAATGCGGGACCATTGCCCGGGACAATCCAGAGCGGCAGCCGGTTCACCGATCCATTGTGTGTGACCGCCAACATTGCACTGCCTAGCACTGGAATGATTTCTTTGGTGTACGTCTGCAATTGCGTCTCAATGCGTTCTGATTTGGGTCTGCTGGCTGTGAGTGGCCACAGCTTTTCGAATCGTTGAACACTCATGAGTGACTGACTGACCCCCGTGTCCAGCTCCATGCCTGCGGGGATGCCGTTTAATAGAACTTTCATCATCATTGGTGGCGTTTTGGTATATGAGCTGTGAATGTTTGCCACATGAACCCGCTGAACTTCAGCATCCATTGATTTGCCCCAAGCATCATCCTGCCTCGCAGACCTCTCATCTGGTTCATATTAGCCTGGTTACAGGCTTTCTGCACATTCTGGCAAAATGGCCACTGAGGTTACAATTTCTGCAGACGAACTGTTGAAACCTGCAAGTCCTGGCAGCATGTCTGCCCCCATACCTCCAGCATGAACTGAGATTCCCATTGTTGTGAACAAAAGAGCTGTTACAAGGCATTCCTCGCTGATTGTCCCTTTTACTGCTCTTGAGCACCCTGTTAGTGGGTGTCAATGGCCCCATCCCAGGCCACATTGTCCACTGGGGGGGGGGGCGTAAATTTCCATTCAGCCTGCCATTGTCTCTGTTGGAGACTTACTCTTGGGTCTATTGCTGCCTGGGGTGTGTTGAACTGCCCTTGTCTGCCTGTGGGGCTCTGTGTCATGTTTATGATATTGACTCCCTGATCCATCGCCACGCTGAAGGCAGAATTGTGCGCGTATATTATCTTGGTTTCCTCCTCCCCTGCCATAAAGGTCTGAGCCATCAACGCCGCCACTTCCAAGGTCAAGTCCTTGGTCTCAATTAGCTTTCTGAAAATCCCAGCATGACCGATGCCCTCAATAAAGAAATCCCTTAGCATCTCCCCCCTGCAGGCGTCTGTGAACTTATAGAGGCTGGCCAAGCGCCGGAGGTCCGCAACGAAATCCGGTATGCTCTGTCCTTCCTGACATCGGTGGGTATAGAATCTGTGTCGGGCCATGTGTACGCTGCTCGCCGGTTTGAGGTGCTCACCGATTAGTTTGCTGAGCTCTTCAAAGGTTTTGTCCGCCAGCTTCTCGGGTGCTAGCAGGTCCTTCATGAGCGCGTAAGTGTTAGGTCCACAGCTGGTCAGCAGATGAGCCCTTCGCTTGTCGGCTGCTGCATCTCCCAGCCAGTCCTTCATGTCAAAACTCTGCTGGAGCCTCTCAATGAAATTATCCCAGTCTTCACCAACACAGTACCGTTCATCTGTGCTGCCAGTGACCATTCTCGTGGGTCATTGATTCCCGTTTCTCGTCGCCAATGTAAAGTCCTTGCACAATACCACAAATCCACACGAGGCACATTCTATGGACAAGGTCACTCCATGATCTGAACCTTTATTCACAGGACCAAGAAGTCATGACCCTGCGTAGGACCTCCCTTTATATACCTGGATGACCAGGTGAAGAGTGTCTCCCACAAGTTCACCCCCTGTGGTCAAGGTATGTATTTCTTACGTATATACAGTATTGCAGTGTTGTTACATAAAGCTTACATACATGACAGGGGGAGTGAGGTCTGTGATTGCAGCAGGGGAGAGGGAGAGGTTGCGATCGACTGAGGGGTTGGGGGGAACACTCTTGCTCCTCCTGGCCCTTAAGAAGTGCTGTAAAAGACGCTTCTTACCTTCTTGAGCCAGCAGCTCCCGGAATCCTTTTACTGACTGGTTTCCCGAGCCCTGGGACACCTGCGCAGCACATGTTAAATTTATATCAGGCTCTCAATTGCAACCAATTGTTCTGATGAAGGGTCATCAACGTGAAACGTTAACTCTGTTTCTCGCCACAGATGCTGCCTGACCCGCTGAGATTTCCAGCATTTTCTGTTTTTATTTCAGATTCCAGCATCCACAGTATTTTGCTTTTGCACTGTAGGAGCCTGATTTAAATATGTTCATGCAGGGTCCTGCCTCTCCATGGCAGGTCACTCGCATGGCACGAACCCCACAACTGTGAAAACAGCGACCGGCGCATAGACAACTTGGTGGGAACCCATTCCCTGTTTTAACATTTTAAATCCTCCGCCGCCGACCCTCCCCTTTCCACTGTGGGGTGGGGGGGTGTTTGATATCAAGGCCTGGGTATCCATCTTGTTGCTCTTTTCTGAACAGCCTCTCGTGCCTGACTGTCTTCGTTATGTCTCAGTGACCAGAACTGGACATGATACTCATGGGTTGGCTTGACCAGAGCACTACGTAATTTGAGCATGCTTCCTCTGAGTTGTACTCTGCTGTTTTTGGTTATATTATTCAGTATTTGTATTTGTTATGTTGATTGGTCATGCTGAGAGTTGTGTCTATCAAAATCCTTAGATCGCTTGGTGATCTTATCCTTAACTATTTCAACACCAGTCATATAGTACTTGTGTAGCCCATTTTCTCTCCCTATGTGCACTTGTTTGTATTAAATTTCACCTGCCATTCCACTTACTTACATATTTTGTCTAACTTGTTTTGTAATTCTGAAGCTGCCTCCTCAGAATCAGCTGCTCCACCTAATTTGGTATCACCTGTAAATTTAACCATTTCTTTCCTTTCCTTACCTGACCTCCAGGTTGACAACTTACCAACCTATAGGCATTCTATTGGATGCACATGGTTATCCATCTTCCTGAACAAAGAGTCCCTTATGACTAGAATCACTCTGTGCCTTCCAGTCTGCATCTTTGTCCCAGATATCTTCTGTGGTTTTCTAGCTGCCTCATCTTCTGCGATTTGGTATCTTTTTGAATTATTGAATAGCGCCTGGTATTTCCTCATCATTGTAATCTGCTTTGTAACATTACAAGCTTTCTAATCTTTCTTCCTACTTTTTCCAATCTTAATCTATTCAGCAGCCCAATTTATTTGACCTGCCTCAATTCTTGTCTCATTTTCATCTGATTGTGCTCATCTCCAGCTACAAACCCCCATGAGTGACTCTCAAGGTTCAGTGCCAGACGATCTATTTTCACTGACGTGTGATGTGCCTCTCCACCTTTCTCTCCTCTGGCAAGATGCTCCTTAAAACCTACCTCTGACTAAGCTTTTTCTCACCTGTCCTAATGTCTCTTTCTTTGGCTGCATGTCAATTCTTGGCTGATTACGCTCCTGTGAAACACCTTGGGATGTTTTAAAGGCGCTATATAATTGTAAATTGTTGTTGGATCACTTATTGGGTCCAGTCTATACTCGTAGGTTCCTGCCCTTTTCTCTCTAAGGCCAAAACCTTACCCCTAATCTTCTTGATCAACGGACAATATTTGCAACTTTTCCTCCATCTATTACATCAGCTTTTTTGTACATGAACACCACAATAAAAACATCCAAGTTATATTTTTGTTGAGTGCTCCTCTTTTAATTTCACTTCTCTTGGATGATCCTGTTTTAATTTTCATTCTGTCAAATACAGTACCCTGTACTCCCTTTTTGTTTTAATTCTTCAGGTGCTTTTAAATTTGCTTCTCTCCATTGCATCTCCTTCAATTTAATTTAGCTCAATCACGCTCATTTAACCTTCACTTCCCTTCGTTGTTCCCCTTTTGATTTTACTCAGTGCAGTTCGCCTCTTTCACTTCCTGCTTTGCACTCTCGCTTTGTACTCTCACTTTGTACTGCTCTGAGGGTTCTGGGAAGTGAAGCTCTCATAAGTGCAGCATTGTATATTTTATAAATTCTGGGCTACCGTTACCTCCAAATATTGATAATTCTCAAAGGAGCCTATGTCCCTCCTTAACTTTCTTGTTTTTTTTGTCCTTTGGTGTCTGTATGTGTTTGGAAATGTCTGTGAAAGATCTTGAGAGCCTTCCCAAAGAGCACTATTGTTGCATCTGTAAGGTTTACCCTGGGTAGCTGGTGGCCAGTGACAGACAGGTAGCAATGCAAGTCATAAAACCATGCATGAAAGGTGCAGTTCATACATAAGATTTTACATGCAACAGGAACTGCTTAGTGCCTAGAATCCTTGGTTTTATTATTCAAAGTAATAAAGTATTTGCAAATTTTCCATTGTTTGGTAACATCACCTTTGTCTAATAACACCAGTATATAAAGTTATCAATTTATCATTTTAGAATGATTATGTAGTACATTATTAACATTCACTTCTTACAGCACCAGCTTTAATAGTCTTACTACTTTGGTTTCTAACATTTAGTTAAAAAGAAAAATACTAGTTTCACTGTGCACCCTAACTACAATCAGATACAGAAGTGGCTGTACTTCATTACTTCCATGATATCAGGGCCTCAGTACATTTAATAAATTCATACCATATGTTGCAAACACTTATTTAGTAACTGACTTTCTGCATTAAATTTTCTTCATGAATATATATTGCCCTCATGATTAATACTGTATGTTGCTTTGTTGGATTTTCCCACGGTTCTTTTTTCATCTTGTCAATTTGCCTCTAAGCACAGTGCCTAAATAGAGAATTAACTTGTTTTTATTTAGTGAAAATCAATAGTTTTCACTTCCCAAATGAGAGAGAAAGAGATGCATCATGGTTAACTGTGAGTGCACTGAGATATCCTTGGATAGTATTCATCATCATCATCATCATCATCATAGGCAGTCCCTTGGAATCGAGGGAGACTTGCTTCCACTCTTAGCATGAGTTCTCAGGTGGCTGTGCAGTCCAATACGAGAACCACAGTCTCTGTCACAGGTGGGACAGACAGTAGTTGAAGAAAAGGGTGGGCGGGGAGACTGGTTTGCTGCACACTCTTTCTGCTGCCTGCACTTGATTTCTACATGCTCTCGGCGACGAGACTCAAGGAGCTCAGCACCCTCCCGGATATATTTCCTCCACTTAGGGCGGTCTTTTGCCAGGGACTCCCAGGTGTCAGTAGGGATATCACACTTTATCAGGGAGGCTTTGAGGGTGTTACTCAGCATGGTGCAGCACCATTGGAATTAAGCTGGGAGAATCTATTGTTGCACGACAACCCAGAACATTTACCTTGTGATAAACCAGCATGGAGTCTCGAGTCTCACCATGCAGTTGCAAAACAGTCCATCAGGCACTGACATCATGAATGTCTTCTTTAGTCCATCACGATGAAAGCATTTCCTGACTTATGTTTCTCTTATTCAAATTGAAATGATAATATACACCATCAACACTTATTATATAGCTTATTTCTTTACAAAATATCTTATTTATGAAGCACTTCTTGAAAATAATATATCTGTTTTTCCATTTTTCTTCTTGGAAGGGTTGTATTAGTTTAATGTCTGCAACTTAAATTACTGTTTCAAGTTACTGTACCTGTAGAATGGAACTGTTCCATGAATCCTTGCCAAGTCTTTTTTTCTAGGTTACTTGATATCCTTTGTTGTACGAAGGAAGGATTGGCTTTGGGGAATAACCCAACAGAGAAGGGGTAGCTAAGTGATATTTATACTCTAATCTTTCACTTAATTAAGTCTTTTTAGTATCATTTTGTTCATAACAGCAAAAAGATGTTTCATTTATGTCAACATATAGCAGTTAAAACCAGTAAAAATGTGACAGTACATAAAAGAAGAGAGTAATCATGATTCAATTATGATTTAAATGCATGATCATCCTGTTAATATAAATATAGTATATAAAATTGAATGGGAGCAATTTAATGCATGATCAGTCATATCCCTGTTAATATGAATAATATTTCACATCTACTCTAGATTATACAAAGTTACAGGAGCAGTATTCGGAAGATGATCTACATTAAACATAAAACATGGAAATTTTATTTACAGACAAAATGGAAAGCTCCTCCTCACTGTAACTAGCACTTCAGTTTGAAATTGTGTTGAATAAATAGCATTAGTACTGTTTGCAAGTATCTTCAGCCAAAAATGTTACGTGGTGGTTCTACTCCGCCTTCTCCATCGACATACCACTGTCGAGCCAATTTGGTTCACTCCCCCTGACATTAATAAGTGGCTGAGTGCATAGAAAGCAGAAAAGGCAAAAGATCCAGATAACACCCTGACAGTAGTGAAGAAATGTGCATCAAAGCTAGCCACTCCCCTGGGTAAACTGTTCCAGTACAAACATGACACTGACAGCTAACCAAAAATGTAGAATATTGCCCATGTATGTCCTAGTCACAAAAAAACAGAAGAAGTCTAATCAGGCCAATTATTGCAGCCTCTTTCCAATCACCAGTAAAGTGATAATAGTGCCATCAACCAACAGCTACTCACCAATGATCTCACTAATGCTCAGCTCAGGTTCTGCCAGAACCACTTGGCTCTAGACCTCAATTCAGTTTTGATACAGACAATGATCCAAGCGATGAGCGCCAAAGAAGAGGTAAGAGTAGCTGTCATCGACATCAAGGCAACATTTGAACCGAGTATGGCACCAAGCTGCCCAAACAAAACTGAAGTCAATGGGGGTCAAAGGGAAAACCCTTGAGTACAGGGGCAGGGAGGTGTTGCTACAGTTGTACAGGGCCTTGGTGAGGCCACACCTGGAGTATTGTGTACAGTTTTGGTCTCCTAACTTGAGGAAGGACATTCTTGCTATTGAGGGAGTGCAGCGAAGGTTCACCAGACTGATTCCCAGGTTGGCGGGACTGACCTATCAAGAAAGACTGGATCAACTGGGCTTGTATTCACTGGAGTTCAGAAGAATGAGAGGGGATCTCATAGAAACATTTAAAATTCTGATGGGTTTAGACAGGTTAGATGCAGGAAGAATGTTCCCAATGTTGGGGAAGTCCAGAACCAGGGGACACAGTCTAAGGATAAGGGGTAAGCCATTTAGGACTGAGATGAGGAGAAACTTCTTCACCAAGAGAGTGGTGAACCTGTGGAATTCTCTACCACAGAAAGTTGTTGAGGCCAATTCACTAAATATATTCAAAAAGAAGTTAGATGTAGTCCTTACTATTGAGGGGATTAAGGGGTGTGGTGAGAAAGCAGGAATGGGGTACTGAAGTTGCATGTTCAGCCATGAACTCATTGAATGGCGGTGCAGGCGCGAAGGGCCGAATGGCCTACTCCTGCACCTATTTTCTATGTTTCTATGTTTCTATGTAGCTGGAGTCATACCTGACACAGAGCGACAGGGTTGTGGTTGTTGGTGACGAGTCATCAAAGCCCCAAGATGTCGCTGCAGAAGTTCCTCAGGGATGTGTCCTTGACCCAACCCATCTTCAGCTACTTCATTAATGACGTTCCCTCCATCATAAGGTCAGGAGTGCAGCTCGTCTCTGATAATTCTACAATGTTCAGCTCCATTCACAACTCCTCAGATAATGAAATCATCTATGCTACCCTACTGTTAGAAATAACCTCTCTACAGCTATCTCTGGTCACTTTAAATAATCAGGTTGAGTGCAAACCAATATGGTGGGTGTATTGTGTTTAATCAGAGTTTAAGACAGAATATTACACATTAGTTGTCATGTATGTAAGCTTGGGGTTACTAGTCACCAGGTGGCGCCACTATCGGAGGTCATTGGGCTGTACGCACGTGTGTGCGGCCCAGGTATAAAAGGCAAGCCATCATGTAATGTAATCACTTTGGGCCCTAATAAAGCAGAGCCAGGTTTGTACCTGTGTTAGTTTACAGTATTCAGTCTATCGAGTTATTACATACATAACATTAGTTATACAGTAAAAAGATATGATCATGACAAGTAGCTGATACTGATCCGATCGGATAGACGGTTGGCAAACATGAGCAGTTCTCTGAGTAGTTTTGTCTGGAGTCTACTTCTCTCTCCTCCACCGTCTGTGAGGACAAGCTCTTCAGAGGTTACTTATAAGCTATTTTTAGGGGTGGGCCTGAAATGGGATATTGACAAGACCAGTCCAACCATCTCCTTTTCACCATGGACGTCAAATCCCTCTCCCCAACCATTTCCTTTTCACCATGGATGTCCAATCCCTCTCTCCAATCGTCTCCTTTTCATCATGGACATCCAATCCTTCTACACGTCCATCCCCCTCCAGGTTGGCCTGAGGGCGCTCTGCTTCTTCCTCGAGCAAAGGCCTAACCAGTCCCCATCCATCACCACCCTCCTCCACCTGGCTGAACTTGTTCTCACATTGAACAACTTCTCCTTTAACTCTACTCACTTTCTCCAAATTAAAGGTGTTGCTATGGGAATCCGCATGGATACCTAGCTATGCCTGTCTTTTTGTGGGATATTCTTTGTTCCAGTCCTACTCAGGTCCCCTCCCTCACCTCTTTTTCCAGTACATTAATAACTATCAGTGGCGTTTCCTGTTCTCGCCCTGAACTAGAAAATTTCATTCACTTTGCATCCAATTTCCACCCTTCCCTCACCTTCACATGGTCCCATCTCCAACTCTTCCCTTCCCTTCCTCGACTTCTCCGTCTCCATTACTGGGAATAGGCTTTCCAACAGTATCCACTATAAACCCACTGACTCCCACAGCTACCTGGACTACACTTCCTCCCACCCCGCAACCTATAAGGACTCCATTCATTCTCCAAGTTTCTCCGTCTCCATCGCATTTGCTCTGACAACACCACCTTTCAACACTAGTGCCTCTGACATATCTTCCTGTTTCCTCAACTGAGGATTCCCCTCCGCTGTGGTTAACATGGCCCTCGACCATGTCTGTTCTATTTCCCGCACCTATACTCTCACCCGTTACCATCCCTCTCAGAACCACGACAGAGTTCCTCTTGTCCTCACCTTTCACCCCACCAGCCTCCATGTTCAATGGATCATCATCCACCATTTCTGCCACCTCCAGCGTGATCCCACCACCAATCACATCTTCCCCTCCCCTCTCAGCATTCCGAAGGGACCGCTCCCTCTGTGACACCCTGGTCCATTCCGCAGTCACTCCCAGCACCCTCTCCCCTTCTCACGACACCTTCCCGTGCAAGCGCAGGAAATGCAACACCTACCTTTTTACCTCCTCCCTTCCCACTATCAGGGCCCCAAATATTCCTTCCAGGTGAAACAGCAATTTACTTGTACTTCTTTCAATTTAATATACTGTATTCGCTGCTCACGATGTGGTCTCGTCTACATTGCGGAGACCAAGTGCAGATTGGGTGACTGCTTTGTTGAACACCTCCGTTCAGTCCGTAAGTGTGACCCAGAGCTTCTGGTTGCCTGTCACTTTAATTCTCCACTCCACTCCCACTCTGATATCTCCATCCTTGAACTCCTGCACTGTTCCAATGAAGCTCAATGCAAGCTCGAGGAACAGCACCTCATCTTTCGTTTAGGCACCTTACAGCCTTCTGGACTCAACATCGACTTCAACAATTTTGGAGCACAACCTCTGGCCATCTTTGGCTCCCTTCTGCCCCCGCCCCCCATATTATGCTTTTCTTCTTTTTTTTTCTGTATCTAATGGCAGCTAGTTATTACTCCGCCATTCACACCCTATTCAGACTAATCTTTTTCTAACTTCTGTCATTACCATTTCAATTCATTATCATCCCTTTTGTGCCTCTAATCTCTCCTGCCTTTCACCCTATCACAGACCTTCCCTTTTGTTCTTTCTTCTCCTCCCCCTTTCAATGCTTAAGAATGTATTCTTTTCGAACATTCGACAGTTCTGATGAAGGGTCGTCGACCCGAAACGGTAACTTTGTTTTTCGCTCCACAGATGCTGCCTGACCCGCTGAGATTTCAGCATTCTCTCTTTTTATTTCAGATCCAGCATCTGCAGTATGTTGCTTTTGTATTGACAAGACCTTTTAGCATCACAGATTTAGTCACATAACCATAAGTTTTTTTTAGGTGTCTCTTGTTTCTAACACCACAACAGGATCAAGATAACATCCAGATTTAAGATGACAAGTGGCAGATAACATTTGTGCCAGGTAATGATCATCTTGAACAAGGAAAAGCTTAGCCAACACCCCTTTTCCTTCAGTTGCACCATCACTGAGTAGCCACTATCAAAATCCTGGGGTTACCATTGACCAGAAGCCTATAGAGCTTCCCCTAAAAACTCAGTACGCAATGGGGCTTTGAATTTTTTGACTCGATTTTTAAAACAAAGCCCTCCCTAAAGATGTCTCATGATCTTGTCAACATGTCTTTCCTGTTTATATTTTCTCAAGGTTTTTTCATTGGAATTTGTGTCGTAATCCACTCGGGTACCATTAATACAAGACCTAGCCCAGTACTCTTTCACTCATGAGGCCCAAGCCAGAACTGTCTTACTTCAATCGGTCATTACCTGCTTTATGATCTAGCAAACTGCTTTGTATTTACGTTAACTTCCCCATCTTCCTTCAATTCTAAGTCTTCCTATACTCATTAACTTTTAATTATTTTTGCAAGCAATTCTGTAAGCTAACTCCAATTCCTACCTTAGCATTATACATAAAATACATAAACAAGGTTCAAGTCTTAACTTAAAAACAACAGACAATGGCTGTCATAATGCAGATAGGGGAGACTAGAACTAGAGGGCATAATCTTAGAATAAGGGACCGCCCATTTAAAACTGAGATGAGGAGAAATTTCTTCTCAGAGAGTTGTGGATCTGTGGAATTCGCTGCCACAGAGAGCTGTGGAAGCTGGGACATTGAATAAATTTAAGCCAGAAATAGACAGTTTCTTAAATGATTAAGGGGATAAGGTGTTATGGGGAGCAGGCAGGGAAGTAGACCTAAGTCCATGATCAGATTAGCCATGATCATATTAAATGTCGGAGCAGGCTCGAGGGTCCGTATGGCCTACTCCTGCTCCTAGTTCTTATGTTCTTATGTTCTTATATAGAATGCTATAACATCCATAAGAAATTAAAACATTTCCACATTCCAAGCATCTATACAGTCATCCTAATACTAGCCTGAGGAGACTTTTCATCTCCAATTCCAACACAAGCATGTAAACACAGCATTCTTCACCTCACAGTTTTAGTCTCATAACCATATTCTTTTTTTAAGGTGGCCCTAGTTTCTAACACTACAACAAGATCGAGAGAACATCCAGATTTAGGATGACAAGTGGCAGATAACATTTGTGCCAGGTAATGATCATCTTGAACAAGGGAAAGCTTAGCTAACACCCCTTTGCCTTCAGTAGCACCATCACTGAGTAGCTGCCATAAAATCCTGGGGTCACCATTGACCAGAAGCTGAACTGGACCAGCCATGTCAACACTGTGGCTACAAGAGCAGAACAAAGGCTGAGTACTTTGCGATGAGTGGCTCACTTCCTAACCTTTCAAAACATCACCACCATCTACAAGGTTGGTCAGGAGTGTAATGGAATATTCACCACACATTTTAATGGGTGCAGCCGCAACAACACTGAAAAAGTTCTACACCGTCCAGGACAAAGCAGTTTGCTTGATTGGTGCCCCTACCACTAGACTCAACATCCACCCCCTCCCCCACCGCCACACTGAGGTTGCAATGTAGCAACTCACCAAGGTTACTCTGACAGCACCTCCCTATCCGGCAAACTCTACCACCAAGATCAGCATGCTGTGCAAACACCATCACCTCCAACTTCCTCACCAATGCACATCATCCTGACTTGGACATACATCACCATTGCTTCATTGTCACAGAGTCAGAATCCTGAGTTGCCTACCTAACACCATCATAAGAACTGCCGCAGTTTTAGGAGAAGACCCATCACCACCTTCTCAGCGCAACTAGTAATAGGCAGTAAATGTAGTTTTGCCAGCATCACCAATGCCACCAGAAGAAATAGTGAGGACGTAGCATTGAGTGGCTTGTCTGTGGCAGAATTAGTAATTCAATACCTGAGCAAGGAATGGTTTGCAGAACTCCAGAGTGTGTAGATGATGGACCAGCCAGCCTGGCTCATTGGTGGGACCTGTAACTGGATGCTGGCTACTTCTGACTTTACTAAAGATAATCCTTCAAGTCAAAGTCCTAACAAGTAGCATGGTCCCACCTGGACAAATGAACGAAGTACACTCGTGCTCTGTGCTGGTAAGCTGTATGCTTTTAAATGATAAAACACCAGAATAAATGGATATCCCACTTGGATGTTGCCAACAGCAACTAAGTTCTCCAACACCCTAAATGGGTTTGTGTTGGCAGGGTTGGAAATTAAGCTGTGACCCAAACATGTTGGAATATGGAATTCCAGACTTTCGGTCGGAGTCTCCACTCACCCCAAACACAACCATTGGCATAGGAATGGGTGAGGACTCTCTACGTTGCGAGTTCCTGCACCTATGGCCCTCAGAAGACCTAGTGTAGGAATGGCAGAGTTGTTCAAGGTGAAACTGGACATACTAAGCCACCAAATGGTCTGTATGGAGCCCATCTAGGACATGAGACCAGAAGCCCGAATAAAAGGTTTAGAATTAAAAAAAATATATATTTAAATGTGGCCCCTTCATAAAGGAAGTTCTGCCAGGCTTTCCAACCTGTAGAACAAGGTCAGCACCCTAGACACACTCCTACTGGCACTGGTGCTCTCCAGTGGATGATAATGGAGGGACTTCCCACTGACTCCACAAACTTTCGCAGGATCATCAGCAGGGGACCCGGGTGGGCGGATTTCAATGCTTAAATCAGGATGCGTCCCACATTGATATTCAGGGTCTTTAGGCACAGGTATCCTTCTCTCCCTATTCACTATATAAAAATGATTCATAATTTTGAAAACCTCAATTAAAACTCCAGTGTCTCAAGTCTCTCCTGATAACTATAGTTTCCCATCTATGTTGAACACACTCTCTGGCTTTAATGCGCTTTCTATAATGGATTCTCAGAACTACACACAGCGCTCTAACTTTGGCCTAACCATTGCTTTTTTTATAAACTCATCATTACTCCTTTACTTTTGTACTCTATGCCGCTATTTATAAAACCTCTAATCTACCTGTATTTGCACTTTCAGGGAATCATATAATTCAACTGCTTGGTGCCTTTGTTCATCCTTACACTTCAATCGTGTTGCACTGAATGTACACCCTCATTCCTTGATTTTTCTCCCAAAATATATCATTTCACATTTATTCACATTAAATTGCATCTTATACCTCAATGCCTATTACACTAATCATTCACCCCTAGATTTTGTGATTTTGTTTTTTAACTAAAATATTTATGATGACCTAAAATGAGGGCATGATCCGGAAGCAACAAAAACTGCCTGCACCTAAAGAGGCAAATTGATCCACCAATCTCATTTGTATGTTACCAGCAAGCTGCAGGTGCCAATCACGGACCCAGAGGTAGCTCACCGGTCATGGAAGGAGAGCGAAATTGGCTAGCTGAGGCCCAAAGGTAAGTCTGGGAGGCAGGTGAGGCAATGGGCAAGGGGGCAAGCAGGGGCCAGCAGCAGCCCACGGTTTCAATGTGGAGGCCAGAGAACTCCTGCTCTTCCTGGCTCCACATTCAGGTAAGTAAAAAACATGTATCCTACTGTATGGGTGGCAGCCTCCAGTGGTCTCTTTAAAGACTGCTGGTTTGGCTACTGCAGACCTGAGAAAACAAAAGTCACCAAGCAATTTCACAAAGGGTCCTGAAACAGGCGTGAAGCCCCCCAATTTGTATATGCAATGAACATAACGCCAGTTTCAGGTCGGCCCTGGATGACTCTAGGGAACCCTAACCAATATGGCGTGTGACACACCTCCAGTACAGACTGAGTGCGCATTCGTCACATGTCATTCGCCTGAAAAATGGGCATTGCACAATCGAATTTTAAGCTGATTTTGGGATATTAGCATCGCATCTTTCCTCAAGTTGCTATACATTTATGATAAGCTAACACTTTCTGTCTCCACATTTAGATTTGTCCACGTGTTGACTTGTTCTGTTCGAACAACAGCATAGTTGACAAGTGTTGGATTAAAGCCATATTGAGATTTTCTGAATCACAAGCCAGGCTTCCTCTTTTGCACTTTCTGTACTGCTGACATTTCTCAAATTGTCTCCAAGACAAATAATTATTGTTCCAGACTGAAATGTTCTGACCTGTGTTTGACAGCCACAATTTGAAAAGCCAAACATTATTTTTTGATAATGCCACATGAACACAGCAATATGCATGTATATAAATGGGAAATGATCACCATGCTTCAAACATACTAACCAACAATGGAATCGGAAAACATGTACACTCCAAAATGATGCTGAGACTGAGGGTGTGAAATTAACCAGTGCCCGTGGGGGGCGGTAAAACAGTCAGGAAGGGAGATCCTGTGTCCAGCACAGTAACATAGAAACATAGAAAATAGGTGCAGGAGCTGGCCATTCGGCCCTTCGAGCCTGCACCGCCATTCAATATCCTAGGGGAAGTGTTTGCTAGTGCTGTTGGGGAGGGGTTAAAGTAATATGGCGGGGGGATGGGAACCTATGCAGGGAGACAGAAGGGAAGTAAAATGGGGGCAGAAGCAAAAGATAGAAAGAAAAAAAGTAAAAGTGGAGGGCGGAGAAACCCAAGGCAAAAATCAAAAAGGGCCGCATTACAGCAAAAGTCTAAAGAGACAAAGTGTGTTAAAAAGACAAGCCTGAAGGCTCTGTGCCTCAATGGGAGGAGTATTCGTAATAAGGTGGATGAATTAACTGCGCAGACAGCTATTAATGAATATGATATAATTGGGATTACGGAGGTGTGGCTCCAGGTTGACCAAGGCTGGGAACTCAACATCCAGGGGCATTCAACATTCAGGAAGGATAGACAGAAAGGAAAAGGAGGTGGAGTAGCGTTGCTGGTTAAAGAGGAAATTAACGCAATAGTAAGGAAGGACATTAGCTTGGATGATGTGGAATCTGTATGGCTACAGCTGCGGAATACCAAAGGGCAGAGAACACTAGTGGGAGTTGTGTACAGACCACCAAACAGTAGTAGTGAGGTTGGGGACAGCATCAAACAAGAAATTAGGGATGCGTGCAATAAAGGTACAGCAGTTATCATGGGCGACTTTAATCTACACATTGATTGGGCTATCCAAACTGGTAACAATACGGTGGAGGAGGATTTCCTGGAGTGTATTGGGGATGGTTTTCCAGACCAATATGTCGAGGAACCAACTAGAGCGCTGGTCATCCTAGACTGGGTGATGTGTAATGAGAAAGGACTAATTAGCAATCTTGTTGTGCGAGGCCCCTTGGGGAAGAGTGACCATAATATGGTACATATCTTTATTAAGATGGAGAGTGACACAGTTAATTCGGAGACTAGGGTCCTGAACTTAAGGAAAGATTACATTGATGGCATGAGACGTGAATTGGCTAGAATAGACTGGGGAATGATATTTAAAGGGTTAATGGTGGATAGGTAATGGCAAACATTTAAAGATCACATGGATGAACTTCAACCATTGTACATCCCCGTCTGGAGTAAAAATAAAACGGGGAACGTGGCTCAACCGTGGCTAACATGGGAAATTAAGGATAGTGTTAAATCCAAGGAAGAGGCATATAAATTGGTCAGAAAAAGCAGCAAACCTGAGGATTGGGAGAAATTTAGAATTCAGCAGAGGAGGACAAAGGGTTTAATTAGGAGGGGGAAAATAGAGTATGAGAGGAAGCTTGCTGGGAACATAAAAACGGACTGCAAAAGCTTCTATAGATATGTGAAGAGAAAAAGAGTAGTGAAGACAAACATAGGTCCCTTGCAATCAGAATCAGGTGAATTTATAATGGGGAACAAAGAAATGGCTAGACCAATTGAACAAATGCTTTGTTTCTGTCTTCACAGACGAAGACACAAATAAACTTCCGGATATACTAGGGGACCGAGGGTCGAGCGAGAAGGAGGAACTGAAGGAAATCCTTATTAGGCGGGAAATTGTGTTCTGGAAATTGATGGGAGTGAAGGCCGATAAATCCCCAGGGCCTGATAGGCTGCATCCCAAAGTACTTAAGGAAGTGGCCCTAGAAATAGTGGATGCATTGGTGATCATTTTCCAACAGTCTATCGACTCTGGATCAGTTCCTATGGACTGGAGGGTTGCTAATGTAACACCACTTTTTAAAAAAGGAGGGAGAGAGAAAATGTGTAATTAAAGACCGGTTAGCCTGACATCAGTAGTAGGGAAAATGTTGGAATCAATTATTAAAGATGAAATAGCAGCGCATTTGTAAAGCAGTGACAGGATCGGTCCAAGTTAGCATGGATTTATGAAAGGGAAATCATGCTTGACAAATCTTCTAGAATGTTTTGAGGATGTAAATAGTAGTGGACAAGGGAGAATCATTGGATGTAGTGTATTTGGACTTTAAAAAGGCTTTTGACAAGGTTCCACACAAGAGATTGCTGTGCAAAATTAAAGCAGACGGTATTGGGGGTAATGTATTGACGTGGATAGAGAACTGGTTGGCAGACAGGAAGCAGAAAGTCGGGATAAACGGGTCCTTTTCAGAATGACAGGCAGTGACTAGTGGGGTGCCGCAGGGCTCAGTGCTGGGACCACAGCTATTTACAATATACATTAATGATTTAGATGAAGGAATTGAGAGTAATATCTCCTAGTTTGCAGATGACATTAAGCTGGGTGGTGGTGTGAGCTGTGAGGAGGATGCTAAGAGGCTGCAGGGTTACTTGGATAGGTTAGGTAAGTGGGCAAATGCATGGCAGATGCAGTATAATGTGGATAAATGTGAGGTTATGCATTTTGGGGGCAAAAACATGAAGGCAGAATATTATCTGAATGGCGGCAGATTAGGAAAAGGGGAGGTGCAACGAGGCCTGGGTGTCTTGGTACATCAGTCATTGAAGTTTGGCATGTAGGTGCAGCAGGCGGTGAAGAAGGCAAATGGCCTTCATAGCTAGGGGATTTGAGTATAGGAGCAGGGAGGTCTTACTGCAGCTGTACAGAGCCTTGGTGAGGCCTTACCTGGAATATTGTGTTCAGTTTTGGTCTCCAAATCTGAGGAAGGACATTCTTGCTATTGAGGGAGTGCAGCGAAGGTTCACCAGACTGATTCCCGGGATGGCAGGACTGACATTTGAGGAGAGACTGGATCGACTGGGCCTGTATTCACTGGAGTTTAGAAGAATGAGAGGGGATCTCATAGAAACATATAAGATTCTGACGGGACTGGACATGTTAGATGCAGGAAGAATGTTCCTGATGTTGGGGAAGTCCAGAACCAGGAGTCAGATTAAGGATAAGGGGTAAGCCATTTAGGACCGAGATGAGGAGAAACTTCTTCACTCAGAGAGTTGCTAACCTGTGGAATTCTCTACCGCAGAGAGTTGTTGATGCCAGTTCATTAGATATATTTAAGAGAGAGTTAGGTATGGCCCTTACGGCTAAAGGATTCAAGGGGTATGGAGAGAAAGCAGGAAAGGGGTATTGAGGTGAATGATCAGCCATGATCTTATTGAATGGTGGTGCAGGCTCGAAGCCGAATGGCCTACTCCTGCACCTATTTTCTATGTTTCTATGTTTCTATGTTTCAATATGATCATGGATGATCATGCAACTTCAGTGCCCCACTCCTGCCTTCTCTCCATATCCCCTGATCCCTTTAGCCGTAATAGCCACATCTAACTCCCTCTTGAATATATCCAACGACCTGGACTCAACAACTTCCTGTGGTAGAGAATTCCACAGGTTCACCACTCTCTGGGTGAAAAAGTTTCTCCTCATCTTGGTCCTACATGGCTTACCCCTTATCCTTAGACTATGTCCCCTGGTTCTGGACTTCCCCAACATTGGGAACATTCTTCCGGCATCTAACCTGTCCAGTCCTGTCAGAATTTTACATGTTTCTATGAGATCCCCTCTCATTCTTCTAAACTCCAGTGTGTATAAGCCTAGCCAATCCAGTCTTTCTTCATATGTCAGTGCTGCCATCCCGGGAATTAATCTAGTGAACCTTCGCTGCACTCTCTCAATAGCAAGCACGTCCTTGCTCAGATTAGGAGACCAAAACTGAACACAATACTCAAGGTGTGGTCTCACCAAGGCCCTGTACAACTGCAGTAAGACCTCCTTGCTCCTATACTCAAATCCTCTCACTATGAAGGCCAACATGCCATTTGCTTTCTTTACTGCTTTCTGGACCTGCATGCCTACCTTCAGTGCCTGATGTACCATGACACCCAGGTCTCGTTGCACCTCCCCTTTTACTAATCTCTCACCATTCAGATAATAATTTGCCTTCCTGTTTTTGCCACCAAAGTGGATAACCTCACATTTATCCACATTATACTGCATCTGCCATGCATTTGCCCATTCACCTAACCTGTTCAAGTCACCCTGCAGCCTCTTAGCATCCTCCTCGCAGCTCACACTGCTACCCAGCTTGGTGTCATCTGTAAATTTGGAGATATTACATTCAATTCCTTCGTCCAAATCATTAATTTAGCCCCAGCCGCAAAACTGGGGTTACCGCCCTCACAGGAAGTGGAGCGCAATGTTGCGCATTCCACTTCCTGTTGGGGCGGTATCCAGGATGCTATGCGGGGGGATTGGCAGAGATATGCAGTTTCTCTGCATAGTGCTGATGCGTTTCAATGCCCCTCACCTTCTGTTAAAGGGGAGGGCTGCTGTGCACTCTGCCGGCTCTCTGATGATCTCCATTGGGCCACCAGGGCGGTGTGGTGCCGAGGCCACAGCCCGGCATCATGACGGAGTACCGGACTGCATGATGGTGGCCCAGACCACTCCACAGAGCACCAAGGCGGGCTGACCACTGGGTCGGCCAAAATGACAAAATGGCAGCGCTCGCCACAGCGCACCTCCCCTTCAAACTCCGCTCCACGAGCAGAGGTCGGACTGGTTCGCAACCCACAAGGCTGACAGTGACATCGCTCATGGCAGCCTCGTGGGACGCTGGCCATTTTCTGCCACATGATGGAAAGAGGTCACCGTGGGGGGGAAAGGGGTCGATGCGCACGGTGATGACATCATCGCTGGTTGCGCGGCGGCCCGGGGCGCTACCAACGGTAAACACGGCGCTTACACCTCCGCTAACTCCCGTGCAATTTCACGGGAGCCAGTAACGCCCCCACACCCGCCCACCCCACCCCCCCCCAACCCGGGCGAAACAGGTTCACGCCCTGGAAGCGCTAGAAGGAGGAGCACAACAGGGAAATTTTACCCTCTGACAGGCAGCTATTTGTGCACCAGTCACGTACTTTCTTGTCAAATTATTACTGTTGTATAAGGACAGGAATATTATACAATGTAATGCACAATGAACTATTCTGCTGCTAAGATGTGGCTGTGTCATTTAAAGCAATTCAGCCATGAATATATTTGCTTGATTCCTGTTGGAAATCAGGAATGTTTTTCACAAGAGTTTTCCCTCAAGAGATTAAATGGGTGAGGTAGAGTCCATGACAAGGTACATGGTCTGTGGCAACAATGGGTTCAATGGGCTGAATGAATATTTCTTATTCCATGCTTTCTAATATTCTCTGTACTCCTCTTCTTGCCTCATTCTGTGTATATAGTTGTTAATGTTAAATTATAAAATATAAAAAGATTTACCCGTGGCAATAAACAATTACGGATATCTGTTGAAGACTAGACAGGATCTATGATAATTCCTTGTCATTAATCAGAACTTTCAACGTTTTTTGTATGGTATAATTCCTTTTATTCCTTTTGTGTTTTCTACAGTTTTAATCTCTTTCAATGAAAAATTAAACTGAGGCCCTGTCTGCTCTCTCAGGTGGACGTAAAAGATCCCATGGCATTATTTCGAAGAAAAGCAGGGGAGTTATCCCCGGTGTTCTGGCCAATATTTATCCCTCAATCAACATAACAAAAACTATTACCATATTGCTGTTTGTGGGAGTTTACTGTGCACAAATTGGCTGCCCTGTTTCCCACATTGCAACAGTGACTACACTCCAAAAGTACTTCATTGGCTGTAAAGCGCTTTGAGACGTCCGGTGGTCATGAAAGGCGCTATATAAATCCAAATCTTTTTTTTTCTTTCTCATTTTCTGTTGCTTTGTTTTTTTTTATTTAACTATTTTCTGTCTGTGTGTTCATATGTAAGAATACCCGAAGGCTGCTAATTCTGAAAATCAAATGAATAGATTTAAACGCGAATGTTACTGTGCTCTTTACATTAAACATGTTGTTTACCCTTGAACAAGATCATTTGAAGAGTTCTGGCCCTCATGTTTCTGTAGCGTTGACATATTCATCTTATTGCATTGTGTTTGTCCCCAGTAGTTCACCTTCATTTACTGCATTCTGGAAGCCTGACATCATTGTAGCCAGCTTGTGCTCAGTAGTTGTGCTATAAAATTTTCCAAAAGAATTTTGGCTCGCATATATGGATAGAACGGCTATATTTCCAGGCCAAAGTTCCGTGGAAAATGTGTTTAATTTTTTTATAAGTACATCTACAGAGCACAACCTGACTATAATGACACAGTCCTACCCATAATGCACTCTATGAAAGGGCATCGATTGAAACATCTGGTGGTGAAACACTACAATTGTCCAAGCTAGATCACTCCACCACTCAGCACTAAATGGTTTTAAACACTTTAAACAGGACACTTATCATTCAAAAAAAAATTGCCATTTCTAAGATGTATTTTTGGATTGCTCAGTGAGTCATAAAATTTTATTTTATAGTATAGACCTTTCATGCTAAAAAGTGGATGATACACTGTTTTATAAGGAAAGGAATATTATACTTTATAATGCACAATGTACTATTCTGTGCATCAGTGTCACTGTTAAAATCAACCCCTCAATATCAGGAATTTCATTAAAGGAAATCTATGAATGAATACAGTTGAGGTTCAAGGTCTCCTTATTTTGACATTTTCAATATATACTTAAGGAAGGGTCTAAAGAACAGCGCATCAGTTTCATCATAGTAAGAGCACATGCAGGAAGTACAATGATTTAGTTTGGTGGCATTTACGTTATTGTGCTGTAAGCAAATTAAACCAAAGGCTTTGTCAAATTGTGCCATAAACTACATATTTTAAATGTCCTTAATCTCAAGGGATTGATTTAGCAAGTCTCCACTGTATGTATTTCATTGCTGACAACAGTGAGAATTCATTATCTGGTATATTCTGTGAAGCAGATTGTGCTGGATTGCAGTACATGGTCTGGCTGGTGCGGGCGGTATAAAGGTACAGCCACAAATACAATTGATCTGTGAAAGACATCTCTCCTGGTTGCCATTATTACTACATGTAGTTTGTGACAAAGGCTATCTCCTAGCATTTCAGAACCATAAATAAATACTAATGTTGCTCTAAGAAGCAAGTTAAAAGAGTTTATGAAATGGCAAATTCTGTAAGGCTATCGGAACCTGCAAGCAGTGCCTCCAGGGGCTATTGCTTCTTACTGCTTCATTCCTTAGTGCGCCTTTAGAAAGCAATTGAACAGTTGGATTCCAGAAGATTACAGTCGAAGTTTCTGGGAATACTTGTCTGAAAGAATAAAAGTCCCAATAAAGCTACCCAGAGGAAGCAGTGAGCTCTGCTTTACAGTTATTGCTTGTAGACATTATTTTTCCTTGTCTTGTAATAAGTATTAAATAGTTGCTGGTTCAGCATTTCCAGATCAGTGAGCCAGCCTTACCTCAGACAATCAATTTGATCCAAACTGACACAAGCACATAGCACTCACAGCCAGAATTGATCGACTAAAATCACTATAGAATTTTCTGATAGAAATCGATGGCAAAAGTGAAAAATTCTCAACTCAGGATTTCTTCCTCCCAGTGTCACCTTTTTGATTTTACTGAATTAAAACGAACACTTCTTATTTACTCTCCCAACCACTGCCCTTGCATCAATGTTATCTTCTCCATCACAAGGATAGAACAGTCATTTCCATAGTCAACTCCATAGCATTTGTCAACGATACTTCTTAGTGAGTTCCCCAAGAGGGTTTCTTTGGTGGTGCAGGTAATGCCACATTTGCTACTCTGCTCACGCATGGCATGGGCTCACCCGCACCAGAGTGCCAAACTTCCCATGGCAAGCCCCACCCATTCATTTGAAAAGACTCTGTGCACATGGAAAACATCAGATCACCAACACTGAGCATCACAAAATATGGTCAGGTGGCAGCTATTAAAGAGTTGTGGCTGGCTGGCCTTAAAGGGGAGACTTTTTTGTGGTGGTAAGTATACCATTGATCTTGAAACAAATAGCTAAAATAAAAATTGTGTCCCAATAACTGATGATGGCTTGGCAATACCTCTGCAGGAGATTTAACAAAGGAGGGTATCTCGGAAGATCACGCTGCTATGTCGATGAAGGTGCAAGCTGTATAGAAGCCAGTATCCATGATAAAGTGGTCACACATGTCCAGCATACCTGAAAACAATTAAGGAAGATGTTTTCCAGTATTCTGAGAAGTGCCCAGACAAGTGTATGCTCCTTTGCTCCATTACCTGTGGTGTCCTCCAAGGATCTATCCTTGGCCGGATCCTATTTCTCATCTACATGTTGCCCCTCATTCAAAAACACATCAGGTTCCACATGTACACTGACGACACCCAGCTCTACCACACCACCACCTCTTTCAACCCCTCCACAGTCTCCAATTTGTCACATTGCTTATTCCACATCAGGGGCTTGATTTTCCATTATCTTTGCAAGCATACCGTCCACTTAATGTCCATTTTAACGCTGAAATGAGGTGTAATGCCCATATAGCCACAAAATGGAAAGTAACGCCTATTTCTCAGTCACTTATCGCCGAGCGTTACTTTTGGCATTTACATAACGCCGATAAAAAATAATATCGCCCGCCCACTTTTTTTGGATGGACAGATCAAAATGGGCGAAACCAACGCCCATAATATCGCCCAGCGTTACTTTCAGCACATAATTAATGCCGAGCTTTAATATTACCTCCCGGCCACTACTTTTTGTCGTAAAGATCATATTTGCCAAAACTAACGGCCAGAAAATCGCCCAGCCTTACTTTCGGCACCTCGCACACATCTCGCCGACAATATCGCTCGCCGAAAAAAATGCTGTGAAAAAGTTGAACTGACGTGAACTAATCACAGCAGTATGGGCGCCATTTTCTAAATCGCAGGTGGCATCATTTAAAAGGCTGCTCTGCTTCAACTTTAGGAGAGTTTGGATGTACTCTGGAGGTCTTTTAAGGTGATGTGAACATCTGAAGAAGCATCTTTTCATACTGTGGACGATTGGAATTTACTTTAGGTGTCTTAGTGGGGACATTTATTGCTTGTGAACAATCGGCATTATGCTGATAGTTATTGCAATGGGGCCTGTCATTTCTCAGTCTGTCTTGATGACAACGCAGATGCTGCAGAGTACAGATGGCAGAAGATATATTCAACAGCATTATGTGCCCAATCTAAGACATGCCAGACTGATGAGGAGGACGAGACCATACACCCCCCCGCACTTACAGGGAGAAGCAGTCTCATCTCAACTTATCCGAGCACACCTACCTTCGGAGACTACACTTCCACAAAGAGGTTATCAGTGAGATATGCCAGCCCGTCAGAGCAGATCTGCAGCCTGCCAGCACCATCAGGACCGCACTGTCCGTCAAGGTCAAGGTGACTGTGGCACTGTCGTTCTACACGTCCTGTTCCTTTCAGGCCTCCGCTGGCGACATTTGCGCTATATCTCAGCATGCCACACATTGCTGCATTAGACAGATCACTGAAGCCCTGTACGCACGTAGGATGGAGATTATCAGCTTCCCTCTGACCATGAAGGCTCAGACTGAGAGGGCTCTAGGATTCTACCAAATTGCTAAGTTCCCCAAGGTGCAGGGAGCAATACACTGTACGCACATTGCCATGTGGGCACCTTTTCGGGATGCATAGGTTTTTCGGAACCGAAAAGGATTTCACTCCCTGATGGTGCAATTCGTTGTGAACCACAACAAGATAATTATGGCAGTGAATGCCAAATTTCCGGGCAGCATCCATGATCACATGCTGCATGAGAGCGCTGTATCTGACATGTTTACCAGTCAGCCACAAGGTCAATGCTGGATGATTGGTGACAAAGAATATGGACTCGCCACTTGGCTGATGATGCCCCTGCGTGACACCCACACTGAGGCCGAGAAGCGATACAACAAGAGTCACAGAGCCACATGCAATGTGGTCCAGAAAACCATTGGTGTGCTGAAGCAGCGCTTTAGATGCCTGGACCACTCAGGAGGGGAGCTCCAATACCACCCTGATCAGCTGGCTCACTTTGTGGTTGTGTGCTCCATGCTGCACAACTTGGCTATCAGGAGGGGGCAAGAATTGCCAGAAGGCACTGATGGTCCACCTCAGGAGAGAGAGGAAGAGGAGGACGAGGAGGTGGACGCTTATCTCGGCCCAGACAATCAGGCTGACTATGCAACCGTGCCTATGCCCCCCTCCAGCCTGCAGAAAAGGGCCCGTGGTGGCTACATAGCTGCAAGATTCTTACGTCAGCAGCTCATAAATGAGCTCTTTGTCTGAAAGAACGTTGCTGTTATTCACGAAGCTGAAACACTGCTGTGTGTGCAGCTCAGACATCAATGGTGGACATCACCTTGGTGACAGTTAAAGTTTAAGTTGACTCAAGTTAAGTTTAATTATATCCTTTGATATTAAGGAATCACCGGTGTGTAACGGTGCAGCTATCTGAGACAATGCGCAACAAGGTTATGTTAAATAAAAAACATTTAATCCGACAATTTGTGTGCAATCGTAAGTATTACTGTCAAAAACACCCCACCCCCACCTCACAAGACATTTATAATATTGACATCAATCAAATGGTCAACGTTTCCAGCAACACAGAACACAAATGCAAACCAACAAGGTGGCCCCTTCCCCCCGTACCCCAGACCTTCATCATCATCATAGGCAGTCCCTCGAAACGAGGATGACTTGCTTTCACGCCAAAAAAAAAGATGAGTTCACAGGTGTTTCAAATGAAGAACCTGAACTACATCCTCAAGGGTGGAAGGTGCATGGATTTTTTTAAGGTGTGGTGGCAGTTGCACACCAGCCATCACACGGGCTCGACAGAGCTAGGTCTTGGTCCAGTGGCAAGGATTACCCAAGACAACTGGAGACCTGCTCTGCTGCACGGACCTAGTGTGCACACATATCACGGTATGGGCTGGCCCGTGCTGCCCCTGGGCCCCTGGGCCCCTGGCCCCGAACTCACGCCTCCCCTGGGCCCCGATCACATCACTCCACAGCCTCTCACAACAAATTTGATACACCAGACCTAACAACAAATTTGATACACCAAGATGGAAATAATACAACCGCACAGAGGTTTTCTAGACACGGCAGGTCTGCTCCACAAGCGGCAGATCTGAGCGGCGACATGGTAGACTTGTCCAGGAGGACTCTTGACATAGGTCAGCAGATCCTCCAGACAGTGTAGGGTATATCCCGACAGCTGGCCAGCATGACCAGCACTATGACGGAGTACATTCCATGGATGGCGGAGGCCCTGAAGGCGATAGCCAGGAACACTGGTGGCACAGGCCTCCCAGTGGTCCCAGAGCGCGGCACTGCACTCCAAGGTGCCACACCCACAATGCCAATGACACATGCGAGCCAGGAGGAACATCTTGCTTCTGGCTCAGAGAAGGTTCCCACCTCGGGACTCTCCTTTCCCGTATCTGTGCAACCAATGGGTCTGCCTTCATCCCCCCCAAATGATGCAGCTTCTGAGTCGCTCCTCGGCCAGACTGTGTGGAGACAGGAGGGGAAGAGGCAGAGGTGGGGAGAAGAAGTGGTTGGGAGGGGGGGGAAGGAAAGTAAGGTGCCCCTGATCTTGGTCCAGTGGCAAGGATTACCCAAGATCCAGGCTCCTCAAAGTCCGCATTGTCATCCGTAGAGAACGGACCCAGCAGATCCACGGGCGAGACTCGGTACTCCTCAGCACCAGGTGGAGGATCGTGCAGCGAGTCCGACCCCACGCCCTCAGCTTCTGGGCTCTGTAGTCTTGCCTGGGGATGCGCTGCTGTCTGACACAAATGAGGTTATTAGAGGTGAAGTGGGTGCTAGGGTCACAAGGTGATTACAGCGCTACATACAGCATATGCACAACAAAAGCACCACCACTATCAAAATCATCACAGACAACACATTTCATGACCATCAACACATTCTGCATTGCAATGATTCTCATGAGGCCAGCATTGTTTAGAGAACACTTTTAGCAATCATCTATCATATATTATTGTTTGGATATGAGTGGGTGTGGCATCTATTGACTTTACATCACGCAATGGTATATAATTTACTCACATGGCATCACTTCAGGTTCTGCAGCTGCTTGCGTGGCCAACCAGGGGTGGGACCCCACTAGTGCCAGCACCCGCTCCTCGATATCGGTGATGTTGATGATGACTGGTGCCCCCCGCCACCCATTCACCCCTGCTCTATTCTTTGAAACCTTCTTCTGTAAAAGGTAACAGCAGGACGACATGGCATGACATCATTGCGTGATATCATTGCTAGGTAGAGTCACAGAGACTGATACAACACATAAGCGACAGATGTAATCACGATTATTGTTATGTCTTGAATAAAGAGTCAGACTAGATACTGCAAGCTCAAAGTAAGTGTGACCGTAGTCCTTTATTACAGATCTCAGAGTGTCTCTCCAGCCTGTGAGGCCTCCTTATACACAGGTGCTCCCAAGGGATTGTGGGATCCCTTGGGACTCCAGGGGATAAGCCCTCTGGTGGTTAGACATGGTAATTACAGGTTTACATACATAACAACACATCCCCCCACCGTCCAAAGTTAATAGTGTAACTATTTACAATGTGAGTCGATCTGGAGCCTACCTTTCCCTGGTTGATTGTCTCGGTGCAAATGCTGGTGTTGGTGAGTTGTTTGTTGGGTCTTCGCTGGGCTGCTGCGCAGCTGGCCTTGCTGGACTGTTGGGGGCGGTGAGTCTTGCTAGGCTGCTGCGGGTGATGGGTTCTGCTTCGTGGTCAACTGCTGGGTCGGTTGCCACTTGTGTGTGTGTTGGAGGGTTGAAAAAGGTAGAGTCTATTGTGGATTGTTCTGGATAACCCGTAAATCTGAGTTTGGTTTGGTCCAAGTGTTTTCTACAGGTGAGTCCATTTGCGAGTTTGACCACAAACACCCTACTCCCCTCTTTGGCCAAAACAGTGCCAGCAATCCACTTGGGACCTTGTCCATAGTTCAACACAAATACAGGATCATTTATTTCAATTTTGCGTGACACATTTGCGCGATCATGATATGTATTCTGTTGAAGCCGCCTGCTCTCTATCTGTTCGTGTAGATCAGGGTGGACTAACGAGAGCCTTGTCTTAAGTGCCCTTTTCATGAACAGTTCAGCGGGAGGGACCCCGGTGAGCAAGTGGGGTCTTGTGCGTTAATTAAGCAGGACTCAGGATAAGCGAGTCTGCAGTGAGCCTTTAGTTACGCTTTTCAAGCTCTGCTTGATTGTTTGAACTGCTCGTTCTGCCTGACTATTGTACGCTGGCTTAACCGGGGCAGGCGTGACATATTTGACCCCATTGCAGTTCATCAACTCCTTGAATTCGGCACTGGTAAAGCATGGCCCATTGTCACTTACAAGGCAGGCCGTGCGTGGCAAACATGGCCCATAGGCTTTCAATATTGGCAGCGGACGCGCTTGCCGACATTATCACACATTCAATCCATTTGGTGTACGCATCTACAACCACTAACAACATTTTTCCCAAGAATGGGCCAGCATAGTAGACATGAACCCTAGACCATGGTTTGGAGAGCCAGGACCATAAACTTAGTGTCGCCTCCCTGAGTGCATTGCTTAACTGGGAACATGTATTACGTTTGTGCAAACAGGACTCTAAATCTGCATCAGTATTGGGCAAGCACACGTGGGATCTGGCTATCGCTTTCATCATTACAATGCCTGGGTGGGTACTGTGGAGATCATTAATGAAAGTGTCCCTGCCCTTTTATGGCACCACTACCCGATTACCCCAGAGCAGGCAGTCTGCCTGTATAGACATTTCATCTCTGCGCCGCTGGTACGGCTTTATTTCTTCCTGCATCTCTAACGGGACACTAGATCAACTCCCGTGGAACACACAGTTTTTTACTAAGGACAGTAAGGGGTCCTGGCTCATCCAGGTTCTAATCTATCGGGCGGTAACAGGTGATTGCTCACTCTCGAATGCTTCCATTACCATAACTAAATCTGCAGGCTGTGCCATCTCCACCCCAGTGGTGGGCAATGGCAGCCTACTGAGAGCATCGGCACAGTTTTCTGTGCCTGGCCTGTGGCGGATGGTGTAGTTGTATGTGGACAACTTAAGCGCCCATCTCTGGATGCGGGCCGATGCATTTGTATTTATACCCTTATTTTCAGAAAAGAGGGATATAAGCGGCTTATGGTCGGTTTCCAATTCAAATTTGAGCCCGAACAGATACTGATGCATTTTCTTTACCCCGTAAACACACGATAATGCTTCTTTTTCGATCATACTGTAGGCCCTCTCAGCCTTCGACAGACTTCTGGATGCATAAGCAACCGGTTGCAATTTCCCAAATTCATTAGCTTGTTGCAATACATACCCACCTCGTATGACGATGCATCACATGCTAATACCAAACGTTTACATGAATCGTACAACACAAGCAATTTGTTTGAATATAACAGCTTCCTAGCTTTCTAAAAAGCATTTTCTTCTCTTTTACCCCATACCCATTTATCTTCTTTATGCAGTAAAGAGTGCAGGGGTTCTAACAATGTGATATGACCCGGTAAGAAGTTAGCAAAGTATTTCAGGAGTCCTAGAAACGACCGCAGCTCCATTGCGTTCTGTGGTCTTGGTGCGTTCTTGATTGCCTCCGTCTTGGAATCGGTGGGCCTGATGCCGTCCGCCGCGATTCTTCTCCCCAGGAACTCCACTTCAGGTGCCAGGAAAATGGATTTCAAGCATTTTAGCCTGAGCCCCACACGATTAAGCTGACTAAGAACCTCCTCCAGGTTCTGCAGGTGCTCGATGGTGTCCCGACCTGAAGACAACGGTGTGCGGGACCGATTTCAGCAAGCTTTCCATGTTCCTCTGGAATATCGCCGCGGCTGATCGAATCCCAAACGGGCATCTGTTGGAAACGAAGAGACCTTTGTGCGTGTTGATGCAGGTGAGGCCTTTCGATGATTCCTCCAGCTTCTGCATCATGTAGGCTGAGGTCGAGTCCAGCTTCGTAAATGTTTTCTCGCCCACCAGCGTTGCAAATAGGTCGTCTGCCTTTGGTAGTGGGTATTGATCCTGCAGTGAGAAACGATTGATAGTTACTTTGTAATCACCACAGATTCTGACAGTGCTGTCTTCCTTGAGGACTGGAACAATCAGACTGGCCCACTCATTGAATTCGATCGGCGAAATGATGTCCTCGCCAGCTCGATCGCCACCCTCTCTCTCATCATGTAAGGTACCGCTCTCACCTTGTGATGGATGAGTTGCGCCCGCGGAATCAAATGGATCTGCACTTCTGCTCCTTGGGACTTCCCGATGCCTGGTTCAAACAGTGAGGGGAATTTGCTAAGGACCTGGGCACATGAGGTGTCGTCGACGGACGAAAGCGTTCGGACGTCGTCCCAGTTCCAGTGTATCTTTCCCAGCCGGCTCCTGCCGAACAGCGTGGGGCCATCGCCCAGTACCACCCAGAGTGGTAACTCGTGCACCGCTCCATTGTAGGAGACCTTTACAGTAGCACTGCCAATTATGGGAATCAGTTCCTTTGTGTACGTTCTAAGTTTGGTATGAATGGGAGTCAGGATTGGCCTTGAAGCCTTGTTGCAGCACAAATTATCGAAAGTCTTTTTGCTCCTTATGGACTGGCTTCACCCGTGTCCAGCTCCATGGACACCAGGAGTCCATTTAATTCAACTTTCAGCTTTATCGGGGGACACTTTATGGTAAATGTGTGCACCCCATATATCTCTGCCTCCTTGATCTGAGGCTCTGGCTCGTCATGATCCACCATGGATCTGTCCTCCTCTGCAACATGGTAGTTTGCAGGATTAGCAGGGTTTGTAGCTTGCCTGCACATGCTTTGGAGGTGTCCCATTGTTCCACAGCCCTTGCAAACGTATCCTTTGAAGCGGCATGAATGGAATCGATGATCACCCCCACAGCGCCAACAAGGTGTTAATGGCCTTGTATTTACCACCCTTGATGGCGGACTTTGAGACATCTGCGGACGTACAGCTACAGGCGTGTAAGTCCTGCCATGTACATTTCGATTCAAAAACAATGTTACTTTGTTCACAGTACTTGCAGCAGCATTAGTATGCTGGGAAAATTGTTTGGTATTGTAACTGGTGGAGATAAACGCCTGGGCTATCGCTATGGCTTTACTCAAGGTTGGGGTCTCTACAGTCAAAAGTTTGTGAAGTATTACTTCATGGCCAATGCCAAGTACAAAGAAGTCACTGAGCATATGCTCCAAGTATCTTTCATATTTGCAATGTCCTGCAAGGCGCCTTAGCTCGGTGATGTAGCTCGCCACTCTTGTACGTGTAGAACCGATACCTTGCCATCAGAACGCTTTCCTTCAGGTTTAGATGCTACCGGACCAGTGTGCACAACTCATCGTACGACTTGTCTGTGGGTTTCACTGGAGCGAGCAGATTTTTCATGAGGCCATACGATGATGCCCCGCAAACGGTGAGGAGGATCGCCCTTCGTTTGGCAGCGTTCGCTTCTCCTTCCAGCTCGTTGGCCACGAAGTATTGGTCAAGTCACTCCACGATGGTTCCTCAATCATCTCCCTCCAAAAATGTCTCCAGGATGCGCATAGTTCTCTGCATTGTTGCGTTGGGGTTCATCATTTGTATCTCGTTGCCAGTTGTTATGTCTTGAATAAAGAGTCAGACTAGAAGCTCAAAGTAAGTGTGACCGTAGTCCTTTATTACAGATCTCAGAGTGCCTCTCCAGCCTGCGTGGCCTCCTTATATACACGTGCTCCCAAGGGATTGTGGGATCCCTTGGGACTCCAGGGGATAAGCCGTCTGGTGGTTAGACATGGTAATTACAGGTTTACATACATAACAATTATTATGATAATTATCATTCTTTCCCTAAATACAAACACCGTGACCGCAGGCTTTGAGTACAACCTTCCTGGTAAAAGTTAAAGACCTCACATTTGATCTTAATCACTCACCACACTTACAAATCAAATTATATAAATTTATAAGTACATGTAAATAAATGTAATACTTACTCTTGCGGATCCGACAAGGTCATTCCATCGCTTGCGGCATTGGTTGCCCTTACGCACCTCATTGGTCGCCAATCATACCACCTCGGCTATCTCGGCCCATATCTTCCGGTAGGCCTTTTGGGTGGGCTTCCCATGCCAAACTTATGTCAATTCACCCCAGCGTAACTCGACCTCCTGCATGAGGGAGGCATTTGCCTCATCCGAGAATCTCCTCGCTCGCTTTCGTCCTTCCAATTGTTCCTCTCCCAGCTCACTGCTCTCACCAGCGTCAGTCTCCACAGCGTGATATGTCACCTTCTCAATTCCCTCCATTGTAGGCACCAAATTAGTGAAAATATCTCGCTGGTAACAGCTAAATTTTTGTTCACAATTCTTTATTAAGATTGAAATTCTCCCTCCCAAAACAGCCAAACAAGCATCTACACCACACCCACACATGCCTTCACTCCCTCTCTGCTCCCTCTCTCTCTGTCTCCTCTTATGCGCATGTAACGATGACCCTTGATCTTCTGAAATGCGGGAAACTAGCATTGCCATGCCGTTGCTAAAGACGGCGACACTTTATGGCAGAAGGTCAGAGAAATGTAATGCTAACGCCCATTTCAGATCGCTCGCGGTAACGCCCATTTAAAAAAATGCAAAGTAAGTGTCTTGACAATGGGCGATAATCCGGCAAGCTGAAAACCCATATTTACCGCCCATGCTGGAAATAACGTCCATTTTTGGCCGATTTGCACATAAGTTGAAAGTCTAGCCCCAAGTACTGGAAGAGCAGAAATTTCCTCCTACTAAATATTGGAAAGATTGAAGCCAATATCTTCCATCCCAGCCACAAACTCCATTCCCTAGCCATCGACTCCATCCCTCTCCGTGGCAACTATCTGTGGCTGAACTAGACCGTTCATAACCTTAGTGTCATATCTGATCCCGAGATGAGCTTTTGACTACACATCTGTGCCATCACCAAGATCGCTTGCTTCCACCTCCGTAACATCTTCCAGACTCTGCCCCTGCCTCAGCTCATCTGCCGCTGAAACCTTCATCCATGCCTTTGTTACCACTAGACTTGACTATTCCAATACTGGCCTCCTATTTTCCATCTTCCATAAACTTGAGCTCATCCAAAACTCTGCTGCCCATATCCTAATTTGCAGCAAGCCTGTTCACCCATCATCCCTGTGCTTGCTGACCGACATTGAATCCGGTTCAGCAACAACTCAATTTTTAAATTCTCAACCTTGTTTTCAAATCCCTCCATGACCTCGACCCTCGCTATCTCTGCAACACAGATATGATGTGATTGGGATTACAGAGACGTGGCTCCAGGATGATCAGGGCTGGGAACTCAACATCCATAGGTATTCAACAGGATTCAACAGGACAGAATAAAAGGAAAAGGAGGTGGGGTAGCATTGCTGGTTAAAGAGGAGATTAATGCAATAGTTAGGAAAGACATTAGCTTGGATGATGTGGAATCTATATGGGTAGAGCTGCAGAACACCAAAGGGCAAAAAACGTTAGTGGCAGTTGTGTACAGACCTCCGAACAGTAGTAGTGATGTTGGGGAGGGCATCAAACAGGAAATTAGGGGTGCATGCAAGAACGGGCAGCAGCGATCATGGGTGACTTTAATATGCACATAGATTGGGCTAACCAAACTGGAAGCAATACGGTGGAGGAGGATTTCCTGGAGTGCATAAGGGATGGTTTTCTAGACCAATATGTCGAGGAACCAACTAGGGGGGAGGCCATCTTAAGCTGGGTGTTGTGTAATGAGAGAGGATTACTTAGCAATCTCGTTGTGCGAGGCCCCTTGGGAAAGAGTGACCATAATATGGTGGAATTCTACATTAGGATGGAGAATGAAACAGTTAATTCAGAGACCATGGTCCAGAACTTAAAGAAGGGTAACTTTGAAGGTATGAGGCGTGAATTGGCTAGGATAGATTGGCGAATGATACGTAAGGGGTTGACTGTGGATGGGCAATGGCAGACATTTAGAGACCGCATGGATGAACTACAACAATTGTACATCCCTGTCTGGTGTAAAAATAAAAAAGGGAAGGTGGCTCAACCGTGGCTATCAAGGGAAATCAGGGATAGTATTAAAGCCAAGGAAGTGGCATACAAATTGGCCAGAAATAGCAGTGAACCCGGGGACTGGGAGAAATTTAGAATTCAGCAGAGGAGGACAAAGGGTTTGATTAGGGCAGGGAAAATAGAGTACGAGAGGAAGCTTGCAGGGAACATTAAGACGGACTGCAAAACTTTCTATATATTTGTAAAGAGAAAAAGGTTCGTAAAGACAAACGAAGGTCTCCTGCAGTCAGAATCAGGGGAAGTCATAACGGGGAACAAAGAAATGGCAGACCAATTGAACAAGTATTTTGGTTCGGTATTCACTAAGGAGGACACAAACAACCTTCCGGATATAAAAGTGGTCAGAGGGTCTAGTAAGAAGGAGGAACTGAGGGAAATCCTTATTAGCCGGGAAATTGTGTTGGGGAAATTGATGGGATTGAAGGCCGATAAATCCCCAGGGCCTGATGGACTGCATCCCCGAGTATTTAAGGAGGTGGCCTTGGAAATAGCGGATGCATTGACAGTCATTTTCCAACATTCCATAGACTCTGGATCAGTTCCTATCGAGTGGAGGGTAGCCAATGTAACCCCACTTTTTAAAAAAGGAGGGAGAGAGAAAATAGGGAATTATAGACCGGTCAGCCTGACATCGGTAGTGGGTAAAATGATGGAATCAATTATTAAGGATGTCATAGCAGCGCATTTGGAAAGAGGTGACATGATAGATCCAAGTCAGCATGGATTTGTGAAAGGGAAATCATGCTTGACAAATCTTCTGGAAATTTTTGAGGATGTTTCCAGTAGAGTGGACAAGGGAGAACGAGTTGATGTGGTGTATTTGGACTTTCAGAAGGCTTTCGACAAGGTCCTACACAAGAGATTAATGTGCAAAGTTAAAGCACATGGGATTGGGGGTAGTGCGCTGACATGGATTGAGAACTGGTTGGCAGACAGGAAGCAAAGAGTAGGAGTAAATGGGTACTTTTCAGAATGGCAGGCAGTGACTAGTGGGGCCCCAGCTGTTTACATTATACATCAATGATTTAGACGAGGAGATTAAATGTAGTATCTCCAAATTTGCGGATGACACTAAATTGAGGATCTTCTCGTTCCCTGATAGTCCAGCAGCCTCTACAAGCAGCAGGAATTCAGTTGGTATCTGAGTCAAGGGCCCAATCTTGTAACCAGCCAATCCTGGTCCTGTCCTCGGCTAGTGTCTGGGCATTTCCAGCTGCAGTCACTATATACAGCACAGAAGCTGGCTATTCGGCCCAACAGGTCTATGCCGGTGTTTATGCTTCGCATAAGTCACTGTACTGTCACGGAGCAGGGAAGCTTGAGGAAAGTCAGGCTGCCTCTTAAGTGCCTGTAATGTATGCACCTGAGAGTATGCTCACAGGTTTGTAGAGCTGTTGCAGGAGCCCATGTTCCATTTTTTATGCAGTGCGTGAGGTTGCAGCCCCTCTTCCATTATTTGAAGGGGCTGCTCCTCAAATTCTGTTTGCACTTCAGTCCCACACTCCTGATCTTTGGACACCCTGTGTGGAGGGGAGCGGGCAGGTCGGAAGGCCTCCTCGTAGGATGCTCCTGGGCATGGCCATGGGGGCCATCAGCCGGTCCAGGCAGCGGGCGGTCGAGGGGGTCATTCAGCATGGATTTGTGAAAGGGAAATCATGCTTGACAAATCTTCTGGAATTTTTTGAGGACGTTTCCAGTAGCGTGGACAAGGGAGAACCAGTTGATGTGGTGTATTTGGACTTTCAGAAGGCTTTCGACAAGGTCCCACACAAGAGATTAATGTGCAAAGTTAAAGCACATGGGAGTGGGGGTAGTGTGCTGACATGGATTGAGAACTGGTTGGCAGACAGGAAGCAAAGAGTAGGAGTAAATGGGGACTTTTCAGAATGGCAGGCAGTGACTAGTGGGGTACCGCAAGGTTCTGTGCTGGGGCCCCAGCTGTTTACATTGTACATTAATGATTTAGACGAGGGGATTAAATGTAGTATCTCCAAATTTGTGGATGACACTAAGTTGGGTGGCAGTGTGAGCTGCAAGGAGGATGCTATGAGGCTGCAGAGTGACTTGGATAGGTTAGGTGAGTGGGCAAATGCATGGCAGATGAAGTATAATGTGGATAAATGTGAGGTTATCCACTTTGGTGGTAAAAACAGAGAGACAGGCTATTATCTGAATGGTGACAGATTAGGAAAAGGGGAGGTGCAACAAGACCTGGGTGTCATGATTCATCAGTCATTGAAGGTTGGCATGCAGGTACAGCAGGCGGTTAAGAAAGCAAATGGCATGTTGGCCTTCATAGCAAGGGGATTTGAGTACAGGGGCAGGGAGGTGTTACTACAGTTGTACAGGGCCTTGGTGAGGCCACACCTGGAGTATTGTGTACAGTTTTGGTCTCCTAACTTAAGGAAGGACATTCTTGCTATTGAGGGAGTGCAGCGAAGGTTCACCAGACTGATTCCCGGGATGGCGGGACTGACATATCAAGAAAGACTGGATCAACTGGGCTTGTATTCACTGGAGTTCAGAAGAATGAGAGGCGATCTCATAGAAACGTTTAAAATTCTGATGGGTTTAGACAGGTTAGATGCAGGAAGAATGTTCCCAATGTTGGGGAAGTCCAGAACCAGGGGTCACAGTCTAAGGATAAGGGGTAAGCTATTTAGGACCGAGATGAGGAGAAACTTCTTCACCCAGAGAGTGGTGAACCTGTGGAATTCTCTACCACAGAAAGTTGTTGAGGCCAATTCACTAAATATATTCAAGAAGGAGTTAGATGTCATCCTTACTATTAGGGGGATCAAGGGGTATGGCGAGAAAGCAGGAATGGGGTACTGAAGTTGCATGTTCAGCCATGAACTCATTGAATGGCGGTGCAGGCTAGAAGGGCCTAATGGCCTACTCCTGCACCTATTTTATATGTTTCTATGTAACCATCCGAGATCGCTGCGCTCCTCAAATTATGGCCTCTTGTTCATCCACGATTTTAATTACTCCACTATTGGCTGTCATGTCTTTAGCTGTTGAGTTCCTCAGCTCTGGAATTCACTCCCTAAACCTGTCTGCCTCTCTATCTCTCTTTCCTCCTTTAAGATGCTCCTTTAAACCTACGTGCATCTGTTCTACTACCTCAGATAGCTCGATGTCAGATTTTTAACCAATAAGGGAATTAAGGGTTACGGGGAGCGGGCGGGTAAGTGGAGCTGAGTCCACGGCCAGATCAGCCATGATCTTATTGAATGGCGGAGCAGGCTCGAGGGGCTAGATGGCCTACTCCTGTTCCTAATTCTTGTGTTCTTGTGTTCTTGTGTTGTTTGATAACACCAATGTGAAGCAACTTGGGTCATTTTACTACTTTAAAGGCACTCTATGAATACAAGTTGTTGCTGTTGTATGCACAGGTGCTTGCACTTTGTCTATAGATGACAGGTCCTCAGTGGGAACATTGATGAAGAGCCCATCAGAAAAACATTTTCCCCTTTTAGGTACACTCTTGCATGCAAAGAGGGTGGAGCATACAGCTAGCGTGGGGCCCAGAAATGCTGTGCACAAAGCAATTTGAAATTCCACTTGCATAAAGTACGATCGCAGAAACACCATCCAGGCATACTTTCAAAGTCTTGGCCAGAGAGAGAGGGATGGTCAGTGCTCAGGGCATCTGTATGCGTAACTCAGGGAGTTCTTCTCATCTCCCTTACTATGTTCTGCTTACATAGGCTGCACATATGCACACAAAGAGGACCAGGATAGGCGAGAGACCATACATTATAAAGCCGCTAACTCGATCAGGAGATGGCACCCACCCTTTATGCCAGAGCAGCTGAGGAGGAAAATGGTGAAGGTACTACCACAGTGCTGTTAGCTAGGGGGTTCCAGGATTTTGACCAGGTGACAATGAAGGAACGGCAATACATTCCCAAGTTAGGATGGTGTGTGGTTTGGAGGGGAATTTGAAAGTGATGGTAACATAAGAACATGAGAAATAGGAACAAGAGTAGGCCATACGGCCCCTCGAGCCTGCTCCGTCATTCAATAAGATCATGGCTGATCTGATCATGGACTCAGCTCCACTTCCCCGTCCGCTCCCCATAACCCCTTATCCCCTTATCGCTTAAGAAACTGTCTATTTCTGTTTTAAGTTTATTCAATGTCCCAGCTTCCACAGCTCTCTGAGGCAGCGAATTCCACAGATTTATAATCCTCCGAGAGAACAAATTTCTTCTCATCTCAGTTTTAAATGGGCGGCCCTTTATTCTAAGATCATGCCATCTAGTTCTAGTCTCCCCTTTCAGTGGAAACATCCTCTCTGCATCCACCTTGTCAAGCCACCTCATAATCTTATACATTTCGATAAGATCAGCTCTCATTCTTCTGAACTCCAATGAGTAGAGGCCCAACCTTCTCAACCTTTCCTCATAAGTCAACCCCCTCATCCCCAGGATCAACCTAGTGAACCTCTGTACTGCAGCATTTTGTAGTCTCTCTCTATTTAAACAATAATTTGCTTTTTTATTTTTCCTACCAAAGTGGATAATCTCACATTTTCCCACATTATACTCCATCTGCCAAATCTTTGCCCACTCACTTAGCCTATCTTTGGGCTGAAATTGATGATCATACCGCCGTCTTGCGAATTCCTCTTTTGTCGGCACTCTCCCCTCCATGGGAGATTGGTGAGGCCCTCACGCCAGCGATTTCAAGGACCGCTGGGGAGTGTCCGCTGGCGTGCAATGCCGAAAAAAAGTCATCCCGCCTGCTCCCGCCTGGGATTCATCTGAACGGTACTCCACCTCTGCAGGAGAAAAGACCGCAGAGTGAGAGCAGGTCTTACCTGGATGGTAGGTATAAAGAACTGCAAGAAATTTTTATCTACCAATTTGCTCTCTCAGTAATTCAAATTTCTAATATCCAAAATAAGGTTTAAACAAAACAAAAACAAAATTCTATATATTTCACAATAACATGATTACATTCATCCATTAATTGTTTTATTTTCATATGGAATTACACAGTAATTACAAATCGGAACTAGTCCGAGATCCAACACTGCCTCCAGTGCGCAAGTGCAGCCTTCGACTGCCTGAGGAAATGAGCGTTTGAAGACCAGGCCCTCAAAACTGCCACCAAGCTCGTGGTCTACAGGGCTGTAGTAATACCTGCCCTCCTGTATGGCTCAGAGACATGGACCATGTACAGTAGACACCTCAAGTTGCTGGAGAAATATCACCAACGATGTCTACGCAAGATCCTACAAATCCCCTGGGAGGACAGGTGCACCAACATCAGGTCCTCATTCAGGCTAACATCCCCAGCATTGAAGCACTGACCACACTTGATCAGCTTCGTTGGGCGTGCCACATTGTCCGCATGCCTGACACGAGACTCCCAAAGCAAGCGCTCTACTCGGAGCTCCCTCACGGCAAACGAGCCAAAGGTGGGCAGCGGAAACATTACAAGGACACCCTCAAAGCCTCCCTGATAAAGCGCGACATCCCCACTGACACCTGGGAGTCCCTGGCGCAAGACCGCCCTAAGTGGAGGAAGTGCATCCGAGAGGGCGCTGAACACCTTGAGCCTCAACACCGAGAGCATGCAGAAATCAAGCGCAGTCAGTGGAAAGAGTGTGTGGCAAACCAGTCCCACCCACCCCTTCCCTCAATGACTATCTTTCCCACCTGTGAAAGAGTCTGTGGCTCTCGTATTGGACTGTTCAGCCACCAAAGAACTCACAAGAGGAGTGGAAGCAAGACTTCCTCGATTCTGAGCGACTGCCAATGACAATATGATGATGACTGCTGAACCACGGCTGACGCGGGAGGTTAAGTAATGTAGTGCTGTTGGGGAGGAATTAAATTAATATGCCAGGGGGATGGGAACCTATGCAGGGAGACAGAGGGCAATACAATGGAGGCAGAAACAAAAGAGACAAAAGAGAAAAGTAAGATTGGAGGGCAGAGAAACCCAAGGCAAAAATCAAAAAGGGCCACATTACAGCAAAATTCTAAAGGGGCAAAGTGTGTTAAAAAGACAAGCCTGAAGGCTCTGTGTCTCAATGCGAGGAGTATTCGGAATAAGGTGGACAAATTAACTGCGCAGATAGCAGTTAACGGATATGATGCAATTGGCATCACCGAGATATGGCTCCAGGGTGACCAAGGCTGGGAACGCAACATCCAGGGTATTCAACATTTAGGAAGGATAGACAGAAAGGAAAAGGAGGCGGGGTGGCATTGCTGGTTAAAGAGGAAATTAATGCAATAGTAAGGAGGGACATTAGCTTGGATGATGTGGAATCGGTATGGGTGGAGCTGCGGAATATCAAAGGGCAGAAAACACTAGTGGGAGTTGTGTACAGACCACCAAACAGTAGTAGTGAGGTTGGGGACAGCATCAAACAAGAAATAAGGGATGTGTGCAATAAAGGTACAGCAGTTATCATGAGCGACTTTAATCTACATATTAATTGGGCAAAACAAACTGGTAGCAATGCAGTGGAGGAGGATTTCCTGGAGTGCATTGGGGATGGTTTTCTCGACCAATATGTCGAGGAACCAACTAGGGGGTTGGCCATCCTCGGCTGGGTGATGTGTAATGAGAAAGGACGAATTAACAATCTTGTTCCCCTTCAGGAAGAGGGACCATAATGTGGTAGATTTCTTTATTAAGATGGAGAGTGACACAGTTAATTTAGAGACTCGGGTCCTGAACATAAGGAAAGGTAACTTCGATGGTATGAGGCGTGAATTGGCTAGAATAGACTGGCAAATGATACTTAAAGGGTTGACGGTGGATAGGCAATGGCAAACATTTAAGGATCACATGGATGAACGTCAACAATTGTACATCACTGTCTGGAGTAAAAGTAAATCGGGGAAGGTGGCTCAACCGTGGCTAACAAGGGAAATTAAAGATAGTGTTAAACCCAAGGAAGAGGCATATAAATTGGCCAGAAAAAGCAGAAAACCTGAGGACTGGGAGAAATTTAAAATTCAGCAGAGGAGGACTAAGTGTTTAATTAAGAGGGGGGAAATAGAGTACGAGAGGAAGCTTGCCGGGAACATAAAAACTGACTGGATATGTGAAGAGAAAAAGATTAGTGAAGACAAATGAAGGTCCCTTGCAGTTGGATTCAGGTGAATTTATAATGGAGAATAAAGAAATGACAGACCAATTGAACAAATACTTTGGTTCTATCTTCACGAAGGAAGACACAAATAATCTTCCGGATGTACGAGGGGACCGAGGGTCTAATGAGAAGGAGGAACTGAAGGATATCCTTATTAGGTGGGTAATTGTGTTCAGAAAATTGATGGGATTGAAGGCTGATAAATTCCCAGGGCCTGATAGTCCGTATCCCAGAGTACTTAAGGAAGTGGCCTTAGAAATAGTGGATGCATTGGTGATCATTATCCAAGAGTCTTTCGACTCTGGATCAGTTCCTATGGACTGGAGGGTAACTAATGTAACACCACTTTTTTGAAAAGGAGGGAGAGGGAAAACGGGTAATTATAGACCGGTTAACCTGACATCAGCAGTGGGGAAAATGTTGGAATCAATCATTAAGGATGTAATAGCAGCGCATTTGGAAAGCAGTGACAGAATCGGTCCAAGTCAGCATGATTTATGAAAGGGAAATCATGCTTGACGAATCTTCTGGAATTTTTTGAGGATGTAACTAGCATGTAGACAAGGGAGAACCAGTGGATGTGGTATATTTGGACTTTCAAAAGGCTTTTGACAAGGTCTCACACCACAAAATCAAAGCACATGGTATTGGGGGTAATGTACTGACGTGGATAGAGAACTGGTTGACAGACAGGAAGCAGAGAGTCGGGATAAACGGGTCCTTTTCAGAATGGCAGGCAGTGACTAGTGGGGTGCCGCAGGGTTCAATGCTGGGACCCCAACTCTTTACATTATACATTAATGATTTGGATAAAGGAATTGAGTGTAACATCTCCAAGTTTGCAGATGACACTAAACTGGGTGGCGGTATGAGCTGTGAGGAAGTTGCTAAGTGGCTGCAGGATGATTTGGACAGGTTAGGTGAGTGGGCAAATGCATGGCAGATGCAGTACAATGTGGATAAATGTGAGGTTATCCACTTTGGGGGCAAAAACACGAAGGCAGAATATTATCTGAATGGTGGCAAATTAGGAAAAGGGGAGGTGGAACGAAACCTGGGTGTCATGGTTCATCAGTCATTGAAAGATAACATGCAGGTACAGCAGGCGGTGAAGAAGGCAAATGGTGTGTTGGCCTTCATAGCTAGGGGATGTGAGTATAGGAGCAGGGAAGTCTTACTGCAGTTGTACAGGGCCTTGGTGAGACCTCACCTGGAATATTGTGTTCAGTTTTGGTCTCCTAATCTGAGGAAGGACGTACTTGTTATTGAGGAAGTGCAGCAAAGGTTCACCAGACTGATTCCAGGGATGGCTCGACTGACATATGAGGAGAGACTGGATCAACTGGGCCTATATACACTGGAGTTTAGAAGGATGAGAGGGGATCTCATGGAAACATATAAGATTCTGATGGGACTGGACAGGTTAGATGCGGGAAGAGTGTTCCCGATGTTGGGGAAGTCCAGAACCAGGGGTCACAGTCTTAGAATAAGGGGTAGGCCATTTAGGACTGAGATGAGGAGAAACTTCTTCACTCAGAGAGTTGTTAACCTGTGGAATTCCCAACCGCAGAGAGTTGTTGATGCCAGTTCATTGGATATATTCAAAAGGAAGTTAGATATGGCCCTTACGGCCAAAGGAATCAAGGGGTATGGAGAGAAATCAGGAAAGGGGTACTGGGGAATGATCAGCCATGATCTTATTGAATGGTGGTGCAGGCTCGAAGGGCCGAATGGTCTCCTCCTGCACCTATTTTCTACGTTTCTATGTATTGAGACTTTTACCGAATTGGCATGAAAGGGATTTTAGGTTTAATTTATCTTGTGCTGTTTATGTAAGATGAGGTTCACATAACAAATGATTAAACTCTGAAGAAACACAAGACATTTAGATTGTTGATTAAATAGAATTTCAGAGGTTATACAGCACAGAAACAAACCATTCGGCCCAACTAGTCTGTGCTGCTGTTTATACTCCACACCTGCCTCATCTCGGCCTTTCAGCACATCTTTCTATTCCCTTTTCTCTCATGTACTCATCTATAAATTTACATCACAGAAGGAGGCCATTTCGGCTCATCGTGTCTTCTGGCCGAAAAAGGACTATCAGCCTTGGTTCTTTTTGAAAGCATCTAAGCTATTTGCCTCAACCATTTCCTGTGTGAGCGAGTTCCACATTCTAACCACTCTCTGAGAAAGAATGGCAGCATAGTGGTTATGTTACCGGAATAGTAATGCAAAGGCCTGGATGAATTTAAATTCAGTGAATTAAATAAATCTGGAATAAAAAGCTGGTGTCAATAATGCTGAGCATGAAACTATAGGATTGTTGTAAAAACCCATCTGGTTCGCTGATATCCTTCAGGGAAGGAAATCTGCCATCCTAACTTGGTCTGGCCTATATATGACACCAGACCCACAGCAATGTGGTTGACTCTTAACCGCAACTGAAATGGCCTAGCAAGCCACTCAGTTGTAACAAACCACTGTGAGAAATAACAATAAGAATAAAACTGGACAGACCACTCGGCATCAACCTCGGCACCGGTTTCGGACACACCAATGGCACACCCAGCCTAGTCAACACTGCAAATTCCTCCTCATTAAAATAGAAAATTACGACAGAGAAGGAGGCCATTCGGCCCATCGTGTTGGTGCCTGTTGAAAAGGACCTATCCAACCTAATCCCACCTCCGAGTGTAAGGTCCGTAGCCCTATAGGTCATAGCTCTTTAATTGCACATCCAAATACTTTTAAAATGTGATGAGGATTTCTTCCTCTATCATCTTTTCAGGCAGTGAGTTCCAGACCCTCACCACCCTCTGCGTGAAATTTTATTCCTCATCTCCCCTCTAATCCTTCTACCAACGACTTTAAATCTATGCCCCCTTGTTATTGACCCCTCTGCTAAGGGAAATAGGCCCTTCCTCTCTCAATCTATCTCTCTCAGTGTCCTCAATTAAATCTCCCCTCAGCCTCCTCTGTGCCAAAGTAAACAACCCCAGCTTATCCAATCTTTCCTCATAGCTATATCCTGGCAACATCATCGTAAATCTTTAGCACAATCACATCTTTCCTGTAATCTGGTGACCAGAACTGTACGCACTGAGGGCCAAGAACAGAGAGGTACTCATTAAAGACAGACATAGTCAGTGCCCGCTGGAAGGAGCACTTCGAATATCTCCTTAACCGAGACTCTGTCTTCACTGTGAGTGTCCTCGACTCCATCCCATAGCAGGCTACTCGCCACCACCTCAGAACAACCCCAGCCCGGCCTGAGGTTAAAAAGGCCATCCAACAACTGAAGAACAACAAGGCCTCAGGAGCAGATGGCATCCCCGTCGAAGTACTAAAGCATGGCGGAGAAGTACTATTGGCATGAATCCATTAACTAATTTCTCTTATTTGGAAGGAGGAGAGCATGCCAGGGGATTTCAGAGACTATCTTCAAGAAAGGTGACAAGTCCAGTTGCAGTTATTACAGAGGAGTTTCCCTGCTGTCTGCCATAGGTAAAGTCATCGCAAGAATCCTCTTCAATCCCCTTCTTCCAGAGGCTGAAGAGCTCCTTCCAGAGTGGGATTCTGCCCACTAAGGGGCACAACGGACATGATCTTCACCGCGCGTCAAATCCAAGAAAAGTGCAGGGAGCAGCATCAACCCCTTTACATGGCCTTCCTTGACTTCACAAAGGCATTCGACACTGCCAAGGTGAGGGATTATAGCGTGTCCTTCTCAAAAGTTAAGGAAGGTAGTGCAGGGGTCCTCTGCGGTCATCGCCCTGCAAAACAGATGCACCGCTTTGGGTACTGGTGAGGGGGATGACTCATCAGGGGAGAGCAGCAGCAGCCAAGTTCATGGCACCGTGGGTGGCTCTGCCACAAAGGAGGGCAGGAAAAAGAGTGGGAAAGCTATAGTGATATTCTATTGCAAGTGGATTAGATAGACATTTCTGCAGCCACAATTGAGACTCCAGGATGGTATGTTGCATCCCTGATGCAAGGGACAGGATGTCTTGGAGTGGCTGCAGGACATTTTGGAGGGGGAGGGTGAACAGCCAGTTGTCGTGGTGCATATAGGTACCAAAGATATCGGTAAAAAACGGGATGAGGTCCAACAAGATGAATTTAGGGAGTTAGGAGCTAAATTAAACAGTAGGACCTCAAAGGTAGTAATCTCAGAATTGCTACCAATGCCACATGCGATTCAGAGTAGGAATAGCAGGTTAGCTCAGATGAATGGTGCACAAGGGAGGGATTCAAATTCCTGGGACATTGGAACCGGTTCTGGGGGAGGTGGGACCAGTACAAATCGGAGGGTCTACATCTGGGCAGGACCGGAACCAATGTCCTAGGGGGACTGTTTGATAGTGCTGTTGGGTAGGAATTAAACTAATATGGCAGTGGGATGGGAACCTATGCAGGGAGACAGAAGGAAGTAGAATGGGGGCAGAAGCAAAAGATAGAAAGAAGAAAAGTAAAAGTGGAGGGCAGAGAAACCCAAGGCAAAAAACAAAAAGGGCCACATTACAGCAAAATTCTAAAGCGGCAAAGTGTGTTAAAAAGACAAGCCTGAAGGCTCTGTGTCTCAATGCGAGGAATATTCGGAATAAGGTGGACAAATTAACTGCGCAGATAGCAGTTAACGGATATGATGTAATTATCATCACGGAGACATCGCTCCAGGGAGAGCAAAGCTGGGAGCTCAACATCCAGGGGGATTCAACATTCAAGGAGAGACAGAAAGGAAAAGGAGATGGGGTGGCATTGCTGGTTAAAGAGGAAATTAACGCAATAGTAAGGAAGGACATTACCTTGGATGATGTGGAATCGGTATGGGTGGAACTACGGAATGCCAAAAGGCAGAAAACGCTAGTGGGAGTTGTGTACAGACCACCAAACAGCAGTAGTGAGGTTGGGGACAGCATCAAACAAGAAATTAGGGATGTGCGCAATAAAGGTACAGCAGTTATCATGGGCGACTTTAATCTGCATATAGATTGGGCTAACCAAACTGGTAGCAATGCGGTGGAGGAGGATTTCCTGGAGTGTATTAGGGATGGTTTTCTAGACCAATATGTCGAGGAACCAACTAGAGGGCTGGCGATCCTAGACTGGGTGATGTGTAATAAGAAAGGACTAATTAGCAATCATGTTCTGCGAGGCCCCTTGGGGAAGAGTGACCACAATATGGTAGAATTCTTTATTAAGCTGGAAAGTGACACAGTTAATTCAGAGACAAGGGTCCTGAACTTAAGGAAAGGTAACTTCGATGGTATGAGACGTGAATTTGCTTGAATAGACTGGCAAAGGATACTTAAAGGGTTGATGGTGGATAGGTAATGGCAAACATTTAAAGATCACATGGATGAACTTCAACAATTGTACATCCCTGTCTGGAGTAAAAATAAAATGGGGAAGATGGCTCAATCGGGAATAACAAGGGAAATTAAGGATAGTGTTAAATCCAAGGAAGAGGCATATAAATTGGCCAGAAAAAGCAGCAAACCTGAGGACTGGGAGAATTTTATAATTCAACAGAGGAGGACAAAGGGTTTAATTAGGAGGGGGAAAATAGAGTTTGAGAGGAAGTTTGCTGTGATCATAAAAACTGACTGCAAAAGCTTCTATAGATATGTGAAGAGAAAAAGATTAGTGAAGACAAACGTAGATCCCTTACAGTCGGATTCAGGTGAATTTAAAATAGGGAACAAAGAAATGGCGGACCAGTTGAACAAATACTTTGGTTCTCTCCTCACGAAGGAAGACACAAATAATCTTTTGGAAATATTAGGGGACCGAGGGTCTAGTGAGAAGGAGGAGCTGAAGGAAATCTTTATTAGGCGGGAAATTGTGTTCGGGAAATTGATGGGATTGAAGGCCGATAAATCCCCGGGGCCTGATAGTCTGCATCCCAGAGTACTTAAGAAAGTGGCCCTAGAAATAGTGGGTGCATTTGTGATCATTTTCCAACAGTCTATCGACTCTGGATCAGTTCCTATGGACTGGAGGGTAGCTAATGTAACACCACTTTTTAAAAAAGGAGGGAGAGAGAAAACATGTAATTATAGACCGGTTAGCCTGACATCAGTTGTGGGGAAAATGTTGGAATCAATTATTAAAGATGAAATAGCAGCAAATTTGGAAAGCAGTGACAGGATTGGTCCAAGTCAGCATGGATTTATGAAAGGGAAATCATGCTTGACAAATCTTCTAGAATTTTTTTAGGATGTAACTGGTAGAGTGGACAAGGGAGAACCAGTGCATGTGGTGTATTTGGACTTTCAAAATGCTTTTGACAAGGTCCCACACAAGAGATTGGTGTGCAAAATTAAAGCACATGGTATTGGGGGTAATATATTGACGTGGATAGAGAACTGGTTGGCAGACAGGAAGCAGAGAGTCGGGATAAACGGGTCCTTTTCAGAATGGCAGGCAGTGACTAGTGGGGTGCCGCAGGGCTCAGTGCTGGGACGCCAGCTATTTACAATATACATCAATGATTTAGATTAAGGAATTGAGTGTAATATCTCCAAGTTTGTCGATGACACTAAGCTGGGTGTCGGTGTGAGCTGTGAGGAGGACGCTAAGAGGCTGCAGGGTGACTTGGACAGGTTAGGTGAGTGGGCAAACGCATGGCAGATGCAGTATAATGTGGATAAATGTGAGGTTATCCACTTCGGTGGCAAAAACGCAAAGGCAGAATATTTTCTGAATGGCGGCAGATTAGGAAAAGGGGAGGTGCAACGAGATCTGGGTGTCATAGTACATCAGTCATTGAAAGTTTGCATGCAGGTACAGTAGGTGGTGAAGAAGGCAAATGGTATGTTGGCCTTCATAGCTAGGGGTTTTGAGTATAGGAGCAGGGAGGTCTTATTACAGTTGTACAGGGCCTTAGTGAGGCCTCACCTGGAATATTGTGTTCAGTTTTGGTCTCCTAATCTGAGGAAGGACGTTCTTGCTATTGAGGAAGTGCAGCGAAGGTTCATCAGACTGATTCCCGGGATGGCAGGACTGACATATGAGGAGAGACTGGATTGACTGGCCTGTATTCACTGGAGTTTAGTAGGATGAGAGGGGATATCATAGAAACATATAAAATTCTGACAGGATTGGATAGGTTAGATTCAGGAAGAATGTTCCCGATTTTGGGGAAGTCCAGAACCTGGGGACATAGTCTAAGGATAAGGGGTAAACCATTTAGGACTGAGATGAGGAGAAACTTCTTCACTCAGAGAGTTGTTAAATGTGGAATTCCCTACCGCAGAGAATTGTTGATGCCAGCTCATTGGATATATTCAAGAAAGAGTTAGATATGGCCCTTACGGCTAAAGGGATCAAGGGGTATGGAGAGAAAGCAGGAAAGGGGTACTGAGGTGAACTATCAGCCATGATTTTATTGAATGGTGGTGCAGGCTTGAAGAGCGGAATGGCCTGCTCCTGCACCTATTTTCTATGTTTCTATGTTTGAACTGCCTCCAAAGCAAGTATATCCTTTTGTAAATATTGAAACCAAAACTGCATGCAGTATTCCAGGTGTGGCCTCACCAATACCTTGTATAGCTGTAGCAAGATTTCCCTGCTTTTATACTCCATCCCCTTTGCAATAAAGGCCAAGATTCCATTGGCCTTCCTGATCCCTTGCCGTACCTGCATACTATCCTCTTGTGTTTCATGCACAAGTACCCCAAGGTCCCGTTGTACTGCGGTTCTTTGCAATCTTTCTCCATTTAAGTAATAACTTGCTCTTTGATTTTTTTTCTGCAGGCAAAGCATGTCCTTACACTTTCCAACAGTGTACTCCATCTGCCAAATCTTTGCCCATTCACTTAGCCTGCCTATGTCCTTTTGCAGATTTTTTCTATCCTCCTCACACATTGCTTTTCATCCCATCTTTGTATTGTCAACAAATTTGGCTACATTACACTCAGTCCGTTCTTCCAAGTCATTCATATAGATTGTAAATAGTTGAGGTCCCAGCACTGAGCCCTGCGGCACCCCACTAGCTAATCAGAGAATTAACCGAGTTGAGAACTAGAGAATGAACCATGGTGTTCCCATGCACCTGCTACCCTTGTCCTTCTAGGCGGTAGAGGTTTGGGAGGTGCTGTCGAAGAAGCCTTGGCAAGTTGCTGTAGTGCATTTTGTAGATGGTAAAGACTGCAGCCACAGTGCACTGGTGGTGGAAGAAGTGAATGTTTAAGGAGGCGGATGGGGCGCCAACCAAGCGGGCTGCTTTGTCCTGGATGGTGTTGAGCATCTTGAGTGTTTTTGTAACTGCACTCATCCAGGCAAGTGGAGAGTATTATGTATGTAGGCACCTTGTTAATGATTCCATGAAGCAGGGATATGGTACTGTGTAGACTGCAGCTCCACGAGTGAGGACGCCAAGCTGTGAGTTCCCTTTTATGCTGGGTTACATGCAGTGTGCAGATAACCCTTAGGTCTCCAGCAGCAGCAACCTCTGGGTACAGGTAAAGTGTGTAATGTGTAAAGGTACATTTAGTGTTACAGACATCATATAAAAATACAAGCATGCATACATAACAACATTCCCCCCGAAGCATTTTTCAAGTCCTTATTTTCATGACCTGGGGAGGTGATTAATAGTGGGCTATGGGAGGTTGTGGTGAGGGTTATGGGGGTGCCAGGTGTAATCCCTGTACTTGAGGCTGGCCTCATACATTTAACCCCCCCCCACCCACACACAGACCATGTGGGTGTCACTGCTGTGGGATTCCTCAGTGGGGTAGCCAGTGCAGCAGTGGGCAGGGTCCATACTCTGTGGTGTGGGTAAGTGTTTGGTGGTGGGCAGGACCACAGGACTGTGTGGGCTCCTTATCCTCCATTTCGGATGAGAGTCTGGTCATCCCAGGGTTCGCCAGGAAAGCTGGAGAGTACTGGCCTCTCGCTCCTGGTGCTGGCCCTGGTGGCCAGGGATGTAGGGCCGGTCTGGGGCAGGTTGCCAGTGGTGGTGGCTATTCTGACCATTGAACACGGTCCCTGTAGTGGGTCTGCTCCCATTGGGTGTGTGTGAGTCCTTCCTGGGGCATCACATTTGTTCCAAAGTTCCAGGCTACATGGTCTGGTAGCCCGCTGGACCTGGGTTCTCCCACGGCGGGGATTCCTCTAGCATTTACATTGTCTCTGTAGAACCCAGTGACCTTTAACAGTCTCCTACCTGTATACATGATATGTTGGCTCCGATCAAAGTTCGTCGAGTCTACATTATTAAGTACCTTTACATTGTTGATTACAGCATTTACATCACTTTCTTGTGTCATGGTCTCCCCATACATGGTTAGATTAGACATTTTGAATTTACTACCATCATCATTAGACTTTACAAGCTTGGTCTTACCCTTACTTACATAACATTCATTTCATTTTTCATATCAGTTACACCAGCATCACAATTCCTCATTACATTGTCATACCTGCACCTGTTTACTGCATTTTTAGCTTTAAAGTCCTTGTCATCTTTCAGTTGAAACTGTCCCTTTAAATTTTTTTGGTTACCGGTCTCCTTTAAGGGAGCCTCCCAATCCGATTTGCTGCTCAGTGCCACGTGTCGCTCCTCCAACACTGCCATTTGTGGTCTGGTCACGACCATTTTGATTGTAGGTTCTTCTTCTCGTGGTGCGGCCGCCATCTTCTTGCTCTCCTCCAGGTAGGCTGTGGTGGACTTTTCTTCCTCAGGTTCAGCCATGGACATCGGGAATCCACTTTTCTCAACGTGGTTCGCCTCTTGGAGTCCTGCCCCGGCCCGGAAGGTGAAGTTTGGACTTTCAGTCCTGGAGATCTCGCCGCAGTGTTGTGGAGTCGTCGCCACGCAGTCGAACTGGACGGTGGGATCTCTTGATGCAGCAATGGATCCATGTTCAGGGCTGCATGGGATGTCGATTGCTGGAGCCCAGAGGCTATCACCATTTTGACCAATTTGGACTGGGTTCATCCAATTTTTTCCCAGCAACGTGGTACCATCGCCGGCAACAATCCACAGGGGGAGTTTGTTCATCATGCCGTCCTGGGAGACCTGGACGTCCACGCTGCCAATGACTGGGATTTTACCTTTGGTGTAGGTGAGCAGCTTCACTTGGACAGGAGACAGTTTTGGTTGATTGGCGGGATTTATCCAAATTTTTACAAAGGTCATGTAGTGGGTGTGTCCCCATCCAGGTCGTTGGCTATGAAGAAATGTTCCAATCTTTCTACAAAAGCATCCCAATCTTCCCCATCGGTGAATTGCTGAAAGTTACTGAGATTCGACATGTTGAGCATGTAGTTTGTGACCTCGTCGCCAGTTATTATGTATGTAGGCACCTTGTTAATGACTCCACGAGGCAGGGGTATGGTACCGAAACTGTGTCGACTGTAGTCCTTTATTTGCAGCTCCTCGAGTGAGGACACCAAGCTGTGAGCTCCCTTTTATACTGGGTTACCTGCAGTGTGCAGGTAACACTTAGGTCTCCAGCAACAGCACCTCTGGTGTACAGGTAAGGTGTGTACAGTGTAAAGGTACATTCAGTGCTACAGACATCATATAAAAATACAAGCATGCATACATAACAGAGAGTATTCCATCACACTCCTGACTCATACATTGTAGATGGTGGAAAGGCTTTGGAGAGTTAGGAGGTGAGACACTCGCCACAGAATACCTAGGCTCTGACCTGCTCTTGTAGCCACAGTATTTATTGTGGCTGGTCCAGTTAAGTTTCTGGTCAATGGAGACACCCAGGACATTGATGTTGGGAAATTTGGCGATGGTAATGTCATTGAATGACAAGGGGCGGTGGTTAGATTCTCTTATTGGAGATCGTCATTGCCTGGCACTTGTGTTGTGTGAATGTTACTTGCTATTGTGTCTGTAAGCACTCTAGTAATGACTCCAATAGGCGAGGTATTGTACTTGAACTGTGGTGACCTTAGTCCATTTAATACAGCTCCTGAGTGAGGGTACAGCATGGTGATCTCTCTTCTATACCTGGTTATCTGTGGTGTACAGGTGACCCTCTAGGTCTCCACCAGTTGCACCCTCTGGTGGTACAAGCATAGTGTATACAGTTTGAAGGTATATCCAGTAGTCTTATGTAACTGTACATTGAGTGTTCAGGGAGTATACTTATATTATACATACATAACATCACTCTCCCCTAAGTCTTGTACCACTGGCCTTTGCAGTATTTGCTCTGGCCCTAGGCTTGAGTGCCCAAAGTCCTTGCACCTTGTCTATGCTTTGGCTTGGCTCTCTCCCTGTTGACCCCCAAGTCCTTATTGCCACAACATTGGGAAATGGTCAGCAGTGGACGGTTTGCAGTGGGGGTTGAGTAGGTTCTGGATGTGATCCATGTGTGTCCATGGCTACATACATCCATTTCCCCCCCCCCTCCCCAATACATAGACCATGTATGTGGCTCAACACCTGCATGTGCATACATGTGCAGAAAGAAAGAACGAAAAAAAATGGGATTAATGACATCATCTTTTGGGTTTTGCAGTAATGGAACAAGTACATTTTACAGGTAAGGTGCATACATGGTATCATAGTCTTGCCCCTGGGTAGTGTAGGTGCAGGTGGGTGAGGACGCTCGTTCCAGAGTGAACGGACTGTGTCCAGGTCTGATGGTGGCGCTGCGCCTCCTGCCAGCTGGGGTGGGCTCGGATCGCTCACCTGGCTGAGTCTCAGGGCCTTTGCCGTTGCCTAGTGGTGGGCAGAGCACAGGAGTGTGTGGCCTCCCTGTCCTCCTTTGAGGGCTGCGGTGTCTCCCTGCTGCCCTTCAGCGATAGTGGGAGCCTGGTCATCCCAGGTCCTGTCGGGAGGGCTGGAGGGTGCTAGCCTCTTGCTCCCAGTACTGACCATGGTGACCAGAGAGGTAGAGCCGATCAGGGGCAGGGTACCGGTAGTGGTGCCTTTGCCGTCCACTGACGCTGACCCTGCAGCTGGGACTCTCCCTCTGTGTGTGGCCATGCTCCCTGGGGCATCACATTGGTCCCGAAGGCGCAGGCTACATGATAGTGTAGCCCGCTGGACCTGGGTGCTTCCGACGATGGTTGCCCTTGGTTTTGTCGGCGTACATGTAGAATCCGGCATCGCACATCATTTCTTCATTTACTGTCATAATACATTGGTTCCAACCGCAATCGCCCGACTTATAATGGTTGGTTACATTTAAAACTTGAAGTTGTCAGTTCCATCTCTTACATATGTATCACCAGCATCGCTGTATAAAAAGTGGAACTGTCCCTTTAATTGTGATGGGTTGCCGGTCTTCTTTAAGAGGGCCTTGCAATCTTTACCCCAATTCGGTTTGCTGCTCGGCATCACGTGTTGCTCCATCAACGCTGCCCCTTGTGGTCTGGTCACCGCCATCTTTACTTCAGGCGCGGTGCGGGCGCCATCTTCTTTCTCTCCACGAGGTAGGCTGCGGTGATCCTTTTCTCCCCAAGGATCTGCCATGGAAGCAGGGAAGTTGCCTTCTGCACCGATTTTCTTCCTCCGGAGTCCTGCCACTGGAACCTGGAGGGTGAGGCCGGGTCGTTTCGGCTGGATCATCTCGCCTTTGGGATGAGCGGTCTGTGTCGTCTCCACGCAGTCGAGTTAAGCGGCTGGTTTTTCAGGTGCTGTGCTGGATCCAACTTCGGGGCCGCGGAGGAAGTCGATCGCCAGAGGCTGGAGGTTTTCCCAGCTCCAACGGATCTTTTTCATCCATCTTCTTCCTAACAGCGTTGGACCATCACGAGCAACGGTCCACAAAGGTAACTTCTGCATCGCACCATCATGGGACACATGGACATCCATGCTGACAACAACTGGAATGGTGTCGTTTGTGTAGGTGAGCAGCTTCATTTTAGGTCGTTCGACTGGATAGTCCCAGAGTTTCTCAAAGGCCGCCTGATTCATCAGTGACTGGCTCGCCTCTGTTTCCACCTCCATCGTGACTGGAACACCGTTGATTTCGACTTCCATTTTCAATGGAGAGCTCTCGGTGGTGCAGGTAAACACTCCGTACACCTCATCGTGGGGCTGAGCTGCCTCATGGACTCTCTCTTCATTGTGGCTGGAGTCCAGATGATCGGCCAACTCTTCATCGACTCGGTGAGTACAATTTCTCCTGCACATTCGCTGAAACATAGAAAATAGGTGCAGGAGTAGGCCATTCGGCCCTTCTAGCCTGCACCACCATTCAATGAGTTCATGGCTGAACATTCAACTTCAGTACCCCATTCCTGCTTTCTCGCCATACCCCTTGATCCCCCTAGTAGTAAGGACCTCATCTAACTCCTTTTTGAATATATTTAGTGAATTGGCCTCAACAACTTTCTGTGGTAGAGAATTCCACAGGTTCACCACTCTCTGGGTGAAGAAGTTCCTCCGCATCTCGGTCCTAAATGGCTTACCCCTTATCCTTAGACTGTGACCTCTGGTTCTGGACTTCCCCAACATTGGGAACATTCTTCCTGCATCTAACCTGTCTAACCCCGTCAGAATTTTAAATGTTTCTATGAGGTCCCCTCTCATTCTTCTGAACTCCAGTGAATACAAGCCCAGTTGATCCAGTCTTTCTTGATAGGTCAGTCCCGCCATCCCAGGAATCAGTCTGGTGAACCTTCGCTGCACTCCCTCAATAGCAAGAATGTCCTTCCTCAGGTTAGGAGACCAAAACTGTACACAATACTCCAGGTGTGGCCTCACCAATGCCCTGTACAACTGTAGCAACACCTCCCTGCCCCTGTACTCAAATCCCCTTGCTATGAAGGCCAACATGCCATTTGCTTTCTTAACCGCCTGCTGCACCTGCATGCCAACCTTCAATGACTGATGTACCACGACACCCAGGTCTCTTTGCACCTCCCCTTTTCCTAATCTGTCACCATTCAGATAATAGTCTGTCTCTCTGTTTTTACCACCAAAGTGGATAACCTCACATTTATCCACATTATACTTCATCTGCCATGCATTTGCCCACTCACCTAACCTATCCAAGTCGCTCTGCAGCCTCACAGCATCCTCCTCGCAGCTCACACTGCCACCCAACTTAGTGTCATCCGCAAATTTGGAGATACTACATTTAATCCCCTCATCTAAATCATTAATGTACAGTGTAAACAGCTGGGGCCCCAGCACAGAATCTTGCGGTACCCCACTAGTCACTGCCTGCCATTCTGAAAAGTACCCATTTACTCCTACTCTTTGCTTCCTGTCTGACAACCAGTTCTCAATCCATGTCAGCACACTACCCCCAATCCCATGTGCTCTAACTTTGCACATCAATCTCTTGTGTGGGACCTTGTCGAACGCCTTCTGAAAGTCCAAATATACCACATCAACTGGTTCTCCCTTGTCCACTCTACTGGAAACATCCTCAAAAAATTCCAGAAGATTTGTCAAGCATGATTTCCCTTTCACAAATCCATGCTGACTTGGACCTATCATGTCACCTCTTTCCAAATGCACTGCTATGATATCCTTAATAATTGATTCCATCATTTTACCCACTACCGATGTCAGGCTGACCGGTCTATAATTCCCTGTTTTCTCTCTCCCTCCTTTTTTAAAAAGTGGGGTTACATTGGCTACCCTCCACTCGATAGGAACTGATCCAGAGTCAATGGAATGTTGGAAAATGACTGTCAATGCATCCACTATTTCCAAGGCCACCTCCTGAAGTACTCTGGGATGCAGTCCATCAGGCCCTGGGGATTTATCGGCCTTCAATCCCATCAATTTATCCAACACAATTTCCCGGCTAATAAGGATTTCCCTCAGTTCCTCCTCCTTACTAGACCCCCCGACCCCTTTTATAACCGGAAGGTTGTTTGTGTCCTCCTTGAAGGTGGCCCTTCGTGATACAACCTTTGCATGTATAGTCTCTGTAGTGGCACTGGTGGGCCCTGTGATTTCCTCCACAGCGCCAGCATGGAGTTGGCCGGTTGGCCCCATGTGCCGGACTCAGGGTTGCAGGACTCGGGGTTCTGTTCTCTCTTCCCTGAGAGAGACCGCTTGCAGCAGCCTTTCCTCTGAAAGGCGGCAGTCGGTTCACAGTACTTGCCGGGCTAGAGTCCTGGGGGTGAGTCATCCGCTTGGAATCGCAGGCAGAGATCATGAACGCCTGGCTCACGTTAATTGCCTTTTGCAGGGTGACCTTGGTGTCCACAGAGAGCAGCCTGTGAAGAAGGCCCTCGTGGCCGATTCCAATAACGAAGATGTCCCGCAGCGCTTCGGTGAGGTGGTCACCAAAATCACACGGTGCAGCCAATCGTCTGAGGTCTGCAGCATATTTTGCGATTTCTTGGCCTTTGGGCCGCCGTGGATGTAGAACTGGTGTCTGGCAGTGAGGATGCTCTCTTTAGGTTTGAGTTGTTCCTGTATCATTATTACGAGCTCCACATATGTTTTGGTTGTTGTCTTCTCTGGGGCTAGTAAGTCCTTGACGAGGCCATAGACGGTGGGCCCACAACTGCTGAGCAGGAGAGCTTTGCGTTTATCAGTCACCGAGGTCGGGTTGTCTCCCACCAGGTCGTTCGCAATGAAAAAGTGTTCGAGCCTTTCCACAAAGGTCTCCCAATCTTCCCCATCAGCAAATTGTTGAAACGTGCCAAGGTTAGCCATTTTCTTGTGGAAGTTTGAAATCTCATTGCCAGTTATTGTGTCAGTAAGCACTCTAGTAATGACTCCACAAGGCGAGGTATTGTACTTGAACTGTGGTGACCTTAGTCCATTTATTGCAGTTCCTGAGTGAGGGTACAGTATGGTGAGCTCCCTTTTATACCTGGTTACCTGTAGTGTACAGGTGACCCCCAGGTCTCCACCAGTTGCACCCTCTGGTGGTACAAGCATAGTGTATACAGTGTGAAGGTACATCCAGTAGTCTTATGTAACTGTACATTGAGTGTACAGGGTATATACTTATATTATACATACACAACACTTGCCACTTATCAGCCCAAGCCTGAATGTCAACCAGGTCTTGCTGCATGCGGTCATGAAATGCTTCATCATCTGAGTAGTTGCGAATGGAACTGAACACTGTGCAATTATCAGCGAACAACCCCATTTCTGACCTTATGATAGAGGGTAGATCATTGCTGAAGCAGTTGATGATGGTTAGACCAAGGACACTGCCCTCAGGAACTCCTGCAGCAATGTCCTGGGGCTGAGATGATTAACCTCCAACAATCACAACCATTTTCCTTTGTGCCAGGTATCCAGCCAGTGGAGAGTTTTCCCCCTGATTCCCATTAACTTCAATTTTACTAGGGTTCCTTGATGCCACACTCGGTCAAATGCTGCCTTGATGTCAAGGGCAATCACTCTCACCTCACCTCTGGAATTCAGTTCTTTTGTCCATATTTATAACAAGGCTGTAATGAGGTTTGGAGCCGAGTGGTCCTGGTGGAACCCAAACTGGGCATCGGTGAGCAGGTTATTGGTGAGTAAGTGTCACTTGCTAGCACTGTCGACGACACCTTCCATCACTTTGCAGATGATTGAGAGTAGACTGATGGGGTGTTAATTGGCCAGATTGGATTTGAACTGCTTTTTGGTGACAGGACGTACCTGGGCAGTTTTCCACATTGGCGGGTAGATGCCAGTGTTGTAGCTGTGCTGGAACAGCTTGGCTAGAGGCACGGCTAGCTCTAGAGCATGTCTTCCGCATGACAGCCGGGATGTTATCGGAACCCATAACCTTTGCTGTATCCAGTGCGCTCAGCTGTTTTTTATATCCCATGGAGTGAATCATTTTGGCTGAAGATTGGTTTCTGTGATGGTGGGTTCCTGAGGAGGAGGCTAAGATGGATCATCCACTTGGTATTTCTGGCTGAGGATGGTTGCGAACGCTTCAGACTTTTTTTTATGCTCAGGTGCTGGCTCCGCCATCATTGTTGATGGGGCTTTTCATGGAGCCTCCTCCTTCTGTTAGTTGTTTAACTGTCCACCAGCATTCATAACTGGATGTGGCAGGACTGCAGAGCTTCGATCTGATCCATTGGATGTGGGATGGCTTAGCTCTGTCTATAGCTTGCTGTTTTCGCTGTTTAGCGTGTATATAGTCCTGTGTTGTAACTTTGCCAGGTTGGTACCTCATTTTGAGGTACACATGGTGCTACTCCTGACATGCTCTTCTACACTCCTCATTGAACCAGGGTTTGATGGTAATGCTGGAGTGACGGACATGCCAGGCCATGAGGTTATAGATTGTGGTGGAATACAATTCTGCTGCTGCTGATGGCCCTCAGCACCTCATGGATACCCAGTTTTGAGCTGCTAGATCTGTTCTGAATCTATCCCATTTAGCACAGTGGTAGTGCCACACAACATGATGGAGGGTGTCCTCAGTGTGAAGACAGATCTTCTTCTCCAAAAGGACTATGCAATGGTCACTCCTACCAATACTATCATGGACAGATGCATCAGCGACAGGTAGATTGGTGGGGACGAGATCAAGTAGGTTTTTCCTTTGTGCTAGTTCTCTCACCACCTGCTGCAGACCCAGTCTGGCAGCTATGTCCTTCAGGACTCAGTCAGCTCGGGTCAGTAGTTGTGCTACCGAGTCACTTTTGGTGATGGACATTGAAGTCCCTCACCCAGAGTACATTCTGTGCCCTTGCTCCCCTCAGTGCTTCTTCCAAGTGGTGTTCAAAATGAAGGAGGGAGGGTGGAAGGTGGTAATCAACAGGAAGATTCCTTGCCCATATTTCATCTGAAGCCATGAGACTTCATGGGATCCGGAGTCAATGTTAAGAACTCCCAAGGCCACTCCCTCCCTCATACCACTGTGCTGCCACCTCTGGTGGGTCTGTCCTGCCGGTGAGCCAAGATATACCCAGGGATGGTGATGGAGGATTCTGGGATATTGGCTGAAAGGTATGATTTTGTGAGTATGACTATGTCAGGCTGTGGGACAGCTCTCCCAATTTTAAGTAAGTCTCCAGATGTTAGGGTGGAGGACTTTGCAGGGTCGACTGGTCTGGGTGTGCCTTTGTCATGTCTGAAGCCAATGCCTAGGTCAATGGCAGGTGGTCAGTCCAGTTTTATTCTTTATATACTTTGTAGCTGTTTGGTACAACTTAGTGGCTTGCTAGGCCAGTTCAGAGGGCAATTCAGTCAACCATGCTGCTGTGGATCTGGAGTCACATGTAGGCCAGACCAGGTAAGGATGGCAGATTTCCTTCCTTAAAGTGACATTAGTGAACCAGATGGGTTTTTATGGCAATCTGATAGTTTCACGGTCACCATTACTGACACTAGCTTTTTAGTCCAGATTTATTTCATGAACTGAATTTAAGTTCTACAGCTGCTGTGGTGGGATTTGAACTCGCCTCTCCAGAACATTGGTCGAAGCCTTTGGATTATTAATTCAATAACATAACCACTGTGCTACCATATCCCCATTTTTGGAAAATGTTTGGGTTGTTTTACAGCAATTATAACCTTTCAATGATTATGAGTTTTTTCATTGAAAATAATTCACTGTTTTCTGATAACACCTCGGAGATTCAATCAACACAAATTGCCACTCACTCCTAGCACAACAACCCATCCGCTGTCCACCGTAAAACAGACATGACTGCAACCAAAATGGTGACAAATATGCAAGGCCTCCCCACCTATCCCAGGCCTAATTAACACAGAGAAACTAAGACTGAACCCCCTGGCCCCCAGTGCTCTAGTGCAAGCACAGTTATGGCAAGAAAACTGGATTCGTCAATGCAATTCTCCCACGAGCACAATGTAATCCAAATGTACAATGGTTTCCTAAAGTATATATGTAAATTAACACTCAGATATATGATGGCTTCCTAAAGTAGGTGAATGTACCCTTAAATGTGCTATAATTTCATAAATATATGCATGTGAATGTACTTTCTTGAGAATCCAAGATAGAAAAGGAAAAAAATACATCTGTTGGTAGAACGTACCTGCTGAGACCAAATCACAGCAATTTTCACGCACCAGATTGACTCTAACGTTCTTGGGCTCATGCCAACTTTCTTTTATTGTTGAATATAATACTACACTGCAGTCAAGAAAAAAATGCAAGGAAACGAACAACATTGGTAACAAAGGGAGTGATATGGCAACTCACGGGTATTAATGCACTTTAGACAGTCAGGTGGCTGTCAATATCTTTACTTACTGTCCGGTCAGCAACTGCAAATTCAAATACACAGCGTCTGAACTTACTAACTTACTGCCAGTGGATAACAGAACTGGCTGCTGCCATGCATTGTCACCCAGTAACTGTTTTTACATATTATTACTCATGTCAAGAAATACTACTGATCGTACCCATTATTTAGTGAGCTGGAATGTATTTAATTGGTAGAACAGCTCATACAAAGCTCCGCTTGATATGGGCATCTGATAATGACTTTTCACTTCATGAATACAACTTCACAGGCTCCTTCACTTTTATGAGCCATTCGTTAGTCACCTGACTGATGCTTCAAAGCCATCGCCCTCCTGCACCAGCTCGCGCTGTACCCTGTAGTGGTATGCCGCAACACTGCTCCCAGGTCGCCGCTCAACACTCCTTTTATGGCCCTGACCTGCGACTGGATTGGAAGTCACCATAACCCAGGTCAGTGATTGGAGCATGGGTAGGTACAGCATCAGCGGTGAGGTCAAGGCAAAGGAAACATTGAAAAATCGAAACATAGAAAATAGGTGCAGGAGTAGGCCATTCGGTCTTTCGAGCCCACACCACCATTCAATAAGATCAGAGCTGATCATTCCCTCAGTACACCTTTCCTGCTTTCTCTCCATACCCCTTGATCCCCTAAGCCGTAAGGGCCATATCTAACACTCTCTTGAATATATCCAATTAACTGGCATCAACAAATCTCTGCGGCAGGGAATCCCACAGGTTAACAGCTCTCTGAGTGAAGAAGTTTCTCCTCATCTCAGTCCTAAATGGCCTACCCTTTATCCTAAGACTGTGTCCCGTGGTTCCCCAACATTGGGAACATTCTACCTGCATCTAACCTGTCCCGTCCCGGAGAATCTTATATGTTTCTATGAGATCCCCTCTCATCCTTCTAAACTCCAATGTATAAAGGCCCAGTTGATCCAGTCTCTCCTCATATGTCAGTCCAGTCATCCCGGGAATCAGTCTGGTGAACCTTCGCAGCACTCCCTCAATAGCAAGAACGTCCTTCCTCAGATTAGGAGACCAAAACTCAACACAATATTCCAGGTGAGGCCTCACCAAAGCCCTGCACAACTGCAGTAAGACCTCCCTGCTCCTATACTCAAATCCCCTAGCTATGAAGGCCAACATACCATTTTCCTTCTTCACTGCCTGCTGTACTTGTATGCCAACTTTCAATGACTGATGAACCATGACATCCAGGTCTTGTTGCACCTCCCCTTTTCCTAATCTTCTGCCATTCAGAAAATATTCTGCCTTTGCGTTTTTGCCACCGAAGTGGAAAATCTCACATTTATCCACATTATACTGCATCTGCCATGCATTTGCCCACTCACCTAACCTGTCCAAGTCAATCTGCAGCCTCTTAGCATCCCCCTCACAGCTCACACCACCACCCTGTTTAGTGTCATCTGCAAACCTGGAGATATTACACTCAATTCCTTCATTGATGTATATTGTAAAGAGCTGGGGTCCCAGCACTGAGCCCTGTGGCACTCCACTAGTCACTGCCTGCCATTCTGAAAAGGACCCGTTTATCCCTACTCTCTGCTTCCTGTTTGCCAACCAGTTCTCTATCCACGTCAATATATTACCCCCAATAACATGTGCTTTGATTTTGCACACCAATCTCTTGTGTGAGACCTTGTCAAAAGATTTTTGAAAGTCCAAAAACAACACAACCACCGGTTCTCTCTTGTCCTCGAAAAATTCCAGAAAATTTGTCAAGCATGATTTCCCCATCATAAATCCATGCTGACTTGGACCGATCCTGTCACTGCTTTCCAAATGCGCTGCTATTTCATCATTAATAATTGATTCCAACATTTTCCCCACGACTGATGTCAGGCTAACCGGTCTATAATTACCTGTTTTCTCTCTCCCTCCTTTCGTAAAAAGTGGTGTAACATTAGCTACCCTCTAGTCCATAGCAATTGATCCAGAGTTGATACAGTGTTGGAAAATGATCACCAATGCATCCATTATTTCTAGGGCCACTTCCTTAAATACTCTGGGATACAGACTATCAGGCCCCGGGATTTATCGGCCTTCAAGCCCATCAATTTCCCAAACACAATTTCCCGCCTAATAAGGATATCCTTCAATTCCTCCTTCTCACCAGACCCTCAGTCCCCTAGTACCTCCGGAAGGTTATTTGTGTCTTCCTTTGTGAAGACAGAACCAAAGTATTTGTTCAATTGGTCTGCCATTTCTTTGTTCCCCATTATAAATTCACCTGAATTTGACTGCAAGGGACCTATGTTTGTCTTCACTTATCTTTTTCTCTTCACATATCTATAAAATCTTTTGCAGTCAGTTTTTATGTTCCCGGCAAGGTTCTTCTCGTACTCTATTTCCCCCTCTTAATTAAACCCTTTCTCCTCCTCTGCTAAATTATAAATTTCTCCCATTCGTCAGGTTTGCTGCTTTTTCTGTCCAATTTATATGCCCCTCCCTTGCATTTAACACTATCCTTAATTTCTCTTGTTAGCCACGGTTGAGCCACCTTCCTCATTTTATTTTTACTCCAGACAGGGATGTACAATTACTGAAGTTTATCCATGTGATCTTTAAATGTTTGCCATTGCCTATCCACTGTCAACCCTTTAAGTATCATTTGCCAGTCTATTCTAGCCAATTCACGCCTCAAACCATCGAAGTTACCTTTCCTTAAGTTCAGGACCCTAGTTTCTGAATTAACTGTGTCACTCTCCATCTTAAAAAAGAATTCTATCATGTTATGGTCACTCTTCTCCAAGGGGCCACGCACAACAAGATTTCTAATTAGTCCTTTCTCATTACACATCACCCAGTCTAGGATGGCCAGCTCCCTAATTGGTTCCTCCAAATATTGGTCTAGAAAACCATCCCTAATACACTCCAGGAAATCCTCCCCCATCGCATTGCTACCAGTTTGATTAGCCCAATCAATTTGTAGATTAAAGTCACCCATGATAACTGCTCTGCCTTTATTGCATGCATCCATAATTTCTTGTTTGATGCTGTCCCCAACCTCACTACTACTGTTTGGTGGTCTGAACACAACTCCCAAGAGCGTTTTCTGCCCTTTGGTATTCCGTAGCTCCACCCATACCGATTCCACATCATCCAAGCTGATGTCCTTTCTTACTATTGCATTAATTTCTTCTTTAAACAGCAATGCCACCCCGTCTCCTTTTCCTTTCTGTCCATCCTTTCTAAATGTTGAATACCCTTGGATGTTGAGTTCCCAGCTTTGGTCACCCTGGAGCCATGTCTCCGTGATGCCAATTACATCATACCCGTTAACTGCTATCTGCACAGTTAATTCTTCCACCTTATTCCGAATACTCCTCGCATTGAGGCACAGAGCCTTCAGGCTTGTCTTTCTCACATACTTTGCCTCCTTAGAATTTTGCTGTAATGTGGCCCTTTTTGCTTATTGCCTTAGGTTTCTCTGCCCTTCACTTTTATTTTTCTTCTTTCTATCTTTTGCTTCTGCCCCCATTCTACTTCCCTCTGTCTCCCTGCATTGGTTCCCATCCCCCTGCCATATTAGTTTAACTCTTCCCCAACAGCACCTACAAACACTCCCCCTCGGACATTGGTTCCGGTCCTGCCCAGGTGCAGACCGTCCAGTTTGTACTGGTCCTACCTCCCCCAGAACCGGTTCCAATGTTCCAGGAATTTGAATCCCTCCCTTCTGCAACACTCCTCAAGCCATGTATTCATCTGAGCTATCCTGCGATTCCTATTCTGACTAGCACGTGGCACTGGTAGCAATCCTGAGATTACTACTTTTGAGGTCCTACTTTTTAATTTAGCTCCTACCTCCCTAAATTCGTCTTGTGCACCCGCTCTGAGACATCCTTCATCCTTGCACCAGAGAGGCAACATACCATCCTGGAGTCTCAGTTGCGGCCGCAGAAATGTCTATTTATTCCCCTTACACTATAGCTCTCCCACTCTTTTTCCTCCACTCCTGTGCAGCAGAGCCACCCACGGTGCCATGAACTTGGCTGCTGCTGCCCTCCCCTGATGAGTCAATCCCCCAACAGTACCCTAAACGGTGTATCTGTTTGCAGGGGGATGACCGCAGGGGACCCCTGCACTACCTCCCTTGCACTGCTCTTTCTGTTGGTCACCCATTCCCTATCTGGCTGTGCACACTTTACCTGCGGTAAGACCAACTCACTAAACAGGCTATTCACGTCATTCTCAGCATCGTGGATGCTGCAGAGTTCATCCACCTACAGCTCCTGTGCCACAATGTGGTCCGTCAGGAGCTGCAGGCAGATGCACTTCCCGCACCTGTCGTCGTCAGGGACACCGGAAGTATTGTGCTCCTGACAGAGATGAGACTGCACACAGGGAGGTTAAAGTAACAGTGACCTCAGTCTTTATTAAGACACTCCAGAGTGAGGAACAGGCCTTAGGGGCCGGCTAATATACAGTGTTCCCAAGGGATGCTGGGATCACTTGGGACTTCAGGGGATGCACTCCCTGGTGGCGGAACATGGGGATGCATGCTTTACAGATACACAACATCACTCCCCCCGAAGGTCAAAATGAAAATTTTTACAAGGTGAGGCGGTCGGGAGCCTTTCTTTCCCTGGTGGACCGCCTCTGTACAAATGTCTGTTCTGGTGTGTTGGCTGTGCCCTCGCTGGGCTAGCGTGTTGTTGGCCCTGCAGGTCTGCTGGGTGAGCCTGGCCTTGCTGGGCTGCTGGGCATGATGGGTTCGATTTCCTCGTCCGGGGTGGTGTCGTTGATCCTTTGGGTGTGTGTTGTGGGCTCGACAAAGGTGGTGTCTGCTGTGGGTTGTTCAGGGCAGTGTGTGAACTGCAGCCTCGTTTGGTCCAGGTGCTTTCTGCAAATTTGTCCATTGTCTAGTTTGACTACAAACACCCTATTCCCTTCTTTAGCTAGCACCGTGTCCGCGATCCACTTGGGACCATGTCCATAGTTTAGCACATACACAGGGTCATTCAGCTCAATTTCCCGTGACACAGTGGTGCGACCATCATTTACATTTTGTTGCTGCCGCCTGCTCTCTACCTGATCATGCAGGTTGGGGTGAACCAGCGAGAGTCTGGTTTTAATTGTCCTTTTCATGAGTAGCTCAGCCAGGGGCACCCCTGTGAGTGAATGGGGTCTCATGTGGTAGCTGTGCAGTACTCGGGACAGGCGGGTTTGGAGTGAGCCTTCTGTGACTCGTTTAAGGCTCTGTTTGATTGTTTGTACTGTCCGCTCTGCCTGCCCATTGGAGGCTGGTTTAAATGGGGCCAAGGTGACATGTTTGATCCCAATGCGGGTCATGAATTCTTTAAATTCGACACTGGTGAAACATGGCCCGTTGTCACTGACCAGTATGTCAGGCAGGCTGTGGGTGGCAAACATGGCCCTCAGGCTTTCAATGGTGGCGGTGGCGGTGCTTCCCGACATTATTTCACATTCAATCCATTTTGAAAAAGCATCCACCACCACCAGGAACATTTTACCGAGAAACGGGCCCGCATAGTCGACATGGATCCTCGACCATGGTCTGGAGGGCCAGGACCACAAACTTAGTGGTGCCTCTCTGGGCACGTTGCTCAACTGAGCACACACGCTGCATTGCCGTACACAGGACTCTAAGTCAGAGTCGATACCGGGCTACCACGCGTGGGATCTGGCTATTGCTTTCATCATTATTATACCCGGGTGTGTGCTGTGGAGATCCGAGATGAACGTCTCCCTGCCCTTTTTGGGTAGCACTACGCAGTCTGAATGGAGAACTCGTCCTTTCGCCGCTGAATTGGCTTGATTAGCTCTTGCATTTCAACGGGGATGCTGGCCCAGCTCCCATGCAGTACACAGTTTTTTACTAGGGACAGCAGAGGATCGTGGCTGGTCCAAGTCCTAATCTGGCGGGCCACGACAGGTGATTTGGCATTTTCAAACGCTTCCATGACCATCAACAAGTCTGCAGGCTGCGCCACCATCAACAAGTTTGCAGGCTGCGCCATTTCCGCCCCCGTGGTGGGCAATGGTAGCCGACTGAGAGCATCCGCACAGTTCTCGGTGCCTGGCTTGTGGCGGATGGTATAGTTATACGCTGATAGTGGGAGTGCTCACCTTTGTATGAGGGCTGAGGCATTAGTATTTATCCCCTTGTTTTCAGCGAACAGGGATATGAGGGGCTTGTGATCGGTTTCCAGCTCAAATTTGAGGCCAAACAGGTACTGATGCATTATCTTTACCCCAAACACACACGCTAATGCCTCTTTCTCAATCATGCTGTAGGCCCTCTCAGCCTTAGACAAGCTCCTGGAGGCATAGGTGACAGGTTGCAACTTCCCCGCAACGTTAGCTTGTTGTAATACACACCCGACTCCATACAACGATGCATCACCTGTTAGCACAAGTCTTTTACACGGGTTATGCAATACAAGCAGCTTGTTGGAGGATAAAAAGTTTCTGGCTTTCTCAAAAGCAATTACTTGGTTTTTTTTCCCATACCCAGTTCTCACCTTGACGCAATAACACATGTAGGAGCTCTAAGAGGATGCTTAACCCCAGTTGGAAGTTATCAAATTGTTGAGGAGTCCCTGGAACGACCGCAGCTCCGTGACGTTCTGTGGCCTGGGCGCATTCCTGATAGCCTCTGTCTTGGCGTCCGTGGGCCGAATGCCGTCCGCCACGATCTTTCTCCCCAAAAACTCCACTTCTGTTGCCATGAAGACGCATTTCGACCTCTTCAGCCGCAGCCCTACGCGATCCAGTCGCTGGATGACCTCCTCCAGGTTTTGTAGGTGCTCGACGGTGTCCCGACCCATGACCAATATGTTATCCTGAAAAACCACCGTTCGTGGTACTGACTTGAGTAGGCTCTCCATGTTTCTCTGGAAGATCACTGCAGCTGAACGAATTCCAAACGAGCATCTGTTGTAGATGAACAGTCCCTTGTGCGTGTTGATGCCTGTGAGGCCCTTCGAAGACTCCTCCAGCTCCTGCGTCATGTAGGCTGAAGTCAGGTCGAGCTTGGTGAACGTCTTGCCTCCTGCCAGCGTCGCAAATTGGTCGTCTGCCTTAGGTAGCGGGTATTGGTCCTGTAGCAAGAAACGATTAATAGTTACTTTATAATCGCCGCAAATCCTGACCATGCCATCACTTTTGAGTACTGGAACAATCGGACTGGCCCACTTGCTGAATTCCACTGGGGAGATGATGCCCTTGCATTGCAGCCTGTCCAGCTCGATTTCCACTCTCTCCCTCATCACGTGAGGTACCGCTCGTGCCTTGTGGTTAATGGGAAGGAGAGTAGTCCTCCTCACAGTCTGCGGGGCATCGACCTACAGCCTCATGAAGAATCTTCTGGCTCCGGTGAAACCCACAGATAAGTCGTATGAGGAGCTGTGTACACTGGGTCAGGAGCATCTTAACCCGAGGGAGAGCGTGCTGATGGCGAGGTATCGATTCTACACGTGCCAGCGATCTGAAGGTCAGGAAGTGGCGAGCTACGTCGCCGAGCTAAGGCGACTTGCAGGATAATGTGACTTTGATGGCTACCTGGAGCAAATGCTCAGAGACTTTTTTGTTCTGGGCATTGGCCACGAGACCATCCTACGAAAACTTTTGACTGTCGAGACACCGACACTCAGTAAGGCCATTGCAATAGCACAGGCATTTATGTCCACCAGTGATAACACCAAACAAATCTCTCAGCACACAAGTGCTAGCAATGTTCATAAATTAAGTGGAACTGTGTTTGCGAGCAGAAATGTACAGGGCAGAAACACGAGTCTGCAACTACCAACAGGCCTCAGGTGACCGAGATGACTCAAGAGTCCGCAACAATGGATGAATGCAAGGCAATTCACACCATGTTGGCCTTGTGGAGGCTTCCATTCAGCCTATTCATGCCGCTTCAAAGGCTATGTTTGCAAGAGCTGTGGAACTATGGGGCACCTCCCATGAGCTTGCAGGTGAACTGCAAGCTCTGCAAAACCTGCTAACCACCACGTGGTAGAGGAAGATCGTTCCATGGTGGATCAAAGCAATTTCGAGCCTCAGAGAGAGAAGTACACGGGGTGCACACATTTTCGACGAAATGTCCACCTATAATGCTAAATGTAAAATTGAATGGCTTACCCGTAGCTATGGAACTGGACACTGGCGCTGGCCAATCCATCATGAGTAAAAAGATGTTTGAGAGACTGTGGTGCAACAAGGCACTCAGACCAGCCCTGAGCCCCATCCACACAAAACTGAGAACGTACACTGTCCTGGCCAGCGCCATGGTCAAGGTCACCTACGAGGGCACGGTGCATGAACTGCCACTCTGGATTGTCCCGGGCAATAGCCCCACACTGCTTGGAAGAAGCTGGCTGGGCAAAAGTCGCTGGAACTGGGATGACATCCGAGCGTTATCAGATGTCGATGAGGCCTCATGTACCCAGTTTCTGAAAAAATTTCCTTCCCTTTTTGAGCCTGGCATTGGAAACTTTTCCAGGCGAAGGTGCGGATCCACTTGGTCCCAGAGGCACTTCCTTCTCCGTCCAGCTCATTGGCTACAATGTACTGGTCTAGCCATTCGACATAGGCTTCCCAGTCCTCCCCTTCCGAGGTTTTCTCCAGGATGCCCACAGTTTGCTGCACCTTTGCGTTGGATCCGTATACTCGTCGCCAGTTATTGTGTTCCTGACACAGATGAGACTGCACACAGGGAGGTTAAAATAACAGTGACCTCAGTCTTTATTAAGACACTCCAGAGCGAGAAACAGGCCTTAGGGGCCAGCTTATATACAGTGCTCCCAAGGGATGTTGGGATCCCTTGGGACTTCAGGGGATGCGCTCCCTGGTGGTGGAACATGGGAGTACATGCTTTACAGATATACAACAGGAAGCATCCCTGACTTCCCACATAGTACAGAAGGAGCATAACATGTGTCCGAGCTCTCCTGCCATGACTTAACCCTTAGATAAACTTAATTTGGTAACAACAAGCAGCGGTGCGAGATTGCAGAGCGACGTGATTGGGGCCCAGGAGAGGCGTGAGTTCAGGGCCCGGAAGAGGCGAGGGCCCAGGAGCAGCACGGGCCAGCCCACACTGCGATATGTCTGCGCACTAGGTCCGGGCAGCAGAGCCGGTCTCCAGTCGTCTTTGTTCATCCTTGCCACTGGACCAAGACCTAGCTCTGTTAAACCTGTGTGGTGGCTGGTGTGCAACAGCCACCACATGTTAAAAAAATCCACGCACAGGCATCTTCCACCCTTCAATATGCAATTCGGGACCTGGAATATTAGGTCCTTCATTGAAACACCTGTGAACTCATTGAACTCATTCCTTTTTGGCGTGGAAGCACGTCATCCTCGATCCGACGGATCGCCTAAGAAGAAGAAGACTGATTCTTGATGGCTAGACTGCTAAACTGGACTTATCCCAGTACAATAATCACTTTCGTGTGTAGGCTTCACTTTTTAACTTGACTTCAACGAATAAATATTCTTGTTGCCCTGAGTTATGCTTGCCTCCTGACCTTATCGTGGACCACAAAGATCTTTGAAATTTATCTGTTACAGGTTTGTCAAACAAGATTTTCCTTCGCGTTCTCTTTCTGAACTAAGTCACAACTGACCTCAACCTCACCATCCTTTATCTGGTCTGTGATGTGGCAGAGTTGTCTTTTTTCATTTCCTCCTGCTTTGGTAAGTATCCGTCATGCCTTTAGCAGGTCAGCAGAACTTATGATAACCTCGCCATGTGTTGTACAAGCTTAGCCTTGTTGAACACTATTCAGCCCTTGATAAAGCCCTCGTTGTCTCTGCTGCTACTGGCTTTGATATTTGACACTCATTCTGTCAAGGAAGCACAGAACTAGACTTTTCTTCTATTCTCATAGCTGGCAGGTGGCCTAGGACATGAACTTTTAGGAATGTTTATTGGAGAGCTACATGGAAGAACGGGTCTGTTAAACCAATTGTTCAGTGCATTATAAAGTTAATATATCTAAAACTAAAATGGTAACTCACCACAGTTTTTAATTAAAAAAAGGTTTGTTGTTAAAAGCAAACCCATTTTTCCAAGAAGTTTTTACAGAAGTTGACTAACAAAGTAGCCACGTATATGTTTACTTTTCCCTGTTGTCACATGAAGTGCATATTTAGCTTTGAACCTGACCTCAGGTCTATGTTCTGTTTCAGGGAAGAAAACAAGACTAAGGAAGGCCAAGGACATTTTTGACAATGGCAAGTGAAAGTGCCCATCAAATTTAACCCTCTCCTCTCTTCCTGAATTCTCTAGTTTTTACTGCTCCTGTCATTTGCTATTCTTGTTACCATGATGCCATGTGTTCGCTTGAATACACAGAATATTCATCTTTATTTCTCTCCTCTCTGGCAGTTGTTTGATCGCTCTGTAGATCCTTATCTTGCATAGCTAATCAGGCTGCCAAGTGTTAGACAGCTGTCACCTCAGTTTAAAGAGTGTTCCATGAGCTTGGGTTTTACAGGAAAGTGCCAGCACAGAAACACTGAGACCTGATGAAAGCAACAGATGATTACAGAATTAAAAAAAAAATTTGGAGAAATCAGTTCACAAAATATAAATTCAGGCTAACCATTTCCCAAGTATATTGTGATGATTATTTTAAATATAATGCAGTATTTAGAAAGTAGTTATACTTATGTATCTTAAACCGTATACGTCTTATTTGAAAATGAGAAGTTATTACACTAAAAATTAAACGTTTTACTGTCACAAGGTTTTACGAATAACATATAAGTCATTTTGGCAAATGTACCGAGACTGTATGAACTACTTTAACAATATGTTGAAGTAAAGTCAGTTGTATGCTTACACAAAGTAACTGTCAACTAAGATACAAATCTTAGAAAATAAACCTTTATTATGACTACACTCCAAAAGTACTACATTGGCTGTAAAGTGCTTTGAGACGTCCGGTGGTCATGAAAGGCGCTATATAAATGCAAATCTTTCTTTTTTTTTTAACTTGGTAAGAGAGATATTGGGGTAGATGTTCACTAGTTTCACCAGGCAGAAATGGGGCAGAAGCACCACAAAATTTAGAATCTGGCAGGCGTCAGTATGAAAGAGTCCTGCAGCCAGGCATCCAGAGTGCGTGCCTAAGTCAAGTGATTGGCTCTTTTAATATGCAAATTGGGGTCCGATCACATCTACAGCATTCCTCTGAGCTGCAGAAGAATAATATGGACCACTGCCGTCCTGGGGTCCACCCCACCCTGCGATTGCCCCCTTCCCCTCGGACCTGTCTTCCTGGTGGCTGGCACTGCCTCCACGCCACCCAATATTGCACTGACCCAGAGCCCGCACGCTGCAGTGGAGCACCCAGTTAGCGCCTGCAGCCCGTTGGCACTATGCCAATGAAACCCAGCTCTTCAAATGGAACTGGCCTCCCACTGGCACTATCGGACAGCCAGCCAGCAGGTTCTGCCGGTTGACCACTCAATAGTTCACATCTACCTCATTGTGTCAAATGTTTTCTTCTCATTTGTGTGTCCATGGGGCAATAAATAATATGGGAGTAATTTGTGGGTCAGTGGGTAGCACAACACATTGCTGGCGGATAGTGTCTGTCACAGTTATTTTCAAATCTCGATCAGCATGGCACAAATAAAGACATATGCATTTTCTGCTGGTGATATTCAGACATTGGTGGTTGGGGGTGGGGCAGGGGGGCTGCTGGCTGCGGTGATAATTTTCATTTTCACTGCATAGGCGGTAATCTGAAGGCGAGGATTACCAGTCCTTTGTAGAATCCACCTGATTTTCATTGCGTTGAAATCAATGGGATGAAAATAAGGCAGGTTCTACAATTGGGTGGGGTGGGAGGTAATGATCTACTCTGTCAGATTATCGGCCAGATGGTGAAGGTAAAAATTACCTCTAGTATGTCCAAAATCACCGGCAGAAAGAAAATGGCTCAGTGCTAATTTGTAAAACAATGCCCCCTGCGTCCCGTTTTCATGATCAGCCTATGTTGAATTCTACGTCACTGAAGATAAAACTCCAACAGTGTATAAAGAAAGGTGATGATATATAAAAAAGGAAAGGCATTATTACAGCGCCTTTCATGACCGCCGGGCGTTTCAAAGCGCTTTACAGCCAATTAAGTACTTTTGGAATGCAGTCACTATTGTAATGTAGGAAACGCGGCAGCCAATTTGCACACAGCATGCTCCCACAAACGGCAATGTGATAACGACCAGTTAATCTGTTTTTGTTATGTTGATTGAGGGATAAATATTGGCCAGGACACCTAGGAATTCAGAAGAATGAGAGGTGATCTTATCGAAACGTATGAGGGAGCTTGACAAGGTGTTTCCACTAATAGGGGAGACTAGAACTAGAGGGCAAAATCTTAGAATAAGTGGCTGCCCATTTAAAACTGAGGTGAGGAGAAATTTCTTCTCTCAGAGGGTTGTGGATCTGTGGAATTCGTTGCCTCAGAGAGCTGTGGAAGCTGGGACATTGAATAAATTTAAGACAGAAACAGACAGTTTCTTAAACGATAAGGGATTCTGGGGAGGTCCCAGCAGATTGGAAAACTGCAAATGTAACACCACTATTTAAAAAAGGAGGCAGACAAAAAGCAGGAAACTATAGACCAGTTAGCCTAACATCTGTGGTTGGGAAAATGTTGCAGTCCATTATTAAAGAAGCAGTAGCAGGACATTTGGAAAAGCAAAATTCGGTCAGGCAGAGTCAGCATGGATTTATGAAGGGGAAGTCATGTTTGACAAATTTGCTGGAGTTCTTTGAGGATGTAACAAACAGGGTGGATAAAGGGGAACTAGTAGATGTGGTGTATTTGGACTTCCAGAAGGCATTTGACAAGGTGCCACATAAAAGGTTACTGCACAAGATAAAAATTCACGGGATTGGGGGTAACATATTAGCATGGAAAGATGATTGGCTAACTAACAGAGAACAGAGAGTCGGGATAAATGGTTCATTCTCTGGTTGGTAACCAATAACTAGTGGGGTGCCACAGGGATCAGTGCTGGGACCCCAACTATTTACAATCTATATTAGTGACTTGGAAGAAGGGACTGAGTGTAACGTAGCCAAGTTTGCTGACGATACAAAGGTGGGAGGAAAAGCAATGTGTGAGGAGGACATAAGAAATCGGCAAAAGGACATAGACAGGCTAAGTGAGTGGGCAGAAATTTGGCAGATGGAGTATAATGTTGGAAAGTGTGAGTTCATGCACTTTGGCAGAAAAAAATCAAAGAGCAAGTTATTATTTAAATGGAGAAAGATTGCAAAGTGCCGCAGTATAGCGGGACCTGGGGTACTTGTGCATGAAACACAAAAGGTTAGTATGCAGGTACAGCAAGTGATCAGGGAGGCCAATGGGATATTGGTCTTTATTGCAAAGGGGATGGAGTATAAAAGCAAGGAAGTCTTGCCACATTTATATAAGGTATTGGTGAGGCCACACCTGGAATACTGTATGCAGTTTTGGTTTCCATATTTACAAAAGGATATACTTGTTTTGGAGGCAGTTCAGAGAAGGTTCACTAGGTTGATTCCGGGGATGAGGAGGTTGACTTATGAGGAATGGTTGAGTAGGTTGGGCCTCTACTCATTGGAGTCAGAAGAATGAGAGGTGATCTTATCGAAATGTATAAGATTATGAGGGGTTTTGACAAGGTGGATTCAAGTCACAGATAGATAGATTTTTAACCAATAAAGGAATTAAGGGTTACGGGGAGAGGGCGGGTAAGTGGAGCTGAGTCCACGGCCAGATCAGCCATGATCTTATTGAATGGCGGAGCAGGCTCGAGGGGCTAGATGGCCTACTCCTGTTCCTAATTCTTATGTTCTTATGGATGCAGAGAGGATGTTTCCACTGATGGGGGAGACTAGAATTAGAGGGCATGATCTTAGAATAAGGGGCCGCCCATTTAAAACAGAGATGAGAAGAAATTTCTTCTCTCAGAGGTTTGTAAATCTGTGGAATTCGTTGCCTCAGAAAGCTGTGGAAGCTGGGACATTTAATAAATTTAAGACATAAATAGGCAGTTTCTTAAATGATAAGGGGATAAGGGGTTATGGGGAGCGGGCGAGGAAGTGGAGCTGAGTCCATGATCAGATCAGCCATGATCTTGTTGAATGGCGGAGCAGGCTCGAGGGGCCGTATGACCTACTCCTGTTCCTACTTCTTATGTTCTTATGTTCTTATGTAAAGGGTTATGGAGAGCAGGCAGGGAGGTGGACCTGAGTCCATGATCAGATCAGCCATGATCGTATTAAATGGCGGAGCAGGCTCGGGGGGCCATATGACCTACTCCTACTCCTATTTCTTATGTTCTTATAACACCCCTGCTCTTCTTTGAAATAGTGCCATGGGATCTTTTACATCCATCTGAGAGAGCAGACGGGACCTCAGTTTAACGTCTCATCCGAAAGACAGCACCTCCAGCATTGCAGCGCTCCCTCAGCACTGCGCTGGAGTGTCAGCCTAGATTTTTGTGCTCAAGTCCCTGGAGTGGGGCTTGAACCCCAACCTTCTGACTTAGATGTGAGAATGTTATCCACTGAACCACAGCTATATTAAAAATATATATTTTTTTAAATTTTAAATGACACTCTCTGACGGCTGAGTAGGCAAATGCACCCCCTGGTATGGTACTGAGTGATACACACCAGGAATATCCCAGGTCAAATCCCTAGACTGTGATGAGTTAGCTGATTTCAACTGGGGAAATAGTAGCAGTTCTACAATTGACATCAATGCCTGTGGGCTGGAGTGGGGAAAGGTCAACTGGACTTCTTATTCTTGATTGCTGTCTAGTGACCCCTGCAACAAAGTGCATGTGGATGACAGTTGTGCAAGATTCATAGATTCACCAGACAAAATAGGAAATTGGGAAAAATAAACTTAATTAAATAAACATAGTACACCTGACAACAGTAAGCTGCCCTGAACACACTTCTACTTGCAATATTGAGAGACCTGGAGTTGATGATGATTACTGCTGGTGCTGGTCTGCCACAATGAACAGAAAAGGACCACAAGAATAATAAGCCATTAGCACTCAGTACAGAATGGTGTGCTCAGCAGCAGATAATTACTGGAATGTGAAAAACAAGTGATGAGGATATCATCAGCACTGAAATTGTGGATTGTTGAATTTTATATATCTCAGCTGTGCTGCTAGATGAAGCTTTCTACCACAGGAAAAAATATTGACCTTCACCATAGTGCCTCACAGATGTGTAGTATTTAATGGCCAATTTATGGAGCAGCAGTGCTGCAAAAAAAATATGGCTAAGTCCCTGTAGGCTTGTCTCTCTCTGTATAGACCCGGCGCTGTATATATTGTGCACTGGGGATGGATTAAAAGGATAATGGGTAAGTAATACTTTAAAAAAGCTTTTATACACCCAATTAGATTTTAGTTTGAAGTAATGCAAATATAACTAAGACTAATCATAATAATATGTATTCTATCCACTGCAGTGGCGTAACCAGGGGCCTGCGCAAATAGCTGCAAAGAACCATTGTCAATTCCACAGCCTATCTTCTAAAGTCACAGGGGCTGAAATTTCCCCTTTTTTACTGCCTCAAAGAGGTGATGATGGTGAAGAAAGCAATCACCGCTCGGTCGGCGGAGAAAGGAATCACCGCTTGGTCGGCGCAGAGTCACCGACAATCGCGACATGCACTCATTTTTTGGGAGGGTGGTGGATGTTCCCGCTCCATTAGTGTTCCCATCCCATCGACCCCTTACCAACCCGCGGTGATCCCCCTTCCGCCCCGCGTGGGAAATTGCCTTGCGGGAGCGGATCGGCCGCTGCTTGGTGCCCCCGCTGTGGGAAGCTGCCTCTGACTGGGCAGCGTGTCCACTCTTAAAGGGAGGGCATACTACCATGGCCGCCATTTTATTTTCATTGTCGGCCGAATCCGAGGTCAGCACGACATTGGTGGTCACGGGTTCGGCTGGGCCACCAGCAGTCGGCCCGGCACCCCGCTCTTGGGTGTCGGACTGCTGGCCTGGCCGAAACCCTCCCTGGTGACCCAGTGGGTGGCACTAACATGGCTGCAGAGTTCGCAGCGACCCTCCCCTTTAACTGAAGGGGAGGGACGTTGCTATGCATCAGTACGAGACGTCCGCGGCGCTGATGACACATACCGACGTCCACCCCACTGCCCACGCATTTGCGCCTTGCCGCAACCCAACTTCACCACCCGGAACAAAAAAAAAGTACAAAGAGCTGAATTCCGCTCTACTCTCCGCCCCATGGATTGGGGCGGAGAAAAATCTTCAAGATCGGTGAGTGCGCCCCCTTTCAGTCGGAGGCAATTTCGGCCCCACAACCTTTCTCATAATACAAATGATTAAAATCCCTTCTACACAAGCTATGTAAAGTTAAATCGTTCTATAGTGTTCAATGGCTTTTACTTTTGTTCTAAACAGGATATGTTGTTGGCAATTGAGTTATAAAATGAACCCTACAAATATCAAAGATGTCTGTAAAGATTTATATTTTCAATGCAAGTGAAAAACTATTCTTCACATTTCTAACAAAACAGAACTGGAGACATGTTTGGAATGGTATAACACCTTAAAACATTCACAGAATGATCTAAAACTGTGAACATTTCTATTTTCATGCAGAAATATTACGGCAGTCCTGAAAGAGTTTGTCTGACACATGGCCGCATTGTAACCCTGTCAGAAATTTGTCACCCGTGACTTGTCAGATTACAGCACTCATAGAATAAATATTGCAATTCTCTGTCACAAATGATGTATCTTTGTTTACATCAACAGTCTACTTAATGGAGATTTTCTCTGCTAAATCAGTCATTTTTGTTAATTCATTCATTTCATGTGTAATATCCTTCAGATGTTAATATTGAGCTAAGCTCCCAAAAGGTGGAACTCAGCAAACTTTATTAATCTTATTTTATATTAAAAGCAAGCTGTTCATCCATTTTAAGTATTGGTTTGCAAAGTTTATGTTTTATTTAACTTTTAAAATTCTGATTGTACAAACATCTGGAAACAATTGAACACACTAGCAGAGGAAAGCATAATACTGAGTGATGGATAAGTAAAAGGTGTAGTGCCATGAGATTAAGTAATTTCTATTGAATGGTCCAAACCAAAAGCAAGTTCACCTGTTAAAAATTGTACTTTATGCATGGTTCAATCTGTTTGTTTTCCGTTTGAGGTCATAAACCACACAGTTTTTTTATGTGTATGCCATTAACTTTCACTTTTCATCCACTGGTTTCTGTCAATCACACAGCCAGAAACACAGTTTATCTTGATAATGGATTGTGCAGCAGATTCCATTGGTATGCCCCATTCAACCAGATGGTGTGCTTCTAAACTCACTAAGGAGCATCTCTGAGTTTTTAGTAAATGGGTGAGCAGCCACCCACTAGGAAGCTGTTTAAATATGATAATTGAAGTCCAATACTGATTCTAGGACACTATTTGCAAATTTCAAGTACAAATGGATGAAGCACGAGCCTTGCACGCTCTGATCAATCAGGCATTGAACGGCCTAACCAGCATTCTTAAAAGGACAGTTAGTGTGTGTTGTGTGGTGTGTGCGAATGTGCTGTATGCTGTTTGTGTGTGTATGTCAACATCTAAAAAAGAAATGTAGGTTAAGGTTTTGAGTGAAACTCTATTTTCAGAACTAATACAAAAAAGGTGAGATTAGTGGTCAACGGAGCATGGAATATTATGGGATTATCAGAAATCATAATGGACATAAAAGCAAATGGGTGAAATTCCAGCTGAATGCCATGGAAGATACGTGAGAGTTGGAGCCGGTGCTGAAGAAAGAAAAGTGGTTGTGAAAATGGGAAATACACAGCTACATTGAGGTGCAACATGGCATTTGTGCTATTGTGTCAGGCCTGAAACAGCCAGAAACACCTTCAAGTATAAAATGAAGAGTACATACTAGGAACATTTTAATTTTATTTACCACATCATAGAAATATATCCTCTATTCAATACTTGCATGAAAATCATGAACAGAAGTATAAACAATGCTATAATGATTTCATTATGAGGTGTTTTGATAGAGTAGATAGCAAGAGTTTCACAGATTTAAAATAATTGGTAAAAAAACAAACAGGTGGAAGATGCTGAGATTTTTAATTCAGCAAATTTTTACAATCTGGAATGTTCTGCTTGAAAGAATGATGGAAGAAGATTCAATAGAAACTTTCAAAAGGGAATTGGATCTCTTGGGAAAAAAATTGCAGGGTTATGGAGAAAGAGCAGGGGAATGGACTAGTTGGTAGCTCTTTCAGAGAGCCGACACTGGCACGGTGGGCCAAATGGCCTCCTTCAGTGCTGTAAATAATTCTATCATTATAAGTAGGTAATGGAGGAACTCTTCCTCATGGTAGTCAAATTTATTTATATACGTTTTTTTCCCTCGCATTAGTTTGCATATCAGAAGTATGATAATAATTCCTAATATGCCATTTCAGGTAACTATAATGTAATAGGTATTATCAAGTGGCACTTACTCACCAATAACCTGCTCACCAATGCTCAGTTTGGGTTCCGCCAGGACCATTTGGCTCTAGACCTTATTACAGCCTTGTTACAAATATGGACAAAAGAGCTGAATTCTAGAGGGGAGGCGAGAGTGAATGCCCTTTATATCAAGGCAGTATTTGACCGAGTGTGATATCAAAGAGCCCTAGTAAAACTGAAGTCAATGGTTTTCAGGGGGGCAACACTCCACTGGCTGGAGTCATACCTAGCACAAAGGAAGATGGTTGTGGTGGTTGGAGGCAAGTCATCTCAGCCCCAGGACATCGCTGCAAGAGTTTCTCAGGGCAGTGTCCTAGGCCCAACCATCTTCAGTTGCTTCATAAATGACCTTCCCTCCATCATAATGTCAGAAATCCTATTTCATATGTTCTTATTAGAAGTTGGGATGTTCATTGATGATTGCACAGTGTTCAGTTCCATTCGCAACTCCTCAGATAACGAAGCCATCTGTGCCCGCATGCGCCAATACCTGGACAACATTCAGGCTTGGCAAGTGGCAAGTAACATTCACACCACACAAGTGTTCGGCAATGACCATCTCCAACAAGAGAAAGTCTAAACACTTTCGCTTGACATTCAATGGCATTACCATCGTCTAATCCCCCACCATCAGCATCCTGGAGGGTCACCATTGAACAGAAACTGAATTGGACCAGCCAGATAAATACTGTGATGACAAGAACAGGTCAGAGGCTGGGCATTCAGTGATGAATCCCCAAAGCCTTTCCACAAGTAGGAGTGTGATGGAATACTCTCTACTTGCCTGGATGAGTGCAGCTCCAACAACACTAAAGAAGCTCAACACCATCTTAGACAAAGCAGCCCGCTTGATTGGTACCCCATCCACCACTTTAAACACCACTGGTGCACAGTGGCTGCAGTGCGCACTATCTACAAAATGCACTGCAGAAATCTGTCAAGGCTTCTTTGCCACCACATGTCAAACCCATGATCTCCACTGTTATGTATTGTCCAGGTACATTAAATGTATAAGTACAATAGTGCGCCACAGAGGGCGTTGTGGTGGGAGACCTGAAAGTACCTGCAAGACAGAGTATAAAAGGCTGCCCACCACACCTGAGAGGCACTCTGGAGTCAGACAATAAAGGACTAAGGTCACAGCAGTTACTACAACACCAGACCGTGTGGAGTCAGTAATTTGAGTGCTACATGCATCACATTGGCGACAAGGACACAGACGAACTTCACGCATCACGCAACTATGGCTACTCTGGGCTCATTAAAGGATTTTACGGTGGGAAATGATTGGGAGGCCTTTACGGAAAGGCTCGAGTACTACTTCACAGCAAATGACCTGACGGGGCACACGGACGCACTGAGAGAGAAGCGTAAGGCGATATTGCTTTCCAGTTTTGGCAATGAGGTTTACTGTCTCATCAGGGAATTGCTGGCACCCGGGAGCGCCAGGGATATGAGGAGCTGGTCGTACTCATTCGTGACCAACTTAAACCGAAGGAGAGCATCTTCACGGCCCGGTACAAATTCTACCACCACTGCAGACCTGAGGGCCAGGATGTCATCAAATATGATACGGACCTCAGGAGACTCGCGGCGCCGTGTGATTTTGGCACACACCTTGAAGACGCATTGTGAGACGTTTTTGTTATGGGGATTGGCCATGAGGGTCTCCTTCACAAGCTGTTATCCATGGAAGCTACAGTCACCCTGAAGCAAGCCATCACCACCAGCAGGGCGTTTATGGCATCGACTTGCAGCACCAAAGAGATGATCCACACAGTCTCGAACCCGGCAGGCATTGTCCACAGGATAGCGGCCACCACGGACAAAACTGCAGAACATGGCTCTACCCAGGGCAGAGAGCATGGACCTTGGGGTCCTGGAACTCAGAGTCCGCTGAGGGGGGCTAATCGAGTAGCACCATGCTGGCGTTGCGGAGGAAGCCATCGGTGCAGGTTTGCGGAGTATACGTGCAATACTTGCCACACGAAAGGCCACCTTCAGCGTATGTGTAAAAGGAACCTGACTCACCGTGTGGCTGAGGAGATGGCAGAGGGTCCAGAGGGTCCATTTTCCAGTGAGGAGCAGGCAGAAGAAGACGAGGCGTTGTTTGGACTGTATACGTGTACCGACCGTTCGGCCCCGGTGATTATGGAGGTCAAGATTAACGGAGTCCCTGTGAGTATGGAAGTAGATACTGGCTCGGGTCCGTCGTTGATGAGTCAGGAAACTTTTGAAAAACTGTGGATCAACCCAGCTGCACGACCCAAGCTGATCCTGGTCACGGCAAAGCTGCGTACCGACACCAAGGAACTGATACTTGTTCTTGGCAGAGCGGATGTGCAGGTATCTCACGGTGGCGAGATGCACAGTTTACCTTTGTGGGACATTGCAGGCAATGGGCCGACGCTTCTCGACAGAAGATGGATGGGAAAGGTCTGTGGGAGCTGGGAAGACTTCACTCCTCCACAGACCGCTGTCCCCCGGGTCCCCAAAGAGCAGCGTCGACCGAGCTGGAGAAGAAATAAGCAGTTCATTAGCAGTCTCAATTCCACAGGCCACAGCAACCCTGAAGCTCCAACCCTGGAAGAGCAGCTTTTCACCCCGGCTGCAGGAGCAGCGGCAGGTGCTGGAGCAGGAGCGGAGGCCACAGGAGAGGCGGCACCAGCGGCAGGAACAGAGGCTGCAGCGGCGGCGGAGGCTACGGAGGTGGCAGGTACAACTCGGGGGAACGCGATTTCTCAGACAGATGCAGGAGCCAGAGCAGATGCAGGAGCCAGAACAGAGGATACGGCCAGATTCTAGATCATGTTTTGGCTGTTTTCTTTCCTTCTTTCTTCATGATTTCTTCTTTTCCAGAGAGTAAAACGGCAGGCCAGCGAGCTCAAGATGGCGGCAGCAGAGCTCTGCAAAGAACAAAGGCAAGCAGTACAATTAAAATAGTGACGCCCAAGCCTCGTGGGAACAACAGGATGGCGTCTTAACAGGGAAATGTACCCAGGAATCTTAAAAGGGCCTTACACTGTTGGCGGTCCCCACAAAGAGACTCTTGTAAGGTAAGAGCGAGTCTAAACGAGCAATGTGAATGTAGGATGACTGATTTATGATAAGAATTAATATTTTAATGCTGAATGGTTACTGTGTTTAAAATTATGGATATGAATTACGAAAAGAGTTAATACCACGAGGTTCAAGTAAAAGGGATATGGACCCGTGACTAACATGACCAATGGGCTCATGCGATTTTTGATTTAGGTGATTCATGCAATGGTTCAGCGGCTGCTAAGACGACTACTTCATGAGAACAGAGGCAACGTACCAGTTGTGATACCCTGTCTCAGCGCAGCCCATTACCTCGGGCAAAAAGGGGCTGTGTACCACCACCATACCTCACCCAGAGGAGCTGGGATTAAATAACTGTTCAGTGTACCTGCAACCTTTTGACATAACATCAGTACCACATATTATATGTACCATACAAATGTACCGTCCACGTATACCTGCTTTCTGTTGGAGGTTATGCTCGTGTGCTTTATCCACCATGTAAGGACTGCAAATATCACATGTGTGCACCGGGTCCTCCACATGGGGAAGAAGAGGGAAGTGGATGGTCATGGACTCACACTTACAAATCAACCAGAACGAACAAGGCCGAGGTCACCGGCAATGGTTTTTGGAACTGGGGGGGGGAGTGAGATGTTATGTATTGTCCAGGTACATTAAATGTATAAGTACAATGGTGTGCCACAGAGGGCGCTGTGGTGGGAGACCTGAAAGTACCTGCAAGACAGAGTATAAAAGGCTGCCCACCACACCTGAGAGGCACCCTGGAGTCAGACAATAAAGGACTAAGGTCACAGCAGTTACCACAACACCAGACTGTGTGGAGTCAGTGATTTGAGTGCTACATACATTACATCTACCACCTAGAAGGACAAGGGCTGCAGGCATATAGGAACACCACCACCTCCAAGTTCCCCTCCAAGTTATACACCATCCTGACTTGGAAATATATCACCGTTCCTTCATCGTCGCTGGATCAAAATCCTGGAACTCCTGTAAGATTATCATGGATTAGTTGGTTTTTAAAATAGTTGCTTCACTATCTTATCATCACTAATGGATTTATAATTGTGTGTAAGAATTAAATATAGAAGTCTGTAATCATCAACTGCATGCAATTATAGATGACATATAACCCTTCTGCTTATAATTAAAAGTCTGTGAGGAAGCTGCAACCAGACAACCTAGGGTGAGAAAGAGGATTGCTATAGTCGAATAGTGAGGCTGTGGATATTAGCCAACAGTAAGGATGAGGCAGAGCACAGCTAGCCTGGGAAGCAAGGTTAGGTGCAGTTTCCATTGTTTTGAAGTTTTATAACATCCACAGTGAATAAAAAACAAAGGCCAACAGCAAGCACTGTATCTCAATCTATGGAAACATATTCCATAACTACCCCAGATATGAGTCTTGATGGTCAAAAACAGGTGATGTTACAGCGTTATAAGACAAAAGCCTGCATACAGCAGTAATATGTCTCTACTTATCTGTAGAATAACTCCACGAGGCCTAGTGCTGTGCTTGAACTACTGTGACCTTAGTCTCTTTATTGTAACTGCAGAGTGAGGCAGCAACGTGGTGACCAGACTTTTATACAGCTCCTGCCTGGGCCTCCCACAGTTGCACCCTCTAGTGGTACCAACATAATATATACAGAGTATACATATATGACAACATTCCCCCCCCAAAGTCTTTGATGCGAGTTAGTTACAGGTTGAGGCGATCTGGAATTCTGCGCTCCCTGGTTGATCGTCTGAGTGTCACTTCTGGCATGGGTGAGTCGGTCGGGCCACTGCTGTCTTGCAGCGCTGTTGGTCTGACTGGACTGTTGGAGATGGTGGGATCATCCTCACGGTTGGCAGCTAGGTCTGTTGCTGATTGGGTGTGTGTAGGTGGATCGCTGAAGGTCAGGTTTCTCCCAGTAGTTCCTGGTTACCTGTAAATTGCAATTTGATCTGGTCCAAATGCTTTCTGTACGTTTATCCGTTAAGCAGTTTGACAACAAACACTCTATTCCTCTCCTCAACGAAAACAGTGCCAGCGACTCATTTGGGGCCATGACCGTGATTCAGCACAAACACCGGGTTGTTTGTAGTGATGTCGCGTGATACAGCCGCGCGATCATGGTACATGTTTTGCTGGTAATGCCTGGTTTCCACCTAATCGTTGAGGTCCGGGTGGATGAAGGAGAGCCTAGTTTTGAGTGCACATTTCATTAGCAACTCCACAGGGGGGACCCCTGAAAGCGAGTGGGGTCGTGTCCTGTAATTGATCAGCACCCGGGATAGACGGGTTTGTAAGGAACATTCTGTGATGCGTTTCAAGCTCTGCTTTATGGTTTGGACAGCCCGCTCTGCTTGGCCGTTGGATGCGGGCTTGAACGGGGCAGACCTGACATGTTTGATGCCATTGCAGGTCATGAATCCATTGAATTCCGAGCTGGTGAAACACGTACCATTGTCGCTGACCAGAATGTCAGGCAAGCCATGTGTGGCGAACATGGCCCTGAGGCTTTCAATGGTGGCGGTAGATGTGCTGGATGCCATTATTACACATTCAATCCACTTAGAGTAGGCGTCCACTACAACGAAGAACATTTTTCCTAAAAAGGGACCCGCATAATCTACGTGGATCCTGGACCATGGTTTTGAGGGCCAGGACCAGATTCTGACCATGCCATCGCTCTTAAAGTACCAGAACAATCGGGCTGGCCTACTCGTTGAATTCAACTGGTGATGTGATTCCCTCGCGTTGAAGTCTGTCCAATTCGAACTCCACTTTCTCCCTCATCATGAAAGGGACCGCTCGAGCCTTGTGATGAACAGGGCGTGCCTCAGGGACCAAGTGGATCTGCACTTTGGCGCCTGTGAAATTGCCAATGCCTGGTTCAAATAGGATGGGAACTTGCTCAGCACTTGAACACAGGAAGCATTGTCCACTGAAGACAGTGCTTTGACGTCCTCCCAGTTCCACCGAATCTTCCCCATCCAGCTTCTGCCAAGCAGCGTTGGCCCGTCGCCTGGTACAACCCACAATGGCAATTCATGTATCTCTCCATCATACGTTGACGTTCGCACTGCCGATAACTGGGATCAGTTCCTTGGTGTAAGTGCGCAGCTTTGTCTGAATCGGGCTTAGCTTGGGTCTTTGTTCTTTGTTGCCTCACAGCCTCTCAAATGCCTTCTGACTCATAAGTGACTGACTCGCCCCAGTGTCCAACTCCATGGAAACAGGAATGCCAATTTATCTTGATTTTCATCATCATGGGGGGACTCTTGGTAGTGAAAGTGTGCACTCTGTGCACTGTTCCCTCAGGCTGAGTCACCTCTCTAGCTTGTACTTTATGATCCTTGCTGGATCGGAAACCTCCTGCCAACTCCTCTGCCACTTTTTGAGTCGCAGTTCTTCTGCACATTCGCTGTGGGTGGCCCTTTTGGCCGCAGCCTTTGCACACATAGTGTCTGAATCGATACATACGGGCCCAATGGTTACCCAAGCAATGCCAGCATGTTAATCGATTCATATTTACACTCCTTGGCGGACTCTGAGTCGGACTAATTCTTTGATCAACAGTTATTTCCTGCACAGGACTTGCCAGTGAGATTTGATTCTGGGAGAATCTCAATGTTGAGGTCGTAGACGCCTGGCTTAAAGTAATGGTCCACTTCACATCCCATCCCATAGCAAAAACGTCCTGCAACACATTGTTGAGGAGTTCGCCAAATTCGCACGGCTCCGCGAGCCTTCGTATGTCTGCGACTTATTCCACTAAATCCTGCCCCTCGGTGCGACGGTGTGTGTAGAAGTGATACCTGGCCAGCGAAACCCGAGTAAAGGCTTCACCCTCTGTAAACTTTTCTAAACTACCAACGGCAGCCATCTCTGCGTGTAAGTCCGTGATCTGTTCTCTACTTATCTGCACAATAACTCCAAAAGGCCTAGTGCTGTGCTTGAACTGCTGTGACCTTAGTTTCTTTACTGTAACTACAGAGTGAGGCAGCAACGTGGTGACCAGCCTTTTATACAGCTCTTGCCTGGGCCTCCCACAGTTGCACCCTCTAGTGGTACCAGCATAATATATACAGAGTATACATATATGACAAGCAGGATGTTATGAATATGGATCTTTATGATTGGATTTTGGGTTTGGGTATCATAAGAATATAAGAAATAGGAGCAGGAGTAGGCCACCTGGCCCCTCGAGCCTGCTCCGCCATTTAATATCATGGCTGATCTGATCATGGACTCAGCTCCACTTCCCTGCCCGCTCCCCATAATCCTTTATTCCCTTATCGTTCAAAAATCTGTCTATTTCCACCTTAAATATATTCAATGACCCAGCCTCCACAGTTCTCTGGGGCAGAGAACTCCATAGATTTACAACCCTCTGAGAGAAGAAATTTCTCTTCATCTCAGTTTTAAATGGGCGGCCCCTTATTCTGAGATTATGTCCCCTGGTTTTAGTTTCCACTATGAGTGGAAATATCCTTTCTGCATCCACCTGGCCAACCCCACATCATTATCTTATAAGTTTCAATAAGATCACCTCTCATTCTTCTGAACTCCAATGTGTATCGGCCCAACCTACTCAAACTATCTTCATAAGTCAACCCCCTCAAGAAGGGAAAGGAGGTGGGGTAGCTCTGTAAATAAAGGATGATATCAGGGCAGTTGTGAGAGACAATATTGGCTCTAATGAACAAAATGTTGAATCGTTGTGGGTAGAGATTAGAGATAGTAAGGGGAAAAAGTCACTGGTGGGCGTAGTTTATAGGCCCCCAAATAATAACTTCACGGTGGGGCGGGCAATAATCAAGGGAATAATGGAGACATGTGGAAAAGGAATGGCAGTAATCATGGGGGATTTTAACCTACATATCAATTGGTCAAATCAAATTGCACGGGGTAGCCTGGAGGAGGAATTCATAGAATGCATACGGGATTGTTTCTTAGAACAGTATGTTACAGAACCTACAAGGGAGCAAGGTCCTGTGTAATGAGACGGGAATAATAAAAGATCCTCTCGGAATGAGTGATCACAGTATGGTTGAATTTGTAATAAGATTGAGGGTGAGGAAGTAGTGTCTCAAACGAGGGTACTATGCTTAAACAAAGGGGACTACAGTGGGATGAAGGCAGAGTTGGCTAAAATAGACTGGAAACACAGACTAAACGGTGGCACAATTGAGGAACAGTGGAGGACTTTTAATGAGCTTTTTCATAGTGCGCAACAAAAATATATTCCAGTGAAAAAGAAGGGCGGTAAGAGAAGGGATAGCCAGCCATGGATAACCAAGGAAATAAAGGAGAGTATCAAATTAAAAACCAATGCGAATAAGGTGGCCAAGGTTAGTGGGAAACTAGAAGATTGGAAAAATTTTCAACAACAGCAAAGAATGACTAAGAAAGCAATAAAGAAAGGAAAGATAGATTACGAAGGTAAACTTGCGCAAAACATAAAAACAGATAGTAAAAGCTTTTACCAATATATAAAACGGAAAAGAGTGACTAAAGTAAATGTTAGTCCCTTAGAAGATGAGAAGTGGGATTTAATAATGGGAAATGTGGAAATGGCTGAGACCTTAAACAATTATTTTGCTTCGGTCTTCACAGTGGAAGACACAAAAACCATGCCAAAAATTGCTGGTCACAGGAATGTGGGAAGGGAGGACCTTGAGACAATCACTATCACTAGGGGAGTAGTGCTGGACAGGCTAATGGGACTCAAGGTAGACAAGTCCCCTGGTCCTGATGAAATGCATCCCAGGGTATTAAAAGAGATGGTGGAAGTTATAGCAGATGCATTCGTTATAATCTACCAAAATTCTCTGGACTCTGGGGAGGTACCAGCGGATTGGAAAGCAGCTAATGTAACGCCTGTTTAAAAAGGGGGGCAGACAAAAGGCAGGTAACTATAGGCCGGTTAGTTTAACATCTGTAGTGGGGAAAATGCTTGAAACTATCATTAAGGAAGAAATAGCGGGACATCTAGATAGGAATAGTGAAATCAAGCAGACGCAGCATGGATTCATGAAGGGGAAATCATGTTTAACTAATTTACTGGAATTCTTTGAGGATATAACGAGCATGGTGGATAGAGGTGTGCCGATGGATGTGGTGTATTTAGATTTCCAAAAGGCATTCGATAAGATGCCACACAAAAGGTTATTGTGGAAGATAAAGGTACGCGGAGTCAGAGGAAATGTATTAGCATGGATAGAGAATTGGCTGGCTAACAGAAAGCAGAGAATCGGGATAAATGGGTCCTTTTCGGGTTGGAAATTGGTGGTTAGTGGTGTGCCACAGGGATCGGTGCTGGGACTACAACTGTTTACAATATACATAGATAACCTGGAAGAGGGGACAGAGTGTAGTGTAACAAAATTTGCAGATGACACAAAGATTAGTGGGAAAGCGGGTTGTGTAGAGGACACAGAGAGGCTGCAAAGAGATTTGGATAGGTTAAGCGAATGGGCTAAGGTTTGGCAGATGGAATACAATGTCGGAAAGTGTGAGGTCATCCACCTTGGGGAAAAAAACAGTAAAAGGGAATATTATTTGAATGGGGAGAAATTACAACATGCTGCGGTGCAGAGGGACCTGGGGGTCCTTGTGCATGAATCCCAAAAAGTTAGTTTGCAGGTGCAGCAGGTAATCAGGAAGGCGAATGGAATGTTAGCCTTCATTGCGAGAGGGATGGAGTACAAAAGCAGGGAGGTCCTGCTGCAACTGCATAGGATATTGGTGAGGCCGCACCTGGAGTACTGCATGCAGTTTTGGTCACCTTACTTAACGAAGGATATACTGGTTTGGAGGGGGTACAGAGACGATTCGCTCGGCTGATTCCGGAGATGAGGGGGTTACCTTATGATGATAGATTGAGTAGACTGGATCTTTACTCGTTGGAGTTCAGAAGGATGAGGGGTGATCTTATGGAAACATTTAAAATAATGAAAGGGATAGACAAGATAGAGGCAGAGAGTTTGTTTCCACTGGTCGGGGAGTCTCGAACTAGGGGGCACAGCCTCAAAATAAGGGGGAGCCAATTTAAAACCGAGTTGAGAAGGAATTTCTTCTCCCAGAGGGTTGTGAATCTGTGGAATTCTCTGCCCAAGGAAACAGTTGAGGCTAGCTCATTGAATGTATTCAAGTCACAGATAAATAGATTTTTAACCAATAAGGAAATTAAGGGTTACGGGGAGCGGGCAGGTAAGTGGAGCTGAGTCCACGGCCAGATCAGCCATGATCTTGTTGAATGGCGGAGCAGGCTCGAGGGGCTAGATGGCCTACTCCTGTTCCTAATTCTTATGTTCTTATGTTCTCATCTCTGGAATTAACCTAGTGTACCTTCTCTGAACAGCCTCCAATGCAAGTATATCCTTCCTTAAATACGGAGACCAAACTGTATGCAGTACGCCTTACCAATACCCTGTAGAATTGTGGCAGGACTTCTCTGCTTTTATACTCTATCCCCCTTGCACTAAAGGCCAACATTTGCCTTCCTGATTATTTGCTGTATCTGCATACTAACTTTTTGTGTTTCATGCACAAGGACCCCTAGGTCCCTCTGCACTGCAGCACTTCACGATTTTTCTCCATTTAATTATAATTTGCTTTTCTATTATTTCTGCCAAAGTAGATAACTTCACATTTTCCCACATGAGACTCCATCTGCCAAATTGTTACCCACTCACTTAGCCTGTCTATATCCCTTTGCAGATTTTTTGTGTCCTCCTCACAATTTACTTTCCCACCCATTTTTGTATCATCAGCAAATCTGCTTACATTACACTCAGTCCTTTCATCCAAGTCATTGATATAGATTGTAAATAGTTGAGGACCCAGCACCGGAAAATGACCCATTTATCCCGACTCTCTGTTTTCTGTTAGTGAGCCAATCCTGTATCCATGCTAATATATTACCCCCAACCCCGTGAACTTTTATCTTGTGCAGTAACTTTTTATGTGGCACTTTATCAAATGCCTTCTGGAAATCCAAATACACTACATCCACTGGTTCCCCTTATCCACCCTGCTCGCTACGTCCTCAAAGAACTCTAGCAAATTTGTCAAACATGATTTCCTTTTCATAAAACCATGCTGACTCTGCTTGATTAAATTATGCTTTTCCAAATTTCCCGCTACTACGTCCTTAATAATGGAGACCAGCATTTTCCCAATGACAGACGTTAGGCTAACTGGTCTATAGTTTGCTGCTTTTTGTCTGCATTCATTTTTAAATAGGGGCGTTACATTTGCGGTTTTCCAATCCGCTGGGACTGCCCCAGAATCCAGGGAATTTTGGGAGATTACAACCAATGCATCCACTATCTCTGCAGCCACTTCTTTTATGACCCTAGGATGTAAGCCATCAGATCCAGGGGACTTGTCCACCTTTAGTCCCATTATTTTACCGAGTACTACTTCATTAGTGATAGTGATTGTATTAAGTTCCTCCCTCCCTATAGCCCCTTGATTATCCACTATTAGGAAGTTTTTAGTGTCTTCTACCATGAAGACCGATACAAAATATTTGTTCAACGTCTCTGCCATTTTCCTGTTCTCCAGTATTAGTTCCCCAGTCTCATCCTCTCGCCAGTGATTGGTTCAGAAGGACTCGATAGGTTTTGAATGAGAGTAAGGGTATAAGAAGGTGGTCTTAACAACCACAAATTGTAGGAGATTTCAGGAGTAGAAGATTTCAGGAAGACCCAAAGAGACACCCGGGAGACGAGGGGAGACGAGTAGCAAGAGACACAGGGTGCAGCCTACTCACGGTTGTGGCTTCTACCCAGAGTGTAAGTGGTAATATAAGTCTCAATTATACTCTGTAAACTGCTGCTCGAATACTGAAGACTTGCTTGTGCTGAATAAAGTTAAATCACTGTCCCTAATACAGGTCAACTTTGAACCAGAGTCCCTCTGGGATCTTATGCTCCCTCCCGAACAGCACTGTGAGAGTACCTTCACCACATGGAGTGCAGCGGTTCAAGAAGGCAGCTCACTGATACCTTCTCAAGGGAATTAGGGATGGGCAATAAATGCTGGCCTTGCCAGCAACTCCCACATCCTGTGAATGAATTTAAAAAAACATTGGGCCACTTCAATTTTCACCTCATGTGACAAACCTCTAATCTGCTAATATCTTTTTGTAACTATTAAGCATGATGTGAAGCTATAAATCGCTGTTCATCTCCCCCAATAGCAACAACAATAACAAATTGTATTTATAAATTGTGATTTGTAAAACATCACAAGGCACTTCACAGGAGCGTTACTGAACAAAATTTGACACCGGCCACAAAAGGAGATATTAGGACAGATAACCAAAAGCTTTGTCAAAGAGATAGGTTTTAAAGAGCATCTAAAAAAGAAGTGGAGAGGCAGAGAGATTTATGGAGGGAATTCCAGAGCTTGGGGCTAATCATTTGAAGCCAATCATCATCTTCATCGAAATCGAGGAAGACTTGCTTCCACTCTAAAAATGAGTTCTTAGGTGGCTGAACAGTCCAATATGGGAACCACAGTCTCTGTCACAGGTGGGACAGACAGTCAGTGAAGGAAAGTGTGTGTGGGACTGGTTTGCCGCACGTTCTTTCCGCTGCCTGCGCTTGCTTTCTGCATGCTCTCAGCAATGGGACTCGAGGTGCTCAGCGCCTTCCCGGATGCACTTCCCCCACTTAGAGCGGTCTTTGACCAGGGATTCTCAGGTGACAGTGGGGATGTTGCATTTTGAGGGTGTCCTTGAAACATTTCCTCTGCCCACCTAAGGCTCGCTTGCCATGTAGGAGTTCCGAGTAGAGCACTTGCTTTGGGAGTCTTGTGTCAGGCATGTGAACAATGTGGCCCGCCCAGCGGAGCTAGTCATGTCTGGTCAGTGCTTCGATGCTGGGGATGTTGGCCTGGTCGAGGACGCTAACATTGGTGCATCTGTCCTCCCAGGAGATTTGTAGGATTTTGCAGAGACATCATTGGTGGTATTTCTCCAGGGATTTGAGGTGTCTACTGGAAATAGTCCACGTCTCTGAGCCATACAGGAGGGCAGGTATCACTACAGCCCTGTACCATGGACTTGATGGCAGACTTGAAGGTCTGATCTTAGAAATATAGAAAACAGAGAAAATAAGTGCAGTAGTAGGCCATTCGGTCCTTCGAGCCTACACTACGATTCAATAAGATCATGGCTGATCATTCACCTCAGTACCCCTTTCCTGCTTTCTCTCCACACCCCTTGATCCCTTTAGCCATAAGGGCCATACCTAACTCCCTCTTGAATATATCTAACAAACTGGCATCAACAACTCTCTGTGGTAGAGAATTCCACAGGTTAACAACTCTCTCAGTGAAGAAATTTTTCCTCATCTCGGTCCTAAATGGCTTACTCCTTATCCTTAGACTGTGACCCCTGGTTCTGGACTTCCCCAACGTCGGGAACATTCTTCCTGCACCTAACCTGTCCAGTCCTGTCAGAATTTTATATGTTTCTATGAGATCCCCTCTCATTCTTCTAAACTCCAGTGAATACAGTCTCAGTCGATCCAGTCTCTCCTCATACATCAGTCCTGCCATCCCGGGAATCAGTCTGGTGAACTTTCGCTGCACTCCCTCCATAGCAAAAATGTCCTTCCTCAGATGAGGAGACCAAAACTGAACACAATATTCCAGGTGAGGCCTCACCAAGGCCCTGTACAACTGCATTAAGACCTTCCTGCTCCTATATTCAAATCCCCTAGCTATGAAGGCCAACATGCCATTTGCCTTCTTCACCGCCTGCTGTACCTGCATGCCAACTTTCAATGACTGATATACCCAGATCTTGTTGCACCTCCCCTTTTCCTAATCTGCTGCCATTCAGATAATATTCTGCCTTCATGTTTTTGTCACCAAAGTTGATAACCTCACATTTATCCACATTATACTGCATCTGCCATGTATTTTCCCACTCACCTAACCTGTCCAAGTCACCCTGCAGCTTCTTAGCATCCTCCTCACAGCTCACACCACCACCCAGCTTAGTGTCGTCTGCAAACTGGGAGCTATTACACTCAATTCTTTCATCTAAATCATTGATGTTTATTGTAAATAGCTGGGGTCCCAGCACTGAGCCCTGCAGTCCCCTCTAGTCACTGCCTGCCTTTCTGAGGAGGACCCGTTTATCCCTACTCTCTGCTTCCTGTCTGCCAACCAGTTCTCTATCCACATCAATACATTACCCCCAATACCATGTGCTTTAATTTTGCACACTAATCTCTTGTGTGGGACCTTGTCAAAAACATTTTTAAATTCCAAACACAACGCATCCACGTGTTCTCCCTTGTCCACTCTTCTAGTTACATCCTCAAAAAATTCTAGAAGATTTGTCAAGCATGATTTCCCTTTCATAAATCCATGCTGACTTGGGCCGATCCTGTCACTGCTTTCCAACATTTTCCCCACTGCTGATGTCAGGCTAACCGGTCTATAATTACCCATTTTCTCTCTCCCTCCTTTTTTAAAAAGTGGTGTCCAGTCCATCGCAACTGATACAGAGTCGATAGACTGTTGGAAAACAATCACCAATGCATCCACTCTTTCTAGGGCCACTTCCTTAACTACTCTGGGATGCAGACTATCAGGCCCCGGGGATTTATCGGCCTTCAATCCCATCAATTTTACTCTTTTCCTCAGGCGGCTGAAGGCTGCACTGGCGCACTGGAGGCGGTGTTGATCTCGTCGTCGATTCCTTCCCTTGTTGATAAGAGGCTCCCGACATATGGAAAGTGGTCTATGTTGTCCAGGGCCACGCTGTGGAACTTGATGACTGGGGGCAGTGCTGTGTGGCGTGGTCAGGCTGATGAAGGACCTTTGTCTTACGGATGTTTAGTGTAAGGCCCATGCTTTCGTACGCCTCAATGAAGATGTTGACTATGACTTGGAGTTCAGTCTCTGAATGTGCGCAGACGCATGTGTCGTCCGCCTACTGTAATTTGATGACAGAGGTTGGGATGGTCTTGGATCTGACCTGGAGCCGACGAAGGTTGAACAGGTTGCCACTGGTTCTGTAGTTTAGTTCCACTCCAGCGGGGAGCTTGTTTAGTGTGAGGTGGAACATTGCAGCGAGGAAGATTGAGAAGAGGGTTGGTGCGGTGACACAGCCATGTTTGAACCTGGTCCGGACATGGATTGGATCTGTAATGGATCCGTTGGTTAGGATCATGGCTTTCATGTCGTCGTGGAGCAGGCGGAGGATGGTGCCGAACTTTTGGGAGCAGCCGAAACGGAAGAGGACGCTCCATAGTCCCTCGCGGTTGACAGTGTCAAAGGCCTTTGTAAGGTCAAAAAAGGCCATGTACAAGGGTTGGTGCTGTTCCCTGCATTTTTCTTGCAGCTGTCGCACCGCAAAGATCATGTCCGTTGTACCCCGTAGGGGACGAAATCCGCACTGTGACTCCGGGAAGAGCTCCTCAGCCACAGGGAGAAGACGGTTGAGGAGGATTCTAGTGATGATTTTCCCCAGTGGCTGATAACAGGGAGATTCCTCTGTCATTGCTGCAGTCGGGCTTGTCCCCTTTTATAAAGATGGTCACGCTTTCTGCCTCTCTGAGATCTCCCAGCATGCTTTCCTCCTTCCAGATGAGAGAGATGAGGTCATGCAAACATGCCAACAGTGCCTCTCCGCCATACTTTAGTGCCTCAGCGGGGATTCCATCCACTTCCTTTGCCTTGTTGTTCTTGAGCTGGCAGATGGCCTTTTCTACCTCGTGCTGAGATGGTGGCGGGTAGCATGCTGCGGGATGGAGTCGAGGACACTCGAGTCAAAGGCAGAGTCTCGGTTAAGGAGATCTTCGAGGTGCTGCTTCCAGCGGACCCTGACTGCCTCGGTGTCCTTGATGTGTCTCCCCATTCTTGGCCAGCAGTGGGTTGGGGCCTTGGGTGTTTGGGCCGTAGGTGGCCTTGACTGCAGTGAAGAATCCTCGCATATCATGGCTGTCAGCCAGCTGCTGAATCTCCTGTGCTTTCTCCACCCACCATCTATTCTTTGGGTCGCGGGTTTTTTGTTGGACCAATAGTGGAGCGATTAAAATCGGGGAAGCGCAAGAGGCCAGAATTGGAGGAGTGCAGAGGTTTTGGAGGGTTGTAGGGCTGGAGGAGGTTACAGAGATAGGATGGTGCGATACCATGGAGTGAGTTGAAATAGCTAGTTAAGGCACTGAGTAGCTGAGCAATAGAGACCAGGGGACCAAGTTTCCACAGGAGTTGCTCTTTTTTTTGGAGCAACTAGTTTTTTTGGAGTATCTTTAAAATCGGAATTCTCCACATTTAGTTTGCTCCAGTTTCAGTGAGATAGTTCAGTTTCTTTTTAGTTCAGTTTCTTTTTTCAAAAGGGGGCGTTACCAGCCACTTGCGCCTGTCTTGGCCATTTAAGCAAGTTTTGGTGGCCAAACTAACTTAGGCCAGCGTATGTGTCCACTTTTGTACGCTCAGAAAAACCTTGCGGACACTTTGGAAATCAGGCGCAGGTAGCCAGAGATCGGGGGAGAAGGGAAGTTAGAGGATTTTCCAAAGCACTGAACACCTTCACAACAACATTAAAGAAGCATAAATACATTTAAAGCACCAAGCACTAAACAAAGCACAAAAATAAGCATTAAATAACAAATAAAAAATACAAGCAAAGCACCAAGACTTACAAAGCATTAAACAAAGCACAAAAAGTAATAAGAAATTCATTAACAAATAAAAAATAAAGGAACCCTGCACCTAAATCACCAAGACCAAAATAATAAGCAATCAATCAATCAATAACAAATAGAAAATAGAAGTCCTACCTTTATGTGAAGGGAAGGCAGCGAGCCGCCAATGAGGGAGAGTGGAGAAGGGGAGAAGGGAGGAGGGGGAGGAGGGGGTGGAGAGGAGGGGGGAGAGGGGGTGAGGAGGAGAGGGGCATGAGGAGAGAAGGGGGGAGAGAGGAGGGGGAGAGAGAGGAGGGGGAGAGAGGAGGGGGAGATGAGGGGGGGAGAGAGGAGGGGGAGATGAGGGGGGAGAGAGGAGGGGGAGATGAGGGGGAGATGAGGGAGGGAGAGGAGGGAGGGAGAGGAGGGGGGAGAGATGGGGGGAGAGGAGGGGGGTGAGAAGGGGGAGAGGAGGGTAAAGGAGGGGGAGAGGAGTGGGGAGAGGAGGAGGAGAGTGGAGGGGGGAGAGGAGGGGGAGAGTGGAGGGGGGAAAGGAGGGGGGAGAGAGGAGGGGGGAAAGGAGAGGGGAGAGGAGGAGGAGAGTGGAGGGGGGAGAGGAGGGGGAGAGTGGAGGGGAGAGAGGAGGGGGGAGAGAGGAGGGGGGAGAGAGGAGGGGGGAGAGGAGGAGGGAGAGGAGGGGGGGTGAGGAGGGTGGAGAGAGGAGGGGGGAGAGAGGAGGGGGGAGAGGAGGAGGGAGAGGAGGGGGGTGAGGAAGGGGGTGAGGAGACGGGTGAGATGGGGGGAGAGGTGGGGGAGAGGAGGGGGCAGAGGAAGGGGAGAGGATGGGGTACAGGAGTGGGGAGAGGAGGGGGGAGAGATGGGGAGAGGAGAGGGGAGAGGATGGGGGGGGAGAGAAGGGGGGGAAGAGAGTGGGGAGTGGAGGGGGAGAGGAGCGGGGAGAGGATGGGGGGGAGAGGAGGGGGGGAAGAGGGGGGAGTGGAGGGGGGGAGGAGGAGGAGGGGGGGGGGCAACATTAAACAGACAAGCCTGCCCAGGTCCCATCCTACTCATGTCTTGCCCCCAATCTCTTTGCTTTCCTGCTAGCCCCGCCCACCCCCCACCCCCCCGAACATCTCTGAGACAGTCCCAAGGAACACTCGATGGTCTCAGTCATCTTCCTTCTTGATGGTCACTTTTGCCAGCTCCTTCTCCCTTTCTTGTTTGGCTTTCTGTTCCTGGGATCTCCTGTCTCCGATGACAGACATTGTTATCTGTTCCCTCGCAGGTTGTGGTAGGGAGTCCATTCGGCCAGGGCTAGGGGTGGCGTGCTTCAGGCCCCTCCCACACAGCCTGCAGCACACACACACAGAATCTGGTGCGAGGAGCTACTGCACATGCACGCACACTCTGCGTTCTGCTGCGCTACGCTAGGGCCCTACATTGGTGCTGCTGCATGGAGAATACAAAGGTAAATAATAGGCACCGTTTCTGTTCTAGAAAGTCGGCGCACCTCATGGAGGTGCGCCATTCTGATAGTGGGTGCAAACTTGGGCCCCAGGAAACTCCCATGTTCAATCCCCAGTCTGCCATGAGTTAGCTGGTCTCAGCAGGGGTGGTAGTAACATCGCTACATTTGGCATCAGCACCCTGGGTTACCAAAGGAGAGATGGGCAGATTTCTGCTCCCAATCTCTATCCAGCAACTTTGGGTGGAAGTGTGCATGTTGGAAGAAGAAGGGAAAGGAGAAAATTGTCAAAAGAATAAAAAAAATTCTGTAAACATAGGTTTTGCTGGGTGACACAGCATCCCTTTCTGTAATATTCAGAATAGAAATTCTGCAGAGAAATCGTTATTACTGCTTTGCAATCTCTGGCCATTCGCCATAATATTAGACTGAATTGGAAATTCGATTGTAACTTGGTCTAAAATGTTAGCTAAATTCACATCATATATAGTGAATTTCATCAACCTCACAAAGGCAACTGTAAAGCTTTATATTTTGTAGGATCAATAGTTATCAAAATCATTAACGAGCATGACGGTGGTATTTTCTGTATGAAGAGAATAATATGTTGAAAATACACATATGTCGATATTTAGTTACATCTTCAAGCAGTACAAGAAATGATAAACAGGTCCAGTTGAGTATTGCAGTGATTTTAGTCACCAAGGTACCTCTGCAAGCTTGGCAGATTTGATGTGAACAGCTAAGGTCATTTTCTGATTTGTAGCTCTCTCTCTCTAATTTTTCTGTGGCTACATTTTCACAGGTGAAATACAATCGTTCTTTGTTGGAGGAAATGCCTCTCAACTAAAGAAGCAAATGCATGCTTCTTGAGTGCTGACCTCGATTATACCCCAACCCACGCCAAACTTTACTAATTAATAGGAATCTGAGCACTCCAAATCAAACATCATTAATCACCCATCAGACTTCTTGTGATATGTTCATCACCCACTAACCCACATGGTGTAATGAGTCAATTAATTCACAATAGACAATATTTTTCTAGGGCCACGAGTGTAATTAATAAATTGCTGTCAGTAGCAAAGTGTCATGAAATCAATGAAAATGTTCAATATATATCATTAGGGATTTTTGTACATGCAGCATTCAGCAACATAAAAAAACATTTTCAAATGAACAGCCAAAAAATATCTTGCCCATAAAACTGCAATGCAGCATTCAGTTACTCATCTGGGAGTCTTGTTTTATTTTTAGAACTGTGAAAGGACACAGAACAAAGATTTTATTTAAAGGGTTTTCTTCACATGTAACAATACATAATATGCATTATCAGAGAGGCAAATAAAGGCACATTCAGGGGAATGTTTGGGTGGGTGGCGTTGATTACCAACCCATTTTCAGATGATCATATCAGCTTTAAGGCTAGCACACTATCGTCTGATGTACTCCCACAAAGTGATAGGAGCCAAAATTGCCCCCCTCCTTAAGGTCCATGAACTAAAGGGCGGTAAGGCCTTTCCGACCCGGGGCAGGCGGATGGGCCGACCCATCAGAAATTGCCCCCAGGCTGGGAGCAGCAAAAATGGGTTTACACCCTGCCCGGCCCCAACTGAGCACACGCCAAGCCCTTACTTCCCCACGGGGCAACTTGCGGAGCGGCCACCGCGCAGTGCCCCTGACAGCTTTTCCCGGTGGGAAGCTGCCAGTGGCTGGGTGGCGTATCCACCCTTGAAGGGGAGGGTGCTCTGCCGCGGCCGCCATTTTATTTTAATTGTCGGCCAACTCTAAATTCAGCCCGACAATGGCGGCCACGGGCCAACAGGCAGCCCGCAACCCCGCTTGGGTGATGGACCGCTGGCCCTGCCAAAGCCCTTCCTGGTGGCCCAGTGGGCGCCACTAAAATGACTGCAGAGCTCAAAGCAGCCCTCCCCTTTTGCTGACGTGCTCAGTGCAGCGCTGATGTCACCACCCACCCTGCGCCCCACTCCTAACCTACTTCTGCCTGCAGCCGCCCGAAACACCGCCCCAATAAAATCACAGAGGAAAAGAGGGCACAATCCCTCTATTCTCCGCCCCATGGATTGGAGTGGAGAATAAGTATTTAATTCGAATTGTGCGCCCCGTTTGGGGTGGAGAGCAATTTCGGTTCCATCATGTCTTTACATTCCTGTTTTAAGGTCCGATAATGTGGTTATTACTCTCCTGCCAGTCTCGGATGTCTTTGTGTTGCTTTTATCTCAGTCTCTCCTCTTCTGCTCCTCTCTCAGCCTTGCCCGTTTTCTCTTTTGGGTGGTGTGGTGGAGAAAGGAGCCACGAATGGCTGCAGGCTACATTTAGGGTAGGGTTGCAGGGAAAATGTGGTCCTCAACAGCTCCCTTCCCATTACCTCCCCAAAGACTTGTACTTGCCCTCCCCCCCCATCCCTTGTTCTGAACATGCATCTTACCCCTTCAATTTCCCACTATCCCCTAACCTTCTGACCATCCCCTCTTCCACTTGGATTTATCCACTCAACCCTTGTATTCCCCCATTCCCTTGCTTCTTTGTTACCCAGTTCACCTTAAACTCTCCATCTGTACTCCCCTGCATTCAGCACTCACGCCCACCAAGGGCAGGTGTTTAGAGACCAGAGGATCCCTCACTCTCAGCTTCAGCCTGTAGGGCTATAGGAGGGGAGGAACTCAACACAATCACAATCACTCAGGAGATGGTACTCAGTAAGATAATGGGATTAAGGCAGATAAATCCCCTGAACCTGATGGCTTGCATCCTAGGTGTTGTTTATGTATAATCTATGTAGATACACTGTACACTCAATGTACAGTTACATAAGACCACTGAATGTATCTTCACACTGTATACACTATGCCTGTACCACGAGAGGGTGCAACTGGTGGAGACCTAGGGGTCACCTGCACCGTGCAGGTAACCAGGTATAAAAGGGAGCTCACCTTATTGTACCCTCATTCAGGAATTGCAATAAATGGACTCAGGTCACAACAGTTCAAGTACAATACCTTACCTCGTGGAGTCATTACTAGAGTGCTTACAGACACAATAATTGGTGACGAGATTACGAATTTCCACACGAAAAATGGCTAACCTTGACAACTTTCAACAATTCACTGATGGGGAAGATTGGGAGGCCTCTGTGGAAAGGCTCGAACACTATTTCATCGCGAACGACCTGGCTGGAGACACACCGAACTCGCTGGCTGATAAGCGCAGAGCTATCCTGCTCAGCAGTTGTGGGCCCACTGTTTATGGCCTTGTCAGGGACTTACTAGCCCCAGAGAAGACGACAACCAAAATGTACGCGGAGCTTGTAACAATGATACAGGAACAGCTCAAACCTAAAGAGAACACCCTCACAGCCAGACACCGGTTCTACACACACTGGTGGCCCGAAGGCCAAGAAATCGCAAAATATGCCACAGACCTCAGACAATTGGCCTCACCGTGTGATTTTGGCGACCACCTCACCGAAGAACTGAGGGACATCTTTGTTATTGGAATCGGCCACGACGACCTCCACAGGCTGCTCTCTGCGGACACCACGGTCACCCTGCAGAAAGCAATTAATGTGGGCCAGGCATTCATGGCCTCGGCCTGCGATTCCAAACAGATGATGACTCACCCCCCAGGACTCTAACCCGGAAAGTACTGTGAACCAAATGGTGCCTTTCAGAGGCAAGGCTGCTACCCCAAATCCCGCAACCCTGAGTCCGCCACATGGGGTCAACCGGCCAACCCCATGCTGGTGCTGTGGAGGAAATCACAGGGCCCACCAGTGCCGCTACAAAGACTATACTTGCAAAGGCTGTAACGCGAAAGGCCATCTCCAGCGAATGTGTAAAAGAAATTTTACTCACCGAGTCGCTGAAGAGTTGGCCGATCACCTGGGCTCCAGTGCTGATGAAGACGAAGAGAGTGTCCAGAAGGCAACTCAGCCCCAGGAAGAGGTGTACAGAGTGTTTACCTGCACCACCGAGAGTTCCCCGTTGAAAATAGAAATTGAAATCAACGGTGTTCCAGTCTCGATGGAGGTCGACACAGGGGCGAGCTAATCGCTGATGAATCAGGCGGCCTTCGAGAAACTCGGGACAATCCAGTCAAACGACTTAAAATGCTCCCAATCTGGAGCTGCTCACCTACACAAACGACACCATCCCAGTCGTTGGCAGCGTGGATGTCCAGGTATCCTACAGCTGCGCGATGCACAAGCTACCTTTGTGGATCGTTGCTGGTGATAGTCCAACGCTGCTAGGAAGAAGATGGATGAAACAAATCCAAATCTGTTGGAGATGAGAAAGCCTCCAGGCCCCGGTGATCGACATCCTATGCAGCCCCAAATTTGGATCCATCACAGCACCTGAAGATCCTACTGTCTAACGCGACTGCGCGGCGACGACACAAACCGCACAACCCAATGGCGAGACAATCCAACCCAAACGACCAGACCTCACCTTCAGTTCTCCAGTGGCAGGACTCCAGAGGAAGAAGATTGGTGTAGAAGGTAACTTCCCGGCTTCCGTGACAGAATCTGGGGAGAGAAGGATCACTGCAGCCTACCTCATGGAGAGAAAGAAGATGATACTCGCACCACGATGTGAAGCATCTGAAATCAAGATGGCCACGACCAGACCACGAGAGGCAGCATTGAGGGAGCAACATGTGTTGCTGAACAGCGAACCGGATTGGGGTAAAGATTGCAAGGCCCTCTTAAAGGAGACCGGCAACTCAGCATAATTAAAGGGACAGTTCCACTCTTTGTACAGCGATGCTGGTGATACATATGTAAAAGATGTAATTGACAAATGCAAGTATCTAAATGTAACTTTGAACAGCGATGCGGGTAGTATAAATGCGAAGATATAATTGACATCTGCGAATATGTAAAGACAACTAACAATTTTGAGTCGGAGCCAATGTATCATGACTGTAAGTGAAGAAATGATGTGTGATGCCGGGTTTTACATGTACGACGACAAAACCAAGGGCAACCTCCCATTGGAAGCACCCAGGTCCAGCGGTCCCTCCCTTTCTATCTGTTTCACTCAAAAAGGTTTGTTTGCTTTCACAATACAACCTATTTTTTTATTTAAAGTCAAATTTGGAATGAGAAGGATGTCTGTCTCTGACTCATAGGAGTTAGAAATTTGAATATTTGTCTCACAGGTGTAAGGAATTAGCAATTACCTGTTCTGAGTGTCAGCAAAATATAGGAGGATAATTAATTGGCTTCAAAATTCAACTTGTATTATTTTCTGAGTATTGAACTACCACTATTGTAAAGTGATTATTTTTCGCTCTTTCCCTCTCATTCACACCCGTTCTCTCAAACCTCAATCAGTCTCTCTCCATCCCTCTCTCTCTCTCTCTCTGTCCATCTTAGCTTACTGCATTTTCTGAACTTTATAGGACACATAACAGAAGTTACAACAGGGATGTAATCAGAACACTGACAATTTTTTACACACACACACAGCCTTGCTTTATTTAAAAGCATTCAATATAAATTTTACCTTAATGGTGCGTTTAAAATGTGCTCTCTTGTTTTATTTTTCAAAAATGATTTGAAGAAAAGCTATTGTGTCTCATAGAACCATAAAGGTTTACAGCATAGATGGAAATCTTTCAGCTCAATGTATCTGTCCCAGTTCTTTCTTGGAACAATCCAAAACTAATCCTATGACCCCACTTTCTCCCCATAACTTTGTGTCTTTCTCTTCTTCAAATATTTATCCACTTTCCATTAAAATAAGCAATGGTCTTTGCCTCAATCAATCCCTGTGGCAAATCATTCTATGCTCCATTAATACTCTGCATAGAGAAATTTGTCATAATCTCTCTCTTCAGTTTCTTAATGATAATTTTAAATTGATGATCCTTCATCAACGGCCCCCAACCAAAGGAAACAGTCTTTCGATATTCACTCTATCAAAACCCTTCATAATTAAAAAGAAACTTCATTAAATCTCCTCTTGACCTTCTCTGCTCCAATGGAAAAAGTTCCAATATTTCATGTCTGTCCTCATGACTATAGTTTCCCACCTCTGGCATCATCCTGAAGAACATTCTCTTTGGCTTTAATATCATTTTTATAATGAGAACCCAAAACTGCACATGGTACTGCAATTGTGGTGAGCCAATGTTTTGTATAAATCCACCCCAAATTCTACTTGCCACTTTATGGCTTTATTGATTGTAATTTCAGGGAATTTTGTATTTGAACCCCTTGGTTCTCTGTTCAGCCACATCCTTCAGTCATCATCATAGGCAGTCCCTCGCAATCGAGGAAGACTTAACAGCCTTCAGTATCTTTCTATTAAATGTATACTCCCGTTCATTGCTTTTTCCTCCAAAACTGCATTATCTCACATTTACCCATATAAGACTCTATGACCATTGTGCTAACTTGAAATCTTTTACCGTCACCCTCACAGTTTGCCAAATCTTCCATTTATGTTTTATCAACAAATTTTGAGATTGTGTTTTCTATACCCAAGTCCACATCATCTATATATACTGAGAACATAAGTGACTGACAGTACTGACTCCTGGGGAACACCACTTCTAACCTTTTTTCCAATTCCAGCAACAGATAATTATCCTGACTCTTTATTTCATGTCTGTCAACCAATTTTCTATCCATGTTTCAATGTTTCTTCATTTACTGTACACCCCAAATTTTGTAGCAAGCCTCTTGTGAGATACCTTATTAAACGCCCTCTGAATATCTATATACACGGACCTAATCAACAACTTGTCAAAATGTTTATGACACTGATTCAAAGTTTCTTTGATTATTTCATTCAATTTTTGTTAGTTTTATTTTTAGTTAACCACTTGTAGTGTACTTAGAGTTTTGAAGAAAAAAAAGAGGAAAGTTTAATGAAGCACTTATCATAGTTGCATTGATAAAATAGAGATCAAGAAAAGTTACAATGAAGAAAGATTGCAACTGCTTGAGGTGAGAGAGGGATTTCTTGAATCATGTCCAGCAGTGTGAGAGAAGTGTTCAAACAGCCTCCCCAGATGAAGGAGCAGAACTCAAGTTTTGGGCTGGGGTATGGAAGAACATAAGATCTACTGAAAACGAACAAGAAGGTGTTGGATTTAGAAAAGTAAACTTAGCTTCCTGGAGGAAGCTTTAGCAATCAGATGTGAGAATTCTGTTTGAAGCTATGGAGACAGGTGAGGTCAAGAATGTTGAAGATAAAGAAGGACTAATAGTGAAGCTATTAAGGGTAAAAGGCGATAACTGCTATGTAACCATGTCACACTTCACAAACTGGACTTATCATTGGCTGGATTTCCATCCATTTACACTGGTTTTCAACCAAGAAAAACATTTTTATAATAAAGGTTGCTTCTATCTCTAAGATGCAGGATGACAGCATGGAGACATAATAATAAAGGCAAGGAAAAGATTTTAAAATTAAATAGTGGCAAGAAAAGGCAGAAAAGAACAAGACTAAAGGAAAGATGGGAGCGTAGAAAAGAATAGGGAGGACAGGGTAAGCATAGGCAAGAGAGTTGGCTGAAGAGTATGTAAGTGTCTTTAGCCAAAAAAAGCTGAATTGATAACCCATTAACTCTTCCCGAGGTCCCCACCATCATAGCTCCCAGTGTCTAGCCAACTTCGTTCACTTGACATGACATTAAGAAGCAGCTGAGTACACTGGACACCATAAAGGCTATGGACCCTTACAACATCCGAACTATAGTGCAGTAGACTTGTGCAACAAAATTAGCTGGGCTCCTCGCCAAATTATTCAGGTACCGCAATTAAACTACCATCTACTCGACAATGTGGAAAATTTTCCAGGTATGTAGATTCCAAAAAATCAGGATAAATCTAACCTGACAAATCACCACTTTATCAGCCTCCTTCCAGTCATCAGTAAAGCAACAGAGGAGTTATTAATTGGCCCTCAGGCAATACCTACTCACCAAAAACTTGCTCATTGGCGCCCAGTTTCGGTTTTGCCAGAACCACTCGGCTCCAGATCTCATCACAACCCTGATCCAGACATGGGCACGAGTTGAATGACAGAGGAGTGGTGAAAGTTGTTGTCCTGAATATCAAGGCAGTATTGAGGTCAATGGGGGACAAATGGAAACTTTTTCAGTGGCTGGATCCTTGAAACAAAGGAAGATGGTTACAGTTGCCAGAGGCCAGTCATTGCAGCATCTTGGGCCCAATCACTCTCAGCTACTTCATCAATGACCTTCCTTCCATCATAAGGTCAGGAGTGGGGCTGTTCACTGATGATTCCACAATCTTCATCTCTGTTCACAACACTTCTGATAATGAAGTCACACATGCCAGCCTACAAAAGGACCTGAATAACATCTAGGCTTGTGCTGGCAAGTAGTTGGTAACATTTGTGCATATAAATGTCAGAAAATGACTTTCTCAAGCAAGAGAAAGCCTAGCCATCTCCCTTAGATGTCAGCCATGGCTCAGTGGTAGCATGTTTGCCTCGAATCAGTAGGTTGTGAGTTCAACCTCCACTCCAGAGACTTGAACACATAATCTAGGCTGTCACTCCAATGGTGCATTGTCGGCGGTGTTGTGTTTCAGATAAAACTTTGAACCAAGTCTGCCCTCTCAGGTGTACATGACCAGATCCCACAGCACCATCCAAGGAAGAGCAGGGGAGTTCTCCCGATGTCCTGGCCAATGGTTATCGCTCAACCAACATCACATTGCTGTTTGTGGAACCTTGCTGGACACAAATTGGCCACATTTCCTATCTTACAACGGTGACTTCACTTCGACAAAATTGGCTGTAAAGTGCTTTGGGGCGTACTGAGGTGTGAAAGGAACTCTATAAATGCAAGTATTTCTTTCTTTTTTGACCTTCAACAGCAGCACCAATGCCAGGTCTCCCCCTATCAACATCTTGGAATCACCAATGACCAGAAACAGAACTGAACCAGACATAGCAACACAGTGGTGACAAGACCAGGGCACAGATCAAGTCAGGGGTATGATGGAATACTCACCACTTATTTGGATGGGCACAGCTGCAACAAGACAACGCCATCCAAGAGAGAATGATTCTCTTGATTTGTAGCCCCGTCACCAGTGACTCAGTGACCACTCCCTCCAACATCAGTGTACAATGTACAGGATGCATCACAACTCACCAAGGTTACTTCGACAGCACCTCCCTCCCCTGCAACCTCTGCCACCAAGAAGGACAAGAGTAGCAATGTCATCGGGACCATCACTTCCAAGTTCCCCTTCAAATCGCGTACCATTCTGACTTGGATAATATATCACTGTCCCGTCATCATTGCTGGGTTGATATTCTGGTATTTCCTACCCAACACCACTGTGGGGGCACTATCACCAGAAGAACTTCAGTGGTTTAAATGAAAAGGCCCACCACCAACATCTCGGGATGCTAGGGATGGGTAAAACATTTGGCCAGAATCGCTCACATCCTGAGAACGAATTAGACAAAAGGTATAGCTGGTGCTCCCGAATGTTTGATGTAACTTCAGTGGAAGATTGGCGGAAACCCTAGGGAACAACAACAACTTGTATTTATATATAGCATCTTTAATGTAGTAAAATATCCCAGCGTGCTTCAAAGTAGTGTTATGACAAAAAGTTGACACCGTGCCACATAAGGAGAAATTAGGGCAATGAGCAAACACTTGGTCAAAGAGGTAAGTTTTAAGAAGTGTCTTAAAGGAGGAAAGAGAGGTAGAGAGTGTTAAGTAAGAACGAACTCCACAGACTGAGCAGTGTGAGCTAAAACTGATGTGACCTTAGTCTTTTTAATACAACTCCAGAGTGCCTAAGCAGCATGGCAGACAACCTTTTATATTCCCTTGCATGAGGTGTGCAGGTGATCCTTGGGCCTCCAACAGTTGTGCCCTCTGGTGGCAAGTCTTACACAGTTACAATATTTACATACATAACATCACTCCCCCCCAAAAATCTTTGATACAAATTATTTACAAGTTGATCGTCTGAGTTCAAACTCTGGCATGGGTGAGTTGATCGGACCATTGCTGCACTGCCGCGCGGCTGGTCTGACAGGACTGTTGGGAATGGTGGGTTCATCATCTTGATTGACAGCGAGGTCGATTGCTGGTTGGGTGTGTGTTGGTGGATCGATGATGGTGATGTCCTCCTCAGGTTGTTCCTGGTTGTCGGTGAACCGCAGTTTGGTCTGATTCAAATGCTTTCTGCACGTTTGTCCATTCAATAGTTTGACTATAAACACTCTATTTCCCTCCTTGGCCAAGACAGTGCCAGTGACCAATTTAGGACCATGAACGTAATTCAGGACAAGTACAGGGTCGTTAACATCAATGTCACGCAATACAGCCGCGCGACCGTGGTACATGTTTTGCCGGTGACGCCGGGTTGCCACATGATCATTTAGATCAGGGTGGACTAGGGAGAGCCTGGTTTGAGTGCTCTCTTCATTAACAATTCTGCAGGGGGAACCCCAGTGAGCGAGTGGGGTTGCGTCTGGTAGCTGAGCAGAATCCGAGATAAGTGGGTCTGCAAGGAGACTTCTGTTGTGCGTTTCAAGCTCTGCTTGATAGTTTGGACTGCCTGTTCCGCTTGACCGTTGGATGCGGGCTTAAACGGGGCAGACCTGACATGCTTGATACCATTGCGGGTCATAAACTTGTTGAATTCCGAGCTGGTGAAACACGGTCCATTGTCACTCACAAGGACGTCGGGCAAGCCATGGGTGGCGAACATAGCCCGGAGGCTTTCAATGGGTGGCAGTGGATGTGCTGGATGACATGATTACACATTCAATCCATTTAGAGTAAATGTCCACTACAACTAAAAATATCTTTCCGAGAACGGGGCCAGCAAAATCTACATGGATCCTGGACCACGGTTTGGAAGGCCATGGCCACAGACTCAATGGAGCCTCCCTTGGTGCATTGCTCAGTTGTGAGCATGTGTTGCACTGGTGTACGCATGACTCTAAGTCCGAGTCAATGCCGGGCCACCAAACATGCGACCTGGCTATAGCCTTCATCATGACTATGCCTGGGTGGGTATTGTGTAGGTCGCGTTTGAACGTTTCCCTGCCTTTTTTTGGTAAAACCACACAATTACCCCATAAGAGACAATCCGACTGGATGGACATTTCATCTTTGCATCGGTGTAATGGCTTAACTTCATCTTGCATCTCCCTGGGAACGGCCGACCAGCTCCCATTGAGGTCGCAACCTTTTACAAGTGATAGCACAGGATCCTGGCTGGACCAGGTACTGATCTGACGAGTAGTGACCGGTGATCCCTCGCTCTCAAAATCATCCATGACTAGAAGCAAGTCTGCGGGCTGCGACATTTCCACCCTGGTAGCGGGCAATGTTAGCCGACTGAGGACATCAACACAGTTCTCCGTGCCTGGTCTGTGGTGGATAACATAGTCACAGGCGGACAATGTTCGTGCCCATCTTGGATGCGGGACGAAGCATTGGTGTTTATACCTTTGTTTTCTGAAAACAGCGAAATGAGCAGTTTGTGGTCAGTTTCAAGCTCCAACCGAAGTCCAAATAGGTATTGGTGCATTTTCTTAACCCCATATACACATGCTAACGCCTCTTTCTCGACCATACTGTACACTCTTTCAGCCTTAGACAGACTTCTAGACGCGTATGCTATTGGTTGAAGTTTGCCCAATACATTGGTTTGCTATAACACACAGCCGACCCTGTACGAAGATGCATCACAAGCTAGCACGAATTGTTTACATGAGTCATACAGTACACGTAGCTTATTAGACCGTGCTATCGCTTTTCAACACTGGAACAATCGGACTGGCCCACTCGTTGAATTCGACTGGTGATATGATTCCCTCTCGGTGAAGTCTGTGCAGTTCGATCTTGACTTTCTCCCTCATCATGTATGGAACCGTTTGAGCCTTGTGATGAATGGGCCTTGCATCGGGGACTAGATGGATCTGCACCTTGGCGCCTGTGAAGTTACCGATGCCTGGTTCAAATAGCGATGGAAACTTACTCAGCACTTGGGCATATGAGGCATCATTCACTGAAGATAGTGCTTTGATGTCGTCCCAGTTCCATCGAATCTTTCCCAGCCAGCTTCTGCCGAATAGCGTTGGGCCATCGCCTGGTACAATCCACAGTGATAAATCATGCACAGCTCCATCGTACGCTACCTTAACTGCCACACTGCCAATGACTGGTATGAGCTCTTTGGTGTAGGTGCGCAGCTTTGTCTGAATCGGGCTCAGTTTGGGCCTTTGTGCCTTGTTGCCCCACAGTTTCTCAAAAGCCTTCTGGCTCATAATTGACTGACTCGCCCCCGTATCCAACTCCATTGATACTGGAATACTGTTCAATTTGACTTTCAGCATAATAGGAGGGCTCTTGGTGGAGAGGGTGTGTACCCATACACTTCTTTCTTGGGTTAAGTTGCCTCTCTGGTTTGTTCTGCCTGATCCACGCCGGATCAATCATCCTCTGCCGAACATGCCACGTGGTAAGTCTCAGCACTCTTGCACATTCGCTGGAGGTGCCCCATTGTTTCGCAGCCTTTGCACACGTAGTGCTTGAATCGACATTGATGGGCTTGATGATTACCCCCACAGCGCCAACATGGTGCTGATGGATTTGCATTGAAGCCCGCTGGCGGACTCTGAGTCATCCTAGGTCTTGCAGCTGCAGGCATGTTGACTCTGCCATATGCAGTTCTGTCTGCTAGCGACATTATTTTATGCACAGTACTTGCCGGTGAGTTTCAATGCTGGTAAGATATCTGTCTGGTATTATCACTTATGAATGCCTGGTTTATCGTGATGGCCTTGCTCAGGTCTAGGGATTCGACATACAGCAGCTTGCGAAGAATGACATCGTGGCCGATGCCAAGCACAAAAATGTCCCGCAGCATTTCCCCCCAAAATTCAGAAAATTCGCAAGTTCCCGCAAGGCGTCTCAGATCGATGACATATCTCGCCACGTCCTGGCCCTCGGAGTGGTGGTGCGTGTAGAAGTGATACCTGGTCATTAAGACGCTCTCCTTCGGCTTGAGGTGGTTCCGAACCAGCGTACACAACTCTGCTGGTTTCTCCGGTGCTAACAGATTCTTGATGAGGCCGTATATTGTGGACCCACACACGGTGAGGAGAATCGCCCTGCGCTTGATCGCTGTATCGTCCCCATCCAGCTCGTTGGCCATGAAGTACTGGTCGAGATGTCCAACGAAGGCTTCCCAATCTTCACCCTCTACAAATCTCTCTAAAATACCAACGGCAGCCATGACCACATGAAAGTTCGTAATCTATTACTCATCGGCAATTGTTAAGTATGAAAGAACTCCACAAGACTGAGTACTGTGAGCTAAAACTGATGTGACCTTTGTCTCTTTAATAGAACTCCAGAGTGCCTCAGCAGCATGGCAGACAACCTTTTATACTCCCTTGCATAAGGTGTGCAGGTGACCCTTGGGCCTCCAACAGTTGCGCTCTCTGGTGGCAATCTTACACAGTTACAATGTTTACATACATAACAGATAGGGAATTCTAGAGCTTAGGGCCTAGGCAGCTGAAGGCACGGCCACCACTGGTTGAGTAATTATAATCAGGGATGCTCAAGAGGGCAGAATTAAAGGAGCATGGCTATCTCGGAGGGGGGGGGGGGGAGAGGAGGGGGTTGGAGGAGATTACAGAGAGAGGGAGGGGTGAGGCCATGGATGGATTTGAAAATAAGGATGCAAATTTTGAAATCGAGGCGTTGCTTAACCAGGAGACATATGGGTGATGGGTGAACGGGACTTGATGCGAGTTAGGACATGGGTAGCCAAGTTTTGGATGACCTCAGGTTTACGTAGGGTCGAATGTGGGAGGCCAGCCAGGAATGCATTGCAGGCCAGCCAGGAGGCAGGGGCGGAGACGGGTGATGTTACAGAGGTGGAAATAGGCGGTCTTAGTTATGCTGCGGATATGTGGTCGGAATCTCATTTCAGGGTCAAATATGACACCAAGGTCTGGTTCAGCCTCAGACAGAAGTTGGGAGAGGAGCAGAGTCAGTTGTTGCGGAACGGAGTTTGTGGTGGGGACCGAAAACAATGACTTCGGTCTTCCAAATATTTAATTGTCGAAAATTTCTGCTCATCCAGTACTGGATGTCCAACAAGCAATCTGACAATTCAGAGACCATGGAGGGGTCGACATAAATGCTAGTGAGTTAGAGCTGGGTGTCATCAGCATACATGTGGAAACTGACTGTTTTTGGATGATATCGCGAAGGGGCAGCATGTAGATGCAAAATGGGGAAATGGTGTAAATGACCCTAGCTCTACAGTTTCTGCCTATCTTCAGGTGAATTTATGGCAGATGATAAGGAGAAATTCTATCCATTAGTGTTTTCTTACTTTGAGTCTACATCATATTTTTTAGGTGTTTGATTTAATATGTTAGGATTAAAATTACAATACTGTAGTAAAATTGTTGCTGATACTTGAAGGGCTTTTTCATCCTACAGGTTAAACCTCCCTTATCCAGAACTCCGTTATCCGGAACCATACCTTGTCCAGGACCATTCCCAGCCACTGGGTTGCACATACGCAGAACTCCAATATGAACAAATTGAAGTCCTTCCTCGATGCTGACTCCTGCAATCGCTGGACTGACCCCGCGATCCACCACCCCCCCACCCCCCATGATCTCTCTGCCACACTCCCAGCCCCAAACCAGCCAGCCCCGATATCCCCTTGCTCAGTACCTGTACCATCCAATTTAACATGACCACCCCTCATATATCCCTTATCCAGAACAGGCCAGGTCCAAAGGGTTCCAGATAAGGGAGGTTCAACCTGTAATAGTTTATTTCACTATCACAGTACATGAACAAGCAGAACAAGTTAGCCCGAACTGTCAAGAGTTTCTCTGAATCTGCAGTAGTCTAACATTTAGAAATAAAAATAATAAGGAAATTAAATTTATATTTTCTATCACTTACAGAATGCTTTATGAAGTAATCCTGTGAGATTAAGACAGATCAATGAAACTCTCTGTGGGAATCTGTTGGGATGGTATTCTAGGTTTCACCGGCACAGATAAAATCATGTAATAATGGAATTGCTTGAAATTATTCATGAATCACAACAATAAAAATGTAAACTTTACTACTGTCACTAAAATATCATTTATGTATCAGATCTAACTTAGCTCCTTGTGAGCAGAAGGTGCAGCATTGTTTGTGGTGTACGTTGGCCCAGAAATCATGGCCTCCCCAGGTCGGCACTGAGTGGAGGGACGGCATTGCAAAAGTCAGTTTTCAGCACACAATGAAAACAGGCTCCAGCTTGACAGATCCTCCGCATCTCGGGAACGAGGACATTTGTATGGGCAAGATTGTGGTATTTACCCATATCTTGCCCAGCAAATATCCTCAAAACTCTTGCACCTGATAAAAGCAGGTGCATAGCCTACTTTTACAGGCATAAGAGTATTAAAACACACAAAAACATGGATAAAATTTTTAAAACACATTATTTTAAACCATAATTTTAAAAACATTTTTAAAAATTGGAAAAATTAATGTTAAATATGTGGTGTATTTTTTCTATTTTTTAGTAGTGATTTGGGTGTTTGGGGGGTTTCTCAATCATAATAATGGGAATTCTAACTTATGGAGTTGGACGTCCCGACGTGCACGCGCTCCGACGCGCAGTGAGTGGATGTCTCAGAACCGAGATCTCTCGTGGGCGCAGCAGGTTCAGGTAAGTGCGCATCTTTTTTCCCGATTTCTGTCGATCGCCGGCGGGAAGCAGCTGACCGGGATTTCTAGGCTTTCTTCACAGATGGAGTTTTAAATTTCCTTGAGAATTTCCAGAAGAATTGTTTATGCAACGCAAGCAATCAATGAACACATGAAAGCACTGCAATATGCTCACAACAGCTCTGTGATACCCACTGTTGGTGAAATTAAAATAATCCGGCCAAAGCCATTGTTAACACCATTAAGCACGATAACAAACAGGAAATGACCCTTACTAGTAAGGACTATACCTCTTCCAATAAACACTTATCCATGGACTGATCTCATACAGACAAATTGAATCAACCAGTGAGTGCTGAGTGAAGGTAGGCAGCTTCTATTATTAAACAGAACACTGGACTAATTTAATAGTACGACAGTATGCAAAAAGTATTTGTTGTGCAAAAGGAATAAATATTGATTAAATAATTTGCGTGTCTAGTGCAGCTAGAATATATGGAGTCTTAGAAGACATACAATTGAAGTATGAGAATTTCATATGTTGTGTTGGCTTGAATGTCACTTGTCTAGACACAGAAAGCCTTGCCTCAATTCAGCCTTGTCTTGCAGCTGTTCACTTGGCACAATGAGAGTTTAGGTTGCACATAGGTCAGTGTGCACATGTAGGCGTGACCGGACAAACTTTCACCCACACTACACTGATACCAGGGATGGCACATGTCACTAGTGCTTAGCTTGTTGGGACTGGTGATTGCTTTTCAACATGAGTAACAGAATTTGTTCTGCTAAGTTATTTAGGTTGAATATGTGCTGAGTGTTTCTTTTAACAGCACCTCTTACTAATTCCCAGTCTGCAGAGTTGAGAATTTCTGTTACCTCCTAAAAGTGAGATAAAGATTTGGGAAGGAAAAAAAACTGCACCAACTAAAGATTTTCTGCAAATGTTAATTTATACACTGTGGTCAATTCAGTACTCCAGTGTTCCCAGCAGGGAGTTGCACTTCTGCTTGGAGAAGCATTACAATATGGATGCGTCTATTTGTACTGTCAAAATGGCACCTTGTCTGTGATTGGCTCGCCAATATAACTTGACCTATTGCTGATTGGAGGCTAAGCCACGCCCTGAAGTTTGTAATTGGAGCGGTCCAGCCCAAGTTCTGACTGACTTTGCAAATTGTAACTCGATCCATTTTCACTTCAGAAGCCGCAGAGGATAGATCTCCCCAAAGGCCACCGAGTTCCAGCCGAAGTCCCCTCTCCAGCTGAAGTCCCTTACACCAGCGCAAGTGCTGCCTCCTCCAGCTCAAGTCCCTTATTTAACCCCCTCTCCATAGATGGGGCATTGTGTGTGGATTGTTAACAGGTTTATTGGGTATGAAGTGAGTGTCGTGACTTCTGGATTTCATCCACTCCAACAATGTCCCCGTAACACAAGCACCGAGCTTTCCAAGAAATTGGATGCGGGTGTAAAGGGATTGGAAGAACCCCTCTCACCTCCGATCCTCCCCACACCCCCAGTATCTCTCGCCCCCCCCTGCCCCCCTGCTCCCCAAGGCTCTCTCTCTTCCCCTCGCTCCACCCGCAAGTTCTCTCTCTCCTCTCCCCCCTACCATCTTTCTCTCTCTCTCTCTCTCTCTTCCTCCCCTCCCCCACTCAAACAATCTCTCTCCCCCCCACCCCCCCCCCCCCCACAAGCTCTCTCTCCCCCCCGCCGACCAACCCTCTCTCTCTCTTCCCCCACCCCAATCTCTCTCTCTCTTCCCCACCCCCCGCCCCCAGGCTCTCTCTCTCCCCCAGCCGCCCGCTGTCGCTCAACGGGAGGCTCGGGGCCCGATCGGAGGCTTGACAGCTTGCGGTTCAGCTGGAGGCCCAGTCACCAGAGAAGCAGCAGACCCGGTCAAACAACCCGTGGAGCAACAACTGATTGGACTGATTGCAGTGTCCCACTTCCGGTTCTGAGTGGGAGGAATCGGGGGCGGAGTCTCGAGAGGACGCAGGTGCAGAAGGACAGAAAACGTGCAGTACAAATAGTCAGTCCCTTACAAATATTGTTGCTCTATCTCACACTTGTGTTCACTTTGAGTGCAGTTTCCCCTGGGATTGTGGAAGTGCATATTGACTGTAATGCAGGAAAACAAAACATTTACATTTTTGGCTCGATTGAAATAATAGTCATTGAGCTCTTCAAGTGGCTCACTTGCTAAGTATGGACCTAAGCTATACCAACCAAGAAATTCCCAGGTTCCATCTCCAGACTGTGCACTGGTGGGGATGCTGCAATTAGCTTCAGCACCTTGGACTGGGGAGAGGAAAAAAATGATCCACTGCTGATGGCTATCGAGTGACTACTGCTGGAAAATGGGTTTGTGTGGATATCGGGCGATGATAGGAATGGGTTAGATTTTGTGCTACCACGGAGAAATAGCCACAAAACATTCGGGAGTCGAAATTCCCTTGAGGAAATTAATGCAATAGTAAGGAAGGACATTACCTTCGATGATGTGGAATCGGTATGGGTGGAGCTACGGAATACCAAAGGGCAGAAAACGCTAGTGGGAGTTGTGTACAGGCCACCAAACAGTAGTAGTGAGGTTGGGCACAGCATCAAACAAGAAATTAGGGATGCGTGCAATAAAGGTACAGCAGTTATCATGGGCGACTTTAATCTACATATAGATTGGGCTAACCAAACTGGTAGCAATGCGGTGGAGGAGGATTTCTTGGAGTGTATTAGGGATGGTTTTCTAGACCAATATGTCGAGGAGCCAACTCGAGGGCTGGACATCCTAGACTGGGTGATGTGTAATGAGAAAGGACTAATTAGCAATCTTGTTGTGCGAGGCCCCTTGGGGGAGAGTGACCATAATATGGTAGAATTCTTTATTAAGATGGAGAGTGACACAGTTAATTCAGAGACTAGGGTCCTGAACTTAAGGAAAGGTAACTTTGATGGCATGAGACGTGAATTGGCTAGAATAAACTGGCAAATGATACTTAAAGGGTTGTCGGTGGATAGACAATAGCAAACATTTAAAGATCACATGGATGAACTTCAATAATTTTACACCCCTGTCTGGAATAAAAATAAAATGGGGAAGGTGGCTGAACCGTGGCTAACATGGGAAATAAAGGATAGTGTTAAATCCAAGGAACAGGCATATAAATTGGCCAGAAAAAGCAACAAACCTGAGGACTGGGAGAAATTTAGAATTCAGCAGAGGAGGACAAATGGTTTAATTAGGAGGGGGAAATTAGAATATGAGAGGAAGCTTGCTGGGAACATAAAAATTGACTGCAAAAGCTTCTATAGATATGTGAAGAGAAAAAGATTAGTGAAGACAAACGTAGGTCCCTTGCAATCAGATTCAGGTGAATTTATAATGGGGAACAAAGAAATGGTGGACCAGTTAAACAAATATTTTGGTTCTGTCTTCACGAAGGAAGACAAAAATAACCTTCCGGAAATACTAAGAGATTGAGGGTCCAGTGAGAAGGAGGAACTGAAGGAAATCCTTATTAGGCGAGAAATTGTGTTAGGGAAATTGATGGGATTGAAGGCCGATAAATCCCCGGGGCCTGATAGTCTGCATCCCAGAATACTTAAGGAAGTAGCCCTAGAAATAGTGGATGCATTGGTGATCATTTTCCAATAGTCTATCGACTCTGGATCGGTTCCTATAGGCTGATGGGTAGCTAATGTAATAATACTTTTTAAGAAGGGAGGGAGAGAGAAGGCGGGTAATTATACACCGGTTAGCCTGACATCAGTAGTGGGGAAAATGTTGGAATCAATTATTAAAGATGAAATAGCAGCACATTTGGAAAGCAGTGACGGGATCGGTCCAAGTCAGCATGGATTTATGAAAGGGAAATCATGCTTGACAAATCTTCTAGAATTTTTTGAGGATGTAACTGGTAGAGTGGACAAGGGAGAACCAGTGGATGTGGTGTATTTGGACTTTCAAAAGGCTTTTTACAAGCTCCCACACAAGAGATTGGTGTGTAAAATTAAAGCACATGGTATTGGGGATAATGTACTGACGCGGATAGAGAACTGATTAGTAGACAGGAAGCAGAGAGTCGGGATAATCGGGTCCTTTTCAGAATGACAGGCAGTGACTAGTGGGGTGCCCCAGGGCTCAGTGCTGGGACCCCAGCTATTTACAATATACATTAACAGTTTGGATGAGGGAATTGAGTGTAATATCTCCAAGTTTACAGATGATACTAAGCTGGGTGGCAATGTGAGCTGTGAGGGGGATGCTAAAAGGCTGCAGGGTGACTTGGACAGGTTAGGTGAGTAGGCAAACGAGTGGCAGATGCAGTATAATGTGGATAAATATGAAGTTATCCACTTTGGTGGCAAAAACACAAAGGCAGAATATTATCTGAATGGCGGCAGATTAGGAAAAGGGGAGGTGCAACGAGACCTGGGTGTCATGGTACATCAGTCATTTAAATTTGGCATGCAGGTACAGCAGGCGGTGAAGAAGGCAAATGGTATGTTGGCCTTCATAGCTAGGGGATTTGAGTATAGGAGCAAGGAGGTCTTACTGCAGTTTTACAGGGCCTTAGTGAGGCCACACCTGGAATATTGTGTTAGTTTTGGTCTCCTAATCTGAGGAAGGACGTTCTTGCTATTGAGGGAATGCAGCGAAGGTTCACCAGACTGATTCCCGGGGTGGCAGGACTGACATATGAGGAGAGACTGGATTGACTGGGCCTGTGTTCACAGGAGTTTAGGAGGATGAGAGGGGATCTCATAGAAACATATAGAATTCTGATGAGACTGGACAGGTTAGATGCAGGAAGAATGTTCCCGATGTTGGGTAAGTCCAGAACCTGGGGACATAGTCTATGGATATCTGCCAACTCATTTAGGACTGAGATGAGGAGGAACTTCTTCCTTCAGAGAGTTGTTAACCTGTGGAATTCCTTACCGCAGAGAGTTGTTGATGCCAGTTCATTGGATATCTTCAAGAGGGAGTTAGATATGGCCCTTATGGCTAACGAGATCAAGGGTTATGGAGAGAAAGCAGGAAAGGGGTACTGAGGTGAATGATCAGCCGTGATCTTGTTGAATGGTGGTGCAGGCTCGAAGGGCTGAATGGCCTACTCCAGCACCTATTTTTTATGTTTCTATGTTTCTATAATGCTGCCCGTTAATGCCCGAGATGGGCGGCAAATAGGTGGCAAAGGCCTACTGTTAGCAGTAAGCGACATCCTCACTTCTGGCGAAATTGAGTTGGTCTTTGGTTGAGGTGCCAAGAGGCAATGCCCCCCCTTGGCGGTGCTGTCACGATATTGCATTTCTACAGTGGCCTTACCAGCAGGCAACCTGCAAAAAGTGGTGTGAACATAGTGGATCTCGGGCGGAATCAAAGCAAGTTTTTTTTCTTTATTTCAACATTTATTTCTAGTTGTACCAGTGGAAAAGTATGGGTGTGGGTCGGAGAAGTTTCCGTCTTTTTTCTTCCCGTGTTTCCAGCTCGCATGCCAGCAGCCTTCCGTCGCAATATTGAATCGGCCTCCTGAACCTCCGCCCCGTTGGTGCCCGAGGAATAGTGTGCAACATCACTTTTAACACTGCTCTCTCATTTTTGGGCATAAAAACTGCATTTGGCATTTTGAGGCAGCACCTAATGCCTGCTGCTACAATCAGCATTCAGGCGGTGACACCGTCTCAAAAACAGTCATAACCAACTTTGACCCCTCAGTCTCCAGGTTCATATATAAAGAAAGCTACTTGGGTACGGTGCCTATGCAACTGTACTCTCGAATCAATCAATTCTCAGAAGAGGAGCAGAGCTTTGAGAAAGAGAAAGAACAGGATTTGAATAGAATCGTCCTTTCTCTGAGAATAAAAGGTTAAAATGCTTAAGTCTCCTCCTCAGTGTATAAGTTGGTATATCTGCTTCGTCATGAAAGGGTTGCATCAACCAGCCCTAACTGCCACTTACCCACTTTTGGGTAATGGATCTGGTCTGCAGCAATTCCTTGGAGAAAAAGGAGCACTGTAAATCACTGTGGGGAAAATAAACCTCTGGATTGATTCCAAGCACAAAGTACTTGCCTACAACCACTACATTAACTTTCATTGCCACCTCTCTGAGGTCATGTTGCAGGTGATGTTGCTCACCGCACCATTTCATAGACACACCATCAATAAAAGCCAGGCCTCAAGTGTTTCTATGATGGGAACGAACAATTCCAAGTAATAACATTCGACAGAAAAATATTATTATTCCTGTCAAGGGAATAAGCATTGGCGAGATCCAGTTGACAGAATGGCTCATCTTGAATATATTTGAGATGTATTTATTTGTAATGCTAAATGTAATACATAGCCTCTAGATGCAGAATATTTTGTTGATAATATTTTGATAAACAGCAGAGCCCTTAATTTTAACACATGAAGGAAGAAATTCAAATGATTCTCTTTTTTCAGTAAAATGATGTCTTGGGGTGGAATTTCCTGCGGTGGCATAATCAGGAATGATATCCATTCGTGTGCCCACCTTACTGATATCAATTTATCCATGTATACAATTGGGGCCCGAGAAAAGCGCAGACCACACAACGTATACTCTTCCTTTAAGTCTGAAAATTAAACTTTGAAGGCATCTCTCACCATCATTCCTGTGCATTAAGCACAGCATTTTTAAGAAAATGCAATCATGGAAGCTTTCGAGTTTTTAATGTCACTCATACTGATACCATAACAATGCATTCAAAGAAACAGAAAAAACAGTGCAGCTCTCAGTGAGGATAAATTTTAAAAATCATTTAAAAGATCACCATAAAACAGTGAAAATATGACTGTTTGCTGCAGGACCTAAAATAGTAGGTGTAATTTTAAACTCGTTCTGAACCAATGTTATTGCAGAAAATTTGTGTACATCTATTTAGCCTGTGGGCGGAGACATTATAATGAGCCGAGATGCTGTCAGGCACAGTGATCAGTGATCAATGAGAGATCGAGGAAATTTGGACATAGTGTAACTCACTCCCAAGTTTCCTCAATCTTTTATGCCGGGTACACTTGATGCCCCGATTACATGTGTCTCTGGGCACAAATTCCACCCCTTTATGTCCAATATCTGAAATGTGAAAGAAACGATTGAAGTGATAGTACTACTGCTTTAGCTCGACAAATAACAGTGACCATTATGCTAACTTTGCCTGCAGAGCAGTAAAAGCCTCACAGTAACATGCTGCTTCTGCTAAGCAAAGTCCAGCGTTCTGCTGCCAGTGACTCATAGGGATGTACTTAGTAGAGGTCATCTTGAATGACGATCAGCATCACAAAGCATATCGCAAATTTTCTGTACAGTTATCCTGACATTTACAGCTCCCTGTAGGTCATTGCTCAGTGTAGAATCAGTAATAAGATGACTTTGATGATTCTACCAACATGATGATTCTGACACAGTGCTATAAACCATGGTCTGCAAGTACTAGGTCTTTAAGCAATGTTACTGGTGTGGGTTTTCTCAGATTCTTTTTCGCTGAAACTTTAAGAGACAATATTTGAATCCTGTGCCAAATTCTCTTTTCGAACAATATTCTGCACAGGGCGAAACTGGAATACAATGTAATTGTAAATCTAAATATACAGCAACCTTAATGTAAAAGAGTAGCCTTCTCAAGAGTATCTAGTCTAACCCTGATTACAATTAAATAAATGAGTAGCAAAGATTACTTCAAAATATCCTCATGTGTTAGTGACCATTTAATCTATAAAAGCTAACTAGCAAAAATCCCAAGTGATAAATTGATGGCTAACAGTGACCTAATTAAAATCTGGGCTGGTGTAATCTCTACTGAGGGGGTTGTGCCTGTGGAGGTAAAAGATGTATTTCTTTAATGCACATCTTTCTTTTGCCTCTTCTATTCATTTCTTTATTTTTTTGTGTTCCTTTCTTCATTTGCTTTTTCTTGCTCTCTTCACTCTCTTTTACTCTTTCTCTACTTACATATTTATTTCCTCTCCTTGTTATTATTGTGCCACTCTTGCTGACAGCCACACATATCACTGCAACGGATTTCTTCATATTATTCACCTCATTATTTCACCACCCTCACTATCCACAACCCACCAATAAATTAGTGGGAATAAATGGGTACTGTTCCACTGATTTATTCCTCATTGTAAAGTCACCATCACAGTTGCACATGCGTGCTGTGTTAGAGGCCATTAGCTTGTCGTGTTAAAAATTATTTGATGGCTATGATTAGATCACTGTACAGCGTAGGAAAATTTACATAACAATTCAGCAAAATTGACATTTGAGCACAGCATTATACTACTATTCTCAGACATACCTGGCAGTACAATAAGGGAGGGCTCTAACCCTTCCTTGTATTCATTTTCCTTTTTCATTTTGGTTTTCTTCTTTGTTTTATTGTCTTACTTTTTGTTGCTTCAATTCCCTTTCACTCTCATTTTATTCTCAATATATTGATCACTGCACCTCTTTATTTCTATTTCTATGTCTTTCCATGTCTTACTTTGTTTATCTTTTGTGCCCCTTTTTCCATTTTGAATTGCTGAAGGAATTACAAGTGAACTCTTGGCCTCCATTTTATCTTCCGATGATGTAATCGGCGCCACAATGTAATTTTAGAGGCCTGTGCAGCAGAAACATGGTGAGAGGAACCATGAAGAGGCCACACAAAGTTGTTAAATGTTACCTCTCTTTGAACTATGTGGAATCATCCCTGATGCTCTTTTCAGAACTCTCTCCCAAACATTGTTATCCTTTGAAGATTTGGCCTAAAAAGGATAATCAGAGCTGTTCCTTTAGAGGCAACTGTGGATTGTCTGGATGCATCGTTTTTGGATAGCAATGGATAGCCATCATAGAATTCAGGCAAGTGTGTCCCTTGGGATATCATTCAGAAGCTGGGTTGAGAGAATATATTGACGAATTCCATGGATTAAAACTTCCTGCCCTCCATGCTAAATGCGTCGCCTGTACTAGAAACTGGAATAAAATAACACAACATGTAACATCAATGCTCAGTTATTGCGTTTCACTAACAGAAATAAGTATCGCTTGTGTTATTGTTGATTTTAAACAGAGGCACAGAAACATGGCATCTATTCTTATTGAACAGATATATGATGCATGATACAGAAAGAATATTCACACTATTACTGAAATAGTAGGAATTTGACATCTTTCAAATGACAGATTTAATCTAAATATGTTCTGAAAGTTCATTTTTATGAAAAGTGTTTATGTTGCTGAATGAAAGTTACCAACTAATTAAACAATATTTAATAAATACAGCTGAATTCTATAATAATGGAATATGTTCCCTGTTGGAGGGATGGTATCACACAATATACGTAGAAACGTAGATGTTTAGGCAGTGAACTGTGAACAGAACACATCAATAATATGACATCTGCATCTAAAATAGTCTCACTATTTGGTTCAGTCCCTGTTACTGCTCCTTATTAATTTTTGGTTTACAGCTGGACATACTCTCCGTTTCTCCCATTCCTTTATAGATTTTCCCATTTTTTTCTGAGCCCGTCAGTTCTATAATCACAGGCTGTCCTTGTTTGGTCTGCAGAGCCAATCTTCCAAATATTGTTAATTCGTCGTTTTGCCAGTTTGTGCACTGCTGCTCAAAGCAGTCATCAGAATAACACACAAACAGACAATACATGGCCAAAATCAGTATAGGCCGAAATACTCTGCTATCACATGAATATACATGGATGCCCTATTAATCTCTGAGTGCTTCTCAGCCCTAACTGACCCTACACAGTCCCCTCCTTTTCACATTTATGTCTTGGAGTTTTCTTGTCTCTGCTCAATTCTAATGTAGCATAACGCCCAATCTCATCTGCTGCTCCCTGGAAACAAATGTTTTGTAATATAATTAGTTCATTGCCTTCACCGATTTTATATAATTCTGGCTAAACATTAAACAGAATGTGGTCCCTTTTTGCCTTGCAATCAAGGGACGTCATGTCTGAGTATCACACACAAAGATCGGGGGATGCTGGGGCTGGGGAGGCCCAAGCTTGGGCTAGACTTTCCACTATGATCACTATCACTCAAAAATGGGCGATATTTCTGGTCTTAGTGCTTTTTTTATTTTTCAGGATCGCTAGAATATCGCCCATTTTAAAAAACGCTAGTTTTGCCTTCTTAATTTGGGCGATAGCCTTAGCAATGTGAACTGGGCCTCAGTGATGTATCCAGTCATGCAAGACTGGTGTCCATAGCAATGGCCGTTCTGCGCATGCACGTTTTTTTTCAGCAAAGAACTTTTCCCACAATTCGGGAGTTCAGGGGTCATCTGCGCATACTCAGAAGACTGAGAGGGAGAGAGAGAAAGAAGGTGAAAAGTCTGTACAGGGTGAAAAATGTCCAACCAAGAATCGAGCGATAGTGGCATGACTTGGAGTTCAGCCTCTAAATGTGCGCAGGTGCAAGCGTCATCCACGTACTGTAGTTCAACGACAGAGGATGGGATGGGCAGGAGTTGTCAGGGAGAAGAAGGGTGAAAGCCTTCTCTGAGGAGACCAATGAGGCCCTGGTTAATGAAGTCGAAAATTGGTGGGGCCTATTAACCTGGGGTGGGCGTCGGAAACATCCCCCTGCATATATCAAAAAATATGGGGCGATATCGCCGCTCTCATCTCATCAATGGCCCACGATAGATGTGAGACAGACCAGTGCTGCAAGTGGTGGAACAGTCTTGTTGCATCGGTAAGAGTAAGTATTCAATTATTATATTTTAAATTATAATGATGCATTGACTCATTAATTAGAATGTAAATTTTCTGGATTGTAATTCAGCTGGGTAATCTTGGGTAGCTTCCCTGCTAAGATTTGGACTGGGGTCAGAACTTGTGCCCTTTAAGTTTAATTTTGCTGAGATGCCTTAAATTTAATCAACAGTATTAATTATTATTTAAAGGCTTTGATCGAAAATCGTGGCCAAAGAAATGACTGGAAACAGACAGACTGCAAACATTTGGCATTTCTACCACTTTAGTTTAGAAGGAGAATTCTTGTGTGCTGGGAGCAACTCTTTAACTTGGGCACCATCTCCTTTTTGGTTACGTTGGTGGATGGGGCACAACAGAGCACTGAGGGGTGCAGTCACCTTTACCCAGACTGTGTAAGTCTCTCTGGCTGCTGTCACTCACACAGTGACCCAACCTGGACTGGAGGAGAGCTGCCCTGGCTCACTGTCTGCCCTGGGACACTTTGGGACATTAGCTCCGGCCACAAAGAGGTCTCTGAGCACAGCCCATGGACATGGTGCCCCCTCCCATTACGGTCCTATCATTGTTGAGCTCACCAGCGGTCCTGATTCCCCCCCTGGGGGACCTCCATTGATTCAAATACACCGCCTACCTCCCCTCAGGTGCCCTTTATGACACAAAGATTAGTGGGAAAGCGGGTTGTGTAGAGGACACAGAGAGGTTGCAAAGAGATTTAGAGAGGTTAAGCGAATGGGCGAAGGTTTGGCAGATAGAATACAATGTCGGAAAATGTGAGGTCATCCACCTTGGAAAAAAAAACAGTAAAATGGAATATTATTTGAATGGGGAGAAATTACAACATGCTGCGGTGCAGAGGGACCTGGGGGTCCTTGTGCATGAATCCCAAAAAGTTAGTTTGCAGGTGCAGCAGGTAATCAGGAAGGCGAATGGAATGTTGGCCTTCATTGGAGTACAAAAGCAGGGAGGTCCTGCTGCAACTGTACAGGGTATTGGTGAGGCCGCACCTGGGGTACTGCATGCAGTTTTGGTCACCTTACTTAAGGAAGGATATACTAGCTTTGGAGGGGGTACAGAGACGATTCACTAGGCTGATTCCGGAGATGAGAGGGTTACCTTATGATGATAGATTGAGTAGACTGGGTCTTTACTCATTGGAGTTCAGAAGGATGAGGGGTGATCTTATAGAATCATTTAAAATAATGAAAGGCATCGACAAGATAGAGGTAGAGAGATTGTTTCCACTGGTCGGGGAGACTAGAACTAGGGGGCACAGCCTCAAAATATGGGGGAGCCAATTTAAAACCGAGTTGAGAAGGAATTTCTTCTCCCAGAGGGTTGTGAATCTGTGGAATTCTCTGTCCAAGGAAGCAGTTGAGGCTAGCTCATTGAATATATTCAAATCACAGATAGATAGATTTTTAACCAATAAGGGAATTAAGGGTTATGGGGAGCGGGCGGGTAAGTGGAGCTGAGTCCATGGCTAGATTAGCCATGATCTTGTTGAATGGCAGAGCAGGCTCGAGGGGCTAGATGGCCTACTCCTGTTCCTAATTCTTATATTCTTATGTTCTTATGTAACTGGCACGGCCCGTAGATGGGGCTTTTCCTGGAGATTGTACTCAAAATGTTTGGTGTCAAGCATTAGTTCATAAATACGATCTTTTTCTTTGAATGCAGATGTTATAACCATGCACCCATTATGGATACAAACAGTATTAGCATATAACGTTAACGATGAATAGCATGTGGGGTGACTAATTGTGGATTACAATATCTGTTATGTGTCCGTAGTAGTACCTAGTCAATTAGCTTATGCCTTGCTCTTGTCACGTTTGCAGGGGAAGATATCTAAGAATCATGCTGATCAGCAGGAGAGCCTTGCTGAGCTGCACCCTCTCACCGACCTGGAAGAATGTGCTGCAGCATTAGTGGGCACCCATAATCGTTCTGCCACCTGAGTTGGTGCAGATCCCATTGTTGCGCCTCGTAAGTAATGTGTAAACCAGTGGTAAATTAAAGTAATTTAATGGCACTTGATTATAATATATGAATGATGTAATGTTATGCATGTAGTTTCTGTACTCTTCTGTGCTCTCATGTTAATCATATGTAATGTCTCTCGTTCACATTTATTGCAGTAGTGTAGCTCCTCCTACATATGCCAGCGCAATGCAAGCATTTTCATGTCTCCCCTTCTCTTCTAATAACCTCAACTATGTTTTCCAGCTCCCCAGACGCAACGGGAGGCCCCTGCGCCAACACCTATACCGCTGCTGGTCGTGGTCACCACGGGTGACGAACACCAAAGTGAGGAGGAGGAGGAAACAGAGTCTGATTTCTCATCTGTGGTACCTGCGGCCATGTCATCCTCAACAGATAAAGTAGCGGGGCCAAGCGGCTTGCAGCAGGCTACTCACTCCAAGTCATCCAGTGCCCATGCCGACCCTGCGGAGATTGAGTCGGCGAGGTAGGCACGTGCTGCGACGGGCAGATGTCAATGAGGACATGGTGTCGCTGTCGAGGGCGAGCTCGACATAGGTCGAGAGCTCCTCCAGGCGCTTGGTGGGTTGACCGGCAACATTACCACACTGTCTTCGAGAATAACGGAGCAGATAGTTGCAGCAATGGGGCGAACGACCGACTCTGTCGATGCCTTGTGGCACACGATCATTTTGGGATACGGCACTGCACCCCAAGGTGCGGTACCACCAACCAGCATAACAGATAAGAGAAAGGAGGAAGAACTTGCTTCTGACTTGGAACTCGGAAGACATTTCTTCGCAAACGTCTTCTCCTCCATCCACTGAGGTCATTCTGCCAACGTCAACCGACCCACAGCAGCAGCCCTTGAGGTGCTCTGCTGCAAGAAATCTTGGTCCCGTTACTCGGGGATTGTGTGGGAAATGGGGGGGTTACAACAAGGGTGGACGTCAAGGTACAGGAGGAAAGCATGACCGCAGGTAGAGAGAGGGCGGGGGGGTGGGGGCGCCGTATATTATTGTTATTAAAAACAAATTGTTGTGAATGTTTACTGTTGGGAATGGGAGGGTGTTGTTATATTGTTCTGTTAAAAATTTTGTTCACTGTTGGGTGTTGGGGGTGTTATATATGTTTGTTAAAAACATTTTTAAATTACCTGTTAAATTATTAAACATTTTTATTTAAATTTACAATTGTTGTGAAGTGTCTTCTAATAACATAAGGTAAAACATCAATAAAATGGTTGGAAACAATGTCTATGGCCAGGCCAGTCCAGGCAAGGATGAAACATAACGTAACTATCACCAACGTAACTTCATGCAAAGCATTAATTTATGAGCTGCTGACGCAGCTGTGTAACTACCACGGGGGCTTTTCCAGTGGTGTGGGGGAGGGGCGTAGGGGCATGGGTTCGCCAGGCTGATTGTCCTCCCCGAGGTCCTCGTCCTCCTCTTCCGCCTCCCCTCTCTCCTGAGGTGGATTAGCGGTCCCATCTGGCAATTGTTGTCCTCTCCTGATAGCTAGGTTATGCAACATGCATCATACCACAATGAACTCATCGACCTGCTCAGGGTGGTATTGTAGGTTGCCTCCTGAGTGGTCCACAAATTGTCTTTTAGACAATATTGCGTGTTGCTATATGGCTTTCGTTGTAGTGCTTCTCGGCTTCTGTCTGGAGCTTACGCAGGGGGGTCATGAGCCAGCTGGCAAGGCCATATCCTTTATCCCCCAGCAACCAACTGTGACCTTGTGGCTGACTGTTAAACAGGTCAGAGACAGTGCTCTCATGCAAGATGTGCACATCATGTTTGCTCCCTCGAAAATTTGCATTTACTGGCTTGTGGTCGACAACGAGCTGCACATTCAGGGAGTGGAATCCCTTTTGGTTCCAAAGAAACTCTGCATCCTGTAAAGGTGCTCGCAGGGTGATGTGTGTACAATCTATTGCTCCCTGCACCTTGGGTAAATTTGCTAGCCTTGAGAAACCCAAAGCCCTCTCAGACTGTGCCTCCCTAGTCATTGGAAAGTTTATAAAGTCCATCCTGCGGCCTTAAAGGGCTTCAGTCACCTGTTGAATGCAGCAATGTGTGGCGTGCTGAGAAATATCGCAAATGTTGCCAGCTGAGGCCTGAAAGGAGTCTGATGCGTAGAAGGAAAGTGGCCCAGTAACCTTAACCTCAACAGGCAGTGCGGTCCTAATGGTGCTGGTAGGCTGCAGATCACCCTTAATTAGCTGGCATATCTCTCTGATGATCGCCTTTTGGAATCGCAGCCTTCTAACACACATGTTATCGGACAAGGAGGCAGACAAAAAGCTGGAAATTATAGACCAGTTAGCTTAACATCTATGGTTGGGAAAATGTTGGAGTCCATTATTAAAGAAATACTAGCAGGACATTTGGAAAAGCATAATTCGGTCAGGCAGCGTCAGCATGGCTTTATGAAGGGGAAGTCATGTTTGACAAATTTGACGTCATTCTTTGAGGATGTAACTAACAGGGTGCATAAAGGGGAACCAGTGGATGTAGTGTATTTGGACTTCCAGAAAGTATTTGTCAAGGTGCCACATAAAAGGGTATTGCGCAAGATAAAAGTTCACAGGGTTGGGGGTAATATAGGCCTGGAATAAAAGTTCCGAATTGTGGAAAAGCGAATTTTGCTAAGTTAAGGAGAAATTTGGCCATAGTGGACTGGAAACAGCTACTTGTGGGTAAATCAGTGTCGGAACAGTGGGAGGCATTCAAGGAGGAGATCCGGAAGGCTTAGGCCAAACATGTGCCCTTAAAGTAAAAGACTGGGAAAAATAATTCTAGAGCCTTACAGGGGAGGATTAAGAAAAAAAGGGACGCTTATGTCATATACCAACGGCTAATTACTTTAGAATCTTTAGAGGAATATAGAAAGTTAAAAGGCAAAATTAAAAAGGATATTAGGAATGCTAAGATAGAGCACAAGAAATTCTTAGCCAGTAAAATTAAGGAAAATCCTAAGATGTTCCATAAATATATTAAGTTTAAGAGGGTAATTAAAGAAAGGGTTGGGCCTATTAGAGAACATGAGGGTAATCTTTGTGTGGAGGCGGAAGATGTTGCGAGGGTTCTTAATGAATACTTTGCATCTGTTTTCACAAAGGAAAGGGGTAATGCAAATACTGCTATCGAGGAGGAGTGTGATATTCTGGATGAAATAAATATGAGGAAGTATTGAGGGGTTTAAGAACATAAAAATTTGGAACAGGAGTAGGCCATCTAGCCCCTCAAGCCTGCTCCGCCATTCAACAAGATCATGGCTGATCTGGCCGTGGACTCAGCTCCACTTATGCCTGTGACCCCCCTGTCCTTTCCTTGCGCCCCAGGTCGCTGCTGCTTCCTGAGGAGCAGTCATCTGGCAGTGCACAGGGAACTGTTGACTTGCTTGCCTGGGTGTTATTTGGTTTGGGATCCTGGCTGGTCCTGGTCCCATTTGGGAGAACCTTTGCGGATGACCCTTCGTTCCCGGGTGTAGCCTTGGTGGCGATAGGATTTGGGGGCTGCGCCTTAGTGTGGTTTTCTCTTTCAGGCTCGTGGTGGTTGGTGCCATCTCCACCTGAGAGGTGGAGCCGATCGGGGACAGGGTATCGATACCGGTGCCGTTGCCCTCCTGAGATCGCTTGCTCTGCGGCTTGTATGTATTAGCTGCTTGTGGCCACACTATATGGTGCATAACTCTGGTCCCAGGGACGCAGGCTACTACATTGGGTAGGTCGCTGGACCTGTGTGCTCCCGATGGGTGTCTCCCCGCTGCATTGACTGTATGCAGTTGAAATCCTACATTGCACAATGTTTCATTACTCATAGTAAGTAACCTGTAGCTCCGATTGTGATCGCGCGACTTTTCTTTGCTTATTGCATGTACACAGCTCTGATCATCAATTACACATTTTACATCTAACTCACAGTTGTTTTTACATTGAGACTTTTCTTTGCTTATTGCATGTACACAACTCTGATCATCAATTGCACATTTTACATCTAACTCACAGTTGCTCTTACATTGATTGAGAGTGTGGAACTGTCCCTTTAAGTGTGGTGGGTTGCAGGCCTCCTTTAAGAGAGGCTTGCTTTCTTTACCCCAATCCGCTTCTTCATTTGGTGCCACGTGTTGCTCCATCAGCGCTGCACCTCATGGTCTGGCCACCGCCATCTTTTTCTTCAGCTCATCACCTTGTGGTTTGGGCGCCGTCTTTCCTCCATCCACGATGTCGACTGCGGTGATCCTCTTCTCCCCGGGTTCTGCCACCGAAGGTGGGAAGTCGCCTTTGGATCCGATTTTCTTCCTCCGGGGTCCTGTCACTGGAGCCTGGGAGGTGCATTTGGCTCATCTCAGCTGGATCATCTCCATGCAGTCGTGTTGAGCGGTCTGTGCCTCGGGTGCTGTGCTGGTCTGCTCTCTGGTGCTGGGTCCACCCTCAGGTGAGGGCTTGCTTTGCCTCTGAGCATGGGGGACGTCGAGCGCTGGAGGGATGAAATCTTCTCAACTCCAATGGATCTTTTCCATCCACCTCCGAGTGAGTAGCGTTGGACCATCACCTGCAACAATCCACAGAGTTAACCTGTGCACCGCGCCATCATGGAGTACCTTTACATCTGCATTCCCAACGACTGGGATAAGTTCATCGGTGTAGGTGCAGCTTTGCCTAAACCGGGACCAACTTAGGTCGTTCAGCTTGATTGTCCCATAGCCTCTCAAAGGTTTCTTGATTCATTACTGACTGGCTTGCCCCCGTGTCCACTTGCATGAAGACTGGACTGCCATTTATCTCGACTTCCATCCTCAATGGGGAACGCTCGGTGGTGCAGGTAAACATGCTATATACCTCGACATGGGGCTGAGCTGCCTCTCTGACTATCGTTTCACAATCCGTGCTAGATTTATCAACACGGTGAGTCATATTTCTTTTGCACATTTGCTGGAGGTGGCCCTTTGTGCTGTAGCCTTTACGCACATAGTCTTTAAAGTGGCACTGGTGAGCCCTGTGATTCCCTCAGCAACGCCAGCATGGAGCATGAGTTAGGGACTCGGGGGTCTGTTCTCTCTCCCCTGAGAAGATTCACGTTCTACAGTCCAGCCTCTAAAAGATGCAACTCTGTACACAGTACGTGCCGGGTTTGAGTCCGGAGGATGAGTCATCTGCCTGGAGCTGCAGGTCGAGGTCATAAATGCCTGGCTCACGGAGATGGCCTTCTGCAGTGTGACTGTGGTATCCTCAGACAGTAGCTTATGAAGAAGGCCCTCATGACCGATTCCAATGACAAAGATATCCCTCAGTGCTTCGGTGAGGTAGTTGCTGAAATCACACGGTGCTGCCAGCCTCCTGAGGTCTGCAGCATATTTTGTAATTTCCTAGCCTTCAGACCGTCGGTGTGTATAAAACCGGTGTCTGGCTGTGAGAATGCTCTCTTTGGGCTTGAGTTGTTCTTGGATCAGCGTTACAAGCTCCTCGTATGTCTTGGTCGTTGTCTTCGCTGGTGCCAGCAAGTCCCTGACGAGGCCATAGACAGTGAGCCCCCAACTGGTTAAAAGGATAGCTCTGCGCTTATCAACCAGTGTGGTTGGGTTTTCGCCTGCCAGGTTGTTTGCTGTGAAGAAATGGTTGAGCCTCTCCACAAAGATGTCCCAATCATCACCATCGGCGAACTGCTGCAACGTACCAAGGGTAGCCATTTTCGCGTGAAGTTCCGTAATCTCTTTGCCAATTGTTATGTCTTTAGATGCTCTGATAATGACTCCATGAGGTAATGTGTTGTACTTGAACTGTAGTGACCTTAGTCCTTTATTGATAACTCCAGAGTGAGGATCACACTTGGTGGCCTGCCTTTTATACTAGGCCTGACACACCCATACAGGTAACCTACAAGTCTCCCACTGAGGTGCCCCCTGGTGGCACACCTTGTAATAGTACAAACAGTAGCCATGTAGGATACATGACAATCTTATCGAAACGTATAAGATTATGAGGGGGCTTGACAAGGTGGATGCAGAGAGGATGTTTCCACTGTTGGGGGAGACTAGAACTAGAGAGCACAATCTTAGAATAAGGGGTCGCCCATTTAAAACTGAGATGAGGAGAAATTTCTTCTCTCAGAGGGTTGTAAATCTGTGGAAGTCGCTGCCGCAGAGAGCTGTGGAAGCCGGGACATTGAATAAATTTAAGACAGAAATAGACAATTTCTTAAACGATAAGGGGATAAGACGTTATGGGGAGCAGGCAGGGAGGTGGACCTGAATCCATGATCAGATCAGCCATGATCTTATTGAATGGCGGAGCAGGCTTGAGGGGCCATATGGCCTATTCCTGCTCCTATTTCTTATGTTCTTATGAACTTGAGCATGTAATCTAGACTGATTCTTCATTGCAGTAATGAGGGAGTGCCACATTGTCAGAGGCACTGTCCTTCACAAGATGTGAAACCAAGGCCCAATTTGCCTATTCAGGTAGATATAAGGGGCTAGACTTTCCACTTTTAGGCTAAGGCCGAAAAAAATGGGCCTTGTTCCAGCGATGCGGGACCTATCGCCCGTGCTGATCGCCGGCTCAAGGCCCATTTTTTTTTTTGCGATTTTCCACTCGGCCTTACCCCAGCGATGTCAAATGGGCGATGTGATTTCTCAGCAATCTCACGATTGTCCAAAGAAAACGGAAGTGAATGAAAAAAAAAGCTTCCCTAGCAATGCATCACTGCGCATGTGCAGGTTGATATTTTTTTTTAGCTTGATGCTCCTTCCCGCGTTTTGGGAGGTCGTGGATCATCACACATGCTCAGAAGCTCCGTGAGGGTCGGGGAGAGAGAGAGAGAGAGAAAGGAAAAGGTATTTTGTGGTCTGAATCAACTCATAATAATCGACATAATAATATCATCTGATATATAATGGTGATGTACTATAGATGTTCGAATGAGGTCATGTTAGGTCATGTTAAAGCTTGTGATCACCTGTGCACATGGGGAAAATGAAAGCATTGCAATGTTTTGACTTCAAGAAAAATTGTAATGCGATAATTTGAATTGTTAATCATTATTTATCAAATGAAAGGTCTCGTGGTCATCGAGTCAGTGGAGTCCACAACCACTGAACCGTCTCCAGCATCACAGGAGGCTGAAGAAGAAGAGGAGCCACTGCAGACTCCTGCTGCTGTGCTTCAGCAGAAGGAGGAGGAGGAGACGGAGACGGAAGAAGAAGAGATTTTTTTTGCGGGGGGGAACAACCTGCGGCCATCTCGATTGAGATGGAAGAAGCACTGGGACCAAGTGGTGTGCAGGTGGCGACGCCAAGGTACGTCATATTGCAAACGCCGACCCCACGGAGGTCTGGTCACAGTGTGGCGAGCAATTGCCTGCCTTGGAGGGCCAGACAGAGAGCTTGATTTCCCTGTGCAGGGAGACGGTCGCCATTGGTCGCGACCTTATCCACGGATTCGAGGGATTCCCTGCGAACTGGAGCCAGTTCTCTGCGAACTGGAGCCAGTTTCCAGCATCCTGGAGCGAGCTCTGCCAGAACTTCTCCAACTGGTCTTCTGAGCAGTCACAGACTGCAAGGGAGACCTTGGAGGCTATTCGGCAGCAGACAGCCGCAACCAATGCCCTACGGCATGCGTTGCTGGCTGGACACGGCGCTACACCCCAAGGTGTCGTGTCTGCTCGCTGCGAAACTCTGAGCACACAAGCGAGTACGGAGGGCACAGTTCCTCCGGACTCGGAAGTAGAGCCTCAGGCTTCCGCTTCCTCTCAGTCACCTCCACCACCGCAGGAAGTCTTGCCATCCCACTCTGCACAACGTTTTGGTGTCGGTCTGCGTAGACCAAAACAGGCGGGTGGGGTGCGAACACAGGGTGGGACAGGATCTGGAGGGAAACGTGGCCGCAGGTAGGGAGGGGGGGGGGGAGTCCTTTTCTATGTAGTTCACGTTTTAAATGTTCACTTGCTGTTATCAATTTATTAAACTCTTGTTATTGTTATTGTTATTGTTACTAAATTGGCCAATTATATTCAATAGTTAAATGTTCACTTTTTATCATTACTTAACTGTTCACTTTCCATTCTTTCTGAAATGGTCACTTTTTAGCTTTACTGAAATGGTAACTTGTTGTCATGACTGAAATGGTCACTTGTTATCATTACTTAAATGGCCACTTGTTCTTTAAAATGTTCAAATTTCTTCTTCTTCTAACGTTTTGGGGATTTTGAGGGAAGGGTGGGTTGGTGCGGGGGGTGGGGGTTTGGAGGCAGGGTGTTGTTCATTAGTTCTTAAAAAAAAATTATTTTTGTTAAATAAAAAAAACTTTCTACAACTTTTGTACCTTCTCTATTATTTACATAAGTTTTACAATATACAGTTCTTCATGCAGATTTGTTTGTTTATTCTGTTTCACCATGGAATATCATTACATAACTTCAATGTGTAAAAACTGTTTATTAAATAATTCCAATATATCATGAGATCTATTTAGCATAGATAATGTGATAGTACCTATTTATATTCCCTGTCCCAAATTTCTGAGTACAATTGGCTTCAATTTTACTCTCTAAATAACTCAGAACAATTCTCTACCCTTCCTCCGAAGTTAAAAATGGCGTCCGTAGTGCCCATTTCCCTCTCTAAGGCCCTGAAAAAGCAATTATTTTTGAGCACTCTTTTGGGCCTTGCATCGGCCCAGCGAAGTGCATGCTAAGTGCTGTAACTTGGGATGGGCCTTGTGTGGGCGATCATTTGGGCGATCATCTCAGTGATCAAAGTGGAAACTTGGAGGGCCTATTTTTCCGGCGATATTTTGGGCCTAGTTTCCACTTTTTGCTCAAAATGGGCGATAGAGGTCCATTTTGGGCGATAGATGAACGGTGAAGTGGAAAGTCTAGCCCAAGAGTTCTCCTAGTATCTTGGCCAAAATTGAACCCTCAACCAACCCCAACCAAAACAAATGATCTGATCATAACAACAGTGACTGCACTTCAAAAAGTAATTCATCACTTGTAAAGTGCTTTGGGGTTTCCTCGGGACATGATAAGGTGCTATATAAATGCAATTTATTTCTAAAACACAATTAATTTCATATTGTGAATGAACAGTTCAGAAAGTTTTTGCATACAGGCAGTTACAGGGACATTGACCTTTTCCCTCCCTCACCTGAACGCACGAGCTCACACTGGGATATAGCTTCACAGGTGTTGGCTACCTTTGGTACTTTGCCTCAATGGCCATTCAGTATACATGGGCATAGGCAAGGAGCATCTGTAGGTTATTCCACTAAGTGAGTTTTCACAGGTGAAGCTAATCCCATCCTTTCCTGAAGTCTATAAGCATGCACTTTCCAGCAAGAGTTACTGAGTACAGATCAGCAACAGGAACCTGGCTGATTTTTTTTCATACTTAGTCCAGGTTGCTAAGACCCATTTCAGCATTCCTATCAAAATCAGAGATTGAATGAGATCTCCCTGCTCAGAATGGCTCAGTTTCACAAAGGGCTATACACTTTGTGAAGACGTATGTGGCAAATCCTTTCATTAGTTGAGTCGTGATGATGAAGCACTGCAGTATGATCTTCAATTCTTGCCTGTGCATGTACGCACATTCAAAATGATTTGCTAGACATTTTTTCATGAGAATATTGCCCATTTAATTGTAACAGCTCATTCCAAGTCTGTTTAAGTTAATGGTTTCAGATTTCAAATTCAAGAATTATAGTCTTCCACTTCAGTAAGTGGGTTTGGATAATAGGAGCTCTTTACACTGCCCTTCACTAACAATCCGTAAACATTGTTCAGTGAGGTCTGTAATGCTCTCCATCACATATTTGTACCTAGCATCAAAGGGAGATTGAAGTTGGTACAAATGTATGATGGAGAGCATTCAAATGCAAGAACATCAAACGATTGAAATAGTTAGACTGTGTTGTTGAGTAAAATATGTGGGTACTCTAAGCAACTAATGAAGCAACACATCATGGCAATATTTAACTTCGGCTAACAATGGGTAGGAGGTTGGCAGTGCGGCCATGGCACCTACCCAAAGCCATTGTCAGGAGGCCAGAACCTTTTTCAGACTTGATTCTCAATTTAATTTAACCGGTGAGTTGCAGGTGCCGAATCGGCGTTCTACCATAGCTCACCAGTTTTGAAAGGCTAAAAACCATGTGGAATGGGCCAGCAGCAGAACACGAGTATTCCTACAGGAGAGGACAAGGAAAAAAAGGGAAGATGTCAGAATACTGCAGAAAGCCTAGAGGAGTATAAAAAGGGCAGGGTTGAAATTAAAAAGGAAATTCAGAAAGCAAAGAGTGGGCATGACAAAATATTGACAAGTAAAATTGAGGAAAACCCAAAGATGTTTTATAAATACATAAAGAGCAAGAGGATAACCAGAGAAAGAGTAGAGCCTATTAGAGACCAAAAAGGTAAACTGTATGTGGAAGCCAAAGACGTGAATCCTTTGCATCAGTCTTCTCTGATGGGAGGAAAATCGGACTTCACAGTGGAGGGGGGGATGGCGGGGTGGGGGGGGGGGGAATCCCACTTTTTGCTCATTAAGACCGCCTACTTCCACCTCCTGCCTGACTCCTCCCCTGCCTCAGCTCATCTGCTGTTGATTCCCTTATCCATGCATTTGTTACCTCTAGACTCGACTGTTCTAATGCACTACTGGTCAGACTTCCATCTTCCACCCTCCATAAACTTAAGCTCTTCCAAATCTCTGCTGTCCATATCCTAACTCGCACCAAGTTCCGATCACCCATCACTATTGTGCTCGCTGACCTACAATGACCTACAATGGTTAAGCAACGCCTTGATTTTAAAATTCTCATCCTTGTTTTCAAATCCCTCCATTTCATAGCCCCTTCCCATCTCTGCAACCTCTTCCAGTCTCTGAGATATCTGCAGTCCTCCAATTCTGGTTAAAAATTCCCCCTAGTGTCAGCTGTGGCTCAGTGAGACAGAAGGTTGTGGTTTCAAGTTCCACTCCAGATAATCGACCACAAAATCTAGGCTGACACTCCAGTGCAGTACTGAAGGAGTGCTGTACTGTCAGAGGTGTCAGCTTTCAGATGAGATTTTAAACTGAGGCCCCGTCTGCCCTCTCAAGTGGATGTAAAAGTTCCCATGGTACTATTTCTAAGAAGTGCAGGGGAGTTCTCCCCAGTGTCCTGGCCAATATTTATCCCTCAAACATCATCAATAAAACAGACTATTTGGCCACTATCTGGTTGCTGCTGACTGGCTACATTATAACAATGACTACACATCACAAGTATTTAATTGGCTCTAAAATATAATTCTTTCTTTGGGAATGTAAGTCTTTATAAGGCAGTTGAGGAGGAATTTTAGTCGATTTCAAAACTTTTTGAATGCACTTAATTATAGGTTGCTGGGGTAGAAATTCATATCCGCCCGAAGCGGGTCGCACCTATCGCTTTTGAAGTGTTTTTTCCACCACACTAGATGAGGTCGCCTCTTTCGCAAAATTAAGCTTTTTGTCATTTTTTTTCAGGCGGACCAGAAGTTGGGAGCGGAAGTGGGGTGGTAAACAGAAGATCGACCACAAGAGGGGCGGAGGTGGAGGTGGACGGAGTCTCCGCCGCTGTCATTCATCAGCGGAGTAGTGATGACATCATGACGCTTGTGCGTCACCACGTCTCTCCCCTTCACTTAAAGGGGAGAGCCGCTGCGAAGATTTATGTTAGGTTCACTGGGCCACCAGGGAGGGTTTCGGCCGGGCCTGTGGCCTGGCACCCAAGAGGGGGTGCTGGGCTGCCTGTTGGCGGCCCGGCCGAATCCGGGGGCATAATTGTCCAGACGATCTGGAAGAAAAATTAAACGGCAGCCATAGCAGTGCGTCCTATGCTTGAAGGGCTGCCGCGTGGCCATTTCCCACACACTGAAAACAAGATGCACCGAGAGAAAAAGCCTTCGGGGGCACTGCTCGATGGCCCCAAGATTTGTTGTGCTGAATATCAATTGAGGTATGGGAGATTGGCGGTGCGCACTTTAATGATGCACTTAGGAGGGGTCGGCAGCAGCGGAGCAGAAGTGGGGACTACCGGAGAAATTATCAAGATGAATTTCGCTGGCGGTGGCCAGTGGACTCCAAATCGGTGGCCACTCGACTCTGCCGCTTGTAAGCGGACTTTTCGGGAGGCTAAATTTCGGCCCTGCTGCTTCCTTTCTCTGGCTCCTCCTTCTTGTTCAGCTTCCTCCTGATGCAGGTATGGAGAGCCTTCTTCATCATCCCCTTCAGCTTCAGAAGTAGTAACCTTTTCTGCATAGCAATATTATGCACAATGTGGTAAGTAACAATGATTGTGGAGACTCTTGTGGTCTGTACTGCAGGGATCCACCTGATTTATCCAGGCACCTAAAGTGAGACTTCAAGTGCCTATTGTGTGCTCCATTAAACTTCTAATAGTCCCAGCGGACTCATTATCTGTTCTCCCCACTCTGACTGCAGAGGCTTTACTAGAGCCATAAGCCATGACTGCAGGGGATATCCTTGATGACCAGTCAACCATCCTGATTCATGGTTCAGAGCTATCAAAGCCAGAATAGCGGATTGTCGCATGATAAAAGCATCATGACAGCCTGCTTGGTAGTGGGCATTAACATGCACCATAAGGTGATTGGCATCACACCAGCTGGATGTTTATTGAATGAAAGTCTTTCCAATGAAATTGAAGCTGTTCACATATGGGGCTTTCATGACACATGTGTTCTCTCAATTTGTTTTTTTACCTGTGGGAGCTCTGCAAATCCATAGAATTGGATTGTTTGCTTTGCAGGTTCCATGGAGAGACAGTAAACTGAGAGGCCTTTCTGAATAGAGCATCAGTGGCCTTCTTTATTTGGTGGTGTGCTGGTACCTGACTGATGTGATAAAGGTTACAGGGGGCTGCCTGGAACACTCCAGTAGTAAAACAAATCAAGGCAGTGGGCTGCAGGTCTTGCTGGTTTAACTTTAGGCTGCTGCAGCTATAACTCTTCAAGGAGAAGCATAACCTTCTGAGGCACTGATGGGCAAGAAGATCTTAATGAAAATAAGAAATAGGAGCAGGAGTAGGCCATACGGCCCCTCAAGCCTGCTCCGCCATTCAATATCATGGCTGATCTGATCTTGGACTCAACTCCATTTCCCTGCCTGCTCCCCATAACCCTTGACTTCCTTATCATTCAGAAATCTGTATATCTCCATTTTAAATATATTTCTCTGGGGTAGAGAATTCCAAGGATTCACGACCCTCAGAGAAGAAATTCTTCCTCATTTCCATTTTAAATGGCCGACCATTATTCTGAAACTATGCCCCTTAGTTCTAGATTCCCCCAACAAGGGGAAACATCCTCTCTGCATCTACCCTGTCAAGCCCCTTCAGAATCTAATACGTTTCAATAAGATCACCTCTCAGTCTTCTAAACTCCAATGATTATAGGCCCAACCTGCTTAACCATATGACAACCCCTTCATCTCCGGAATCAACCTAGTGAACCTTCTCTGAACTGCCTCCAATGCAAGTATATCCCTCCTTAAATAAGGAGACCAAAACTGTATGCAGTACTCCAGGTGTGGTCTTACCAATACCCTGTACAGTTGTAGAAGGACTTCCCTACTTTTACACTCCATCCCCCTTGCAATAAAGGCCAACATTCCATTTGTCTTCCTAATTACTTGCTGTTTCTGCATGCTAACTTTTTGTATTTCATGTACAAGGACCCCCAGATCCCTCTGTACCGCAGCATTTTGCAATCTTTCCCCATTTAAATAATTTGCTTTTTTATTTTTCCTACCAAAGTGGATAACCTCATAGTTTCCCACATTATACTCAATTTGCCAAATTTTTGCCCATTCACTTAGCCTATCTATATCCCTTTGCAGATTCTTTGCGTCCTCCTCACAAATGAGACCCAGGTCTGTGAGCCCTGTGAGGTGGGTGTGATATATTCTCTACAACATCACAAACACACACTTACAAGGTGGATCTGCAGGAACTTGTCAGGTGACCTAGTCACATGATGCTTTTATTGTATTTACACAATGGCTGCATTACCACAGTCGTCCACTAGTTGGAGCACCATAGTACACTTCTCCCTCCTTAATGAAGAAGTAATTATAACAAAATAATCATCATACATAACTTACATAGTTATACATAATAAAAATATATGGACTTCTTTTTATCATATTTACAAATCAAACGTAACCACTTGTTTTCTGTTTCGAAGAGGATACCTTTGCTCTCGAACAGGACCTTCCAAACATGGTGTCGAACTTAGACTCATGTGAGGCTGAGCCTGAGGAAAGTTTTCCTCCAAGGGATCCCCTTGATCTACATTTGAACTCTCTACAACTTCAGACTGGTTGTCTGTCTGACTCAGACTCAGACTTAAATTCTGATATTCTCTTGGACTTGTTTCTAGTACATCTGATATAGGATTTGCTACTGGTACTCAACTTGTAACAAGACTATTTGACTCATCAGAAATGATCAAACACCTTGACCAAATATGTGCGAGGACTACATATCTTCACCACTCTACCTGGTAACCATTTTAACCATTTAAGGTGATGGTTCTTCACTCTCACCTTCTGATTCAATTTCGCACATCTCCTCTTACTCTACCGCTATCATGATTCTCTTTCTGTCTTGATTGTTTCTCATTTACTGATTGTGCCAAGTTTGGCTTTAACAACGAGAATCTGGTTCGTGGCTGTCATTTGAGAAACAACTCTGCTGGTGTTCAACCAGAAGTTGTATGAGGAGTATTACAATAAGTAATTAGAAAATTAGCCAATTTGTGGTACAATGACAACTGATGTTTCTTTGCATTTGGATGTAAACCATCTTCATCTACTCAGACCCCTAAGCGGAGCTGTCCATACTTGATCAGCTCTGCTGGGCAGGCCACATTGTTTGCATGCCAGACACGAGACTCCCAAAGCAATCGCTCTACTCGGAACACCTTCACGGTAAACGAGCCAAAGGTGGGCAGAGGAAACGTTACAAGGACACCCTCAAATCTTCCCTGATAAAGTGCAACATGCTCATTGACACCTGGGAGTTCCTGGCCAAAAACTGCCCTAAGTGGAGGAAGTGCATCCGAGAGGGCGCTGAGCACCTCGAGTCTCATTGCCGAGAGCATACAGAAATAAAGCACAGGCAGCGGAAAGAGCGAGCGGCAAACCAGTCCCACCCATCCTTTCCCTCAACAACCATCCGTCCCACCTGTGCCCCTGGACTGTGGTTCACGTATTGGACTGTTCAGCCACCTAAGGACTCATTTTTAAAGTGGAAACATAGAAACAGAAAATAGGTGCATGAGTAGGCCATTTAGCCCTTCGAGCCTGCACCACCATTCAATACGTTCAGTCACCTTAGTACCCCTTTGCTGCTTTCTCGCCATACACCTCGATCCCTTTAGTCGTAAGGGCCATATCTAACTCCCTCTTGAATATATCCAATGAACTGGCATCAACAACTCTCTGCGGTAGAGAATTGCACAGGTTAACAACTCTCTCAGTGAAGAAGTTTCTCCCCATCTCAGTCCTAAATGGCTTACCCCTTATCCTTAGACTGTGTCCCCTGGTTCTGGAAAATTCTTTCTGCATCTAACCTGTCCAGTCCCGTCAGAATTTTATATGTTTCTATGAGATCCCCTTTCATCCTTCTAAACTCCAGTGAATAAAGGCCCAGTCAATCCAGTCTCTCCTCATATGCCAGCCATCCCGGGAATCAATCTGGTGAAACTTCGCCGCACTCCCTCAATAGCAAGAACGTCCTTCCTCAGATTAGGAGACCAAAACTCAACACAATATTCCAGGTGAGGCCTCACCAAGGCCCTGTACAACTGCAGTAAGACCTCCCTGCTCCTATACTCAAATCCCCTAGCTATGAAGGCCAACATACCATTTGCCTTCTTCACCGCCTGTTGTACCTATATGCCAACTTTCAAGGACTGATGTACCATGACACCCAGGTCGCGTTGCACCTCCCCTTTTCCTAGTCTGCCGCCATTCAGCTAATATTCAGCCTTCGTGTTTTTGCCCCCAAAGTGGATAACCTCACATTTATCCACATTATACTGCATCTGCCATGCGTTTGCCCACTCACCTAACCTGTCCAAGTCACCCTGCAGCCTCTTAGCATCCTCCTCATAGCTCACACCGCCACCCAGCTTAGTGTCATCTGCAAACTTGGAGATATTACACTCAATTCCCTCATTCAAATCATTAATGTATATTGTAAATAGCTGGGGTCCCAGCACTGAGCCCTGCAGCACCCATTAGTCACTGCCTGCCATTCTGAAAAGGACCAGTTTATCCCGACTCTCTGCTTTCTGTCTGCCAACCAATTCTCTATCCATGTCAGTAGATTACCCACAATACCATGTGCTTTAATTTTGCATACCAATCTCTTGTGTGGGACCTTGTCAAGAGCCTTTTGAATGTCAAAATACACCACAGCCATTGGTTCTCCATTGTCAACTCTACTAGTTATATACTCAAAAAATTCCAGAAGATTTGTCAAGCGTGATTTCCCTTTCATAAATCCATGTTGACTTGGACCGATCCTGTCACTGCTTTCCAAATGCGTTGTTATTTCATCTTTAATAATTGATTCCAACATTTTCCCCACTACTGATGTCAGGCTAACCGACCTATAATTACCCATTTTCTCTCTCCCTCCTTTTTTAAAATGTGCTGTTACATTAGCTACGCTCCGGTCCATAGGAACTGATCCAGAGTCGATAGATTGTTGGAAAATGATCAACAATGCATCCACTATTTCCAGGATCATTTCCTTAAGTACTCTGGGATGCAGACTATTAGGCCCCGGGGATTTATCAGCCTTCAATCCCATCAATTTCCCGAACACAATTTCCCGTTTAATAAGGATATCCTTCAATTTCTCCTTCAAACTAGACCCTCAGACCCCTCGTGCTTCCGGAATGTTATTTGTATCTTTCTTCGTGAAGACAGAACCAAAGTATTTGTTCAACTGGTCTGCCATGTCTTTGTTCCTCATTATAAATTCACCTGAATCTGACTGCAAGGGACCTACGTTTGTCTTCACTAATCTTTTTTCTTCACATATCTATAAAAGCTTTTGCAGTCAGTTTTTATGTTCCTGGCAAGCTTCTTCTCATACTCTATTTCCCCCTCCTAATTAAACCCTTTGTCATCCTCTGCTGAATTCTAAATTTCTCCCAGTCCTCAGATTTGCTGCTTTTTCTGGCCAATTTATATGCCTCTTCCTTGGATTTAACACTATCCTTAATTTCCCTTGTTAGCCACGGTTGAGCCACCTTTCACGTTTTATTTTTACTCCAGACAGGGATGTACACTTGTTGAAGTTCATCCATGTGATCTTTAAATGTTTGCCATTGCCTATCCACCGTCAACCCTTTAAGTAACATTTGCCAGTCTATTCCAGCAAATTCATGTCTCATGCTATTGAAGTTACCTTTCCTTAAGTTCAGGACCCTAGTCTCTGAATTAACTGTGTCACTCTCCATCTTAATAAAGAATTCTACCATATTATGGTCACTCTTCCCCAAAGGGCTTCGCACAACAAGATTG